>NC_142501.1:127626287-128826287 GCF_057876585.1 Rhinolophus sinicus
TGCCTCAAAACTGTGCAGTTACCTTTTTTATTTGGTTTGTGTTTAATTGACTTACCTTACTGTATGACATATTTTAAACTCCTCCAGTCCTAATCTAGCATTAGGAATTAAAATCATTACACCACAGAGCATCCTTTGTTGGGCACGAATAACACATAACTTGTTTTCCATGTGCTCCCTTCACAACGAGACTAACATTGCAGACTATTTTATAATTATTTAAACACTGTGTAATCAAAATATCTTCATGACTAGCTGAAAAATGAATTATCATCAGAGACATCTCTACACCATCTGTCTTTTGTTTATATATCAATCAGTCCAGGCAGCAGAACCTCGAATTAAGGTCCACTGAGTACTTGCAGTTGAGAAGAAGGCCAAACAAAACTTAATATCATTTACAAACATGGCTTTGTTCAGAAAGATATGTTAAATTCAAAGCAGATGAAAAAAGATAAAGAACATGAAAATTCCTTTGATTTTTAATCTCAAATTGCATTAAACACATGCAGTATTTAGCCACAGACAGAATAAATACTGCTAGTTTAAAATGCCATTCAAATTCTTTTTTGAAAATCAACATAAAAACATCTACATTTCTTGATTATCTGAAATGAATTTGCCAGGGGAAAAAAGTACTATTCCAAAGGTTCCAAGTAGGATGTCGTTTTCACATAACCGTATGAAACAATTGATAATGTAAATAGCATATAGTAAGATATAAACTGTTTCTTTTAAAAATGACTTTTAATAAGAAAAAAGTATATTGAGAAAGCATTTTAATCCAAAGTTAACTAAATAGCTTTCCAAACCTAAAGTTTTCTGTCAATATCATGCTAAGAGAAAACAAAGTTTTATTTATCAATTTATGGAAACGGTAAAGAAAGATACTGAACACTTCACAATGAAGAATTTACTTTACAAATCTTACTGCTTTCCACATGCCACTGAAAACGGAACTGATGCTGCTGCCTGGGTCTCTGTATTTCTTCACACATAATTTCTCAATGAAGGATAGGTTTGTCTTACCCACTTGCAATGTAGCAGCAAAATTTGCATTAGTAATATTTGTACAATGCTGGACATAACTTCCCATTAGAGTGGAAGCCACTCAGATGGCACATATTTTCAGTTTAAAACAAAATGTATTACAATTCTAGACGCCACCCCCCCCACGCAAAATTTCATAATTAACTATGAAAATTCACTATTAATTGTAAAACTAGATCTATTGTCCTCAACCCTCACCCCAAACCTGAGGCAATTCATCAGCTGCTTAGTTACGAAGGATGAGGATTTTGATTCCATTACTGGTGTTGTAAAATAACACAGCACATTACAGAGTAATAACCTTACAGGAAGCAAATACTTTCGGAAAACATTTACAAATATAGGAGCTAACAAAGTCAGTGGTAGGAAACTTCGGATTTGAATGTTGTCCCTTTACTTCCATCTCCCTCATCCTATGTGTCAAGTCATTGTCTGCTGATGTTTATTTCACAATAACTGGAGGGTTTGCTCCCTACTCCTCTGTTCCCCCTGCAGCACCCTAACCCTGGTCTTTACCACCTTATATCAGGATTGCTGCAGTAGCTACAAATCTTAGTTTTGTGTGTTCAGTTTCTTTCAGTCCCAATCCATCCTATAAACCCCTGTGGAATTCATCTTCCTAAAGGACATTTGGAGCTTATCCGGTAACTCCTTGAGAGCAGGAACCCAGGGTTATTCATTCATTCTGTTCATCACATCACCTAGCACATTCAATCACACAGAAAGTTCCCCCCCAGGAGAAAGCCTCCAACAGGTTCCCATTGTCTGCATTGCATGAAAACTCCAATTCCTGAACTCAGTATTGAACATTTCTAATGAGCTGGTTTATTCCGCCCAATTCTCTATATGAAGGTATTTGCTCATAAAACTCTTTGGCTGTCTACTAACCACTAAGTGCTAAGCATACAGAAATAACAGATACAGTCAATTTTCATTACTCGGCATAGCTATGTTCTATAGAGTTACTGCAAACAGTGAATTAGTAAATATTGAACCACTGCTCCTAGGGGAAATACAAAATTTTGTTCCTGAGAGCCTCTTGTCAGAACATTTTCATCAACTGATCAATATATGAGTATAACCTTGTTTTATGTGTGTTTCTGTCTAAAGGAAACTGATTTAATGTATATGGTTGATTCATTAATATTGAACCCCTGGCCAACAGCAGTATGAAGCTTATCAAACACCTCGTTTCTCTTGTCAGGTGCATCACTGTCTTCCTGTGCTTAGAACAATAAACTAGAAAACACTGCAGCACTCTGCGTAGGAGCTATTTTAAACAGTAAAATCACCAGCTGAAAGCAGAAAAATGCGAAAAACATGGCACTGAATAGTCTGTGAAAAGGACACTTGTTTACAGTATGAGCTGAAAAAAGAAGGCAGAGAGTGGCCTTGTTTGACCTCAGCTGGGAACGTGCATCAGGGGACTCAAATTTTTCGCTGCTTTGCACATATCTGCAATGACCACAAAAGTGCTGTAAGTATTGATTTTGAAGTTACAAATAAATTTGAGCAGGGATGCAAATTCACAAATACAGAATTGCAACTAATAGGGATTTTAATGGTCTTTCAGGAAACTACAGACTAGTGAGGGAGATAAAGAGACTGTTATAATCTCTTATAATAAATGCCACAATAGATGTGTGCATGGGGTTCCCTGTGAACACAAAGGGGAGACAATGCTTTACTCACAAGCCACAGAAACTCTCCCAACTATAAGCCATTGCCCATGCCATCTCCATCTTTTGCTATGATAATCCATCTTTTAAGGTCACTGTTTTAAAAACAAAGCCTCTCTCACAAATCCTCCTTTGAGCTTCTTTTGAGTTTTGCTGTCCCCTTTCCTGGCATTCGTAACACACTGCTTTGCCTTGTTGTGGTCATGTGTATACGGATATATGTTTTATGTCCCCAATTACTGTGTAATCTCCTTAAGAGCAGGAACCACATATTGCCCATTATGCTTACAGCATGCGACTGCCGCCAGTGAATATTGGTTAGATGGGCCCCAAACAAGATAGTCTCCTTTCCCAATCAATCAAAATTCTCTCCGAACACAAATACATTAATTTTAAACATCATACTTACAAAATACATATTCAAGTTCTAAATACAACCAGTAGAGTACGTTCTCATTTGAAGTCATCTCTAAGTTGAAAGTGCATTTTTACAGAATCTGTATAACTTTATTGTTTTTTGCATATACAATGATGGGCTAATATGTGGTATTAATTTATACCATGGTCTATTCCCAATGGGTCTATCTCCTTTTGCATTGTTTTTTATTTTGAATTGCATCTTGTTCTGAATTCATTTCCCGCACTTTGTTAGCTCTTCCCCTTTTTATTATTGACTGAATTTAACAGTAATTTTTTGACATTATAAAAACAAATCTAAATTGTTTTCAAAATCTTCAACTTTATCATAGAAATCAAACTGTGTGGCTGGCAGAATAACCATTCTAGAAAGATGAATACATATATTCTATTAAAAAAAACAATAAAAGATGCAGTGCCTATGTTTCCCTGTTTCTTTTATTAACATTTGCCAGGATTGTTAAGACATCTGGCTGGCCTGTCTGCCCATAGAGGCCACATACGTGAACAAATGTGAAGCGTTGGTGCCACACAGTGGGCGTGGCTGAGGCTGTAGCATTTCTTTCTGGCAATGCCAATACATCTACTTTGAAACCATAATTTTGCATGATTTCTAAGAATTTCATAATGTTTGCCGAAAATTGCCCTAATAAATGCTGTTGTCCAACAACGGCTCCAACTAAATGTGGTTAGCCAAAAGAATATAATGTTCTTAAACCACATTAAAGGATGCAACTGAAATCTATAGGTTTTGAAACCAAGTAGGCAATTCAGTAAAAATGGAAACATAAATGGGTGTCAGAATTCAATGATCATCCCTGTAAAAAGCTATGATTAAACAAGATTTTTTTATAAAAATTCTCAAGCTTTTTATATCTCTACATATTATTTTAAAGAAGCTGTGGGAGACCAACTTCAGAAAACATATATGAATGTGACAGCCTCTGGAAAGGTAGGTTCCAGAATTCCTTGGCCTTGGTTAAGTAGGATGATGATCTTATAATTGGGTGAGCAATATGATAAGAACAGCTCTGGAAGCTTTTTCTCAGAAAACTATTCATTCTTACAGTAAATATGAAGAAAGTGCCTATGAAGTGCCAGGTGATTTTTGAGGCACTGGGGATTTTTTTCCATCATGAAAGCAAACAGAAATCCCTGCTCTCATGTAGCTAATATTCTTTTGGGAAAAGACATAAAATAAAAGAGAAGGCTATATATAAAATGTTGAAAAGGAATCTTATTATCTATAATGTTGAAAACGGACTGGAGAAAAATGAAACAGAGTAGGGGAATAGAGAGTGGTAGGATTGAGGTGGAGGGTGCAAGGAGATGGTGTCAATGAAACAGAAAGCCAGCCATGGGGCTACGGGGAAGGGGTGTGCTGTCCCTGGCAGAAGAACTAGTCATTATCAATACACATTAAATGAAAGTTAGTCAGTCATCCTTACATTCATCAAATATTAGTGTTGGAGCCTACAGCTATCTACTCCAACACTTTTTTTATACAACGAGAAAACAGGCAGAGTGGCCTAACCAACTCTGTATAAAGTGTTGGTTGTATAAACAAAACATAACTTATCCTCTCTTCTATGGAAAAAATGCACATGATTTTGATGAGCGCATTGAAGGCATGTGAGGGAAAGTTCATCTAAAATAGAGGCAACAGGGGGGTTGGGGATGAGGGAGAAGGTGAGGGGATTAGAAAGCACAATCGGTAACCACAAGATTGCCAAGGGGATACAAAAGCCAATTTGGGGAATATAATCAATAATGTTGTAAAGATGTTATAGGGTATCCAATGGACACTTGTCTTATTAGGGAGACCACCTCAGGGATGATGTAGATGCCTGATCACTGCACTGTACACCTGAAGCTGAAGCTGAAGAATAATGAATATCAGATATAATTATATATATATATATATATATATATATATATATATATGTATATGTATATGTATATGTATATGTATATGTATATGTATATGTATATGTATATGTATATATGTATATATATGTAGTCACAAAAAGGGGAGTACAGCATTAGGAAGGAATAGAGACTGGATATGTAATGGCTGTATGCAATGTCAGAGGTAGATTGGGGTGGGGGGGTTACCATTTTGTGAGGGATATAAATGACAAATGTCCAGCTATTACATTGTTTTGTACGTCTGAAACTAATAAAAATAAATAAACAAACAAACAAATAAATAAATAAAATAGAAGCAAACTGCACCAACAGAAATGTTAATGTTTATGGTCACCACAATAGGACACCTATCCCTTCTGGATGTAGAAGAATAATTTTGTAAAAATGGTCTGATGCAACAATAAACATCTTTAAATATTTGTAGTAGTAAAATAAACTCCCTAAATAATTAGACATTTAAAATTATTATTGGATAAATTTACATTTTTACCTGGATTTTGGGGTTTTCTGACTGTGATTGAGTACTCTTCAAAATAACAAAACAGACATAGGAATCAATCTAAGAGTAGTCAGCACCTGCCTAAGTGTGTAACTTGGTATTATTGAAAGAGCACAGACTAGACAATTCAATATCCATGTATTCAAATCCCAGGGCTACTATTTAATACCATGATATTGGGCTAATACGTAATTTCCTGAAGCTCGAGTTTCTTCATCTATTAAAATCAGGATATTAATAACTATCATCTAGTGAGATATATAATAACAAGGAGATACTCAATTAATAGTAGTTTCGTTCCAGAGGTTGATAAACGTGCAAATAACCTTAGATTAATCTATGATTCTATCTATATCCAGTAATTAGACTAAGTCAAAATTTATGTAGAGAATACTATAAACTTACAAATATATACCAGAAATATACTATAAATTATTGAACCAAAAAATTCTGATTTTTATCCAGGCATACAGCCTCACTTGAGTGTGTATGGGCATCGTAGTACCAGCACAGATAGAAAAGACAATCTAGTTGATTTTGGTTTGCACCAATGCTGCTAACGTTTTTTTGATACCAGAGGGATTATTCAATTTGAAGTTGTACCAACGAGACAAACAGTTAACTAAGTTTACTATCTGGAAGTGCTGAAAAGGCTGCATGAAAAAGTTAGACAACCTGAACTTTTCACCAATGATTCATGGCTCTTGCATCACAACAATGCACCAGCTCACACGGCACTGTCTGTGAGGGAGTTTTTAGCCAGTAAACAAATAACTGTATTCTAACGCCCTCCTTACTCACCTGATCTGGCCCCCAATAACTTCTTTCTTTACCCGAAGATAAAGGAAATATTGAAAGGAAGACATTTTGATGATATTCAGGACATCAAGTGTAATATGATGACAGATCTCATGGCCACTCCAGAAAGAGTTCCAAAATTGCTTTGAAGGGTGGACTAGGTGCTGGCGTCAGATGCATAGCTTCCCAAGGGGAGTACTTCGAAGGTGACCATAGTGATATTCAGCAATAAGGAATGTAGCTTTTTCTAGGATGAGTTTGTGAACTTAATTGTCAGACCCCATACTATTTGGAAATTTCCTAATATAAAGTTAAACTTCCACCTTACGACTCAGAATTCCACTCCCAAAATAGGCAAAACTAATCTACAGTGATGGAAATCAGGCGGTGGTCGCTTAGGGTGGGAGTGGGGATTGATTCAATAATAACATGATAATCTTTCTTGAAGGAAGGAAATGTTTTATATCTTCTTTTGATTGGTGGTTATATGAATGCATACAATTGTTAAAATGTATCAGACTGAACAAGTGACCTAGAATTTTGAACAAAAAAAGGCGGACAAAATTCAACACATACTATCTGCTTCCATTTGTTTACAAATAGAAACAAACTAAACTATATATATATATATATATATGCATCTATATATATATATAGATGCATTGTCAGGTATAAAATCATAAAAATAAAGCAAGATACTCTTCAGAGTGAAGAGAGGTGGCATTAGGTGGGCTGATAAGGAGGGGCTGACAGGGAGTTTTTTGGGTGATAACAATATTCTCCTTCTTGGCTTGGGTGGCAGTTACGTGAGTCTTCCCTTTCTAATAATTTATTAATTTGCACTTCATGCATGTTGTATTTCACTAATTGAAAGTTTTGAAAATGTTTTTAAATTTCATTGTGAACACACACATAGAGTCTCTCACAGCAAATAGTACTGAACAGCCCAATTATTCAGCTATTGAACTAAACCCACATCACAACTGGCTAGATGAGATATATAATGTGGAGAAATAAAACCCACATAATCCTCAAATTAAAAGTCCCTAGAGCCTAGAGCTTGTTTTAAAATGAGAAAACTAGGATTCAGAAGATTAAATGATTCACATAATTACTTTTCATTTGGCATTTTGGTATCTCAGTTAAATCCATATGCTTTAAAAAGTATGGAGATGAAAAACAAATAACAAGAAAGAAAATGTGAAAGGAAGGAAAAATGTTCTGACTGATACAAACATGTAAAGTATATATTTTATTTTATGTGTTGTATAAACCCCATAAGTTCACAAAGACTGGTGGTTCTGTGGTAAAGGAACTATCTGGGCAGCCACAAAGAGATTAAATCTCTTCTGTATACAAAAAAGCATAGTTTTCCTTTTTCCCCCTTTTTAAAAAGAACAAATAAACCCAATGTAAAAATTTTAAAAAAAAAACACTATGTAAATGCAACATAATTATGTTTAAACCACAGAAGACAGGAAATTCAGAGTTACAGATTCCATGGTAAGTTTTAATTCTATCCCTGTGTATATGTTTTATAAAAGAGTCTTTCATTACATGCTCACATAACAGTAGACCATGTAACAATCAGTTCAGCCAATGTTTAGTTTACAATGTGTGGAAGGAAAATATTTTATAGGATACATTGTAGGTAATTAGTATATTATTTAGGTAAACTCTTATGTAAAATTTCTTAGAATCCTAGGTATTTACAGACTATCAAGAAACACTTTTTTCTCGATTGTCTTCTAATGAACATGAAATTTACTCTTTTATAGTCAGGCACTTACATTTCAAAACTGATCTTAAGGTTATTTTAAAATAATGAAAAATTTAAGACATTAGGATGTTAGCATGTTTTGAATCATGTATGCCAGGTATTTTGTATAAAAGGAAAATAGAGACTAAAGTAAATCATGAAGATTCACGAGTTCATAGCAAATCCAGAAAACAGTCCTTATTATCACTATTGAAGTTGCTAGGGTTCCTGACAATTCATATATTTGAAAATGGAATTTTTTCAAAAGGAAAACAAAAGCATTTGTCTTGTCTTTCCTGTATGAACTATAATTCAGGTTAAACAAATAATTAGCAATCAACTCTGAGACAAACCTAGGAAAAGTATTAGGATATAGAAATAAAGAACAAATCCTCAAGGCCTCTGGACAAAAAGATCAAATAACATACAAAGACAAAAGAATTGGACTAGCATCACACTTAAAAAAAAAAGGTATGAAACAAGGCAACAGTGAAGCAGCCTTTTTTTTTAATTCAATGGAAGAAAGTGGGAACCGAGGATTTTATGTCTAACAAGGCTCTCCTCTGACTATTTGTAGAAAAATAGCTTCACTGGATAGCCGTATGTGCTTCTGCATAGCAAAGAAAACCATCAACAAAATGAAGAGGCAATCTACGGAATGGGAGAAAATATTTGCAAACCATATTTCTGACAAGGAGCTAGCTAATATTTAAAATATATAAGGAATTCATACAACTCCATCTCCCCGCCAAAAAAACAACAACACAAAAAAAACACTAAATTAAAAAATGGGAAGGAACTGAAAAGACATTTTTCCAAAGAAGATATACAAATAGTCAACAGGTATATAAAAAAGTGTTCAACAATACTAATCATCAGGGAAATGCAAATCAAATCCACAACAAGGTGTCACCTCATTCCTTATTAGAATGGCTATTATCAAAAAGACAAGAAAAAGATCAATGTTGGCGAGGATTTGGAGAAAAAGGAACCCTTGCATTCTGTTACATAATGTAAACTGGTATTTATTATGGAAAATAGTATGGAGGTTCCTCAAAAATTAAAAATAGAACTACCTTATGAACCAGCAACCCTACTTATGGGTATCTATCCAAAGGAAATGAAATTAGTCTCTCAAAGAGATATCTTCATTCCATGTTTACTGTAGTGTTATTCATAATAGCCAAGATATGGAAACAATCTAAGTACCCATTAACAGACGAATGGATAAAGAAGTTATGGTTCATATATACAATGGAATATTATTCAATTTTAAAACAAAGAAATCCTGCCATTTGTGACAATGTGTATCAACTTGGAACATTACGCTAAGTGAAATAAAACAGAAAGATATTGCATGGTATCAGTTACATGTGAAATCTAACATGTTGAACTTCGAGAAACAGAGCAGAATGGTGGTTGCCAGGGGATGAAAGGTGGAGGAACTCAGGAGATACTGGTTAAAGGGTACAAACTTTCAGTCTCAAGATGAATAAGCTCTAGAGACCTACTGTTCTGCATGGAAACTATATTAATAATAATGTACTGTATACTTGAAATTTGCCAAGAGTAGATAATAAGTGTTTTCACAACATATACACAAAAAAATAGTAACTATGTGAGGTGATGGATTTGTTAAATAGCTTGACTGTGATAATCATTATGTAAGGTATATCTATATCAAAACATCACATTGTACATCTTAAATATACATTATTGTTTGTTAATCGTGCCTCTATAAAGCTGGAAAAAAAGAAAAATGCTTTCAACATATAAGAACTTAGGGAATTCTGCACCCATGAGCCCTTCTTGATGATTCTTTTACAGGATAGGCTCCAAAATAAAAGCTCCAAATTGAAATATGACTGTAAAACGTTGGCACAAAACTGATGATGAGCATTTTAACATGCATGTACATGCATAATGGCTGGTCTAAGGTTAAAACAGGGCAGGGTGGAGGGTAGAATAAAAATGTTCAAATGTTATATGTTATGACAAAGTAGAAATAATGCACTTAAAAATGGGAGGAAAAGAAAGAGGGAAAGAGAAAAACAGAATAAGCCCACTGCTTACTGTATAGTTACTGTATAGATGACAGGTGGGAGTGTAAAAATGCAACCAAAATGTCCCTCGATAGAGGAATGGATAAAGAAGTTGTGGTATATATACACAATGGAATACTATTCGGCAGTAAGAAAAGATGATATAGGAACATTTGTGACAACATGGATGGATCTTGAGAGTATAATGCTAAGCGAAATAAGTCAGACAGAAAAAGCAGAGAACCATATGATCTCACTGATATGTGGTATATAAACCAAAAACAACAAAAAAATAACAAGACAAACAAATGAGAAACAAAAACTCGTAGACACAGACAATAGTTTAGTGATTACCAGAGGGTAAGGGGGGTGGGAAGTGGGAGATGAGGGTAAGGGGGATCAAATATATGGTGATGGAAGGAGAACTAATTCTGGGTGGTGAACACACAATGGGATTTATAGATGATGTAATACAGAATTGTACACCTGAAATCTATATAATTTTACTAACAATTGTCACCCCAATAAATTTTTTAAAAATGCAAGTAAAAACTGAGAAACTAAATAGCAAATGATTAAATAAGAAAAAGGAGAATAAAGGTATTAGAAAAATTAATAGCTACAAAGATAACAACTAGAACAAAAATGCAAACCTTTCTAAATAACAAAAAATAAAAGAGCAAAAACTATAAATCTTATAAAGAAACAGCAAATATAACAAAATATAAATATTTATAAAATATGACATTTTTGAGACTAAACATACCAGTCATATCAATAAATGTGAACGGCTTAACTCACCTATTAAAAGTATTTTTAATTTGACTTACAAAGTAAGACCCATCTATACACCGTATAAAAGGGCACATCTAAAACAAAATGATTCAAAAGAGTAAAAATAAAGAGTAGACCAAGATATTCCAGAAAAATGGAAAAAATAAGAAAGCAGGGGTAAAGATCCTGATGTTAGACAAAGTAGAAATCAAGCCAAAACTCATTAAAAGTGAAAAAAAAATAGCACTTGGAATATTAAAAGCTACAATTTACAATGATTAGAAATACTTATGTACCAAAGAACAAAGCATCAAACTTTAAGAAGCAAAAACTAATTGAGATGTAAAAAGACAGATAGAAGCACACTAATGAGATTTTAATAAACCATTTTCAGTAGAAGAGCAAGTGTAGAAAAACAGAGTGAGATAAGTAACATAATAAAGTAGATTTTAAGAATACACATCAAACTTTACAGTGTTGACAGGGACTACATCTTCATCGAAGCATCTATATCTGCTTTACAAAACTTCATCTTATATTAGATCATAAAGAAAATATCAACAAGTTCCATAAAAAGTAGGAAAAAAATACAATCAATACACTCTGACAAAACTATGGTACAGTGAGAAATACCTAACAACAATAAAAATGGATATTTTTGTGTGGAATTTAAAAGAAAATCTACTAAACAAGTCCTGGGCTAAAGGGGAAATACAAATTGAAAAGAATTTCTTTAAAAATAATGATAAAGAAAGTACTATTTATCAGAATCTACAGGGGATATTTAAAGCATTGTCAAAGTAAAACTCATAGCACAAACTACTTTTATTATTATTTTTTAAAATAATACAAATACAAATAATACAAATAATACAAAAAATAGTTGTAAAATAAACCAAAAGAAAGCAACAAGTAATTAATGAAGATAATATAAATTTATGAGGTAGAGAATAGAACAGTACACCAAATTAATAAAAAATGCTCTTTGTTTTTCAGAAAACCAAATAGAGAAACTACTATACTAGATAACTTGATCAAGAAAGAAATCAAAAGAAAGCTCACATACACAAAAATAAAAAATGACTATGGGAAATAACCATTGGAAAAAGGCAATTTAAAAATCGTAAGCCATTACTTTGTAGACCACTATTCAAATAAATTTGGTAAACTAAGTGAAATTGATCATGTTATAAGGAAATGCAGATTGTCAAAACTGACCCCATTATAGTAGAAAGCATAAATAGACCAGTTTCCATAGAGGAACAAGAGAAAGCTAATAAAGAACTAATAAACACACACATATATACTAGACCCATCTGATTGCATAGTAGACTTCTACCCAACCTTTAAAGCCTAGGTGGTCCCATTGCTCAATAAATTACTGCAGAGTACTGAAATGAAAGAGTATTTCCTAATTCCTTTAGTGAAGCAGGTATAACATAAATACCTAGATTTGATAAAGATACGAAAAACAAACAAAAAAAAAAACTATAGACAAATATCACTCTCATGGATATCATCAAAAAATACTAAATAAAATATTAGCAAATGGAATCCTACACCACATTAAGAAAGTAATACATCTTGACCAAGGGAAACATTCCCAGAATGAAAGATTGGTTCAATGTTTGGAAACCCATTAATATTATTTACCATATTAATGATATTAAGGCAAAATGATAGTAAGGGAAAAATCATAATGGAGTGTAATCTCCATAAATGCTTAAAAAGCCTTTGACAAAATTCAATACCAATTTCTGAAAAAACACTTTAAAAATAGTGTCTCTAAAAGAAAAATACACTTTAAAAATAGGAACTGAATTTTTTAATGAGTTTTTTAATATATACTTTAGTCCTCAAGACATTATTTTACTTAACAGAGAAATACTAGGAGCATTTCTACTAAAATCAGGAACAAGGCAAAGAAGCTCACTATCTCTCCATTACTATTCAACATCGTACTAGGGAATTAGCTAATAAAATTAGACAAGAGAAATCAATTTAAAATATAAGAATTTGTAAAGAAGTAAAACTTTCTCTGGAATATCTTAGAACAGAGTCAGCAAATGTTTCTGTAAAGGAATAGGTAGTATTTTAGTGTTTGTGGGTCATTCAGTTTCTGTCGTAACTACTCGGCTCTGTCACTGTAACATTACAGCAGCCAAAGACAACATATAAATGAATGTGTGACTATGTTCCAATAAAACTTCATTTACAAAAACAGGATTTGGCCCATGGGCTATAGTTTGTCAACCACTGTGCTAGAGAATTAACAACAAAGTGAACTCGAATAGTAAGAGAATTCTATAAGGCAGTAGCATATAGAATCAACATACAATATTCAATGTTCATAAAGATAATCAGTTGAAGGACATAAAGGCAGAAAAAAAAATTAACACTACCAACAAGAAAGATTAAATACTTAGGTATGAACTGAACAAAAATGTACAAAATCCACATGAAGAAAACTTCAAAACACTCTTCAAAGCAAAAAAAATGGACTTGAACAAACGAAAAGTTTCTGTAATCTCACTCTGGTTATGTAGGCAGGACATTAAGGGAAGCTGGGTGAGGGTATAGGGGAACTCTGTGTACTCTGCACTCTCTGTTTTTGCAACTTTTCTGTAAATCTAATGCTATTTCAAAATGGAAGTTGAAAAGATTTTTAAAAATGGAAGTAAATATCACGAGGTGTGGAAAATAAATCATAGACATTTCTTAAAATTTCAGCTTCAATAGTTTATAGTTGTTTGAAATTTTATAGTATTGTATTAGAAAATTACATTACCCAAAATACAAATAGTAATAGTTTTTTTGTAATATAGGTACGATTTAACATACTGGAAGGCCAAATTATCTCCATATTAATTCTGTATCATATCAAAGAGACATTAAAAGTCACCAAGGAAAATTCAGCATAATTAAATCTAAGTTTTCATAAACTATGTCAGGATATCTGTTCCATTTTAGATCCCAGGTAAGGGCAAAATTCATATGAAATAACATACCGAGTTTTTAAAAGCAGTAGTCAGAAATACTAAAAAGGTCAATAGAGTTTTACGAAATCATTAGTTTCTTAAAAATCACTTTTGATTCAGTAGTCAAACTGTTACTATTAAGATTTTTCTTATTCTTACAGAAAAATCTACAAGGGAAGAGTATTGCTTATGCATTCCATTGCACAAAGTTAGTAAAAATGTGCTATGAGTATATGTTTAACCTGATACGTGATCTAAGTTTTAGCTACAGCCACAGACAAATCATTAAAACATAAAACTTCTAGTCATTAAAACAAGTTCTTAACCTATGAATTACATAAGATTTACACAAGGGGGAGTTATTTGTTTGTCGTTTCCTTACCATTTAACTTAAAGCTCAAAGATGCAATAAATCCTACAAATCCAGCAATAATAGCCACGTCTGAAATATGATGCCAAGAGTAATGCTGTTTGGATTCTTACCAAACTTAAAATACTGTTTTCTGAAACTGCCTAGTGCATTCATAAAAAAGCATTTGTGGGAAAACCATATTTACAAGTACAAAAGGATTCATCAACCTCCTTGTTGCACAAGAAAGACCAGTTTAGCCTTCATCTTAATGAGGCCTTGTCATAGAATTTGAAATTATTGAGTACTTTCTCTCCTTTAAACAGTCTCTCCCCCAACATTTTTCAAATATTTCTTCTAGAAGTTTCCCCTCACAATTTTCTGGCTCATCCTTCTCAGTTTCTTTATAGGTACTTCTTCTTTTGTCCTTTTATTCTCCTTAAAAGATTGGGTTCAATAGGGTACTATTTTTGTCCTTCTCTTTTCACTTTGCTTTCTCTCCCTCACAATCTTTCACATATATTCATGACTTTGGTTACCAAATATTCAATAATACTCTATAACCAACCCATGTCTATCATAAGTTTTAGACATAAATATCTAATTGACCAGTTGACATCATCACTTGGATTTCCCATAGGAATTGTAATGTCTACCTAACCGTAAATAAATTCATCATTCATTCATTGCACAATAAATGTGTGTTGGGTGCGTACCCTGAGCCAGGGAGTGGATTAGGCATTGAACATACAATGATGAACAAATTGACTTTGTTCCCCCTCTCTTGAAGTTCATTTTCCTTCACCAGTCCTCCACCTATATTCCCTGTATCAGTAAGATACCACCATCTATCTAGTTACCTAAGTTGCAAAACTAAATAGCATTCCTGGCTCCCCCTTCTTCTTTATAACTCATGTTCAATCACTCACCTAGTCTGGTTCGTTCTCTCCCTTTATATCTCTTAATAAGTCAATTTCTTTATTATTTATTACATTATATTCCACTGGCTTAGTTTAAGCCACCTTCATATCTGGCCTACAATAATCCCCTAACAAGTTTGTTTCAAGTAATGCTTAAAACCCCTCAATAATCTTCAACCAACTTTAAAACAAAAGCCAAATGTATTAGCATAATGCACAAAGGTCTGAACTAAAATTGCCTATTCCCATGTCTATACAATACCCTTGAAGATCCTTGATTGAAGGTGAGAGTTATTCGCCATTTAGGGCCCCCTTGCTCTCAATATATAGCAAATTAAATATCATGATTAACTTAGTATAAGATAAACAAAATAAAGGGACTCATCTGTAGGTGAATACAAATAGTATTTAGTCAGATTTTAATTTTCTATTTATGTATTATCATTATAAATTGCTATTAATTGAAGCTACTGCTACATGAACAATACTAGCCAACATTTACCTAGCACTTATCATATATCAAGCACTTTAAATATATTAATTCACTTAATCATTACAATAACCCACTGAGATAGGTACCACTACTATCCTCATTTTATATATGTGGTAACCAAGGAACAAAGTAGTTTAATAATTTGCCAATGGAAACACACAGTTGGTAAGTGGTGAGACTGGCATTCCAGATTACAGTTCCAGCATCATACTCTTAACCATCATACACTATATAAAATAAAATGAGATTGTGCAAGGTATTGAAGAAGGACTTTGATTTTGTAAAGATGATACATGTTCATCATACAGACTGTATAGAAAAATACAAAGAAGAAAATAAAAATGATCCTAAATCCTGTTATCCAGAAATAACAATCATTAACAGCTCAGGTAAATTATTCTTGATAGTTCTTTATGCCTATAGCTAAAAAAAGAGGATAGATTGATAGATAACATAGATAAATGGATGGATAGATAATAAAAATAACATTGTGTACAGTATCTATTGATTTATGTGGAAGATAATATCATTTGCACACTTATCCACCCTGCACTGACTTTGTTTTTCACTTCTGTCAGTTTTATTATTACATTATTAGCAACATCTATAAAATGCAGGTGATTCCCCTAATGCTAATTCCTCTATTGTTATGTTTTAGTTTAATATTGAAATGAACTCACTGGTTTCTACTAGTACCTTTCAGCCATAGTTTGCTATTTTGAAATACTTTGAGTAATTTCTTGATTGACTAGATTTTTGTCATCAATTTTTTCAAGTGCTGAGTACTATATTCACTAATTTATTTTATAATTGAGAATATGCTGTTGCCTACATACCTAAAGAACAACTTGGCCAGATATGGAATTCTTGGGCAATACTGTCTCTCCCTCAGAGTGTTAATCTGAGGGATTTAATTGCTTAATCAATGTCTTTTGACATTAAAAGAAACTGTGGAGAAGTTTGAAGACAACCTATCCTCGTGGTTTGCTTCTTTTGCCTCCATATACTTATTTTTTCCTCTGTTTTTGAAATGCAAGTAACTTTATCCGGATGTGCTACTACTGGCCGTTCTGTATCAACATTACTAGAGTCTTTTGGAGTTTTTTTGACATAGATTCACAAAAAAGTTTTCTTCTGTTATATCTTTAATTAAGATCATATTCCATTAGTTCCAACCTCTTAAGAAACACCTATGATGTTTATGCTGGATGTCTTGGATTCCACATTTATCCATTCCTCTATGTAATTTTAATATATTTTTCTTTTTAATTTCATTTTGTATTTCCTATATACTACATTCCTGGCTGAGTTTTCAGTTGTGTTTATACTATTTCTTTTGCTTCTATCCAGGTTTTTAGTTCAATAATTTTTTATTTTTCTTCTGAGGTCTGACAACTTGCTATTTACAACTATTTAGATTGTCTTAGAAAATATTTTTGTAAAACTTTGTGTAACTTCTTTGGCTGTCTTATTAAGAGGGAGTATATTGCCTTAATGGCCTTGCAATTGTGAGGAAATTATTTGTCTACATTTACCTGTTTCCTTTGGTGAAATTACCTCAAACACATTCCCACCAAAATCTGCCATTCTCTTTGCCCTAGAAACACTTCTTCATTCAGTTTGAACATTCAAACAATCAATCTGGCTCACTCCAAATCTCTAAAAATTTATTGTTTCACTGTGTTACGACCCAGCAATCATGGTCTCTAGTATCATTTTCTCTCCTGTCTCCTGCAGTCTCCTTGGGCTAGAAGACTATTGTAGACAATATAAAATGACATGTCCATATGACTTTTCCTTAGACTCCACTTCTCCTGATGTTTTCTAATGCAAAACAAGGTCTCTGGTGGAAAATTCCTCAATTCGTCCAAGTCCCAATCACTCTCCTTTAGTTTCTGCTCTCTATGAAACACATGCTGGCTGTGCATCTCATGACCATGACACTTATTTGGGGGAAATGTTGCTATTTGAAGAGGCATGTGTTAGCTGTCAGCATATTACATGTAGGCCAATAATTCATAGCATTTTACAGGTGTATTTTACATTTAAGCTTTGGAGTTGTGGCCATTTCCTTGTTTGGGAGAATATGATTTTCTTCTATTTTTGCTCTTTATGGTAGTTTCCATATTACCCAGAAATCAAGCCTGTCATAAAATTTCACAAAATAATTATCTGTATTTACTAATAAATGTTTATTTACTGCCATCTCATTATTTACTCTACTAGATTGAAATTACTTGTCTGTCTCCCCAACTCAGTTAAAAGGTCCTTGAGGTCTGTTTATCATTGATTCATTCTTTCTCTTTCAATACATTTTGTTGCTTCTGTATCTAGGTTCTTTAAGATTCAAAATAAAACAAAAACTGTGTAGCTGTGTTTCTTGGCCTTTCCTTGAATCGGTTCAACTGAAAAATCAATAAATATAACAAATTACTCAATATTTTTATATTAAAAAGAGTTTGAATGCCCATTGTGCAAAATAATAATATAATGATGATAGTTAAAACGGATTTTTAAGCATCAACTAGATAACATGCTAATGACTTTTGTGGAAATCATTAACTTTTAGATATAGAAGAGAAGGGCTTTTCAAGAATAAGCTGTAATCTATATAAATAAAATTTATGATATTTATTAAGAAATTAGTAGTCATCAAAAGACAAAAAAGATGACTTGTGACACAGTTGCACAGTGATATAAAGAAACATATACTACTAACAAGGCAGACAATGATAAAATCTATATGAAAGCTATAAAAAAATCTCCAAGTAGCTTCTCGGGCAAAGCTCAGTCCCATCTCAAGGAATTTTTTTTTTTTTTTAGATTTTATTGTGGAGGGGGAACAGGACTGTATTGGGGAACAGTGTGTACTTCCAGAACTTTTTTCCAAGTCAAGTTGTCCTTTCAATCTTAGTTGTGGAGGGCGCAGCTCAGCTCCAAGTCCAGTTGCCATTGCTAGTTGCAGGGGGTGCAGCCCACCATCCCTTGCGGGAGTCAAACAGGCACACTTGTGGTTGAAAGGACCTGCTCCAACCAACTGAGCCATCCGGGAGCTCAGCGACAGCTCAGCTCAAGGTGCCATATTCAATCTTAGTTGCAGGGGGCAGAGCCCACCATCCCTTGCGGGACTCGAGGAGTTGAACCGGCAACCTTGTGGTTGAGAGCCCACTGGCCCATGTGGGAATCGAACCAGCAGCCTTCGTAGTTAGGAGCATGGACCTCCAACCGCCTGAACCACCGGGCCGGCCCCCCATCTCAAGGACTTTGTGTTTGCTACTCTTTGTCTGATATATTCTTCTCTCAGGTGCTTTCTCATCTTTCAGGCCTTGGTTCAATATTATCCTCCCAGAGACCGCTTTCCTCTCTTCCACTTTCTCCTTCCTCATTCGACTCCAGCTAAAGTAACCATCTCCCACCTAGTTTTTCTTTCAATCACCCTGTTTTCTTTTCCTCAGAGCATTTAACACTCTGAGATCATGTTAGATGTTCAAGAGTTTATAGTCTGCCACACAATAGAATGTAAGTTCCAAGAGAGCAGGAACTTTCTTTGGTTATACTATACTATCTCCAGTGGCTAGAACACAACATGTTTGATGATATTTGCTCAATAAAAAAGTCTAGATACCGTGTTTCCCCGAAATAAGACCTAACTGGACAATAAGCCCTTTTTCAGGATGACATCCCCTGAACAGAAGCCCTAATGCGTTTTTTGGAGCAAAAATTAATATAAGACCTGGTCTTATACTCCGGGAAACATGGTAATTAATACTTGTAGGAAAAAGATGAAGCTTGAGAGGTAAAATAGCGTCAGAAAGCAAATGCTTTGAATACCAAGCTAAGGAACTTAGGTTTGGTTTTTAAAACATGGAGAAGTTACTGAAGGTTCTTTGGGCCAAGGAAATAATGTTACCAGATCTACAGTTTAGAAAAATAAATTTCAATGCTGTGCAGGAAGGTATGGAAAGGGAAGTGAGAGATCTGAGGCAAGACCAAATAGGATCTACTTCCATAGTCTAGGTAAAAGATGACAGGACCTCCACTGAGAGCAGAGAGGAGGATATACCTTAAAAAAAAAGTTCAGAGGTAGTTGGTGGTAGTTGGTAGATTTAAGCAGACAAAAATCAAAGAGGAGCCAAATATCCAAAGAAATATAGAAAGTTATTTATGACAAGTGTTTATCAGGTTCTAACAAATATCATGTATTTTTCAAAAAGATAAATACATTAAAAACTGTTTCATAATGCCAGCCAATATTCTTTCCTTAGAATTAGCATGTGCGTAAGTAGTGTTCCTTAGTGTCTGAAACACATGAGACCAAGACTCTAATAACCAAATTCCAAAGGAGTTATGGAGACCTTAGTACTTGTGTACCAGCCATGTGGTTAGACGAAGCTGTGAGAACCCCAATGAGCATCACATTAAAAAGTTCTATGACTGTCTTACAGTTTGGGGTCTCCTATGAAGGAAGAGGGCCTAAACAATTGAACATAAATGATTCTTGTTTGCAGATGCCAGGAAGGTGGGCTGAAGAAAGAAGGTACTACCAAAGAGTACTTGTGTGGTGATCAAAGGATGAAACAGACAGCAAACTGTACCTCAACAGGGTTCTGTGTGTGGCCACATGATGTATGGTGCTCTGTACATAGGCGTCTATGTGAATGGCACGCCCTAGGGCTGTGTGGGGTATATCTGTACACAGTATCCCCTAAATGAGTTGAATGAGTGAATCAGAATGAAGTGACATAGGAGAGATATATACATATATAACAATAATTCAAAATTAAAATATATAACCTATTAAAACATGTAAGCTGTAAAATATAATAAAAATATTACCCTGTCCTATACTCCACTACATATTAAATCTAAATTGTTTAAATTATTTCCTTAATTAAATTATTACCTTAATAGTCTGAAAAGTTCTACGCATCAGCATCGTCTGAATCACTCACCCTTTATCTCATTTCTTAATGGAACGAGAGGAGTCATAAGACTCAAGATGGAGCAAGGCCAGAGAATTGAGACTGAATGGAAACTTCCCTACCATGCTTTGTCTTTATCCAGTATTAGTAAGGTAGGTATGGGGGCTGAACTCTTGCTCCATAATGCCTGATTGGCTCAATGCCCACACGGCCTCAGGAAGGGGTGACAGTGAGATTTCAGGAAGATAAAATTAGCCATCTAGGTCTCTCCTTGTCTGGCTTCATCTTATTTGTTGAGTCTACTTCCTACTTCCATCTTTCTCAAAGTGTTGACTGGGCAGCCCGGTTTCTCCTTACTAATTATACTAAAATGCAAGAGACAGAATTACGAAGCAAAAAGGAACCAAACTTGAAAACTTAGAAAATGTTCCGCTTATTTGTACTGCAAAAAATGAGAAAGTATGTTCCGGAGAGAACAGAAAGGGTGTGGCTAGACAATCATAGGACAAAGATTAAAGGTAGGACTCATGGATCCAATCAACCATCTCAGCAGAAACTCTGCTATCTTAGACTGAAGGGGACAGAGATGGGATAAAATAAAGGAAGGCTGACGGACTTCTGGGATTCTACAGTCAGGTCAGTAGAGTTACCTAGCTGTAAACAATATGGTGTTATTTCTCCCCTAGTCAGGGTTCATGGGTCCAGAAATCAAGGTGTGGAAATGGGAGGGTACTCTCTATTATCCCTAGTGATCTACTAGCAAAATTTTTACTCTTGTCCCCATGACCTTATGCTCTGCTGGCCTACAGGTCTACTTTCTTTTTTTCTTTTCTTTTTTTTTAATTAAAGTGTATTGGGGTGACAATGGTTAGTAATGTTACATAGGTTTCAGGAGTACAATTCTGTAATACATCATCTGTATCTCACATTCTGTTTACCACCCCGAATCAGTTCTCCTTCCATCACCATATATTTGATCCCTGTTACCCACATCTACCACCCCTCTCCCCCCTTACCCTCTGGTAACCACTAAACTATTATCTGTGTCTATGAGTTTTTGTTTCTTCATTTGTTTGTCTTGTTCCTTTGTTGTTTTCAGTTTTACATACCACATATCAGTGAAGTCATATGGTTCTCTGCTTTTTCTGTCTGACTTATTTCGCTTAGCATAATAATCTCAAGAGAAATGCAAATAAAAACCACAATGAGACATCACCTCACCCCAGTTAGAATGGCTATTATCAACAAGACAAACAGTAACAGAGGCTGTGGAGAAAAAGGAACCCTCATACACGGTTGGTGGGATGCAGATTGGTGCAGCCGCTATGGAAGGCAGTGTGGAGATTCCTCAAAAAATTAAGAATAAAATTACCATATGACCCAGTAATCCCTCTCCTGGTCATCCATCCCAAAAATCTGAAGTCTAGTTTCAAAGGGATGAATGTTTCCACCAGGAGACACAACAATGATGCCACTGAACTGTAAGTTAAGATAACCTGGCCACTTTGGCCTCCCCATGCCTCTAAATCAAAGGCAAAAAAGGGAGTTACTGTGCTGGCTGGGGTGCCTGATCCCGATTACCAACAGGAAATTGGACTGCTATTCCACAACAGAGGTAAAGAGGAGTATATCTGGAATACAGGAGGTCCCCTAAAGTGTCTCTTAGTATGACTATGCCCTGTGATTATAGTTAATAGAAAACTACAACAAACCCAATCCAAGCAGGACTACAAATGGCCCAGACCCTTCAGGAATGAAGTCACCCCACCAGGTAAAGAACCACAACCAACTGAAGTGCTGGCTGAGGCCAAAGGGGATACAGAATGGTTAGTGAAAGAAGGTAGTTACAAATACCAGCTACAGACATGCGACCAGTTACAGAAATGAAGACTGTAATGTTAGAGTATTCCTTCCTGTTTTATTATTAATGTGTGTGTATTTATATATATGTATATGTATTTATATATAAAATATATTATAATATATATGTTATATTATATATATATATATATATATATATATATATATATATATATATATATATCTTTATTTTCTTCCCTCTCTTACCCTCTTATCATGTAACATGAGATGCATTGACTTTATATCATAATTTTTAAGTATTGTTAACTTCACATCATAGTATTTAACTTATACAGGATATCAGTAAAAGCAAACATCACCCAAGGACTTTGTGTCCTCCTCTGGGGAAATTATTAGTGTGTTTCAGTTGTACACAACATAGTTGTATAGTATTAGGCAGAAGTGTGACCTTATTATTGTCTTCATATAGAGATTAAGTATGGTTTGAGAGGCATGTGTCTAAGATAAAATTAGCCATCTAGGTCTCTCTTTGTCTGGCTTCATCTTATTTGTTGAGTCTACTTCCTACTTCCATCTTCCTCAAAGTGTTGAACGGGCAGCCCGGTTTCTCCTTACTAATTATCGTAAAATGCAAGAGACAGAATTACGAAGCAAAAAGGAACCAAGTTGACAGGGCGTGGATTTGTGATGGCTTATTTTATCTGTCAACTTGATTGGGTTAAGGGATGCCGAGATACTTGGCCAAATATTATTCTGCATATTTCTATGAAGGTGCTTGTTGGGTGAGATTAACATTTAAATTGGTGGACTTTGAGTAAAGCAAATTATCCTCCACAATGTTAGTGGGCCTCATCTAATCAGTTGAAGGTCTTAATAGAACAAAGTGACCTCCCTGAACAAAAAGGAGTTCTGCCAGCAGACTGCCTTGGAACTCAAACTGCTACTCTGTCCTAAGTCTCCAGCTTGTTAGCCTTCTCCATCAGAATTTGGACTTGCCAAGCCCCCACAATTGCATGAGCCCACTCCTTAAAATAAAATTCTCTCTCTCTCTCTCTCTCTCTCTCTCTCTCTCTCTCTCTCTCTCTCTCTCTTTTCCCCCTCCTTCCCTCCCTCCCTCCTTCCCTCCCTCCCTTCCTCCCTCCCTCCCTCCCACCTCCCATCTTTTCCCTTCCCCCTCACCCTCTCTCTTTCCTGTTGGTTCTGATTCTCTGTAGAATGCTAATACAACAACTTTGACCCCTGTTGGTTCCTCCCTTGCTGGATATGTGTGTGTGTGTGTGTGTGTGTGTGTGTGTGTGTGTGTGTGTGTAGTCTTGTTACTGCTCTTAAATTATACCACATTTAAGTCTTTACTTCCTGATTAGATAATAATTTGCTTAAGGACCAAGATCATAGCTTAATATCCTTTGTTTTCTCCCCTCATCAGTTTACAGCTCTTGTTAGGTACTCAAAATATGTTTGCTGAATTAAATTAAGAAACAAGAAGGATACAGTGGGAATGCTACCTAGAACTATCTAGGATCTCAATTAGATAGAGATAGATAATTCTTCCCTGGGATACAGAGAAAAAATTTTTGATTGTATTAAAGATTCTACATGGTAAATTGATTACTGGGTATTTGAAGTCCTGCCAATATGCCTAGCTTCAGTTCTCCAGCTCATCCAAAGGAATAATTTGGTTGTGTAAGTCATGATTGGGTAACCTTGTGGTTATTTATATGTAAACACATTTTGCTTTCTCATCATTCATGCACACCAATGATAAGTGATGACATTATTCTGTGATTACCCAAGTGTTTCCCTTAACGCTCTCAAAATTTTTCAGGATGTCGGGCCACTTACATCATACTTTCAGGTTCTACTGCACAAGCACCAACTGCTTTCGTGACATTGACAAGAAGAGCTTGGTTTGTTCCAACGAGGAGGTTCACAAGTGGTTGAATGCCACCACATTTCCGGACAAGGACTCGGTTTTCATATTCTTGACAACATTCTCCCAGTGCACCAACCACATTCACAAGGACCTCCTCAGGCTGGTCAGTTAAAAGTCCCACCAAAGTTTCAATGGCTCTGTATTCCCGAAACCTGTTTAGGGCGAGAAAAAGAGGTGGGAGGAAAGGAAACAGGAGAACAGTTTTATTTTTGGTATAAAGTTAGCTGATGATAATATTGATAGTAACAATGGTAATAGCTAAAAATTACTAAGTGCCCATTATATGCTCATTTCCTCCTTACAACAACCTTATGATGCAGAGTGTATTATAATCCCCATTCTCAAAAGGCTAATCTGAAGCTTGGTTAATTTTGAAGCTGGCATTCACGCCTAGCTGTCTGTGCCCTTAACCAGATGCAGTACAACTTCTAAGACAACTACAACTTCTTCCACATCTGACCAGCGATGAGTCCACTATGCTAAGGGCTGTTTCCCCATGTTACAGAGACCATTTTACACAAACAAAGTAAAATAAACCTATTTTGTGTTAAATTGGACATGTGAATCTCTCGTTAAAGAAAATCATCACACTGACACAAGGAAGAGTTGCCTCAGAACACCCATCACAGAGTGTGACAAATGTAGAAATAAATGAAGAGATAAATTTGAACATTAAATTAAATCAAATGGTCATGTAGTTTACAAATACTTTGAAATTCAATGAAATCACATTTGAAAATGACTACCTTTAAAGATTAACTAGTTAGTTGGCATTTAGCTCACTTATCTTGTTTATTTCTAGAAAAGGGAGAAGAGTGGAACCACTTACATCTCTACAGTGTCAGAGGGAAATTCATCCCCTCATCTTGATAAGTCTCTACAGGAAATATCAGAGATACTTCTCATTTAAATGGCTGCTCATATGCAAAACAGCCCATTTCCACAGAAAGATTAGGTCAGCAAGCCTCTCAGCCCTACTGAGGCACAAAAAACCATTGGAAGGTGGTGGGAAGGGAAGCAAGGATCTTTCATTTCTAAGAATTTCTTAATTCTGACAACTTAGTCCAAAATGCACATCTAGGAAAACTATTTACCATAGGCTAAAATAGTATTACATTACAAGAACGTGGCTCAGTGGCCATGTTTTTATTACAAAATATAGAATGCCTTCTCTTACTTGGTCACATTCTCTTTGCTGACGGAACATTTCCATATTGCTCCCGTGACAGCGGCCAAACGTTCTTTATTGTCAGTCTTATTGAGCAGACTGGCCAGGGGTTTAAGTCCTCCATGCAGTCTAACAAGGTCACGGGTTTCCTCATCTTCAGCACACTACACAAAAAGTCAAGTCAGAGGCTGTCAGCGATCAAGGCATATAAAGATTTCAGGGATTATTAAAGAGCCTGTCATTCTAGTAGCCATGAAACTTTTCAGAGAGTATCATTTCCTGAAGGCACCTCCAAGTAAAATATAATTCTCTATACTGGCAGCTATCTGACAGTGTCTCTTTTCCCTTACATGGTTTTGGCAATGTCTAGCAGTTTCTGCATACTTGGCAATTCTCTCAAGCCAGTTCTGAGGTAGCCTGGGCTTCCACCAAGACAGAGGCAGAGGTTGGTAAGAAACCTAGAATGCCACAAGCACAGATGGGGGATTTCTGCAGTGATGTCTTCGGAAAACATGTCAGAGGAGATAGATCAGTGATAGGGATTCAGTCAGATCTTCAATGACTCACAAAGTCTAAGAGATGAGGAATTTCCCCAGTAGAGTTTCGATGCCCAATGCAGTAAGTTATATCAATAGCAACTGATATATCAAACATGTTTATCCATATGTTTGTGTCATCCTTTGAAATAAAGATGCACTGCATAGATGTTCGCAATTGACCATCCTTTTCAGATTATAGAGCCAAAAGATGATTAATTTAGTATAGATTTGCTATTTCTAAGCATGCAGTTGGTCTGAGGTCACAGGATACAGTTGCATGTCATGCATCAAGCATGAGAACCACTAGAAGAAATCCTCATCCGAAAGCACCATGAGGCGCCTGCCATATTTATCTTCTATTTGTAACGTTCCATTCTGGTTCAGTTGCAACTTTTAAAAATTAATCACCATTACTAACCAACCCTTAATGGGTACTCATATGAGGCATATATACAAGTCAAGGCTATATATCCTTGTTATGAGTTGAATTGCATGCCCTCAAAGCTCTTTAATTGAAATCCTAAGCCCTATACGTCAGAATGTGACCGTACTTGAAGACAGGATCTTTACAGAGGTAATTAAGGTTTAAAAAAGGTCATTGAGGGGGGCTGTAATCCATTATGACTGGTGTCCTTATAAGAAGAGGATACCAGGACACAGAGGGAGGGTCATGTGAAGACAGAGAGAGAATGATATGTAAACATGAAGATGGCCATTTACAAGCTAAGGACAGAGTCCTCAGAAAGAACCAACTCTTTTAACATCTTGATCTTGGACTTCCAGCCTCCAGAACTATAAGCAAATAAATATCTGTTGTTTAAGTCACCCAGTGTATGGTCTTTTGTTATGGCAGCCCTAGCAAACTAATACAATCCTCTACTGACATAGACCTCTTCTCTATGTTCTTGATGAACACTCACTTTGCACATTTTAAAATATATTCCTCCAAGAAATCTATTCTGGTTAGGTAGAAGCTGGCATGGCCAGTAACCTGTCATATATTAATTTGTCAGGGTGATATTTTCTTCCCCTTTACCATTCTAATCTGTTTTCTGGTATACAATAAGCCCTCACCTAACAGGTTCTGTGACTTTAAGAGAAAAGACATAACAAAACCAATTTTACCATAGGCTAATGATATAAACAAGAGTTAAGTTCCTACAGCATCTATTGACATTGTAATGAAATAATGTTGAATGAAAAATGAAACGATGTTATTTGAGGACATGCTGTATTATGAAATTTATAACCCACAAAAAAGTTAGTAAAGATTAAAATAAATTAACTAATAAACAGATAAAGCAGGAATATACACACACATGCACTCATTCATCCATCTTGTGTTGGTAGGAGATACAGTTCCCAAGACCATTGTGCTTGAATGGGATATATGAAAAGCAGCATAGGGGCACCATACACACATTTAGCTATTTTACTAAGTAAGTCATTTTAGCAGACAAAGATGTGTATCTTATAGAATGATAAATAATCAGACACGTGGGAGCAGGTTTCTCTCTGAAATATAAAGGTATCCGTCACTACCACAGGACAGTGTTTCTCTGACCTACGTGTGCATGAACATCCCTCGGGGCTCTTGTTAAAAATGTAGATCCCGAGTCCCACCCCCAGAGAATGAGACCTCATATTTCAAAAGAGTGCTTTAAATTACATGAAGAACTGTCAGAGGGTCCACGGTACCTGGTAGATGGCCATGGCACAGTGTTCCTGCAGTTGCTCATTCTCACTATTTAGATTCTTTACTAGATTTTCAATTATCCTTTCCGCTTTGATTGCAGTTCGGTAGCTTTCCTAGGAATATGAATGTAAATATTTATGTGTCTATAATGCATGCATATAAGTATCTATTTACATTTACTAATAATTATGCTGAATAAATTCCTCAGTAAGTACACTAAAGTCCAAGGTCAACATATGGGTATAACAGTAAGAGAATTTAATCAACATTTTCAAAAATAAATCACACAGGTACCAATTTTATTAATGTCCTATTAGTAATTGGAGCTTCTCTTTCTAATGGAATGCTGGTTTCTTGGGGGGGAAAAAAAATCCTTGGCTTCATGATGACCTTACAAATTGTTTTACAACTGAGGAAGGCAAGTCAATGAGAGCAAGAGAAGAAGCAGGGCTGGCTTGGGTACCTCTGATGCACATTCTTGCAGTGTCCCAACCACGGGAATCAGCATGTTTTCCTGAGATGTCTTCAGTAACTGAGCCAACAAAGGAATGCCCCCGGCCTTACGAATGGCTTCTTTATTCGCATAACTCTTACTGCAGCTCCACAGCGCAAGTGCCCCACAGCGAGCCACTTCCACGTCTCTTTCATCGTACAAACTTGCTTGAGCAGGTTTTGTAGAATTCTGTGCACAGTCAAGTAGAGCAACCTACCAGAACAGATGGAATAGATAGATAAATAGTATACATAGGAATCTTGAAAATAAAACAATGCACCCTGCAAAGGCCACAGGGTTGCTACCAAGCTCACCTCCATCAAAAATGAGAATATTTTTAAAAATTAACTTTCATACTACACAACAATCAGTGAAAGCAAAGAATAAAACCCTTTAAAACACCTTCCTTCAGTTTTGGGAGCTTTTACATTTCCTTCCCACAAGAAATTTAATCCCACTAAGTTAGTGTTTTCTTAATATGGCTCTAACATTTACATTAGTAAGATTTGTAAACCACATCCTCAGCCCTGGTATCTCAGGAAAGTAGGCTCCCTAAAGTCATTAGAACTTCCTAATGAGAACTGAATAGCCTGCACCTCTTAAAACCATGAGACATAGCCCTCTACCTGCTCTACCAAAACTCACCAAACCAGATGGCACAGCTGTCAGATCCTGTCTCTTCTTTGCAATAACCAAAGTCACAGAAGACCTTAGGGAAAGGCAGTTTATACGGATATAGCAGTATGTAAGGGTGCCCCATGGAGGAAGTGAAGCCAGCCCCCCCACACGCTCACCAGAGCTGTCTTTGTCCTACATGTGTCTACTTCATTCTTCTCTCTCTGCAGGCCGAATTTCATGGATACTGCCAACACAATCAAGACCACCAATCCTGAGTTTAGAAGGGAGTAGCCCAGACTAAATAGAGTCTCTGATTCTTAATTCCAAATTCCTGGGAGAGATACAGTGGAACTGGCTTGAGTTCCATAGGTAGACACCTGTGGTCTAATTAGTTATGGCCCAAGGAAGGAGGGGGCAAGGAGTATTTACACGGCTTTGGGTCCCTACCAGGGATAGGATACAATGTGGGGAAGAAATTATAAGACAATGAGCAGACAGTCTGAAAGTATCATCTATAACAGTTATTCCCTCTTTATCTACATAAAGGCCAAACTCCATAGCTCATTGGCTAAGGACGTGTGTGATCACCATGGTCCTCCATTTTCTCTTCTCACTACGTGCCCACTTCATCCTAGGTTTGGCCACACTAAACCACTTGTGGTTTCCAAACAGTCAATGTTGTTTCCAGCTCTGGGCCTTTACCAACACGATTTCATCTTCCCGAAATGCTTTTCCCTGGGGTGTCTGCCTGACAAATACCTACTCACCTTTCAAGACTCGGCAAAGGCAACATCTCTTCTTTCCAGTTTTTCTTGACCCTCCTCCAAGTACAATCAATTTATCACCCCCTCCTTTGTTCCTCCACTATTCCCAGTACTGACTTCCATGAAATACCTAATACTTACCATTCCACTTGTATTTTTGTTTATAGCCCCTCTTCCCCTACCACCAGGATACTGTGACATGACTGTGGTTAAGGAGATACATTTATCCATATTCATAATTCCAACACCTAGTCTGTACTCGACACACATTTCAAGAAATGTTTGAAATGGTTTTCAGGGAAAGGGTCAAGTACACTCTACCGTGTTTCCTCGAAAATAAGACCTAACTAGAAAATAAGCCCTAGCATGATTTTTCAGGATGACATCACCTGAGCATAAGCCCTAATGCATCTTTTGGAGCAAACCTTAATGTAAGACCTGGTCTTATTTTCAGGGAAACATGGTACATATAGAGGAGCATAAAAACTGGCCACTGGACTAACAGCACTGGACCCTGCAATACATCCATGGCCGATGCATTCTCCCTGCTTACTCAAGACTTCATATCTTCTACCCAGTCTTCTATCAGGTGTGCCTCTCCAGAAACTGACTTCCATCTAGGTGCTCAAGCCCTACTGTGGTCAGTGACCTCCTGCTGCCTCTGATTCTGACCTCCATTCTCTTGCTCTGTTGTCATAACAAGCCTACTGCTCCATCTCTGCACTTGTGATCTCACTCATTTCCAGTTTTACTTGGGGACTCTATCCCCCCATACCTAGCAAACCAAAAGTGGATCCCCAATATCAGTCCTTCCCAGATGTGTTCTCAACCCAGCAATTACAAGTTTATTAGTTCATTAATTATTGGTCTTTCCTGTACCTGATTTAACTATTATTTAAAATATGTGTCATTATCTTGACTATATTAGTACAACTGTCCAAATTCTGGGCCTTCAAACATACAAAAACTCCCATAAAAATATATTTTACTTTTATATTACAATATTCATTCTTATAATTTAATGGGAGTAGTTTCGGTGGACAGCCACATCAGCTTACCATATGATTTCATTATTTAAGCAGAATAATGATAATCATAGCAATAATTACCTCCCCCAAGATTTTATAAAAATTTCAAACATATGCAAAGGCTGAAAGAACTGTATAGCAACTGTACAGCAATATCCATACACCTACCACGTAGAGTCTATAATTAATATTCTGCCATATTTGTTTTATCACATGGCTAGCCATCTATTCATCCATCTATCCAGCCATAAGTCCATCTTATTTTTGAAGCAAATAATCATAATTTATAGTGTTCTACAGATTACAAATGAAAACACAGTCTCTGTTAGTAAATTTCTGAACACATTTCAATGTGCATGTATTCACATTAAATCCACATTAATTCAATATATAATTATTAACCCTTTATATGTATAAGGTATGGGATGAAGTGCTGTGGATGACACTAAGATTAATAAGACATGTCTCTCATCTTAAGGAATTTAAAGTACAGCTGTGATGACATCCAGTATGATAGAAGCTGTGGGAGAGACACAAGATCTGTTGATCTTTACTAAGGAGTATGGACATGCATTTCCATATTGCACTTTATTAAGGTCTTTCCTGCCATGCAAAGGTGTTGAGCAGAATAACCTTTCTTTCAGTGATCATATTGAGATGATCATTTTTCTGATTATAAAAGTGACAGTTCTACAACAAACTGACAAATGTGAGAAAGTAGGAAGAAAATTTGGTAATCATTTCAGAGAAAATCCCTGTAAACAATTTTCTGTATTTATTTCAAGTGTCTTTTCTATGCTTGTTAGGTAGGTCTTTCAAAATTGGGATCATAAGTACCTTTTTTTTTTTTTTTGTAATCCTGTTATGGTTTTATATAACAGTAAATATACATTTATTTCTAGTTAATGTATATCTAAATAAAATTCCAAAATACGATACTGATAGTTGAAAATAGATGTTTCTTATGGATATACTAAAAATTATTTTACTGTTTCATAGTGTAAAACACACTATTTTCAATTGTCACTCTTATAAGTAACAGTGAGATGAATAAGTGTCTGCAGCTCTGCCTCCTTGGGGACAGTCTTCATGGTGAGGGCACCACACCAGAGGGCAAGAGCTTCCAGACTGCTCTCTACTGCAGAGGCTCTCACCACCCTTCACCAACACTGCACCACACACAGATGTACCCCTACCAATAAGATAGGTGAAAAATCACATCTATTTTTTTAAATTTATATTTCTTTGCAAAATGAGGTTGAACATGTTTTTTGGCCACTTGTTAAAAAATATACAAAAACCATTTTCAAGAACATGGTATACCAAAAGAAGATTCCCAGAACATGCCCTGTGGTTATTTAACGTCCAGGACTAGCCAGGAAGGACAGCAGGGAGCTGCCAGCTCGGTGGCAGCTGACGATGACATCAGTGATACTCACCAGCTTGGTGATGCCCCCGTGGTGTCTCACCACCCGTCGGGCTCTTCTAAACTTGGCAACATTTGCAATGGTCTCAGCTGCCAAACGTTTCAGAATCTTATGTGGAGAATCAAGTATATTAACCATAACTGGTAAGCCCCCAAGGTCAACAATATTACGTCTGATTTGAGGATTGTAACTGATTTCCTTCAGGATTTTTAATGAACCAATCTAAATGAGAAAAAAGATTATAGATGAATGAGTGCTTACAACAGAAACAATGCTCTATTTTTTAAAATTCCAAGTCTACCAAAAATCCTTCCCCAATTAAGTTTCTTTAGAGAAACAAATTTCGATTCCCAGGTGTTAACACATAGCCTTCGTATTTCACTTCAATTTTATAAACACTCATCATTTAAGAAGCCATACTAATGAAAAAGAACCAGAAGAGAAAAAGAGATCCAGAGAGATGAGAAGGGCAGCTAACAGTAAAGGTAGCAGGTTATCAGTAATAATAGCAGATACAGACGAGAAACAGGTAGCAGGAGTAGCAGACACCTAGCACATAGAAGAGAACCACAAGCAGGTAGGAACAAGTTCCTCATCCATTGTGACGAGGCCACTCACCTTACACTTGACTTCATCTGTATCAAGTAAATTGATTAAAACTTCAAGGCCTCCAACATCCCTGATTGCCAATTGGCAGGTCTCTTGAGCTAAGTTGAAATCCCTCATTGAACACAGTGCAATCACCGTAGCTGTCGGATTTCCTCTCTATAAAGAAGCAATGCCATGGACAGGTGAAATAAGATCACCCTCCCGTAGAAATATACGGAGCAGTTATGAATCCATGAACTGGGAAATGTGTCTCCCCATAACACAGCAGGCACATAACATTTTTTTTAAGTTCTCTTACAATGTGTTAAACAAATCATGGAGAGCTGAAGCATGAAAAAGCTGTACAGAGTGCTATAATACATTATTCCAATTAAGAGTTAACATTTAAAGGCGGTCTGTCTGCTTTAAACAGCAGCAGCATTAGGCAGTATGAGTGTATTAAATAGAGTCAAGGGGCAAGCATTGAGAGAGCGACTGAATGTAAGTTTTATGTAAAGGTAACAGGTAGCCCCTGTAGTTCTCGAACAGTAATACTGTGCAGTGCAAACCATGTGTGAAAATTATTCTTACATATGTATGTTCGTAATTTGTACATATGTACATACACATGTATGTTCTTACAGATGTACGTACTATGTTCTTACGAATTTACATATGTACATGTATGTTCTTACAAATGAATGTATGTTCTTTGTATGTCTTATGTCCTTACAAATGTATGTATGTTTGGAACAGGGAGAACCTGGACAAAGGGGAACCACGTGGGAGACAGTACAACAATCTACACTGGGACTGAGAAAGAGGGGAGTAAGGGTTGTGGGGGTTGTGAAAGAGAATGCAATTCCATTAAGAACTGGAGATGATGTGATGGGTGGCTGGAGAGAAAGATAAAGCTTCACTGTTGTGAGCAAAATGATGGCCCAACCTAGAGAGTCACGCAAATCAATGTCTGTTTAGCTCATTACCACTATAAAGAGAAGTGAAGAATAGCTCCTTTAAAATAAAAAAAGCTGAGAGATTAAAATATATATATGTATATATATAAAATTTTATATATATACATAAAATTTGATCAGTAAAACTGATCTGCCATGAAATTAAAATCATAATTTGTTGCAGGAATTCTTAAGTAATGTCTACTGACCATTAATGCCTTGAAAATCTTCTGAAGATATAGCATAGTACATATTACTTCTACTGCTATTAAGATTGGCTGGTAAATAAGAATTCCAGTACAAGCACTAAAATAGTTCATAAGGCAAAAGCAATATTTCTAAAGTAGCTAAGAATAAACTACTTTTGTAAAATGTGGTCATAAAAGACAGTCTTGGATTTCTACCTCAAAACATAGCACCAATGGCATCAAATAAATCTTTCTCTCGCTTTTGAGGGAAGACACCTACAAATTATGTACGTTTTATTTTGCTAATCATTACTTTATATGCCATATCCATTATATATGGAACATATATATAATATATGGACTTAGCACCAAAAAAAAGGAAATTATACACAAGCTACCCATCCCCCTCCATATCACACACATGCAAATACGTAAATCCTCTTGTGAATTCAACACAATGTGTTACTTTTAAAATAAGAAACTGAAGTGGGATTACTAGAGGGCAAGTATCAAGGGTGAGATGGACAGGTTTAGGCTTTAGCCTTTCCTCTTACTCCTTTCTGGAAAATTCCCTCCAGATCTCTAAATATGTTATGAACCACTACCCTGTGGTGACACCACTGACAATTTCCATTTTCATACTGACTTTCCTTCTGGGTAATATAGGCTGTCTCCTACATTCAAAATTAAGTTTAGAATGACAATAGCCTTACTTTTATTATTTACCATTAAAATAATAAGTTCCCAACATCAAGGGAAATTTTAACACCACCAATTTTCCTACAGTTGGTTTCGAAACATAAAATAGTAAATTCTCTATGCATTACTGTCAGTTTCATAAACTCCCTTGTTTTGGGGCACAGGACCCCCACCCTCTAGCACTTCTGGTGCCTCTTTTAGAAAAACAAAAGGCAGTATTTTGTAAACTATAAAGAAGGATTTAAATGCTACTCATAATTAATTAAAGAAAATAATATAGAAAAAAAGCAAAGCAAAGCAAGTAAGAACGACAATTCATTAAATAAGGCCCCTTCTCTGGATTGAAATGGTTTAAAGGAGCCAGAAAGTTCCCCTGGGGTACCTGAAGGAACGGAGCCGGGTTCCTACATTAAAAGTTTGAAAATGCACACCAAGGGCTTCGGATAGAGAGAGTTCTTTAGGCAGTGGCTTCAGACTGAAGCACGACTATAAAGCGAGATGTCAGATAGTGTGTTATGCCTCAGTCAAGCTAAGAGCGTCCTCCCACAGTCCCAAATCCCTGGAGAAGAATGTACTGTCCTGACATTCTCAGTTGTACATGATTGAGGACCTTCTTGAGTGCTGTTCTAGCATTATACTAATTTTACACTTATACGCTCAGCACAATCATTTCCTATTTCATGTTAAGGTCTCTCAATTTTTCTCTTCTAGACTATTTCCATCCTTCGAGCTTTATTTCATTATTTAACCAATGACATCAATTTTTTTAAAAGTCATGTAATTGCAGCAGATGCCCACAAGGTAAGATTTTTATATTTTTCTGAATTATCTCTAAGCCAATTTTGAAGCCAAAGGATGGAAAATTTACATTTATCATTAAGAAGTCAGACCCCGATAGAAAAAAAAATTTCTGTAAAGAGCTTTTTCTGAAAATCTGGAAACATATTCATAGGCTTGAGGGACGTTTTTTTTAGAACAGTTTTATATTAGGGAAAGTTAGTTTTTCCACATTTCAGGATTTAGTTCTACCCCTGTCACTGACCACACTCCCTGAAGGATTATAAATCTTTCAGAATGAATACCAGAGGATGAGAGCCAAAATAGTCAACATACAGAGCCACAAATGTTAGCCAATTGCTATCCTTTAAATACCAGCTATGTCAGAGTTTTCAAATGTTTATTCTCCTTTACCAGATGCCATAAACATCTGACCGTGGAGAAGCAGTGCAAATATGCTCCTTTTTTAATTAAATCTCCCCTGAGAATATAACTAATTGCCAATTTTTATTTTCACATTTTATTGTGCATTTCCATTTGTCAGGTTTTAAGAGCTGGAGAAAACATAGTAAAATATTATTTTACAAGCTTCTGAAGGGTTTTAAAGAAATAAGCTTTACTACTCCTTAAATTAATGCAATTCTTTTGCTAGTTGTCTTCCTGTGCCTGCTTCCTCATAGACAGCTCATTGTCGTAACAATGAGAAGTTTTTGAACATGCAAAGGTTGAGTGAGTGAATGTTGTTTCCTCTCATTTTTCTCAAAACTTCTTTTTGAAAGACAAGATGAATGGAGGACATTTTTCTAAATAACATTTTTCATTGTTTTGTATAAAATCTTTGAAATAAAAATGTATTACCCTACTTGGTATAGAGAGTAACACCCATCTTACTGCTGATAAGGAAGAAACACACATTTACTAAGCTTAGATGAGAAACGTATTCGAGATCAAATCAGGAAGCAAGCTGCCTCAAATCATTTTTGGTCTTTCATTCAACAAATCTACACACTTACTATTCACCAAGTCCAATGCTGGGCCCTTGAGACATCTAAGTAAACCAAAACAGACATGGTCTTTGCCTTCATGGAGCTCACAGTTTAGTGGGGAAGAAAGAATTTAATTGTGTAAAGCCCATTCATGAAAACTTGAAGAATGGGAGTGCTGTAAGGGAGAGGGCATAGGGCTAGGAAAGTCTACAGCAGGGGACTTGAACCAGGCCAGGGGCACCAGGGAAGGTTTCCAGGAGGAACAAATGTCTGGACTGAGGTCTGGACAAGAGCAGGAGCTTTCCCAGGTGGAGGACGACGGAAGTGATGAAAGGCACGGCAGTCGGAGAAACAGTATGTGCAGAAGCTCTACAGTGACATGGAGCGGGGCATATTGAAGACCTAGAGAAGTCCAGTGTGGCTGAGATGCAGGGAGTGGGTGGCAGAGTGCTCTGAGAGCAGCAGGTGGGCCACACAACCTGCTGGGCCCATAGCCTGGGCTGAGAGTTTTAATCTTGACTGAAGATGGATAGGAAATAGTCAAGCATTGTTGTTGTTTTTTGGGGGGTGGGGTGGTGGGGGTAGGGGTAGGACAAACATAAGCCGAGAACATTTTTAAAAGCTCATTTTGACTGAAGAGGTCCCTGGCTGGAGGGGGCAAGTGTGGACGTGTGGAGACCACTCAGGTTACTGCAGTTAGTATGCAGAAAAGGGGATAAAGAAGGGGATAACTTGGATTAGGAGGCCAATGCGATTTATCATGTGTCATAAAGGATTCGACCAACTTGATTCAGAAAAGGATACTATAAAGCCAGTAGATGAAACTGACAGGTAACACACTCAGAGGGTCACCATCTGGAGCTTCCTGTCAGGGCCCCACATGACAACAGTCAGACAAGAGGGCAGGCAGAGGCACGACTGGGAATGGAGGCCACTCTCTTCCTGTTCCCCACTGTCTGCAATCAAGAGTCAGCGGGTGAGACCTGTGAGGTGAAACAACTATCACACCGCCAGCCAGCTGGCTTTCTATGTGCTTAGCATTTTTCCCCCAACACATGCCAGTCGGAGAGCAAGGAAAGTGAGCCCCTGCCAATGAGTGTTTATTAATGACGATGAAGGCACCAACACAGAGGCTTAGCTTACAGGTACTCTTCACCCCCCAGATTCACAAACGGTAAAAAGCCAAGGCTCAAAGAGAGTGGCATATGACTACCTAAGTCAAGGTAGTAAAATATATCGCTGTGCCTTCTGTTTATTTGGGAAAACAATTTTATACTGATAAGTCAGTGCTCATAAACCTAAGACTCAAGAGATGAGAGACTCAGAGAACTCCAGGAAGGAAAATGAGAAAATACTGTTCCAGAAGAAAAAAGAAATTTGACTCAGTCTGTTGTATTACAAGATTGCTAAGAATTTTTATTGGTAATGGATAAGGAACAGTGCAAGGATTCCCTACATATTCTTTTTAACTAGCCATGGAACATTTACAGATATTGACAATTTACTGGAATGTCTCAATCATTATAATACAATGAGGAAAAATTTTGTATCAAATGTAACTATCCTCCTAAAAATATTAAAAGAATGAACTAAATAATTATGATTCCTCAGTAAAGTGGATGGGTACAAGGCAACATTCAAAAATGAGTAACTCTCCATACATTAAGAATAACAAATAAAAATGTGTAATTTGAAAAATATTCCCATACCAATATTAGCAAAATAATAATAAAAATATCTCTGAGTAAATCTTACAAGAAATGTGTTGGAAATATATGGAAAAAAGCTGTTAAGTTTTACTAAAGCACACAAAGGATTAAATAAATGAATGGCCATACAACATTCATGAATAGGATAACTAAGTTATTAAAATGGCAATTTATCCAAAAGTAATTTATAAATTCATGCAAACCAACCAAAATCCCCGTGGTATTTTTTGAGGATTTTTGTTTTGCTTTGTTTTGTTTTGTTTTTTAACTTGATTCTCAACTCATTCTAAAGATGATCTGGAATAGAAAGTATGAAAAAAGTAGTTTAAGTTTTTTTTAAGAAAACTCTCTGGCTAATCAAATATAAAAATATACGAAAGCTACAGTAATTAAAACAGCATGGAACTTGCATGGGGTGATCCAAATAAATCAATAAAACAGAGAAAGGTCCAGAAACAAACTCTCACATGTCAGAGTACAGTATTTGTTAAAGGCAGTATCTCAGACCATTGGAGGAAAGAATGGATGAGCCAATAATCTGTGTTGATACAACTGACTATCCATCTGGAGGGGGGAAAAAACTTAAGTTAGATACTACCTGATGGATTAAGGACTTGAAAAAAATTTTAAAAACTATAAAACTACCAAAAGGAAATAGAAAATATCTCTGTTCTTGTAGAATGGCTCTAGAGAAACCTTCCTAGCTCTGAAGACACAAAACCCAAGACCCATAAAGAAAACAGTTGATAAATTTATTAAGGTACAATTTTAAAGCTTTCATAACAAAGAGTAGATAAAAAGATATGACAAACTGAGAAAATATTTGCAAAAAATATAACAAAAGATTAAACTACACTGAGAACCAAAAGACAAAGTACCACACAGAAAAATAAGGCATACAACACAATGGCTATGTCACATTTAATCAAATTTTTCAATTTCAATAGTAATCAGGAATAAGCAAATTCACACAAGATACATTTTTCCCCTATCACAATTGTCCAAAATAAAAAATAAAAAAAATACTGCAGATTAGTGAGAATTTGTAACAGTGAATCTAATTACTAGATGAACAATTTTACTACTCTGGGGAGAGTTTAAAGACTATTAATGCCCAGACTCTTTCCAGACCAATTCAATTAATACTTCCACAAATGGTACCTGGGCATCAGCGTTTTTGTTTGCTTTGTTTTGTTTCTAAGAGACTGGTTGATTTCACTCTGTATTCAATATTTGGTGTATTACTGATTGAATGTAAACTGATGTTTGCCTTCTGTAGGGAGTATCAAAAATATTTTTTATATAAACCAGTTTGGTTGGTTTATTACTTCTCATTATTTCCCTTTAAATTAAAAAAAATAATGCAGTGTTCTCAAACTTTACTATGAATATACTTTTTTTTATTAAAACAGCTTTATTGAAGTATAACTGATATACAAACAACTGCACATGATTAATGGATACAATTTCGTGAGCTTGGACATACGCATCACCGCATTCAAGGTAATAAGACATATTGATTACCTCCAAAAGTTGCCTTATTTCTCCCTTTTCTTGTGGCAATATCACTTAACATGAAATCTGCCCTCTTATTTAAGTGCTCAATACAGCACTGTTGACTACAGGCACAGTGTTGTACAGCAGATTTCTAGAACTTCCTCGTCTTGCATGACTGAAATGTTATACCCATTGAACAACTCCCAATTAGAGCTCTCAAAATTTTAAATGTGTATATTCTTTGACCCAAGCAATTCCATTTCAAAGAATCTATCCTATAGAAATAGTGTACATATCCAAAGAATATTAAAAATATTTGCTGCAGCACTGTTGTTAATAGCAAAAATTGATCTGGGAGATAACCTAACAAGTTATCAAAAAGGGAACTTAAATTATTGAGTGTACAAGTATACTCAATATATTGAGTATACAAGTATACTAGCATATATTCAAGTATAACAGAATACTATGTAGCAATTAAAAGCACTAAACAGACATGAAAGATCACCAAGACTTAACGTTAAATATAAAAAGAAAAATGTAGAACAAATAGTATGTGTATAAAAATTATATATGTGTATGTATATAAACAGAAACATCTGGAAGAGTGCTTTTACTTTTATTCTTTTGAGTGCTTGAATATTTACAATGAGCATATGTTAATGCATTTTATAATATTTTTAAATGTTAAATGCAGAAGAGAGTAAGCGAAGGACCAGAAGAGGAACATACGCTTCTGTTATGCCCTGCATGTCAAAGAAATATTAGGAGGCCACAATAGACAGCCACACCCACCCAGAGAGCAAAGGCTGGGAAGAGAGTTGCAGCCTTTGCCAGCAGGAATCTCAGAGGCTAGTGGACCAAAAAGGGACATGAAGCTTAATATTTGTCCTATAAACATGGAATTTCTAATAATAATTGCAATAAATGTATAGGCATATATAAAAATGAAAGATCACTTATACCAAATCTGGTACCTCTTACTCCTTTAGAAATTCTTCACCATGCAAACTTCTGTAATAGGTCATGAATATGTGGTTTTAGAACAAAAAGTAAAGCAGCCTAATGCATTATATTAACTGGGAAACAGGCAATGCTACTTTTCTCCTCTATTTTAGCCTCTCAAATAAATTTGGAGGGGAAGTACATTTTGAAGAACAAAAAAAATGGTGTGGCTGCAAATACCTCACTCACAAATACCCTGGAAATAGCTACTGTATTTTTAGATCACTACATAAAACTGCCTCTGACATCAAAATTATTTCAAATCAAAAATCTTATGAATAGCTAGATGGGCCGTGTGTATCACATAATTATGCTCTAGCTGGGCTAGTTCACAGTGTGCATTCATGAATGAATGAATGAGGTAAAGCTTCAGAGACTTCCCTTGAGATGTTTAATATTGTCATTTTTCAATAGTTAAGTTGATATGATCCTATAATGCTAGCTAGTGGTGGCATAAACTGTTATGATTCACTATCATTGTATTAACATACAATTACGTTTGCTTTTCTCCACCGTTATTTATTTGCCATAGCCAAGAGGCAAGGAGAGTTAAAAGCTCAAAAACTGGAAAATTTATTATTCTATTTGTGGAGTATAGATTTCCCTGTAGAGATGAGAATCCTCTCCATCACTTCCACCATCTCTTGTATAATAAAAATAAAAGGGGATGAATTCTTTTTTTGATGGTAATATTAACGTACAAGTAACACAAATCTCAAGTAATCCAAGTACTTAAAATGTGCTCACTTCTTACCCTACATTATTTAAGAAAATATAAATGCAAACTCTATTGAGTAGAAATTTTGTTAGATGATGGAATTTAAAATTCTTATATCTAACAGATAGTTTTTTTAAAGAATAAAAGTCCTCCTACTCTTTCTGTCACAGAAACTTTTTTTAAAGTTAACACACATCAATGTAACAACATATGTTTTAACTTAAAGAATGTTTCTCAGGAAAGTGGTACTAATTTTTCTTTCTAACTACTGGAGTTTATTTGCGTGCATAAACATTGTTTTCCATTTTTGAAAGATTCTTTTCAACAAGAATAACACTGGACTATCACGTTCTTCTCCATCTCTTTAAGTAAAACCTAGCAAAAGAGCATATTCGCATACTGCCTTCCAAAAATGACTAGTGAATTCCTTTGTTAAGAAATGCTCCCTGTTAAATTAGCCTCTTATACAAATGAAGAAAAGCAAAGGAGAGAGAAAATTGGAACATACGAAAGCAAGGCCTGCAGTCCCCTTCCCTCCCCACCCCCCCAACCTCCAATCCCCGTCCTAAATTTCTTGACAGCAGGACAGAATAACCAGGCAACTGGCAGTAAAGATAGAACCTTGGATGCCGTCCTGGCCCAAAGCCGCCTTCTGTGTGGCCGGGAGTGAAGTATGTCTCAGCTTTTCCACCAATGAAACAAGGATCACACTACCTGCCACTCCTCACCCAAAACCCGAGTAATGGGAAAGGAATCTAATTAACTGCAATTGATTGCAAAGTACATCAAATTCCTGTGATGAAAAATCATATACAGGCATGCCTTGGCGATATTTCAGGTTCGGTTCCAGACCACCACAATAAAGCGAGTTGCGCAATAAAGCGAGTCGCGCAGTAAAGTGAATCTTATTCCATGTGCTGGTGGATGGTCTTGTGGGCAATTTGTAAAACACGCAACATCTGTGGAGTGCAATAAAGCGAAGCGCAATGAAACGAGGGGTGCCTTTAACTCCCAATTACCATTAGAACTCTTTAACCAATTAAGGGGTGGGTGGGGGTGTGGGATGTGTTTAAACAGCTCGTGAAGGATCACTAAGGAATTAAAAAGCCACAAAAGCAGTCTTTAACCAAGGTTTTCAAGTGTGAAAATGTCACTGCTGAGAATCCCTCCTCCAGATGGGACATCCGACCCATGCCAGGGAGGAGCCCTGAGCGTTTCTTGGAGGAGCCTCCTGGGATTTTTGATGTGATTGCGTTTTAGATGTCACTCTGAAGGACAGTCCTGGTTGCTGATAAGCTGGGGGAACCACCCAGCACCTTCAGTTCTCATGGCCTGAGAATTATGAATTTGTAGATACATGATAGAACAGAAGAATAACTAGCAACACCCCTGGCTCACATGAAAGGTGAGACCATACCAGTATTTTATGAATTTGATCATATAGAATGAACAAATGAAGCACTACTTCTCACCAACCCATCTGGGTGTGGGAGAGTGTCATGCAGGATGACAGGCACGGTCTCTGATCCTGCACCCCCCATGAGAACACAGGACATGGTGAGGCCAAAAAGGAACACCCACGGAGCCATAGGTAGGGGAGTCATACCACTATAGTCTCGCTGGCGGCTGGGTTGGAGACACAGGAAGCAGGAGCTACACTATCCGCAACCTGCCGTCCACTTCTCTCTACCAACCAACCTCACTTGCTAACTGCAATCTGCTCTTGCTAGCTCAGCCACCATCTTCTTCCTAACCCCCTCATTTGCTCCCCGAGCCAGCACCTTTCCACGTGAGGCTGAGAGACTGGAAACTGCACTCCGGGCTCTGTCCCCACACTTAGCTGCAATCCTCTATGCCATGCCACGCCACTACACCACCACCTTGCTAGCTTAGCCACAGCAGTTACATCAGTGGCTAATGGCTCACTGGTAACAGCCGATGGGTAACTAGCCACAGCTGATGGCCATCCAATCACAGTTGATGGCCATTTACTACCTGAGCCAGCACCTTTCCCCATGAGGCCAAGAACCTGGAAACTGCACTCCTGGCTCTGTCCCCACAGAGAGGATAAATGTGTGGTGATTTCCAGCAGTCACCCATAAGCTGCCACTCAGCAGCCTGCAGCAGACGCTTTCCACTGATTGACATGTATTCAGATAAATCTCCATCCCCTTCGAACACCAGAACAAGGATTTCCCCAGTATCCCATGCAAGGCCGGCAGTACCTTTGTGATCTTATATGAAATAGCCCGCCGTCTCCCTAGTCTTCATATCTAGCTCCTCAGTTTTGGTGTGTAGGAGCTTTCAACTGAAAGGAAACTTACTTTAAAAATAGACATGTTTTTTCTCTTTTGTTTCAAAACTTTCCAATTATTTATCTTTTTTTAATTAATATTTTGTGTCTACAAGCTAGTTGCATAAAATTGCCAAACAAGATGTTACTTTATTTAAGATTTTTTTAAAGTCCAATGATGCAATCTTCTTATAGGATAGCAAACTAGTATTTAAGGAAAGACTGCCAGTTTAACATTGGAATTTTGACCCAAATATATTGCCTTAGTTGTACCAATTCAAGTGAGAGGCAGCAACTTTCTGATTAGCGATTAAGAGGTCACATTCAACCATGAATAAAACAAAAACTGTCCCACAGGCTCCACTCTCTCTCCTCAGTCTCACTCATTCCCTTGGCTCCCAAAGCAGTAGCTTTATTTCTAACGAATAATTTGTTTCAGTCCTTTATTTCCAACAATTGCATGGACATCTGTGTTTGGCTATTTCACTCTCTTCAAATAATGTGTCCTAAACCAAACCCTTCTCATAAACTGGCTTTCTTTCTTTCTTGGTCATTTCTTTGCTGCTTCCAGTGACACAATCCTATTTTAATCCCTCAGCACACCCCCACTGTCAACACAACCCCCTTGTCTGGCCTCTGTCTCCTCCCACTCACATTCCTTTTGCACAGCACCTGCTGCTGGCCTCAGCTTCCTCAACTAAGGCTCTCATCCTCCTGCTCCCCCAGGTGGACTCAGATCAAACTCCCAGGTGCAGAAACAGGAATCTGGCAGGAAGACAGTGCACCTGGGGAAATGGCCCTGGGGATTAACCAAGGATTCCTCCATTACTGCAGCAAGTACCCAGGAATACGACCAGCCCAGTGAAGCACTTCCGAGTAGGGGCAGACGTCTTCAACTTGCTTGCTAAAATTGCCCCAGCTGAGCCTGGAGCTAATGCCAGGTCAGTATTAACAGTTTATCCTCAAGTGACAGCCCTGGGAAATGCCTACGGGGGAGATAAAACATGATTCTAGACGCAGGCTCTGAGATACCTCCAAACTACCTAAAAGTTGACCAATCATTTTCTTGGCATCATTCTAGTCTCAATTTTCTCTTGGATTTACTGATCCTACAGCATTAAATTCCACACCCAATCCCCCCTTAATCCACATAGAAACGGATTGCAATAAGTTTTCAACCTTTGGTCCAGAAATTCATTCTTCACTTTAAGGATACTTACATTAATGTGCATGAAATGCAGAGCTACTATAATGATGGCCTGCTAACATTTTATCTCACATTATTAAAGAGAACCTATTTGTATTAATTTATAATATTATAATACTTGTTACTAATAATATATTATAATACTTGTTACAAGACTTGTTACTAATCAGTCCACATTTCCAAACCAAAAAAAAAAAAAAAAAAATCCTGCAACTCTCCTTCTATTTCACAAAGGAATTCTCCACATATCTGATTTAGAAAAGAGTGAAACTTCTGTATTTTTAGAGATTCACAGAATTAGTGTGGGGCACACACCTTCACAAACCACCTCCCCCAGTCACTGGAATTGATTCAAAGCAAACATTTTAATTGAAAGATTTTTGAAGCAGTCCTGGACAGGGAGAAAATAATATCTATATAAAGCTAGCAAACACAGTAACAAAACAGTATCTCTACAAGGAGAAAAGGAGCAGGAAAAGGAGAGTGGGGAGTAGGAGAAAACCAGGAAAGACAGCAACAGCAGAAGGAATGACGCTGGCACAGAGGGAGGAAAAACTACTTTCGAGGACCTGAGCATGAAGAATAGCACAGCCTGGCCTCTCAAGAACCCTGTCCACTCCCCGTCACACCTTCTGGGCAGAGCAGGAAGAGCCAAGCCTGGGCTCACTAGCGAGACACCCTGCAATGCACAGAAATATGTTTAATATGGTCTCTCTATTCAAGGAGTAGTTGACGAGACAGACATGCTGAGCCATATGATAGAAGGCAGAATGTAAGTGCTTCTCACTAAAGTAGCCAAAAGGGGTTCACTGCTTCATTCAGAATTAGGGTACAGAGTCATCAGCTATGTGGGGAAAAAGAAGGAAAGGTTGGTGAGTAAAAATGCAAAGTATTCATTGGTTTAAAATTTGAACTGTGTTCTAAAAGTCCAGATTAAAAGAATATATACCTATATAAAACTTGCAAGATGTAATGAATGTATGTCAAAGCCAAATAATTAACCACAAACTGCCTTTCCTTACATGCCAAGATCTGAGCTCATAGCTCTGGATAAATAATAAGCTATAGTTCATTGACCTGTTTGGGTATTAATGAGCTCATCAAATTTTTTTTCAACAATCACAGACATTGCTGTACTTGGAAAATTCTAAGTAGAAAGTCATGTCAACATTAACATTTCTCTGCTAGTTTAAGTCTACATTTGAGGCATAATTTTATAAATTAAAATGTCAGGTGTATTTATTTTGAGATTACCTAGAGACATTCAACTTTGCATTTCACAGACTTTTAATATCCTTTTGTGTCTCCATATAAAATATTTATCTGCGTCAAAACCTTGAAATCATTTGTAGATATACTTTTTCTTTTATTGGCTATGCTAAGAATATTTACCTGTGGGAACTATAATAATTCCAAGCAATTTACTGTCTGGCCAAAAGTATCACATTTGCACATGATTTATTGATGAAGAACTTGTGCAAGCTTAAGTAGCACTTCATCAATAAATGTTTTCCTTAGCTGTTCTGGGACAGAAATAGTGCATCTCTTTTTGGCCTAGTATTATATGGACTTATCCTAAATAGTTGAAAAACTCAAGGTGGTTATTCCATAATTAGACTATTTTGAGAACCTCTTTGCCATGTTCACTGGGAGGATATTATTTGAAGAGGTTGTTCACTACCTCACTCACAGTCTGCCCCATTAAGTCCTCAGGGAGAAAATTCTTTCTGCTCTTAGCACCAGGATCGGTTACACTCATTGGCAACGGGGTTATTTCTATTGTATGATGGTAAGAATCTTTCCCTCACTGTATTAACTCACTGTATTTCCCTCCTTTTGCTGGTTGCTGTAACACTTAAAAGCACAAGTTGAGGGCCACCTGTGTAAGTCAATAAGACTCCACGCCATACACTGTCTACGGTAATAATACGTAACAGAAATTATTGTTATTGCCAATACTTTACATGTGTTAGATTTTACTTAATATGCATAATAATCCTAAAATATGGGAACTTTTATTTTGCCATCTTGATCAGTAAGGAAAGTGAAGCCTAGAGAGGTCCACCAAGTCCCCCAAGGCCACTGATCTAGTAAGTGGCAGATTCTGACTCAAGTCTTTCTGACATTGTAAATCATGCTTCTAACTACTACTCTGTTACTCTGCCTCCTGGCCCCACTGATGCTTCTGCCCCTTTGAGTCTTTATTTCCTTATGAATGAAATACAGTTAACACCCCGAATTCTTTGGATAAACACCAGGGCTCTTCCGAAAGCCATGTCCAACCGTCAACACCCATCTGACTCAAGTCGCCCACGTGCTGGGTCACCAAGTTTTCTGCTGCCAATCTTTTCCCTGATGACATGTTCTTTACTAGTAGAGACCAAGGGCAACGCTGAGGTTCATTCAGTAAAGGAGCGGAGGTACTGTCTGGAAGGTCTCCTGAGCCTGGACATTGCTGTCCTGCAAGCTGGGCTGGGCCACCATGTTAATTGTATGGTTTGTGCACAAAGACACCTGTCCAGGGGATGCAGGCAGGACCATGAAGCCTGAACAACAGCCTGTGCCCCATGCGAGTGTTTCCAAATCCCCAAAAATACGAATCTTCAAGATTCAGAATAAGAAATCAGAATTCCCAGAAATTCTCAGGAATTCCAGAAATCATAAGTCATTCCATACTTTTTCCTAAATTTTACTGACGTGTTTTTAAATAATGATGATGACTATAGTAGAGAATAATCTCCATACTATTAAACAGTGAATGATTTTTGTGATAGAGATGCTAAAAATTTCAGAGGTTTTCTGTTAAAAAAAAAGTGTATCGCAATAACATGCAAAAATGATCTCCACCTGCTATTTGATAACAGAAAACACTAAATGAGGATAACGTTGACACAAAATAAATGCCAAATAAAAGGCATTTTAAATATTGAAAGACAATATAAAAAATATTTACTATTTATATCATTCTTAAAATAATTTAAAGTATACAAAGCACTAATTGTCCTATCCAACAGTGTTTTTGTTTCATGACAAATATTCCAGATGTAAAAAAAAAATTTCTTTCATTTCGCATTGACATTGGTCAAATTGTGAAGAGGCTTTCAAAAGCATAATCAAGATGGACATTAGTGTTTGCTTCACATAAGCTCATTTCCTTTTTTAATGATGAAAATATTTTATCCACTTGTCCTGATTCTGGTTTGGCCATTGAAGTCTATGTGGTTTTCACTAATTCAGATTTTAGATCAGTTTCTGGTTTTATAATGGAGTGTTCCACAACACATTAACATCATCTTCTCTGTGCATTTCTTCTGTTAAATTACTTAGAAAGAGCAAATTGTAATACATTTTATATATATATATATATATATATATATATATATATATATATACTATAGAGATATTCCAACACTGAAAAAATGCCAGCAAACATTATTGGGTAGTACGTCCAAATAACGTAATATTCAGATCTCCTTAGCAAGCTTGACAAGGCTACATAGATTCACAGGTGGAAATTTCAAATCCAATGGCTTATTTTGCTTCCAAATTTGTTATTTCTTGGAATACCACTAACAGGATTTGTATGAAGTATACCACACATATAAACTCTGCAAGAACGACTCACCATTAGCAGCAGATACATTTAGAACACGGCAACAGGGACAAGCACGACTGGCTGATTAGATTGTGATCACTTCTCTCCTGCTTGCTCCTGTCCTGACATTTGGAAGTGCCTACGTTCACATTTAACTCTGCTATCAGCATTTTTTCTCTCTCTCTTTTATTTTTAACTTTATTGAGAAATAATTGACAAATACAATTGTATCTATTTAAAGTACACAACATGGTGATTTGATACACCTATACATTGTAGACTGATTATCAATATCAAGATAATTAACTGCTCTTGCTTTCCACTATGTCAGTAGATTCCTTTGAACCAGTAATGGCTTTATGATGATAGTTAAATTTTAATTCTCAAAGGAAAATTAGAATACTTTTTCCCATTTTTCCCAATTTCTTGACTAGTTTTTCTTGGGATTCAGAATTCAGGAAAACGTATGTTTTTTCTGGGAATTTCAGCTGAGTCTGTGTCCATCAGAGGAAGTGGGTGTATTTTTCTTGGAGGAAAAACTTTTTCAGGTGACTTATTCCTACAAGGCCTTTGACGAATTCACAGAAATGTGCACATAGGCTATTTTATCTATCAGCTTGGGAAGACCTCAAAGGCACAGGAAAAGTATCTCTTAGCACTTCAGAAGTCACATAAATATCTTTAAATAAGCAAAGCCACTGGCAAATGCCGATGTTGATTTGACCAAAGACATGAAAAAGCAGGAGGAAAACATGAGATAAGTTAAAATGTTTTTATAAGTACTCTGGACTACAGCTTTTGACGTGGCCTAGACATTATCAATATCAGTTATCTGATATCAAAAAATAATATTAACCTGGGTTTTGGCAAATCACTTTCCTCGATTTGCTACACCCTCATCCAAGTACTTAAATACAATATTACATAGGCCAGTTATTATGTAAAATGTTTTCACACATGTGGTCTTGCTTAAGAGAATAATGGAAATGGACCAATACATATTTTAAGCATCTACAATGTATCAGACACTATGCCACATGTTTCAAGTGTGTTCTCTCAATCCTTAAACTAATCCTATAGGTTAGGTGTTCATTTTATTCCATGGGTTGAAAAAAATAAGGCTCAAAACCATTACTTTTCAATAGCCACACAGCTAGTAAGTGACACAGCCTCAAATTTCAACTTCAAAAATCCATGCTCTTTCTACCACATATGGCAAATCAAAAAATGGTGGCGAGTCACAACTGGTGGCTGCCATGGCCCACTCCTTACTCCCCCGCTAGGGAAAGGGCTGGTACCATGCAGCCTGACTGCTCTATGAGGACTAACCTTGCTATCCTCAAGATAATATGACATTGCCTTGTACATACTTAAATAAAACTAGGGATGCTTACTACCCTTATTTGAAAGAAACATACAATAAAGTTGGAAGCAGAATATAAAGTTTGGGGAAAGGATTTAAAGTAGACATTGCAGATCCAAGATGGTGGAGTAGATAAACATTGGTCTTGCCTTCTCCCGTGATCACATTAAGGTTTCAACTAAATTATAGAAAAATCAACCTGGAGAACCATCTGAAGTCTGGCTGAATAAAGGTTTTATAACTAAGGCTATACAGAAGAAGCCACGATAAGACTAGTAGGAGGGGAGGAAGTGCAGAATGGGAAACCCCACATGTGGCGGCTGAGAATCCGGAGCCACATCTCAGTCATGGAGGTCCCCCCTGGAAGAACGAGGGACCCCAGTCCCACACAAGGCTCCCCAGCCCTGAATACCAGTGCTAGGAAAAGGAGCCCCACAACATCTGGCTGTGTAAAACAGTGGGGATTCCAACCACCCTGGTGTGACAGAAGGTTGTGGGAAACCCAGACATCCTCTTAAAGGGCCTGGGCACAAACTTACTCACTTGGCACTCACCCTGAACTCCGGTGGAGAGACAGTGATTCGAAAATGTCAGAAATATACAAGGAGAGACTCCATTGTGTGACTTTAGGATAAGGACTGGAGGGACAGCAGCCATTTCCCTGCATAGAATCTGCGTCCTATGCAGCTGGCAGGCAGATGCCATCTTCCCTGTGTTAAGCACTCTGCCATAAGGCCAAATCTGAATCTGCATTGGGCTGGTGAACTCTGCTTGTCCTACCCACTCATTCCACCCTGGTGACTCCCTGAAACACTGCCCCACCCAACTCACTCAATGCCTGAGGCACTTTCTCATGGATCAGCCAGTCCTGCCCATGTTGCACTCTTTCATGGACAACTCTTCAGAGTCTGTGGGCCCTAGGTGGGCAGCAGCTGACCTCAGTGTGCTCCGAGACTTTTGCTGAGTAGCTCCAGGCTCAGCATTGGCACCAAACCATAATCTACATTAAACTGGTGAACACTTGTTCCATCCTGGTGACTCTTCCTGCCTCACCCAAATAGCATACCATTCGAGGCTCCATCAGTGGCTGAGCTTAGGGGAGCCGGCAAGTGGCAGCAGGCCTCCGGGTGTACTGGGCTTTTTACAGAGCTACCGCAGGCCTGGTATTGGTAGCTGCCAACCTCAGTTTGCAGTGTGGCATCTTCCACAAGCCTCTAGGTCCAGCATAGGTGACCAATTGCAGATTGCTTTGTAGCTCCACCAGGTAGCCTCCGGCCGGTCACAAACAGTGGATGACCTGGGCCGGCATCACAGTCCCTCCCAAGAGGCCCCAGAACCAACATACCTGAAAGTTGGCGTCAGACCACAGCAGGATACCACCCAATTAGCTCTACAAGGGGCACACCCAAAGGGCAGTCTCAGAAGCCACCAGAGTCCACTGCAGTGAGTCCTGCTCCATGGGGTAAGTGCCCTGCACATCAACCTGTAAGCTGTGGATGTGGGCAAACCCTAGAGGCAAGTCAGCCTGAGGGTCAATCCCACCCACTGATGTGCCAACAGCAATCAAGGCTCAACTATAACAGGAAGGCACACACAACCCACACAATGGGCATCCCTGAAGTACATGGTGCAGATGATGAGGGAGACTGTACCACTGGGTTCCACAGGGCATATACTACATAAGGCCACCCAGCCAAGACTGGCAGATGTAGCAGATGTACCTAATGTAGAAACAAAAACAGAGAGACAGAGAAAATGAGCAAACAAAGAACCATGTCCCAAATTACAGAACAGGAGATAACTCCAGAAGAAGAACTAAAACAAAATGGAGGAAAGCAACTTACCAGATACAGAGTTCAAAACAATGGTTATAGGAATGCTCAAGGATCCAATAAATGGTGGTGAAAAGAGAACTGACTCTGGGTGGTGAACACACAATGTGATATAGAGATGATATATTACAGAATTATACACCTGAAATCTATGTAACTTTACTAACAATTGTCACCCCAATAAACTTTAATAAAGAAAAAATGCAACCAAAAAAAAAAAAAAAAAAAAAAAGAATGCTCAAGGAACTTAGTGAGAACTTCAAAAAGAGATAGCAAGGGAAAAATAAGGATATAGAAACCATAAAAAAGAACGAGCAGAAATGAAGAATAGAATGACTGAAATGAAGACTGCACTAGAAGGAATCACCAGCAGACTAGATGAAGCAGAGGATCAGGATCGATTTGGAAGACAAAGTAGCAGAAAAATCCCAATCAAAACAGCAAAAAGAAAAAAGAATTTGAAAAACTAAGGATAGTTTAAGAGACGTCTGGGAAAATATCAAGTGTAACAACATTCACATCATAGGGGTACCCTAGAAAGAGACAGAGAGCAAGGAGTTAAAAACCTATTTGAAGAAATAATGGTGAAAAACTTCCCTAACCTGGTAAAGGAAATAGACATACAAGTCTATGAAGCATAGTGAGTCCCAAACAAGATGAACCCAAACAGGCCCACACCAAAACACATCATAATTAAAATGGCAAAAGTTAAAGACAAAGAGAGAATCCTAAAAACAGCAAGAGAAAGGCAACTAGTTACTTACAAGTAAACTCCCATAAGATTGCCAGTTGACTTCTCCACAGAAATTTTGCAGGCCAGAAGGGATTAGCATGAAATATTTAAAGTGATAAAAGCAAGGACCTACAACCAAGACTAGTCTACCCAGCAAGGTTATCACTTAAAATTGATGAAGAGAGAAAGAGCTTCCCAGACCAAGAGAAAGCTAATGGAATTCATCACCGCCAAACCAATATTACAAGAAATATTAAGGGGATTTCTTTAAGAAGAATACGGGGGAAAGAAAAGTATATAAAGATGAAAAATAAAATGTCAATAACTATGTATCTATCAATAATCACTTTAAATATAAATGGATTAAAATCTCCAATCAAAAGAAATAGGGTAGCTGAATAGACAAGGAAACAAGACTCATACATGTGTTATCTACAAGAGACCCATTTCAGATCGAAAGACACACACAGACTGAAAGTAAAGGGTTAGAAAAAGGTATTTTATGTGAATAGAAATGAAAAAAAAAAATGGGGTGGCAATACCTATGCCAGATGAAATTGACTTTAAAACAAAGGTTATAATAATAGACAAAGAGGGACATTACATAAGGATAATGGGATCAATATAACAAGAGGATATAACCCTTGTGAACATTTATGCATCCCAAATAGGAGCACCTAAATATATAAAGCAAATATTGACCAACATAGAGGGAGAGATTGACAGTGATACATTCATAGTAGGGGACTTTAACTCCCCATTGACACCAGTGGACAGATCTTCAAGACAGAAAATCAACAAGGAAACAGCAGCCTTAAATGACACACTAGACCAGATAAATTTAATTGATATTTTTAGGGTATTTCATGCTAAAGCAGCAGAATATACATTCTTTTCAAGTGTATGTGGAACATTTTCCAAGATAGACTACATGTTAAGCCACAAAATAAGTCTCAATAAATTTAAGAAGACTGATCATATCAAGCCTCTTTTCTGACCACAATGGTATAAAACTAAAAATTGATTACAAGAAAAAAAAAAAGAAAAACACACAAACACATGGAGGCTAAATAACATGGTAATAAATAATAAATGGGTCAACAACGAGATCAAGGAAGAAATGAAAAAATACCTTGAGACAAATGAAAATGAAAACACAATGCCCAATATCTAAGTGACACAGCAAATTCAGTCCTATGAGGGAAATTTACAGCAATAAGGGCCTACCTCAAGAAACAAGAAAAATTGCAAATAAACAATCTAAACTCACACCTAAAGGAACGAGAAAAAGAACAACAAACAAAGCCTAAAGTGAGTAGAAAGAAAAGTAATAAAGATCAGAATGTAACTACATGAAACAGAGTCTAAAAAAATACAAAAATCAATGAAAACAAAGGCTGGTTCTTTAAAATGATAAAGAAAATTGATAAACCTTTAGGCAGACTCATCAAGCTAAAAAAAGATGACAATGGTTAGTAAAGTTATATAGGTTTCAGGAGTACAATTCTGTAATACATCATCTATATATCACATTGTGAGTACATCACCCAGTCAGTTCTCCTTCCATTACCATATATTTGACACTGTTTACCCTCATCTACCACTCCCCTCCCCCCTTACTCTCTGGTAACCACTAAACTTGTAACTTTACTAACCATTGTCACCCCAATAAACTTTGATTAAAAGAAAAAAAAAGAAAAATGAGAGAGGACCCAAATGAATAAAATCAGAAATGAAAGAGGAGAAGTGACAACTGACACCACATAAAAATATTATGAACAATCACATGACCACAAGTTGGACAATCTGAAAGAAATGGATAAATTCCTAGAAACATAGTCTTCCAAGACTGAATCAAGAAGAAATAGAAAATCTAAACCGACCGATTACTACTAACTAAATCAAATCAGCAATCAAAAATCTCCCACCAACAAAAATCCTGAATTGCATGGCTTCACAGGTAAATTTTACCAAACATTCAAAGAGAGTTAATACCTATTTTTCTAAAACTGTTCCAACAAATTCAAGTGGAAGGAAAGCTCCCAAGCTCATTTTATGAGACCACCATTACCTTGATTCCAAAACCAGACAAAGACATTACAAAAAAAGAAAATTACAGACCAATATCCCTGATGACCATAAATGCAAAAATCCTCAACCAAATATGAGCAAACTGAATACAGCAACACATTAAAAATATTATACACTATGACCAAGTGGGATTTATTCCTGGGATGCATGGTTGGTTCAATATCCACAAATCAACTAACGTGCTAAACCACATAAACAAAATGAAAGATAAAAATCATATGATCATATCAACAGATGCAAAAAAAAGTATTTGACAAAATCCAGAATCCGTTTATGATTAAAACTCTCAGCAAAGTGGAAATAGTGGGAACATAAGAGGTGTGATCAAACAATACTGTGAATGTTTAAATAAATAAAAAATTTATTACACTTAATGACACATTGCCATTAATCCCCCTCAATACACTGCCCTACTTTGAACACATTTATCCCATTATTCTTGCCACTTTCTGAAGCAGTTCTGGAAGTCCTCTTTCATGAGTTTAGTTGTACTGTTGTGGCTGCTTCAATGTCCTGAATCATTCTGACTTTGGGGAAGAGCCAGAAGTTGCACAGTGCCGGATACAGTGAATAAGGTGGATGAGGACACACCATAATGTTTTTATTTGACAGAAATTGCCATATACCAGAAGCAATGTGTGACACAAAGCGTTGTCATGATGAAGAATGATTTATGACACACTTTAAAACACACCTCTCAACTGTAGCTCACACCCGACTGACTGCACTGAACAAGTTGAAATCTGTTACTAATGTACCACTTCCCATATTGAAGATCTTTGCCTTTCCATTGGATGGCACTCAGCAGCAGCATTTACCGTATTTTTTGATCACCATCACATTGCTTCTGCTACGGCAATTTCTGTCAAATAAAAACATTATGGTGTGTCCTCATCCACCTTATTCACTGGATTTGGCACCTTGGGACTTCTGGCTCTTCCCCAAAGTCAAAATGACCATGAAAGGTAAATGTTTTGAATTGATTCAGGACATCAAGGCAGCCATAACAGCACAACTAAAGACACTCATGAAAGAGGACTTCCAGAATTGCTTCAGAAAGTGGCAAGAATGATGGGATAAATGTGTTCAAATAGAGGGAGCATATTTTGAGGGGGGTTAATGGCAATGTGTCTTTTACTGTAATAAATTTTTTTATTTAAACATTCAACATATTGTTTGATCACACCTCATACAATAGCCAAGATATGTAAGCAACACAAGTGTCCATCAATAAACAATTGGATAAAGAAAGGGTGATATATATATATATATATATATATATATATATATATATATATATATAATGGAATATTACACAGCCATAAAAAGAACGAAATCTTACGATTTGCAACAACATGGATGGACCCAGAAGGTATTCTGCTAAATGAAATAAGTCAAATAGAGAAAAACAAATACCATATGATCTTACTTATATGTGGAATCTAATGAAATAAATGAACAAATAAAACAGAAAGAGACTTATAGACATAGAGAACAGACTAATGGTTTCCAGAGGGGCGGAGGGTTGGGAAGCTGGTGAAAGAGGTGAAGGGATTAAGAAATACTCAGACAAATTGATAGTTATAACATAGTCATGGGGATGTAAAATACAGCACAGAGAATATGGTCAATAATGTTGCAACAACTATGTATAGTGCCAGGTGGGAGGGCACTACATAAATTATATAAATGTCTAACCACTATGCTGTACATCTGAAACCAATGTAAAATACTGAATGTGAACGATAACTGAAAAAGATGAATAATTCATTTAAAAAATAAACCAAACAGACATTGCAAACATAGTACAAAAGATTTCTCTTACCTTTAAATATTTCACTAACTTCTGAATTTGCCAATATTCTGATGACAAATTTGCATTTGCTTCCTGACGATGATAAGGTGGTTCTTCATCTTCTTCACTCTCTGAGGAGCTTTCACTAATAACTTCCTCAGTCTTGCCAGCATTCTTACTAAGAACAATAACAACAACATATAATGAACATATTAATGTTACAGCATGGACATGGTTATAATGTTACTATTTCAGTATCACATACATAAGTGATAAAAACTCAGAAAAACAAGAACAGAGGGGAACTGCCTCAATTTGATAAAGAATATATACAAAACCTATACTATTGTCATACTTAATGGTGAGAGACTGAATGCCCTTCCCCTCAGATCGAGAACAAGCAAGGGTGTTTGTTCACTTTGGCCACTGCTATTCAACACAATACTGGAATGTCTCGTTCTAGATAGAAATCTAAGAAAACTTGTACAGGACGTGTATGCTGAAAACTACAAAATGCTGGTGAAAGAAATCAAATACCTAAACAAATAGAGAGAAATATAGTGTCCATTCATTTTAAGAGTTTACATAGTTAAGATCCCAATTCTCCCCAAATTGGTAGAGGTTTAATGCAATTTGCATGAAAACCTTCAGTAAGTTTTTCTGTAGATATAACAAGATTATTCTAAATTTATATGGGAAGGAAAGGAACTAGAATAGCTAACACAATTTTTGAAAAAAAAGAAAGTGAGAAGAAATATTTTCCAGATTTCAAGATTTACTGTATAGCTACAGTAATCAAGACAGTGTGGTATTGGTGAAGGGTTAGATATAAAAATCAACTGAACATAATAGAGACCCAGAAATGGACCCACACAAGTATACCCAACTGATTTTAACAAAGGTGCAAAAGCAATTCAGTGGTAGAAAGACAGCCTTTTCTTCAAATGAGGCTGGAGCAAGTAGACATTCACAGTCAAAAAAAAGAAAAAGAAAGAAAGAAAAAGGAACTTTGACCTAAATCTCATACCTCATATAAAATTAACTCAAACTGGATCACAGTATTTAATGTAAAATGTAAAACTATCAAAACTTTTGGACAAAAACAAAGGAGATAATCTTCAGTGCTAATGGCTTCATAAAGAATTCTTAGACATGACATCTGACGCATAATCCATAAAAGAAAAAATTGATAAATTGAACTTCATCAAAATTAAAATCTTGTTTTATGAGAGACCCTATATTAAGAGGATGAAAACACAAATTACAGAGAGGAGAACATATTTGCAAACTACATATCCACCAAAGGATATCCCAAAAATAGATAAAGAACTCTTAAAATTCAACATTTAAAAAATTATCGAACTGGAAAATTAGCAAAAGATATAATGAGACATTTCACTGAAGAACATACATGGATGGCAATAGCTCATAAAAAGATGTTCAACATCACTAGCCATTAGGGAAATGCTAAGACCACAATGAGACATCACTATACATCTTCTAGAACAGTTAAAATAAAAGACATGGCAATACCAAATGCTGGCAAGGACAAGGAGAAACTGAGTCCCATACATTATTGGTGAGAGTGTAACATAGTATGGCCACTCTGGAAGAATTTGGTAATATCTTAGAAAGCTAAACACATGATTACTACATGTATCAGCAATTGGGCATTTATCCTAGAGAAATGAAAACTCACATCCATACAAAAACCTGTATATGACCGTTCATAGCTGCTTTGGTGTTAATAGCCAAAAACTGCAAAGAACTGAAATTTTCCTCAATAGGTGAATAATTAAACTATGGAAAATCTATACCATGGAATGGTATTTAGCAATAAAAAGGGACAAGCTATTACTGCACACAACAACTTAGATGGCTGTTAAATGTATTATGGGGATGAAAAAGGCTACTACTATCAGAATTGGATGATTCTATACATATGACATTCTCAAAATGACAAAATTCTAGAAATGGAAAAGAGATTATCGGTTGCCAGGAATTGAGAATGATCAGGGGAGGGGAGTGGGTATGACCATAAAAGGGTAGCAGGAGAGTTCCATATAGTGATGGACCAGTTCTGTATCCTGATTGTCATGGTCACCACACCAATCTACACGGGATAAAATGACATGGAACTATACACATACTTTGTACCAATGTTAATCTCCTGGTTTTGATATTGTACTATAGTTACCCAAGATGCAACCACTGGGGGAAGCTAGGTGAAGAGTAGAGAAGCCCTCTCTGTATTATTTCCGCAACGTTCTGTGAATCTATAATTATTTCAAAATAAAGTTTTTAAAAATTGTCAAAAAATTGAATAGTTTATTATGTTGACCCCTCTTCCCCCAAAAATATAGCATAAATGGAGTAGAGTGTCTTAAAGTTTGGTTTTATCCCAAGTGTGCACAGTTTAAATGTGAAATGTCTGCCATATCTTCCCACCACCACTCTAAAACTTTCTAATAAGAGTGGCTGACCCTCCTCCAAATATGTTGCTTTTGTTGTCAAACTGAAAATCGGGCAAGAAGTTTATTAGTTAGCCTTCTATTAATGGCTGTTTTAACAAGAAATAACATACATCAGTTTAGAACTGACAGAGCCATCAGTCATCAGTAAAGCAAGGCCCAGAAAGATGACTCAACCTTGCTATGATAGGATTGTTCAGAGGCAAGAGATCAGCTAAGAGTCCATTTTCCTACCACTAGTTCACTGCTCTTTGCATTAAATGCATTTTATAAGGTTAATTAATACCAGCAAATCCTTGTATTTCAAGTAACTTCATTGAAAGGATAACTTGTAAATATATTTCAAGAAAGCCAGTATTATCATTTTTACAACATTCATAGTCACTGTCAATATATTAATAGATGTCTTAGGACCCTAATATAATAGTAAGAATGCCTTTAATTAGCGTTAACTAGACCATTGTGTATGAAATAGCTTAAAAGAACTTTTCATGTTAACAGAAACATACTGAACTAATTGTGCTCTTCCAGGTGAAACAGGTGGTATTGACTTTTCAGGTCTTCCTCCATGTTTTTTTTCTTGGGTGTCTCTTACGGAGATTTTGCGGCTAAAAAAAAAAAAAATGACCTTTATTAATTACTTCATGCTGATTAATAGAAAATTAAAAATAGAAATGTATACAAATATTCCATCATTTTCATGCACCCAAAGGGTCTGTTTTCCTGACACACACGATGATTCGTTCCAGCCTCATCTGATACCTTTTTGTCCTTTAAGCACAGCCGTGCATTTTCTATTAATATAAAAAAGCAACATTTTGTCCAGTATTTCTTTGTACTAGGAGTAGGTCTTCATGGGCTGCCATTTTTGTGACAGTCCTTCACTCTGTGCTTTCTAATCTATCGGTTTACTGCCCTAACATTGTTGCCTCTTCTTACCTTCCCTACTCAACATTACAGCAGGGCCTTATCTGGTTTTCTAGGTGTTCCCAGGTTTAGCAAAGTCCTTGGCACCTATTGGGTTTTCATTAGATACTTAAGTAAATGCTTAATTGAAAAATATAAGCACATGGGAAAAGCAGAATTTAAAAATCCACCTCCCGGTTAACAGAGTAAGCTACACTTATCATTTTCAGACTCATTCTTTCCAACAGAGTCACAAAGATCAAACACCCTAAAATCAATGAAAAGCAGGAGAGCAAGAGTGTCTCCTCTTTCCACAGGACTCCTTCCTGTAAGCTCTCCGGGTTTGCCTCCAAACAAAATCACCCCATGGTGCTCAGAATCCCTGCAGGGGAGGGTTCTTGTGTGACCAGCTGGGAGCCAGTTCTTAACCCAATCAAATGACAACATAGAAATTAAAAATAGGCTGAAACTTGCAAGAGTATTTGCTAAATTTTAAAAAGTGCTCTTACTGCTTCTGACTGCCTTAACATTTACTTAACACTGGCCCTTAATCTTTGCTTTGGCACCTACTTATAGAGGGTCCTAAATGGAGCCAGTCTTGTATCTTTCAGACATTCATCAAACCAGTGTCCACTTGACTTAAGCCTGTTACTATTTTTCAGGCTCTAGCCTTTTTGTAGTATTTACTTATAAGTTCAGTTTCTAGAGCAGATAGTAGAAGGTTTCCGCTAATTAACTCCACATAATTTTAATCCAAATTCCTCTAGCACTTACTTAGGATCCTACCACTGTTTATATTCCCCATGTGATTGCTCCATGTATTTTAACATCTTTTTCACATGTTATTTGCCCTGCCTCATCAACTACATGAAAGTGAATTGTGTTCTTCCCTTCCCTTCACAGTGCCCACACGTAAACAATGTTGACTGTCAAATCTCTCTGTTTGAAACAAGAAGAGGAACAGGAAGGAATCAACTTGTACTATCAGGGAGGTGATTTTTTTCACTAGTCTGTATTTTTCTACTATGAAATAAAGTTATGTGAAAAATTAGGCAAACGTGGTTACTGAAGATGTTTTCAAAAATAATCCCATCATGCAAGTGTCTACATACCTTTTGAAATCAACAGTGGTCTTCAAGTTTAATCTTGGCTCTAATCTCTTGGTCATTTGATTCTTCCCAAAATTAATTTGGTTATTCTCCAGCTTACTCTTGTTTGAACTAGTAATAGATTTACGTAAGGCATCTGCTTCTTCCTTCTTCGGTGCCTTCTTAGGTTGATCCTTTACCTTCTGCTGTTTTTCAGTCAATCTAGTCTGTTTTATTTTTTTAAAAAATGAAAAAAAAAAGAAGAATATTTACAATGATATCACTTCTGAATTATCTAGTGCTATCTGAAAATTAATACTGGTGATAAATTCAGAAAAGGAAGTCTCAGATACATCTAACTTGTGTTGCTTGATGATACAAATTGAATAAGGGCAAACTTCAGGACCGAGGCCTCTATTGGAGTTACACTGACAGTAATGTGATATTTCTAAACTTCACTTCTGGTATAGCACAGATACAACAGCAGTGCTGGACCTCCTCACTCCTCACCACCACTAGAAAAAATTAAATTCAAACCCTGTATTGACTGGGACTCATCATATTCAAATTGCTAAAACCAAGAATAAAGAGAACGTCTTACAAGTAGCCAGAAACCAAAGACACATTATAGACAGAGGAGGAAACATAACAGTTAAAAGAGCTAGTGGTTACCACAGGGTAAGGGGGAAAGGGGATGGAGGATGAGGGTTAAGGGGGTCAAATATATAATGATGGAAGGAGAACTAACTTTGGGTGGTAACACACAATGTGATATATATAGATGATGTATTACAGAATTGTACACCTGAAACCTATGTAACTTTACTAACAGTTGTCACCCCAATAAACTTTAATTTAAAAAAAAATACGAAAAAAAAGAGACTTCTCATCAGAAACAATGCAAGCCAGAAAAAAAGGGAATTATATTTTTAAAGTACTAAAAGGGAAAATAAAACCCAAACTTGTCAGCCCAAAATTCTATACTGAGACAAAAGAAAATATTTCAAAGATGAAGATAAAAATAAATAAGGACTTTCACAGATGAACAGAAACTGAGAATTCACTGTCAGAAAGCTTGTGCTAGAAGAAACGTTGATGAAGTTCTCAGTCAAAAGGAATATCATACCATTAGAAACACAGATCTACGCAAAGAAATGAAAACCTGTAGAAATGGTAAAAATAAATATAATAGAAAAGACTCTAACCTTTTTAATCATTCTGATCATTCTGAACTATAAAATAGTAACAGTGTTTTGAGGGGTTAATAGCATGTAAAAGTGAAACGTATGCCAAAACTAGCACAAAGGATAGGGTGGGGCATTCAAGATATACTATTATTTAAACTATTTGTAAAATTGTATAATATTATTTAAAGTCAGACATAATAAATTATATATATATATATATATATATATATATATATATATACACACATATATATGTATATATGTATATTATAATCCCTAAGACAGCAACTAAGAAACTTTTACAAAAAAGTATAATTGTACACTTGAAAACTATGTAATTTTACTAACCATTGTCACCCCAATAAATTTTAATTTTAAAAAAGTATAACTGATTAACTAGTAGCATAAATAAAATGGAATCATTTCTAAGAGCTCAATTCAAAAGGGACAAAAAAGAAGAAAAAAAGAACAAATGGGACAAATGGAAAATAACTAGCAAGATAGTAAATTTAAATTCAACTCTATCAGTAGTTACATTAAATAAAAAAGGCTTAGAAACTTCATCTGAAAGAGAAATCATCAGTTTGGATGAAAAAGGGAAACTACAACTATTTGTGCTCTAAAAGAAACCATTTTATATATAAAGATATAAATATATTAAAAGTAAAATGCTAATGAAAATTTTCCATGCAAACAACAATTAAAAGGAAGCAGGAATAGCTATATTACAATCAGACAAAACAGACTTCAACACAAATAATATTATCAAAGAGGAAGATACATAATAACAATGCACAATTCTAATTGTGTATTCGCTAAACAACAGAACTTCAAAATATATGATGCAAAAACAACTAAAAGGAAAAATACATAAATTCACAATTGGGAGAATTGAAAACTCCTCTCTCAGTAATCAATAAAATGAGCAGACAAAAAAAATTAATAAGAATATAGACAATCTGAGCAACACTATTAATCAACTTGACTTAATTGATATTTATAGAATATGTCAGCCAACAGCAGCAGAATACACATTCTTCTCAAATGCACAAAGAAAAGTTCACCAGGATAGACCATAATCTGGGCCATAAAACAAACATCAACATACTTAAAAGAATTAAAACCATAACAAAATATGTTCTCTTAATACAATGGCATTAAACTTAATACAATGGTAGTAACACAACACCACCTCCAAGCAGTGATGGGCTCTTCTACCATGGTCTAAGAGGAGGCCTTAGACCTCCACTTATTACATGGGAAGAATGTAATAAAGCACTCTCCCCCTCCTACCCAGGGCCGTGTCAGCAGAGGCCCAGTAGGGAGACTGAACCTTCACCGCTGCTCAGCGATAATGAAGTACCTACACCACCAGGGTTGTCAATGGAGACTAAGTGGGGAACTTGGCCTTTCACCCCCCCACCTTGCAGTACTCCCAGATTTCCACCAGTTAGGTGTCAGAGAAGGTCTGCTAAAACAAAAAATTTAAATAAAATCCAAAGTTTAACGTAATGCCAAAAATTTCCAACACACAAAATATCATTTTACTCATTATACCAAGGAAGATCTCAAGAACCGGGAAGATCACAACTTGAATGAGAAAGGATGATAAATAGATGCTTATACCAAGATGAAATAGATGTTGGAATAACCTGACAAGATTTTAGAGCAGCCATCATAAAAATGCTTCACTGAGCAATTACAGAGACTTGAAACAAATGAAATACTAGAAAGTCTCAGCAAATAAAGAGAAGATATAAAGAATAACCAAATAAAAATTTTAAAAAATTGAAATTTACAAACCAAAATAGCTCACTGATAGGTTCAGCAATAGGATGGAAAGGACAGAAGGGAGAATGCATTAATTTGAAGATACAGCAAGAGAAATTACCTAATCTGAACAAGAAAAAGGAAACAGATTGAGGGGGAAAAAATGAACAGAGCTTCAAGATCTGTGGGACCACAAGAAAAAAATCTAACATGCATGTCAGCAGAGAACCAGAAGGAGAGGAATAATAAGGTCAGACTGAAAATGTATTCTATGTAGTTTTGCTGACAATTGTCACCCCAATAAATTTTTTTAAAAAAGAAAGAAAATGTATTCTAAGAATGTCTGAAAAGTTCCCAAACTTGGAAAAATATATAAATCGAAGATTTAAGAAGCTGAGCAAACCCTAAACACAATCAACCCCCAAAAGCCATGCCAAGACACATAATAATCAAACTCCATAATACTAAAGACAAGGAAAATTCTTAAAAGCAAGAGAGAAACAATATTTTATCAAGAGGAAAACAATTGAAACAACAGATTTTTCATGAGAAATCATGGAGGCCAGAAAGACTGGAACATTTTTCAAGTGCCGAGTGTAAAGGAATGTCAACCTAGAATATCATATCCAGTAAAAATATTCTTCAGAGATGAAGGAAAATCCAAGATATTCTCAGATAAAGGAAAACTAAGAGAATTTTTCATCAACATACCTACCCTAAAAGAGTAAGTTCTTTTTTTAAAATTAAATTTATTGGGGTGACAGTTTAGTGGTTACCAGAGGGTAATGGGGTAGGGAGATGGTAGAAGAGGGTAAAGGGGGTTAAATATATGGTGATGGAAGGAGAACTGACTCTGCATGTTTAGCATACAATGTGATATATACATGATGTATTATAGAATTGTACACTTGAAACCTATGTAATTTCACTAACCAGAGTAAGTTCTTAGACAGAAAAGATACAATAAAAGAAGGAAACTTGAACCATCAGAAAGAAAGAGAACAGTGGTCAGAAAAAAAGTAGGGGTAAATACAAAAGACATTCTCCTCTTGAGTTTTCTAAATGATGTTTGGTGGTAGAAGCAAAACTTATAACATTTTTGTCTCATTAGTTATAAATATATGTAGAGGAAATAAAAACAATTGCAAATAAGAGAGGGTAAAGGGCTTGAAGGGAGATACGGTTTCTATACTTCACACAAACCGGTAAAATGTCAAATAAGTAGATCATTATAAATTATGTATGTATAATATAATGCAATACCTATAGCCACCACAAAACAATCTATACAAAGAGATACATTCAAAACACTATGGGTAAATCAAAATGGAATTCAAAAAAATATGTTCAAGCAATCCAAAGAAAAACAAGACAAAGGAAAATGAAAAACAGAAGGAATGAACAGAAAACAAAACTAAACCGGCAGACTTACACCCTAACATATCAATAATTCAATGTAAATTATCTAGACACACCCATCAGTAAAGTTTCACAGGGTGGATTTAAAAAATGACTCCTTATATGCTGTCTACAAGAAACTCACTTTGAATATAATGATATAAGCAGTTTGAAAGCAAAAAGGAAGGAAAAAATATACCATGCAAATATTAGTTAAAAGAAAGCAGGAGTGACTATATCAACATCAGATTAAGTAAACTTCAGAAAAAAGAAAATTACCAAAGACAGAGAGGGACACTACATAATGATAAAATGATCAATCTATCAAGAAGACACAATGATCCTAAATGCATTTGCCTCGCTGCAAATACAAAAACAGATAGAACTGAACAGAGGAATAGACAAATCTACAACACTTCTCTCTCAACACCTGATAGAAAATCAGCAAGGATACAGGAACTCAACATCACCAAAAACCACATGATTTAACCCACATTTATAGAATACTCCAACCAATACAGCAGATTACACATTATTTTTAAGCATCTAAAGAACATACACCAAGATAGACCATATCCTAGGTCATACAACAAACCTCAACAAATTTAAAATAAAATTCTTCAGAGTGTAGTCTCTGACCACAATGGAATAAAACCAGCAATAATAGGAACATAATAAGAAAATCTCCAAATACTTGTACACTAAACAATACACTTCTAAATAATCTATGGATTAAAGAGGAAGTCTCAATGAATTTTTTTTTAAATTCACAAAACAATGAAAATGAAAATAAAACATATCAAAATGTGTGGGAGACAGTTGAAGTTCTATTAGGAAAATGTATGACACTAAATGCTTACATTAGGACAGAAAACTCTAAAATCAATAGTCTAAGCTGCCACCTTAAGAAACTAGAAAAAGAGCAATAGAAATCGCAAACAGGCAGAACGATGTAAAAATAGAACATAAAAAAATAGGATGCACAACCAAAGTGTCAACCACTACGGTGGGAAGAGAAAAATGAAGACTGCCTTACATTTTACCACTGTCCTGCCCCCAGTGAGGTGCTCACTTGCTAGCACCAGGAAATTAATGTATCCCCTGAATGTGCTTGTCCAAAAGATAAATATCTTCTCTGTAGCGGAATGTAGATTTAAGAGAATTCTTTTAACTAATATGAATATTTTTGGTGTATGACACCATCTTTTATATGCTCCAAGTAAAATATTATTGACATTTGAAACCACCGAAATTCCTTTAAATACAAATATAACTAGATTAAATTAAATGTATGATAAAACGGGGGGGGGGGGAAGCCTACAGATACAAGGTAAATGACCTTGTTTATCCTCTTCTACCACTTCTGTCGCCTTACTCTCTGGTAACCACTAAACTATTGTCTGTTTCTATGAGTTTGTGTTTCTTTATTTGTCTGTCTTACTCCTTTATTGCTTTCAGTTTTATATCCCACATATCAGTGAAGTCATATGGTTCTCAACTTTTTCTAATATATGGTGATGGAAGGAGAACTGACTCTGGGCAGCGAACACACAATGTGATATACAGATGATATATTACAGAATTGTACACGTGAAACCTATATAATTTTACTAACCATTGTCACTCCAATGAAATTTAATTTATAAAAAAGAAAAGAAAAAAAAAGAGTAAATGAAATCCAAAGTAAAAAAGAAATTACACCAAAGTGAAGTAGAAAAAAGAAAAACAGAAAAATCAATGAATTCAAAAGCTGCTTTTTTGAGAAAATTGACAGACCTCCAGTCTGATGGATAAAGAAAAAATAAAACACAATGATCAATATCAGGAATGAGAGAGAAAACAATAGTTACAAATTCTATAGTATTAAAAGATTAATAAGTGAATACTAAGAACAAGTTTATGCCAATAAATTCAACAACTTAGATGAATGGACAAATCCCTTTAAAGACACTCTACCAAAGTTCTCTCAAGAAGAAACAGATAACCTTCATGGCCCTATAATTAGTACAGATATTGAATTTGTAGTTAAAAACTTGCCCACAAAGAACACTCCAGGCCCAAATGGCTCTACCGGTGAATTCCACCAAACATTTAATAATACCAATTCTACATAAATGCTTCCAGAAAACTGAAGAGGAGATAAAACTTTCCAACTAATTCCGTAAGGTCAGTATTACTTTGATACCAAAACCAGACAAGGACATTAAATAAAAGAAAAACTATACACCAATAATCTTATAAATAGAGATGTAATATTTTACTTGGAGCACATAAAAGATGGTGTCATACATCAAAAAATTCAAATCTTAGCAAAGTAAATGCAAAAACATATTAAAACTATAATATATCCTGAACAAATGAAGTTTGTCCCAGAAGTGTAAGGTTGATTTATCATTTGAAAATCAATATAACTTACCATGTTAAACTAAAAAAAAAAAAAAAAGAGAGAGAGATTGTTTCAATAGGTACAGAAATATCATTTGATAAAATCCAACTTCCATCCCGAATAATAATTCTCAACAACTTGGAATTAGAGGGGAACTTCCTCAATCCTAGAAATGTCATCTATGAAAAACCTACAGCTAACATCATACTCAATAAAAAACTGAAAGTTTTCCCTTTGCCACCAGGAACAAGAGACACTTCTAATCAATTCTGTACTGGAGGTTCCAGTTAGTACATTAAGGAAAGAAAAAGAAATAAAATGACTAAGATTGGAAAGAAAGAGGTAAAATGGTCTTTATTCACAGACAACATGATAGTCTATATAAAAAACCCTCTGGAATCTACAAACTAGATACTAGCACTATTAAGAGAGTTTAACAAGGTTTCAGAATATAAAATGAAGATACAAAAATCAAGTATATATTTATATAGTAGAAACAAATAATCAGAAATTGAAATTTTAAATCTATCATTAACAATAGCCGCTTAATATGAAATACAGGCAGGTTTTTATGAAGAAATTGATAAGCTGACTTTAATATTCTAATGCACATGCAAAAGATATAGAATAGCCAAACAACTTTGAAACAGAACAACATTGGAATACTGACACTACTTGACTTCAAGACTTATTATGAAGCTACAGTAATCAAGACAGTGTAATACTGGTATAAAAATAGACAAAAGGATCAACTAAACTAAATACACCCATATAAATGGGCAACTGATTTTTCACAAAGGTATAAAGGAAATACAGTGGGAAAAGGATAGCTTTTTCAACAAATGGTGCTGGAACAACTATATATCTACATGCAAAAGAAAAAAAAGCATCTTTAATCCATACCTCATGTCATGTACAAAAAAACACACAAAACAACAACAACAACAAAACAAACAGAATGGACCATAGGTCTAAATGTAAAATATAGCATTTGAAAACTTTAGAACATTGGAGAAAATCTTTGTGACATTGGGTTTGGCAAAGCTTTATTAGATACAACACTATAAAACATTAGTAAGTTGGACTTTATCAGAATTGAGGAGATTTGCTCTTTGAAAGACCCTGTTTAGAGAATGAAATAACAAGCCACAAACTGAAATATTTCAAAAATCATATGTCTGATGGAATACATAAGTCAAGAATATATTTAAAGATATCTCATAACTCAAAAATAAAAAAAACAATGAATCCAATTTAAAAGTGGGCAAAAGATCTGAATAGACACTCTAGCACTTAAGATACATGAATGGCAAATAAGCATATGAAAAGATGCATTCGAAACATGCTAATTAAAATTCAATAAGACACCAATGCACACCTATTAGAATGTCTGAAATTAAAGGTTTGACCATACCAATTATTGATGAGTATGTGGAAGACCTGGAACTCTCATCCACTGCAGGGAGAATGTAACCACTTTGGAAAAGTTACCAGTTGCTTAAAAATAAGAGAGCTTAAATTCTGATGATATGTTCAATGTTTGGAAGATAAAGTAAAGGAATATTTACACAAAAAGTGGGGGTGTGACAGAAAAGATAATCGGAGAGGTCCAACATCCAACTAGTAAGTTTCAAAAAAGAGAACCAAAAGAACAGAGGGTAAAACGATTAAAGACGTAATACAAAAAATGTTTTTCCCATTTTTTAAGGACATATGTCATCATTAATGAAAAATAAATAATCAGCACCAACTATATTTTCATGAAAATTACAGAACATCAGGGCTACAAGAAAATCCTAAAGACTTTGTTAGATCACAAAAGCCAAGACAAACAGGTCCCATAAAAAATGCCCTTAAAATACTAAGTAAAAATTATTTTCAAATTATCATTATAGAAACAACTGAGAGAGAAGAATAAAGATATTTTCAAATATACTACCCTCCATTTTTCCTTTCTATGTGCCTCTTTTCTCAGGAAGCTCTCCCAAAATGATGGTGTGCACCAAGAAAAAGAAAACTGAATAGCAGGGAATTCCTTAACATGATAAAGGCAATATATAAAAAGCCCACAGCTAATGTCATATTTAATGGTGAAAGCCTGAAAACTTTTCCACTAAAATCAGGAAGAAGACAAGGAACTTGCTTTCATCACTTCAATTCAACATAGTCCTGAAAGTTCTAGCCACAGTAATTAGGCAAGAAAAAGAAAAAACACCCAAATTAGAAAGGAAGAAGTATATCTCTGTTCACTGAAGACATGATCTTATATGTAGACAAATCTAAAGATTGAAAAAGAGTTAATAAATGAATTTAGAAAAGTTGTAGGATTCAATTTTGAATTTTACATTAAAAATCAGATCTGATTTTAACTTTCAAAAATAAGTTGTGTTTCTATATACTAGCAGTAATCAATCGAAAAGGAAATTAAGAAAAAATTCCATTTACAATAGCATCTAAAGGGATAAAATACTTAGGAATAAATTTAACCAAGGAGACAAAGACTTGTACACTGAAAAACTATAAAGCATTGCTGAAAGAAATGAAAGAAGACACAAACAAATGGAAAAACATCCTGTGTTCATGGATTGAAAGATTTAATATTGTTAAGAGGACAATACTATGCAAAGCAATCTACAGATTTGATAGAAGCCCTATCAAAATCCGAATGGTGGTTTTTTTCTTTGCAGAAGTGGTAAAACCAAGCCTAAAATTAATCCAGAAAGTTGAAGGACTCCAAATAGAATAAATAGTCTTAAAAAAATAAAGAACAAAGTTTGAGGACTCACATTTCACATTCAAAACTACTACAAGACTATAGTAATCAAAACAGTATGGGACTGTTAAGGACAGACATATAGACTGATGGAATAGAATTGATAGCCCCAAAATAAACCTTTACATCTATGGTCAATAGATTTTAAACAAGGATGCCAAGACTATTCAATGGAAAAAGAACAATCTCTTCAACAAATGGTGCTGGGAAAACTGGGTATCTACATACATGCAAAAAAATGATATTGGACCCCTACCTTATACCAAATACAAACTTAACTCAAAATGAATCAAAGACCTAAATTTAAGAGTTAAAATTAGAAAATCCTTAGAACATGGGGGCAAATATTTATCACCTTGGGATTGACAATAGTTTCTTAAATATGTACCAAAAGCATAAGCAACAACAACAAAACACATTAATTGGACTTTATCAAAATAAAATGTTTTGCCTCAAAAAACACTTATCAAAATAAGGTAAAAGACAACCACAGAATGGGAGAAAATATTTGCAAATCTTCTATCCAATAAGGGATTAATATCCACAATATCTAAAGAACTCCTACAATTCAACAACAAAAAGACAATCCAATTTTTAAAATGGGCAAAAGACTTGAATAGACGTTTCTTCAAAGAAGATATAAAAATGGCCAAATAACCACATGAAAATACACTCAACATCACTAAACATCAGGGAAATGCAAACCAAAACCACAATGGGATACCATTGTCACACTACTAGTATATCTATAACACACACACACACACACACACACACACACACACAGAAAATAATGTTGATAAGGATGTGGACAAACTGGAATCCTTGTACATTGCTTGTAGAAATGCAAAGCAGTTCAGCCAATGTGGAAGCAGTTTGCCAGTTCCTCCAAAAGTTAAACAGAATTACCATATGATCCAGAAAGTCCACTCCTAGGTAGAATTGAAAACAGGGACTCAAATACTTGTATGCCAATATTCATAGCATTTTTCACAGTAACCAAAAGGTGGAAACAACCAAAGTATCTAGTAATAGATGAATGTATAAACAAAATGTAGTATATACATAAATGGAAATATTATTCAGCCATAAAAAGGAATGGAGTTCTGATACATGCCACAATATGGATGAATCTTAAAAACATTATGTTAAGTGAAATAAGCCAAACACAAAGGACAAAAATGTATGGTTTCACTTATACGAAGTCTCTTAAATAGGCAAATTCATAGACACAGAAAGTGGATTAGGGTTTACCAAGGGTTGGGGTAAGTAGGATTGGGAACTTACTACTTAATGGGTACAAGTTTTAGTTTGGGATAATGAAAAAGATTGGGAAATAGACAGTAGTAGTGGTTGCACAACATTGTAAATATAATTAATGCCACTGAATGATACACTTAAAATGGTAAAAATGGCAAATTTTATATTTTTTATATTTGTTATGACAACAAAGGAAAACTGGAATCCAGGAAGCAGTTGATCAAACACTAGGAAACAAAACGAATTCACAGGATGATGACAAAGAGAAGTTCCAGGACAAATCAACAGCAGTCTAGGAAGAAAATGGAGCTCTCCAGAAGTGGAAGGGTCAGAAAGAAAAGAAACCTGAAAAATTACTTAATGTGGGAGCTAAGACACAGACACCAGCTTGAGAATCAGCTTGGAGGTTAAGTGTATCACATTCGTATTTGTTGCATATCATTTCTTACCCACATCAGCTTCAACCAAAATTTTATTTCATAAAATATTATATGGACTGATTTCTTTGTCCAGCACTATTTAGAAAACCATGGCGGACACAAAAGGAAGCACCGTTCTTATGCACATGCATTTGACATACTTATTAAGACAATCCACTTGGGTAGTAAACATGGGATATCCAGAAAGGATAAAAATAATCAAAACACATGGGCTTCATTAACAGGCTGAGGCCTTTGTTCTTATTCATTCAAAAGGGAAGATGAAATAGTCCTACTTAGAAAGCAATTTGAAATATTATACCTATCACCTAATGAAAATCAGGAACATTCTTAAAGTAATACATTGATAATATTTCTTACTTTACATTATATTGTGAAAAACACTAATAATTAAAAGCAGTGTCCAAAAATAGGCAGAATTACTTTGATTTTCTTATACTATAGAAAGTTGTCATCAAATAATATATAATGCTATGAAAGTTCAAAAGAGACTATAAAACTTACCTGTTTAGACATATTTTCTGAAAATTTTGCTGATTTTTGTTTTAAAAATGTGACAAGGTCTTTATAAATTGCACCTTTTCTCTCATAATTAATTTCTCCCTCCTCATCTGTTTTGCCCTTTGGGAAAAAAAGTTTGGTGCTATTATTTATGTAATAACAATATAAAAACCAGATCAGTACATCACAACACAAGCACACATCTTGTTTTCTTCTCTAAAGGACCATGTGATAGTTGAAATGTATAGGCGCACCCCTTCCCTTTTAACTTAATGTATTCATTCATTCATCCATCCATCCATTCAGCAAACCTTTGCTGAGTAACTCCTATATGCACATAGAGCACTCTGCTATTCAGAAGAGAAATCAGAGCATCCTTTCCTCTGTGCTCCTCTAATGTGAAAATGCATTATGATTTTAAGAGCCTTTGATGAAGTCATAAAAGGCCTCAAGATTAGAATGTCACCACAGAAAAACCTATGTTTCTATTTGTCACTCTGTTCTTGTTCTGTGTGTAGCATGGTTGCTACAGGCTTATTTTCTAGGGTTATGATCTCTATGCAACCATCTGTCTCTCCCTCCACCTTCTACCTGTCTCACTTCTTTCCTTTCTTCATTTCCCTCTTCTTTCCTACCCCTATTATTCTCCCTTAACCAAACATATTTATAACTGTAGTGTGTTACATATGTTGTATATAGATCTATAAAACGTGAATGTACATATAACCGTAGTGTTATACATTTTGTTGTAATTACTGAATAGTTTCATGTTCCTTGTCTTTCATTTTTAAACTGAGAGGAATACTTAGATGTTTCCATACCAAATAAAGTCGCTTCTGGACCAATAGCCTTTTACAGAAGCAAAGACTCCTTGTCCCCCTCTAGATGGTGAAAGAAAATCATTCCTTTTAAAAATCTCTCTTGTTTTCTAACTGAAAGGCTGAAAGGCAAGACTGAAAGGCTGGAAGAAGGGACACGCTCCTCCTATTTGTCCTCTGTTACTGTTAGTCACCCCAGCAATGGCCCCTCACCCCTGGCATTGGCAGTTGCTTCCAGCAGCAACAGTTGGTTCTAACTTCCAGAGTTTGTTTTTCCCTATAGTCTCACAACAGGGCTCACTTTTCTAAAGTATCAAAAAACAAAACAAAAGCAAAATCATATTTCGGTTGTCTCCCTCCTCTACGCAGAAATAAGCTAAGTGTTATGCTGGTAAGAAATAGGACCTAAGATACGTCAGAAGGGGTGTCAACAAGTAATCAAGAAACAGCACCAGAATTTTGATACCAACCCAAGCTCAGGTGCTGCAACTCTCCAAGCAGTCCCCTGTGATACCTGGGACCCCATTGATGATTTGGGTCCCCCTGTAGAATTTTGCTGGTGAGTCCCAAAATTACATTAAAGACATTGAGGGCAGGGTACTGCAAAGGAAAAAGCTGAGCTCCTTCTAGCTAAGTTCAGTGAACAGGTACAAGACTGAAAATAAAGTTTTTAATCTAAAAGATTCAGAAGGCTATGTGCTATTTCATTCTTAGCTCGAAGCTTACCTATCCACACTCTGCTTTGTGACACTCGGGCTGGGAATCTGCAAAACTGTGTTTCTCCCTTACCAGAAACTTGAAAGCAAGACTGAAAGGCTGGAAGAAAGGACACACTCCTCCTATTTGTCCTCTGTTACTGTTAGTCACCCCAGCAATGGCCCCTCACCCCTGGCATTGGCAGTTGCTTCCAGTAGCAACAGTTGGTTCTAACTTCCAGAGTTTGTTTTTCCCTATAGTCTCACAACAGGGCTCATCATATCCCCTCAGAAAAACCATCATCAGCCAACCAGGGCACCACCTTCAAAGATCTGGGTCTCAGCTCTGCCAAGGTCCTCCTCTGAGCTCCTGAGAGACCGGCACTAATTGGTCAGTGCTTACTCCTCAGAGGTCTGAGTCGCAGTTTCATGGAGACCACCTGAGTTCCGAGACCAGCACAGCCCGGAAGTGACCATTCTTCAGAGGGACCATCACCAAGGCAAGCAGGGTCTACTCTCCAGAGGCCTAAGTCCCAGCTCTATAGGACCCTCCTCTGAGCTCCTAAGGGACCAGCACGGCCTGGCAATGACCCCCTCCACAGACATCTGGGTCCCAGCTTCATGGGGCACTTCCTCCAGGCATCCACATTTTGATAACCCCTCCTCCTCTTCTCTTTGTCACCTCAACTCTTAGGGCAGAAGCCGCAATTATGGCTTCTGTTTTACCTCAGTGTCCTTTTTCTATTTGCCTTTTTCCCCCTTTAATACTTGTATAACTGATTATGTTACACACTGATTATGTAACTGATTATGTTACATAAAGCAAATCACTTTGTTTTGTAAAGTGTAATGAGCCACTCTAAAGGCCATTTCTTAGAAGACTGACAATGGCCTGCAGTGGGAACACTGGGGCTAATTCTAAGACAATTTTGGGTTGGCCCAACAAACACACATAGCAAGGGGGATCTGCTGAAATTCCATGGAACCGGACTTCATTTTCTATGGTCATTAGGATTCAATCCCGGAGACAGGCCTGCACTTACAGAGACCAAGCTAAGCACCAATGTCAACACTGTTTTTCTATTTGTTTTTTTTATTTTTTTAATTACTTACACCATTTAAAAATACTCCTTCTGCACAACAAGTAATGCATAACGTTTCAACATCGTGTGGTTTCACCAGCACATAACAAATTTCCCCATGAAGTTGTCTCCAAGGTGGGGCTCGACACCCATTTGAAAATTCATAATCTGAAACCAATTATCAATCAATTTAGAGTTTTATAAAATATGTTAGCTCCAAAAAAATAAATAGTAATAAAATTGTTTTCATTTCCTTAAATAATAAAATCCAATGTAGCTATTGAAACATTTTTAAAATATAATTATGGTAATATATATAACATAAGTGAATCTAAGAAGATACAAACCTGAGGTATATTCAATAGATTCCAAGACTGTTTGTTCTCCCTGTCCTGAGAAATGTTTGAGTAGCTCTATATCCTTCTTAATAGTCACTGGATTTAAATGTATTTCTCTGAAATAAATGTTTAGAAATTCATTTTAAATATTTTAAGACAGAATCTACAGAAAATACATGAAAACATCCCATTATGTTGGGGGAATACCTTTTCTTATAATTAAAATTGTGGCTAAATTATACAACAACAACAACAAAATTGCAGTTAATTTTAGCCATAATCTCATAATACTGTCAAACCATCAAGGAATTACTGACTCATGTTTAATGCAACATTATTAAGTGTATTAACTTAAATATTCACTTTATTTCTTAATGATAAGACTAGAAACACTAGAAAATGAAAAAGTTTTAAACCTGACAAACTCTACATATTTGTTTTACAATTTAATAATTTATCTGAGAGTCTTGAGAGACTTTGAAAATTCTAAAGCCACTTAATGTCTTTAGAATTAGATGAAATCTCACTAGAATATTTTAGCAATGTCGACTACAAATTTTAATTTTTAGAACTAGAAATACCCATGCAATAAACTAAACTTTTATTCCTATAAAATTGAATGTTAAATCAATAGCAATGACTTCCATGCTTTCTTTTTCTTTTTTTTCCCTTAAAACTCTGACAGCACTTTTTGCAACAAATTTTTAGAGGTTTCTTTTTTTTAAAGACTCACAACGAAGTATATTTTAGAGAACAGTTGAGGAGGTGCAGATCCAGTTCCTCAAGTAGCATGGCCATCTTCATCTTAATCTCACTCTCAGGATCATCTTCTTTGGTAATTTTATCAAGAATATTTAATACTGATGAGTCTTCTTTCATTGTATTGTAATCCATGCCCAGGATTTTTGCTACAGGATTTCTGTTAGCTGACAAAAGGTAAATAAATAAAAATTATCCTCTTGTCTTCTATTACAGGAAACATAAAGACAAACAAATCCTTTGAGTCCCACTCAAATATATTTCCTTCACTAAGCTTTCTCTGATGGACCCACTTAGAGTTAATCCTTACTTCTCAGACTTACTGTATTTAGGAACTCTCTTATACCTTTTGAGATGTTCTACTTGTATTGCAATATCATCTATATATGTCATTTCCCTCATAGGACAAAGACTAAGACATACTTTTTTTTCTTTCAGTAGACCATGAGGCATTATTCAGAAAAGACATTCAATTAATATATTCAGAATTGATTTGCAGATAGAGGAATATTGGTCTCCTTAAAAGAATCATTACTAGAACTGTGTGTGTGTGTGTGTGTGTGTGTGTGTGTGTGTGTGTGTGTGTCAGTGCTCACAGTATTCACAATGCTTTCTTTCCAAAATAGCATATTTCCTTCAGTCTATAGATCTCCTGCCAGTCTTTTCCACCTGTTCAAACTACTTACCGTGTTTCCCCAAAAATAAGACCTAGCCAGAAAATCAGCTCTAACGCATCTTTTGGAGCAAAAATTAATATAAGACCCGGTCTTATTTTACTATAAAACCAGGTATAATATAATACAATATACTATAATACCAATTCTTATAATAATTTTTGCTCCAAAAGATGCATTAGAGCAGATTGTCTGGCTAAATCTTATTTTCAGGGAAACATGGTATATTTTCAATGCCTTTTGATGTTAGAGTTGGAAAAACAAATCTAGCCAGTATTTACACATATACCAAAATTATAGTGAAAAACTAAAACACCAACTTATGAGCAAGGCTGATATAGACGTGAAAGTTGAACCCAGATATGCTGAAAACAAAATTTGGTAAAGGTTAATATATATATATATATATATATATATATATATATATATATATATATATATGATTGAAAATGAGGGAGAAAGGGGCAAAAACATGTTTAGAAAGAAATAATTCAAGTAAGATGAAATATATATGCATTTGGACAGGGAGGGGGAAAAGCCAAGGACTAATTCAGAGAGATGGATCCAATTGAGATGAAGAGAAGTACAACTTTACTGTATTCATTGATTGTTTCAGTAACAGTAAAGTTGCTGGCTACAAAATCAACGTACAAAAGTCCATTGCATTCCTATATACTAACAATGAAATGTCAGAAAAAGAAATTAAAAAAAATAATTCCTTTTGCAATTGCAACAAAAGGAATAAAATACCTAGGAATAAACTGAACCAAGGATGTGAAAGACCTATATGCTGAAAACTATTAGACATTTTTAAAAGAAATTGAAGAAGACACAAAGAAATGGAAAGACATTCCGTGCTCAACATAGTAAAAATGGCCATGTTACCCAAAGCAATATACAGATTTAATGTAATCCCCATCAAAATCCCAATGGCATTTTTAAAGAAATAGAACAAAAAATCATCAGATTTGTTTGGAACCACAAAAGAACCCGAATAGCCAAAGCAATCCTGAGAAAAAAGAACAATGCTGAAGGTATCACACTCCCTGACTTTAGCTTGTACTACAGGGCAACAATAATCAAAACAACATGGTATTGGCAGAAAAACACACACATAAACCAATGGGATAGAACTGAGAACCCAGAAATAAACCCACATAAATACGGACAGATAATTTTTGACAAAGAAGCAAAAAGCATACAATGGAGAAAAGACAGCCTCTTCAATAAATGGTGCTGGGAGAATTGGATGGCCACGTGCAAAAGAATGAAACTGGACTGCTATCTGTCACCATGTACCAAAATTAATTCAAAATGGATCAAAGACTTAAGCATAAGACCTGAAACAATAAACTGCATGGAAGAAAACATAGGTACGAAACTTATGGACCTTGGGTTCAAAGAGCATTTTATGAATTTGACTCCAAAAGGCAAGGGAAGTAAAAGCTAAAATAAATGAATGGGACTATATCAAACTTAAAAGCTTCTGCACAGCAAAAAGAAACCTCCGACAAAATAAAGAGGCAACCAACTGAATGGGAGAAGATTTTTGCAAACAGTGCCTCTGATAAGGGGCTAATATCCAGATATACAAGAAACTCATGCAATTCAACAACAAAAGAACAAACAACCCAATTGAAAAATGGGCAGAGGACCTGAAGAGATATTTCTCCAAAGAGGACATACAAATGGCAAATAGACATATGAAACAATGCTCAACATCACAAATCATCAGAGAAATGCAAATAAAAACCACAATGAGATATCACCTCACCCCAGTCAGAATGGTTATCATCAACAAGACAAATAGTAACAAGTTTTGGAGAGGCTGTGGAGAAAAAGGAACCCTCATACACTGTTGGTGGGAATGCAGACTGGTGCAGCCGCAATGGGAGGCAGTGTGGAAGTTCCTCAAAAAGTTACGAATAGAATTGCCATATGACCCAGCAATCCCTCTCCTGGGTGTCTACGCAAAGACTCTAAAAACATTTATCCATAAAGGCACGTGTGCTCCAAAGTTCATTGCAGCTTTATTTACGGTGGCCAAGACATGGAAACAACCAAAATGTCCTTCAATAAATGAATGGATAAAGGAGTTGTGGTATATATACACAATGGAATACTATTCAGTGGTAAGAAAAGATGAAATAGGACCATTTGTGGCAACATGGATAGGTCCTGAGATTATAATGCTAAGCGAAATAAGTCAGACAGAAAAAGCAGAGAACCATATGATCTCACTGATGTGTGGTATATAAAACTGCAAAAACAAAAGAACAAGACAAACAAATGAAGAAACAAAAACTCATAGACACAGACAATAGTTTAGTGGTTACCAGAGGGTAAGGGGGTGGGGGGTGGGAGATGAGGGTAAAGGGGATCAAATATATGGTGATGGAAGGAGAACTGACTCTGGGTAGTGAACACACAATGTGATTTATAGAAGATGTAATACAGAATTGTACACCTGAAATTTACGTAACTTTACTAACAATTGTCACCCCAATAAACTTTAATTTAAAAAAAAAGAGAGAGAGAGAAGTACAGTAATGCCATTAACTCTCCAACAGGAACTGGGCTATGCCACCAGGAAATAGCAAAAATGGCATAGGACTGAGGGAGGATTGCATGAGGGGAGGTGTAAGGAAAAGAGACCTGGGAATCAACTACTTATTGAGCATCTCAACTTATCAACCTAATGGCTGTCATCTCTAAAGATTTATGAAAAGCGATACTAGGTGAATTCTAGGAAAAGACATAAGACTGACTCCCAAATTGCCGGGCACCATGCCGTTTGGACCTAACACTAAGAGTTGTACTTAGAATCTTTGTAGAAAGGGCAAAATGCAGCAAAGGCCACATATCTAGCCAAACTCGATCTACATTACATACTAAGTTGAATTTAATGAAGAATCATGCCCTTATTAACAATCTTCTTGAATTCAGTTTTACTCTCAAGATTTCATTCCTCCTCATGAAAGTAGCTTTGGTGTACAACATAGCCTAACAAGGAAAAGTAGGCAAGAAATAAAAAGAGGCTGCTGTCCTAAGGTATACATCTTAATTAAATTAAAAAAGAAAAGGTAAATGGTTCTCTTCCCACCTCACAGTGACAAAGAACAGTGACAAAGAACAGTGAGAGGTGGAATTCAGGTACCTTATGCCTGGGCCCCACTGGTCAGGGGAGTCCAAGGAAGCAAAACTTATACACAGTCATTAGGGATTTCTCATAAGAAATATTTAGCACATAATGGTAACAGGCAATCCATCACATTTTTCTTGGATATTAGATTTGACAGTAATAAGCATATTATATATCCTTAATGAAGAGGAACATATTTCCCCATTGAATGAGTGGAACTATCACAGGTTGTGCAATGCACAATGGGACAGCATTGAGACAAATGGAAAGTGAGACTATTATGGGCTGGCTGGGCTAAAGGAAAAGCCTACATTCATTTGAAAGAAGACAGATCATCGTCCATCACAGCAGTATGTGAGGGGAGAGTGTGGATTTCCGTCATGAACATCTGTCGTCTCCCCTGACATGGACCCTAAAGGCTACAGGCCTCGGCTTGTTCCTGAAACTAGGAAGCCTTCTCTTTAAACCACAGGTTAAAATTAGAAATCTAGAAGCTTACCAGTGGTAAAGTATGAGGCTTTTAATTTTAAAGTAGAAATCTGATATCAGTGTAACATTTCAGCCAAGGAAAATTAATGACTTTTAAAGCTGAACATATGATTTTGTACCTTTTAGAACACGGAACATTTTTCAAGAGACTATAACCAATGCTTTGCCCTAAGATTATGTTTTTAAAAGTTCAAATCACAGACTGGAGTGTAAATATCACCTTCAATACATGCTTGCGTTTCCTTCAGCTTTGTATCTTTGGCAATAAATAACAAACATGACAGCTGCCCAAAGCTTCTAATTTTAATTTGTGGTACAGAGAGAAATAGCAAAGGCTGTCCGTTTTTATCAGCTTCTTCTGATTTAACTGTTGTTGCACTAAAAATGAAAAAAAAAAATTGAAAGCTTCAGGTAACCTGGATGCCAGCAGAAATTTAAGATATTTCAGCAAATTATCCCATGTCTCATTATAAAACACAGAATATAAATATCTTGTTAGAAGGCCGTCTATTTTCCCACTTTCATCCACACTCAGACCCTTAAATCCACAAACTTATTAGCAATCATAGTGAGCAATATTATATCCAGAAAGAAAATTTGATGCAATTTCTTGAATACCTACATGAACTCAGTTTTTGTTTTTCTAACAATGTATTGGACCACTTTAAAAAGTCACCAGTTCTACAGAACCATTCGTGTTTTGAGGATCTCTAATGTTATTTTATTTATAAAATTTATATACCACAGCAATTAGTGGTTAGAAATTTTCTTGGATACTCTGTGTTTATGAACAAAAAAGCTATGAAAAAAAGGGACAAACTAGATCCTTTCTGTGGATTATTTCCCCACTCCAAACCCTTAATTTGGTTTACTTTAGGATAATAACTAGTTTTTCTAAATAGGCTTTTCCTGATCAGAAATTATTGGGTCTCCTGGATTTGTGTTTCTGTCCATTTTAATGAGTTTTTTAGGTTGGCATTTTAAAAATATTAAGATGTTTTTATGGCAGTGATATTCCTATAGATTTCTACCACTTATGACATTAATTAAACTGCCTAGGTTTCATTACACACTGATATCCCTGGCAAAATGGCCCACATCTTAAAACATGATCGAACATATTTAAAATTGTAATGCAGATAAATAGACATGAAATGTTGACAGTTCATCAAAAAAAGTAAATCTGACAGACTCAGACCATCTACTACTCATCCTATTTCACTAGACTAGAAACAAGAGGACGGAAACTGTACGAAGCAGAATAATGGCTCCCCGCAATGTCAACATGCTAATCCCTACAACCTATGACTGTATTACCTTACATGGCAAAGGGGACTTTGCAAGTGGATCAAGTTAAGGATCTTGAGACGGGAAGACTATTCTGGAATATCTAGGGGAGCCCAACGTAATCAAAAGGGTCTTTAGAAGAGGCAGGCAGGCAGTTCAAGTCAGAGAAGGTGAAGTGATGATGGAAACAGGTCAGAGTAACACGGAGCCATGAGCCAAGGAATGCAGGTGGCCTTTAGAAGCTGGAAAGGGCAAGAACAAATTTCCTTCTTCCCCCCAGAAGGAACACAGCCCTGTCATACTCATTTTAGCCCTACAGACTCATTTTAGATTTTTCACCTGCAGAACTGTAAGATAACAGAGCTGTGTTGTTTTAATCCATTAAAGTGTGTGGTAATTTGTTACAGCACCAATAGGGGCTAAGATGGTGACTTTTATTAGTCTCACCCATTGCTCTATCCCCAGTACCTCACGTAGTAACTGCACACAGAAGATGTTCAATAAGTATAAGAGGAATAAATGAATGACTAAAATGTTTTCAGCCTTGCCATGGACATACATTGTGTACAAAATGCATATCTTCTCTACAATGAAGCTTTTGAAGTAATGTCCTTAGGATTGAGGAAATTTCTTACAGACTCATATATCAGGGCTGGACACTTGTGCTAAGTGGATGGAGAGAGAACTAAGTTATAGGCTGAATGAATGCCAACAATATCAAGCTACTTAACTTGAGAAAGTGAAACTCCTGGTGAGGAATGGGAGAACTGAAGGGCACAGGTGACATTTTTCATTGCTCCTACCAACTGAAACCTATAACTTCACAGAGCCAGCTATAGGGAAGATGTAAGCGCAAGTTTCAGTTTCTGGGCTCACAGCTTCTCACACCTGAAAAAAGAGCTCTTAGGAAGAAAAATACTGTATCACTTCATGAAGGTCAAGATGAATGTGCTGTAAATGAAATCCACTGACCTGATCAAGAAACTTTTAAATTGGAATTAGGGAAGAGAGCTAAAAGTACTAAGCAGGAAAATGTGTTATTTATTTAATCCCCAGTGTCTACTTTAGTGTCCAGAACATAGTAATTACTCAATAAATGCATGTCTAAATAGTAACAGAGGAAATAAGGCTAGACTTGAGAAACTATTTAGTAAATTCTCAGGGAAAAAAAACAAAGAGCCCAATAACAAAAGTTATGGCTATTGATCCTAACACCATGACTTAAAACGTTTACCAAAATACAATATTTTAAGGTCGGAGATCATGTATTTCAGCCCTTCATGATATTGATCACAAAATTAAGGACCAGAGAGATATGAATTGTGAGTGAAGTATGCATTATTGTGGGGAAGAGGGCCACGGCTTGGGTGGTCTGACTTCTCATCCATCCAGAACTCTTACCAGCATATAATTTTGTCCTAACTCATACAAAGCACTGAGACACATCAGAACAAGACTTGCCACTAAAATACTGCAATATTAAAGTAAATGTAATTCAAAAATCATAGTTCTACCAGAGAAAAAGAGAAAAGAGCAGGTAATAATATGTTCACAAAGTGATTCTGAATGCTTATCCAATTTATAAATTTCCCAAGCTAGGTTCTAGAGAATCGAAGGACCGCAGGTCTGTGTACCACCAACAGATGGTGTTGCCATTGAGTGGCGTCATATGTCCGTAGTTTACAGTAGATTTGGGCTTCATTGTGAGGTGTTCTGGGAAGATTAATAATCGCATCCTATCTGAAAAGAACAAAAGTAATTGAAAATGGTAATAAAGAAACCTATGATTCCCATTACAATGAAAGTAGAAATATCCCTTCCCCAAAAAAAATTGAACATGGAGAGATGATGACAAATATTATTACAGGTTGGACAGCTGAACATTGGGAATGATTCTAAAGGAAAGAAAAATGAATTGTGCAACATGTGAAAAGTTCTGTGTCTATTCAGTTAAAACCAACTGCACAAAAGATAGTTAATGAAATGTAAAACCTTTTCAGTTTGTGACTAAAGGATCAATTTCAATGTCAGATGCTGATAAGCCTAATTCAGAAGAAGGCTGATCAGACTTTCCTTGACTGCTACAGAGAGTACCTTCAGAGATGCACTACATCAAATGAGAAATGAGGCCACAATTACAGGTATAAATATGTGCCCTAAAATATCTGCAGAGATCAACTAAAGGGGGTAGCTTACCCACTTCAATCAACTTTCACTGTAGATAAAACTGACATGGTTTGCAACACGAAGCCTGAAAGAATCTATAGAAAGAAGACTATGATTTATTCTAAACCATCCAAAGATCCCTATTTGGATGTTGGATTCCTAGTCCAACATTCCTATTTGGTAGAAACATATATAAAAACTCGAAGTTCAAATCCTTTATTATGACTTTGGTCATCCACCTGCACTGACAGACCTGAATCCTGTCTGGAAAGAGACAGCTTCCCCACTTTAAATAAATGCATAAATGGTGTACTAAGGGTCAGCAGCTAAGCAAGGGGAATGCATGTGAACCAAAGAATAAGGTAGTTGGGTTGTCTTAATAATACGTTCTTCCAGCCATTGAGGCATCTCTGGTTTACATCACTTGTTATGTTGCTAGATGTAACAAACTCCGAGTGGCTATGGGTTGCTGACAGATCTTTGGTTAGGGGTTGGGGAGAGTAAAGCGTATTATGAAGACCTGGATGTGAAAACATTTGGTATTTTCCATCATTACCAAAATCTCAGCTATATTATTTGCTTCTTTAGGGCAATCAGTACCTATCTGGTTTTCATTAAGCCACATAGGCATGGTTTGCTTTAAAACAACAAGCACTACTATTAGACCCTTCTCAGCCCTTCCAACATTAAAGATATCATCAATAAAGGTCACAAATAAGAATGATGGATAGAAAAACTGACCCAAGGAAAAGGTACGTACATTTGAAAAAGGAAGACGATGAAGGGCAGTTGGTTCAAAACATACATGGTGCCAAAACATTCTGCTTAAAAGGGAAACCTATACATAAAGACTGTATGCAGAGATGTAAGAATAGAAATAAAGCCAAAAGAAATTGGACAAGGATACAGAAAGAGAAATAGTGATACACTTGAGGTGTGCGTGACAGTCCACCTAACGAGGCCCCAGATGTGGTCATGTTTGTAGTTGGAACACAAAATTAGTACAAAGGCAAGATACAATGACAAAATAATACTCTTCTAACATCTGCTTTAAATCTGTCTTTGTACTAAGTCAGTCGTGTTTTTAATTGGTTTTGCAGATGAGTTCATCTTTCAAAGGGTAGAAAAAACAATGTGTGATAATACATTGAACTTAGGTGGGAGCAACAAAGAAGGACAAGCACTTTGAGATAAAGTGACCATATGCAGAGTTAGAAATAAAAATACAATTTAAAGAAAAGATTTCGGAAAATTCAGAGAGAAGGTATAGCATGATATCAGAACTACAAAGCTCTTGAAATGCAGTTCAAGAATGGTTTTGCAGTTCTAAAAATGAAATTCTGACTTTATTCTCACAAATAATCCCAAAGGGAAAAAATGGAAAAGGCATCTATAGGAAGCTTTGGCTAGTTAGGGAGCAGTTTTTGATATGTCGGAACTTTAAAAGTTCATCTGGACAACCGAAAAAAAGATCAGGATGCCTGAAGTGGAAAATAAACTGAGGCTGACCAAACAAAAACAGAGATATATTAATTTATATATATATTTATCATATATAATTATCTTATATATGTATATATGTATACACACACACACATGCACGCACATACACACACAACATCTGACAATTACATAAGTTCACAAACTTGTTGCAACGATGTTGCTAACCTTTTCTGATATCAAAGGGATTATTCATTATGAATTTGTACCAATTGGACAGCTAACCAAGTTTACTATTTGGAAGTGCTGAAAAGGCTGCATGAAAAAGTTAGACGACCTGAACTTTTTGCTCTTGCATCACTACAATGCATCAGCTCACACGGCACTGTCTGTGAGGGAGTTTTTAGCCAGTAAACAAATAACTGTATTGGGATACCCTCCCTACTCACCTGATCTGGCCCCTAATGACTTCTTTCTTTACCCAAAAATAAAGGAAATATTGAAAGATGACATTCAGGACATCAGGGTAATACAATGACAGCTCTGATGGCCATTCCAGAAAAAGAGTTCCAAAATTGCTTTGAAGGGTGGACTAGATGCTGGCATCGGTGCATAGCTTCCCACGGGGAGTATTAGGAAGGTGACTACAGTGATATTCAGCAATGAGGTATGTAGCACTTTTTCTAGTATGAGTTCGCGAACTTAATTGTCCAACCGTGTGTGCGTGTGTGTCTGTGTGTGTGAGTATGTGTGTGTGTGTGTGTGTGTGTGTGTGTGTAAAAACAGCTCACTGTTTGCAGCGGAAGTAGGATTTTTTTCTTAATCTCAGATTTGGAAGGTTCTCATTTGAGGGCAGTTAATTGCTAAGATGTCTCTCCATTATATTGAGCAAAATTTACCACTGTCACTCTGCCACCCAGGAACTGGTAGGTTTAAATACCAGAGGGTACGTCTACACAAAAGCAATGCCTACTGGCATCTGGCAGGTAATATGGATCAAACAATAGCTAATGTTGGGAGCATGGTAATCTGGAGAATGCATCCCCTATCAAAAGAAATTCTAATTCAAACTGAAAATTAGTGTGTTGACCAAATGAAATATCCTCAGATTTCACCTAAGTGCCTCCGATTTGCAGTCCCTGGGTCAGAAGATTTCTGAGATTCATTGATGTTAAATGACCTGCCTCAAACCCACAACCAATCAATAAAAACATGTACAATGAAGATATTAAATTCTAAAAGCAATTAACTGGCTTACCTGACAACATAACCTGATTCAAATGCTGAGGGGTCCAAATTTGTCTTCCATTCAAGTGGTTCTACAAAAACGTATTTTGCCTCTTGGGGATGTTTATAGATAAAACTCTCCACAAACATAATAATTTCTTTTAAAATCGCTTCATTTAGAGGGGTAATTTCTAGGGTTCCAGTTCCAAATCCAGCAGCAGTAGTCCACTGCACTGATTTTGTCAGCGCTACACCCATGGGATCCCAGAAAGCTCTCTCAGGTCTGAGCTCAGCACACACGCTACATCAAAGTAGAAAGAATTAGAAAAAAACAACAGCATCCACACTTTCACTGGAACATTCTTCAAGATTTTAAGCTAGTACTACCCAACCCACATTCTACTTATTCACCTTATAGGTCAATTTTTTTAGTTGTCTTCAATAAAACAGTTAATTTTCATTAAACCAGCTCTAAGTAAAACTGACTGGTACTTAAGGATTTTCCAATCCCGTCTGCCCTGAAATGAATAACTTCTTTCTCATTTCCCTGGGCCTAAGAAAGAAAGTTCAAATACTTGGGCAGAAAATGGAAACAGAAAATTCCAAGAGTGGAAAAAAGAACTGGTCTCTGATTTGCAGCTCTGCTGGAGCTGGAAGTTAAGGGAGCAATGCTCTTTTGACCTGGGTCACACATTGTTTAGAATTATGCTATTAAATTGAGTTGGGTTACCCTGACTTTCTTATACTCATCATATCTACATCAGTGCAATGATGACTGATAACATGATTCTGGGAGCTCTGAGAGCTCCCCAAGTGCCTTCTGAATTAATAAGAAATAGAATAAAAACATTACTGTGCAATATAATTTTATTTTTTTCCTGAAAATTGATATAGCACATATTGATCTTATTAATCAGAATATCTGAGGAAATACCACCCACATATCCTGCCCAGAATATTTTATTGTAATTCATAACTTTCTTAAGAGCAAATTTTTTGTGACAGATGTAAGAACAAATGAGAATCTCCTTAGGCTGTTTATCCAAATTGGTTACCGAAACAGTCTAGCATTAACATTTAAACAGAAATTCAAATGAAATAAATTTCACTTTGGCTAAATAGAAATTCGTCTTTAAAAGAAGATCTTTAAAAAGATTACATTATCTGTAATATTTAAGAACCAAGTTAGATATAAAGTTCTGATATTAATTCATAATGAATATTTATGGCTTTTTGCAGATAATCTATAATTGCTTGCTTCCTCATTTGTAATAACATGGGTCATTAAAATCTTTCTTCAGAATATTAGAAGAATGGTATAAAGTTAAACATGGACTATAATTAGCTTACCCCCCACCTCCATCATTATTACAAAAGCACAAAAGTAGCAGGATTCTACGGAAATGACTTGGGGATTTTACTCTCTGTACTGTATTAAATCTCGAAACCCAGTAACAGGGACATCTATGTCCTAGTTCTCAGTGGGGCAGTGCTGCCTGCTGAGAAGCAGTACAGAAGGATTGTACAGACGTTTCATCATCAAAAGGATAGGAAGAGTACAGCACTGGCATTTAGTCATGAGAACCAAGAATGCCAGATGTCCTACAAATATGCCGGACAGTCCCCTACAAGGATGATTTGATTTCTGCTGCAATCTCCAGGCATTTAGTACGTAAAAAAAACTTCCGATAAGTAAAGCCTGTTCCTAGAACCTAGCTCCATTTTACAAATAATCGCCAAGTACTTTTTTTTCAGTTTGAATATACACTGGATTTCCGGGGATTGCAACTATCATATAAATCAAAGAAAGGTTGTACATACTTCGTTTTATATAGAACTTTACCAAGAGTTCAACATTTTGGAAAATCACACCATTAATGGCAATGCTACTCACAATTTTTTAATGACATGTCTGTATCAATTTGCACTTGGAACTACTGCATCGACAGAAATTCTGTGTAAGGCTGGAGCATCTGACTACTTCATTATATATTTCAGTATAGTGGTACCTGAGTATTGACATGCTGATATTTTGTGACAATGATTTTCCTTTTATTTTTCCTTTTTTTATCCAGTAGGACACTATCAATATTTAAAACTATGCACATATGTAGGATTATTATCTATGATTTTGATTTCAGAATAGCAAAGTAGGCATTATAATATATTTGCTATAAAAACCCAAGTATTGTATCAGATAGAGTTGAAAACTGATATAGATATATATATATATATATATATATATATATATATATACACACATATTTATTATATGTATATATAAAAGTGCTAGTAAAATAAAATGTATACAACTAGGGTACAAATTTGTTCTGTGCACTTGCTTTAGTGTGCAGTTCTTTCTATTGCAAGACGCTGAACACAGAAACATGAACTGATGTGTATGTGTTAGTCTTCAGTTTCCTAGTATTATGAAAATAAGTGCAAACTAAGAATAAGTTCAAACAGCTTTATCTTATATCAAAAGGCTTAGGTAGACCGTTCTGTTTGTTTTTAATCTTAAGCATAACACCTGTTTTGGTGATCTTATAAAGCTATAGCATGTGCATCATTTTCTTCTTGTACCTTTTAAAGTAAAATATGAAATTACATAGATTTCATAAGACTGTGAGAGTCAACTTACCATATAGCAACTACCTGGAAGACACTTTAAAAGGAGCTAAAAAATGCAAGAAGTTCTTCTTTCCATCATGATAAATTTTTATAGAAATGTAATTGTAATATCTTTGAATCTCTTTAAATTGTTCTTCTGGACCTAGTAAACCAGGAGCTTCATCAATGGACAGGTTTGATTTGAGAACGCTGGTTAGCAAAAGGCCTAAGAAAATCTGGGGGGGGGGGGGCTATGACCATTCCAAAGATAAGGAGATCATGCATAAAAATGCTTTGAGAGAGAGAGACGTTTTGCAGGTCTAACTGAATGAGTTTTAAGAAGAAAACAGGGTAATCTATTGTTTTGTTTTGTTTTTATCATCCTTAGTATGAGAAATTTCTGATGGTTTCTTAATTTACCAAGAGAACCAAAGCCAGCACTTATTCAACTAATTCCAGGGGTGTTCAAAAATGATCAGTCAATATAACTCAGGAAAAAATACAAAAACTAACACTTTATATCAAGATAGGCTGCTTCCCAGTTTTTACCCGTTTCCAATCCACGAGTTCTTCTGGCCCAAGCACCATGGTTACAATGAATACATGTGAATATATACTACATGTCTTTGATTTAACAGTACAATTTTAAAGAAGTTTAACCATTGAAAGAAAAAATTTTGTGAATGTGTTTCCATAAATTGAGAATCCATTTGCACTAATTTTCTCTACTAATCTAGTAGATATAAGTGCAAGCTTCCAGTATCATTAATAAAATGAAGCCCATTCATGAATAATTTCTGTAACACTTGAGCGAAGCAAAACCTAATTGTTTATGAGGCTAAGGGAATATAAGCATCCACTCTGAGATTTAGAAATGTGGCTGGTAACACCGACTGGGAGTCAGGGCATACATACACCGACGTTCTGAGAATGATGAAGCTATGCAGTGAGAATACAGAAAAATTAAAATTCCAGAACTGACATGAACGCCACCGGAGCTGGAGGATAAGTGTCCAAGGTTGAACAAAGTACGGGGACAGGCGGGAGGGGCAGACAGCGAAGGCAGTATAGAGAGAGAGAGGCAAAGCTGCAAGGGCTGAGAAGAAAGGCAAAGAGGGTAAGAGAGGCAGGGAGGCAACCGGAGAAGAAGAGAAAGCGGAGGAAAGAGGAGATGTGGTCCGAGTAGGGGTGGAGAGTGGGGCGCGGAGGCGAAGGAGCAGGAATTCCCCAGGTCCGGGCAGGCGCCGGGTGTCGGTGGGGAGACCTTGGCTAGACCGGGGCGGGAGAGAGAAGGGGAGGGGCGGCTCTCGGGCCCGAGGAGAGAACCAGTAGACAGTGAGAGGGAAAGAAACGAGGCCCGCGAGCGGCCCCCTTTTCTCGAACCTCGCGGACCGCTGCAAAGAACCGAGCGAGGCCGGAGGGCCGGGTCCCCAGGAGCAGCGAGCCCGGAGTGGCCACCCTTTCCTGGCGCCCAGCACTCACCTGCAGCGCCCCGCTCCGCGCCCACCCCGCGCCCCGAGCTGCGCGTGCGCGCCCGCCGGTTGCTAGGACGCGAGGTAAACACCGGGGCCCCGGCTGCGCACAGAGCGTCCCCGCCGGGCGGAGGGAAGCTCCGAGCCCGTCCTCCCCCCCCCCCCCCCCCCCCGCGCGACCGCGCTGAGATTGCGCTCTGAGCCTGCTCTGACCGCGGCCGTGTGCGCCAGGGAGCCCCCAGCTGCCGCCCCGCCGCAGCCGGCCCGGGGACGCCCTTCGCGCGCGAGGTTCCACCGGCCCCGCAATCCGCTGCTCCGCTTGCCCCCTCCCTGGAAACAGTGTTATTCAGTCTCCTTCCTGGAGGACTCTTTCTAACTCACTCCATCAGATGGGACACATTTACCTTAATTAAAGTCACCAGCAACTAACATTACAACAAAAGCAACGAATATTTCGTTAGAAACGCCGTTTTCTGTTTCTCCACAGACTTCCAGACAGGTGTTCTATGGAACTGAGTTCTCAAAAATAGCATAAAGCCTCTCGCAGGATTTGTCAATCTTAAATGCTTCTCTTCAAAAAGCAAATGTGGTAGAATACTCTTAATACTCGCTGCAAAAGCAGAAACTGCTCTTCAGTAGTCTAGTTCAGAGAACTGGAATGAAACAAGAACATTTCCCCATATTGTGTAGTGCCTGGTACCTCTGTCCATTAAGAAAAGTCTTGTGACAGCAGCAGTAGACATTCCAAGAGTCCCTACGCTGTTAAACCAGCTGGGGCTGAGTGTGGGGGGAAGAATATATTGGGGGGTGGAGGGAGGCACAATAAAAGAGAATAGGCCATATACTATGGGGGGTACAATGTTAGGGAGCAGTGCTGGGTGAGTTAGGGTGGTAGAGTGTTTAGGAACTAAAACTAGATTCTAAAGCCAAAGAAAGAATCAGGTGTGTAATGATATTAAGGCAGGATATTATATTGTCCCAGCTTAAAAACAGAGACTTTCTGCAGACAAGTAGAGAAATGAGAGAGAGATTTGCCCTTTGTTTTGGGTTCTTTTCTTTTCTTTTTGAGAGTACGAAAGTTGTTAGCAGTGGAATCATTTTGCCTCAAGGGTCCTCTACCTCTGGAGAAGTTTAGAGTTGCAGCGAATCAGAAAGGAAGATTATGTGCCAATTGATATATAATCTGAATTCAAAGAATGGATACATTACACTCTGAGACAACCACAGCACCAGACCCACATATGCACTGCAGGTCATGAACTGGTGAGGGTCCGAGTCCACCTTTCAAAGGGTTCGGGAGCAGTCCTGAAAGCAGGGAAATTCCTCTGGGTACTTTATTTAACATTCATGTTTTCATCGGCTATATAATATGAGAGAGCATTACTGGGCCCAACATAGAAAATGGCCAGAGGTCTACAAATTTCAGGACTATTGACCTTGGTTTGCAAAGCTGGAAAAAGCCAGAGCCCAGCAAGATCTGAGCATCTGTGTCCTCATTTACAGGCATACATACTTTTTACTGTGCTTTGCTTTATTGCGCTTCACAGATGTTGCGTTTTTTTACTGCTTAAAGGCAAGACCCTCCACCAGCAAAAAGATTACAACTTGCTTTACTGCAGAGGCCTGGAACCAAACCTGCAATATCTCCAACATATGCCAAATTCATACCAAGTGTCAGAATCTACCATTGCTTAATCTGATGGCAAAATTTGAATTTATTAACCTGAGATTTTCTAAGGGAAAAAAAGCATGTAATAGTATTTAAATTTGTAGAATTCCTAGCTACTTATTCTAATTTTTCCTTGTCATGTTAAGCACTAAGTTGATTGACCTTCAGCTCTCAGCTTAAGTGACTACCTCTCAGAGAGTGCTGACCCCCCCCCCGCCCCCAATCTATCAAAGCCTCACAGTCACTTCCAGTAGGACTTACCTTCACTAGTCTGTCTTCTTGCCTGTCTCCTACTGCACAGTAAGCTCCGTGAAATAGGGACCTTTTCTGTCTCCTTCGAGTCTAGAAGAGTAACTGACACATGGAAGGAGCAAAATTGATGAGTCATCTAGTCAAAGGTGGCTTACTACTTGATATTCTATATTGAGCCGGACACCAGAACGGTGAGGCCCACATTTCCCTGGACACAGTTGATAGAGCCAGTTTGATGATCCTAATGGCTAATTGGCTGTATTTTAGAAAAGAGCCTTCAACTCTGAGAGTGCACCCAGGAGTTCGCAGAGTCCTTTCCCAGCACTGCCTGCAGCTAGCGCATGGGCATGTGACCCAGTTCTTCCAATGGAACTTTAGAGAGTCTGCCAAGGGCTTCTGGGAAAAATTTAAAAGCTTTTGGCACATCCCTGCAACTTTATGTCAGCTGCGTCTGCTCCCTATGAAACCACCCACCCGGGTTCAGGCCAGCTCCTCTGCTGCAAGGTAGGGTTCAGGCACAGATTCTGTCTTAGTCTAATAGAGCTGTCATAATCAGGTACTACAGATTGGGTGGCTTAATCAACAGAAATTTATTATCTAACAGTTCTGGAGGCTAGAAGTCCAAACTCAAGGTGTCAGCAGGGCTATGAGGGAAAGATCTCTTCCAGGCTTCTTTCCTTGGCTTTTTGATGGCCATCTTCATGGTCACATGATATGGTTACATTTCCTCTTTTCTAAGGACACCAGTCAACTGGATTAGAGTCCACCCTAATTAACTCATTTTAACTTGATTACCTATCTCTTATAAGGTTGAATTATGAGGTACTGAGACTTCAACATATGAATTTTCCAGGGAGTGGGGGCACAATTCAACACGTAATATTCTGTAAACAGAGGAGTCTCCGAGTTTCAGGGGTCCATTCATCTGTGTTAGAGTGGGGCTAACTGGTATGAGGCAGCCAACAGAAACATTTACAGGCTATAACCAGGAGAAGGTGACAGGTAAGGTTGGTTTCAGTGTCCAATACCTCAATCAGGAAAGGACTGAGATAGGTGAAACCTCATAAGTCTTATGGGAAAGTACAGTCACTTATATTACACAATAATGGGTCTCATTATGGTGCGAGATCACCTCTCAATGGAAATTTTCAGGAGATTTCAATAGGAATGCTGATGATAGAAAATTTCATGAAGTCTAGTAAAGACCAAATTCCCGAGGTCCTACTTTTCCTTACAGATAAAACCAATAGTCAAAGAAGTCCAGTTTCAGCTACCTCCCTGTGCCCAAAGATATTTCTCAGTGAAAAACTGTGGACCAAAGTCCATGGTCTGGAAATGAAATGACTCCTTCTCCTTAGAACTTAATCTCCTAGACATTCATTGATTCGATAAACGCTCTTTTGGATAGCAATATGTGTGAAGCGCTCTGTTGGCAGAATTGGGTTATCTAATTTGGGTAATTACATAGAGTCAGAAATAAGATACTCATTTTAGAGCAACATAAATGTAGCAACAGAAAGAACCCCATCACCCAGAGGCAGCCATCCTGTTAGGATAGTGGAATGACCCGTTGAAGTCCCCGCTAAGGTGCCAGAATGGCACACACCCTGCAGGGTTGGGTCTCCATCCTCCAATATGTGCTATAGGCATTGAATTTACAGTTGACAGACAGGTAGCACAGTTTTCCCTAATAGCTAGAAGTCATGGGTGTGCAAACCAAGGCATGAACTTCTCATCATAACTCTCAGTTTCGACTTCCAATTCCCAAAACCTTGAGTTCTACCAGGTTAAAAAATGTAGTTCCCATGGGGGAATTGCTTCCATCACGGAAGACAATAGGATTCCATTGAACTTGAAGCTATGACTACCACCTGGCTACTTTGTTGTCCTCATTCCAGTGAACAACAAAAACAACAAGGAGTTATTGTACTAGTTGGGTCATTGATTGACCATGATTACTATGAAAGCTAGGATGCTACCATCAGGAAGGATGGTGTTTACAGCCCAGGAGCCATGGGATTCACTTGGCCAGCTCTTAGTACTTCCATGCCTTGCAATAACTATGAATTGGAAATCACAGCAACCACCGTCTGACCAGAGCAAGGCAAGGGCTCAGACTCCTCAGAAATAGAGGTCTAGGTCGTCCCACCAGAGAGAGATCCCAGATCAGTCAAAGTACCAGACATTTAGAATGCATAGTCAGCCTCTTATTGCTACCTGTCTCCACTATTTCCTACCTGTAGTTTTACTCTAATCCTTCAGGTGAGAAAAGGCAGGGAAGGGAGAAGAGGGAACAGAACAAGGAAACTTCTAAATTGTCTGCCCTGTCAATAAGCTTGCTTTGCATTCTCTGCATGAAGCTTAAACTGGCTCTTTCTCTTGCAGTTGTTTTTCTTGGTTCTTCAAAAACCTTGCATTATGGTGTCCTTCCCACTGTGTTTTGCTCCATCCCAGAATAAGCTTCTCTATTCTGGCTACAGTCTTGGGGATCTAGCAGTTTATACATCTAATGTCTGCTGAGGTCTTATAGCTACCATCCCACCTCCTCCAACCCCACCAGTGTATTTCCCCCACACACACACACTGCCTAAATCTGGCTCATGGTAAGCATACACACATTATTTGCCCAACAAACTCTGAAAGTACAGGCCAATCCCATCATAATAGAAGCTTTCCTCCACCATGCTGCCAAAGCCACTCTACCCACACTGTCTCTCGTCCCCCAGGATCATCCACTGTGTCCTCCCCCACTTCCAACTGCACAGGGCAAAGGACACATATTAAGCTAAGTGGTCTCCTTAAAGTCTGTCTTCTTCCTTCCTTCAGAATTGAGATTGGGGGGCAGATGAGTTAAGAAGAGATGGCTAGCACAGCTCTGTCCAAAAATCTCCTCCCTGGAAATCCACTCATTTCCCTCCTATAACTTCAATATGGGTGAGTCAGGAAATTGACTTTCCAGTCACAGACTTTTACAATTTTACATCTCAGCCTAGGCCCTCACTCTGGAATAAATTCTCTATTGTATCTTGAATCCCAAAGTCTTGAATTAGTGAAACAATTTTAACATATTATTTCTTAGGTATATGTACAAATTGTGGATGGTTTCACAGCAAATCAATAATATGCATTGCCTTAGAAAGTGAATGGGTGGAGAAGAATTATTAATTTTTTTATCTATATACCATTTCATCTTTTGATGCGTTACAATGAGCCTGTATTCCTGTAGTAAAACTTTAAGACAGTATAAGAAACAATAGACATAGGACATATGAGTAAATTTAAATTATGCTGGGACACTTTGGTCAACATTGCTCAAGCAGTAGTTCGCCGTACTCAGAAGTGTCTGGATGCTGATGGTAACCACTCTGAGCACCTCTTGTAACTGTAGAAGTCAAACATGACTTGTATTCATCTTTTGTTATTGGTATATATTGAGTATTACAATTTTAATACAGTTTTCCTTTCTTAAAATGTGTATACATTTTTTGGCACCCTCTGTATATACATATTCATTAAAATTGGATCATATGTCAAATATCAAAGTATAAGAGGCTATTATATATCTAACAAAATGATTTTGACTCCAAAGTAAAACTGTAGGATTTCCTTAAACATTTTGACTTTTCTTAGATCTTTATCTCATATTTACATGTAATATAGTTGGTTGGCCTTTTGACTGGAAAATTTGCTTGAGAAAATAATCAAATTGGAATCTCAAATTGAATTTTTGGGGGAATAGGACTAGTATGTTATGAGCTTCAGTACTGTCTAACAGAAAAAACTCAGAGAGGTACATTCTCTTCTCAGCAACACCTACAGAAATGATAAAAATGGTCTATATGATTCATTAAACCTACATGCTACATCACTAGACTTCTAGTCAAATATGGGCATTGTGCACATCCCAAAAAACCACTAAAATTACAGTGGGGAAAGAGAACAGAGAGGGAAGATGAAATAGGTAAAACATCAACAAAATGTGGATAAGAGAAAGCAAGAGTTAAAATGGCTTAAGAGAGAGGAGAAAACTGAAACCAAATAGCTTGATGGGATCAAAGCCAATACAAATAAAACATTGGAAAATCACAGACCCTGGAAAGACTCAGGTCTTGAAGACATCTCTGAAGGTACAGAGTGGACTGGAAATAGGAGGAATGCTTAGGGGGGAAAAAAGCCTTGTTTAGCAGGTAGCTGGACCCCTGTATCTTTTCCCCCCTGAATAAAGGTTTATAAGTTCCGGCACCAGGCACAGCTGAGAACAGTACTGAAATCATGGGAACTAAGTAAACACAGGCACACCGAATGCTGAGAATCCTCTCAGCCCCTTCTCCTGGCCGTGTTCCTCACCCAGGCAACCTGACTTAGCTCTTCAGGCAAAGGTCTGAAACTGAGCAGCCCAAAGCAAAGATCTACAAATGCTGACATTTATGAGACCTTCCAATCAATCACACAGTTGTTGAAATAGAGGAAGTGTGTGAGTAGCATGGGACAGGAGTGATGGTAATAGAATTATACCCTCTTCTTCCAGAGTAAGAAGTCTATAATAATCTCTTTTAAAAAGAGAGAATAAACAAGAAATAGCAGTTTAAGCATGTTATTTACAATTAGGGAAATATCGAGCACTACCGAAGACAATGGTAAGAGTTATTGCCCATCACTGTGGATTGTAAGAAGAAAACACAACCAAGAGAAAACCAACATCACAAGAAGAACCATGGCCAACCACGCTGTGGAAATCTTGCTCTGTATCATGCAGGCCTGGCTAAACATCACCCAGACTTCAACAGATGCAGTGGGGATGGACACAGACCGTCAGAAGAAGTAAAGCTTCTGGGACAATTAACTACTTCTGCAATAATTCTGCATAACTAATCACCCCCAAACTCAGTGGTAGATATGCACTTATACTCGTGGACCTGTAGGTTGAGTGAAGCTTCAATTGCAATTTGGCTGAAATAGGTTAGGCTTGACTAAGCAGCTCTGTTTCCGGCTGTGTCTTCTGGGCTTGGTTCCAGGCTGTGAATCTGCTCTACATGTCTCATGGCTCAGGGGCCATGGCTCCCTGTGATATGTTCTTGTCATGGTGAATCACTTCCACGGACATTCCAAGTTTCTGATTGCATCATGTCAACTGACATCCTGTTGACCAAGTCACATGGCCAAGCCAAAATCAAAGGAGAGGGAGCAATTATTTTCCCACCATGAAGCCATGGCAAAGGTGTAGCTATATGACACCACCACAGCAGCCTGAAGAGGTCATTGGAACTAATAATTCCATGTAACGAAGCACTCTTTTTCATTATATCATTCATCCTTCATAAATTGTCTCCTAATTGTGGTCTTCATTCCCATTACATTATCATGGTGGTTTAGCTACCTTATCACAGTCTCCCTCCTCTAGCAAGCTTATCGAGGGTGGATAGCCAGAGTTCATGGTTAAGGATCTGATTTGCTTCTTTGTTTTTATATAGTTATTCTAAATATTTTAAAATATTTTTATAAATTACTTTATTCAAAGTCTTTTATTCTAAGCTCACTCTTTTATGTAAATAAGCATACAGAACATTGTAAAAAATGTTTACCACATTTTATGTCAAGTAGCACTTCATCCCTGTTCTGGATTTTAAAAAGTAGAAACTCAGAGCAAAATACACTGGAATGTAGGGAAAGTTATTTGATATAGAAAATGTGTAGTCTAGCCAAGAAATGATTACTCCAGAAATCCTCATGGAGAATAAAGGATTTAATGTGAGACTTGATATTTTGGAAAAACAAACTGAGGATTAATAATATCCGAGTGATGTCTCCCAATAACACCAAAGGAAACAGTGAAGACGTCTTAAAAGAATGGTTTCCAGATGCCTAGTAAATCATGTGTCTCTACCAAATGAGAACATGGAGAAGGGAGGATATTACTTATTTTGAGAAGAGACGCATTCTTTAGGTGACTAGTAGTATTTTGCACTTCAACTCCATAATATTATTAAAGAGCTAAAAGCCAAGAGCATTCTCCTTTGCAAATAATGAAATGATGAATACAATTGTTTGCAATGAAAGTCAGTTTTACCATTCAGCGTGATTTATTTGTAAGAAAATAAATAAATTAGGGTTTATGGTGAGATGATTTGTCTATTTCATTGACTGGAATATAAACTCCCACAAGTCTTGTAAAGTGGGAGAAAGATAATTGTTAAAAGGGAGGTAGGAGGAGAAAAACCAGGATGATGCTTTGCATGCAGGAACCTTTTCAGATACATAAATTTTAGAAAGAATGTGGAATCTGGGAATTGATTTCCTATAGACTATCTACACCCACACACCCTTTGGGAAGAGTTCATGGGTTCCCAGTTTGGAAACCACTTACTTGGTTCATTGGTAGAGCTCCCTATACTCCTGTGCCCTCCAAGTCTTAGGCCACGCCCTCTGATATACTCCAGTATGGTTTGCACCAATCAAAATGTGCCAGAACTTATTAGCTTTCACAGCTGGGGACCTGAAGAGCATTTACCCAACAACGTCGCAGTCTTTGGTTTTCCATATTGAAATCTTTCTTTCACTTTCTCTGTGTGTAATTTTCTCTTCCCTATAATATTACCTGGTAAGTGTTTGTGCCTGAGCAATTCTTCTCTGGTCTTGTCACTGGATTGAAAAACAACAGCAACAGCGGCAGGAACAAAACTAGTCTCCAAGGATCACAAACAGATTGTAGTCAGATATTATAGGTCAGAAATTAGAATGTGTGCATTCTCTGAGGGGTATTTCATTTAATCAATTAAATTTCCTATAGAGGATATTAAACACAAATGGACCATTTAGCAATTTCCATGGATATTAAGAGCTTGAAGTAGAAAAGAAACTAAAGGAAGTCTAAATGAACCAAATTAATCTTCTATTTCCTTTCAACTGGCAAATCAGCAGAAAGTTAAAGGGCAGAAGCATAGATTAATAAACCACATGCAACATATTGCCAGTTGTCATGGGAGGGAACTATTTTTTCTTCTGTCATATTGATTACCTAAATGTTATAATAACATCACAGGAACACTTGGGGATTAGGAAAGTCATGGTGATTTTCCCCCTCCTTTGCAAATGTGTGTACTTCCTTAGCTTCTTGTAAACTCACTCTGTAGTCAAAATTAGGTTATGGTGTGAGAAACAGAGTGTCCTAAAACAGTGGCTTACAGAAGACAGAAATTTATTACAGCAGTCTGGAGTGAGCCATTAAGGTCTGCAGCAGTGGTTCTACTCTGCAAAGTCCTGAGGGACCCCGGCTCCTCCACTATGCAGGGCCCTCATTTCCAAGATCTGCTCCACCTCCAGCCATCATAACCACATTCCAGCCAAAAGGAAGGAGGAAAGCATGAAGAAAAGGGGCAAAGGTCACACACTGGCTTTCTTGTAAGGAAATTACCACATTACAATTCTACTTATATCTCATTGGTCAAAATTAATCATGTGGAATATTTTTGGCTTTTTACATTTTGAAGCCACTGCAATAGGTACAGAGAAATTCAAATTTGTAGTATTTTCTTAAGAGTTGACTGTTTATTATTATAAAATGACCCTCTTTTTCTCTAGTAATGATTTTTGCCTGGAATATATTTTGTCTCATTTTAATAGAGGTACACCAGCTTTCTCTTTGGTGTTTTCCTGGTATATCTTTTTCCATCATTTTACTTTCAACTTTTCATGGAAACTTGTATTTTAGATATTTTCATTGTAACAGACTATAGCTGATTTTTAAATTAATAAGTGTGATAATCTTTGTGTTAGATGAAACCATTTATTTACATTATGTGTCATCTTATTTTGTGCTTTCTTTTCTGATTCTTTTTCTCTCTTGTGTTGCCTTCTATTTGGATTGATTACTTAGTTTTTTCTAATTCTATTTCATCCACTACTATTTGGCCTGGGTTCTGATACTACTCTTTTCTTGTTTACCCCAAAATAGCATGCATAATTAACTCATCAATGTCTCAAGTTAATTAATACCTTTACCCATTTTCTGAACATTATCCTCATCCCTATAAGAGTTTTATTCCGCTCTGGAATAATATGCTACTGTGGTCATGCATTTAAATTCTTTTCTTAACTTCTTAAAACAATATTGCTATTTTATACAGTCATTTTATAGTTTATATTTATCCATATATTTATCAATTTCTTTGCTCTCCATTTCTTTTTAAAACAGAATTGTTGAGGTGTGATTGACATATAATAAACTGCACATATCTAAAAGTGCACAATTTGATAAGTTTTGACTTATGTGAAGCAATCACCACATTTAAAAGAATGAATATATCATCACATCCACAAGGTTACTCCCACTCCTTTTTAATCCTTCATTCCGGCCACTTTTTTTTTTTTTTTTTTTTGTGGTGGTGTTTCAGGCAGGAGCCTCAATCCAAATCCTGTCACTCTATCATGGCTGCTAGTAGAACTCTAATTTTCTGTTTGTATCTCAAACCTTTAATATGCAATTACTTTCCTTCTACCTCTAATATAGTACACTTTGTAGAGTTTCCTTTAGTGAAAGTCAGATAATGGCAAACTCCCCTCAGTTTTTGATGACCTGAGAATATCATTTTGGCTTTATGCAGAAAAAAATCATTTTTATAAAAATAGAGGTCTAGGTTGAAAAGAATTTTTTATTTGCTCATTGAATATATCATTCCCCAGTCTCCTGACTTAACGCCCTTTGTTTCCATCAAGTAATGAGCTGTCAGTTTGTTATTCTTGAAAGGTAATATGTCTCCTTTAAAGATCTCTGTCTTTCCTGCTCTACAGTTTCACTATGATTTGTCTAGTTGTTTTCTTGGTATTTATCCTGTCTGATTTTCACATTGCTCTTGAATTTGAAGGAAAATACTTCTCATCAGTTCTGGAAATTTCTCAGCCTTTTTATTCTCACATATTACCTCTGCTCCCTTTCTGTCCCTTTCTTCTTTCTGGAACTCCAGTTAGACACATTTCCACTCTGTCCACCGTTTTTCTTAACCTGTGTTTTGTTTTGTTTTGTTTTGTTTTTTTCATATGTTACATGTCATTTCTGTGCAACATTTTGGTTAATTTCTTTATGTCTATCTGACTTTGAGTGAGACCACTAATGCTAGCTTTAGCTGTGTCTAATCTACTGTTAAGCCCACTCATTGAGCTTTTTGTTCATTTCAGTTACAACATCTTTTATTTCTAGGTGCCCTGTTGGATTCTTGCTTAAATTCGATTGGTATTCTGTATAGTTTTTGTTCCCTGTATAGATACTCAAACTTTTCTTTCATTTATTTAAACATGCTAAACATAATTATTCATAATCTGTGTCCAATTATAACAGTATCTAAAGTCTTTTTGGATTTATTTCTTATATCTCTATTTGTGCTACTTTTTGTTCATGGTATCTTATTTCCCTGTAATTTGAATGATTTTTCCCTTGGAAATTTATTTTTCAAGGTATCATTTGAGATCTGGAGAAAAAAGACTTCTTCCAGAGGGGACTGGCATTTGCTTCTGCCAGATACCTGGGGTACAATGTATTTAGGATTACTTTAAACTTCTGGCATCATTTTATATATGAGGTCTGCAATTCTTCATTTAACCACGTATCATGAAATGTCTGTCATTCCAGGTAAATTCATCACATTACTTTTAATGACTTCATAGCATTCTGTAAAGATATATTGTAATTTATTTAACCCTTCAACTATTGACTTTTAAGTAGATATCACCGAAAGTATGCATCTTTATATACATAGTTTTACATACTTACATAATCACCTCTAATTATATACATATATATGTATATATGTATACATATATGTGCGTGTGTGTGTGTGTATATATATGTGTGTATATATATATATATATATATATATATATATATATATATATATATATATTCTTTAAAGTGATACTGCTATGGAAAAGATAATGTGTACTTTAAATGTTTTAAATACATGCTACACATGACTACAAGATTCTATCAACTTGCAGCCCACCAATATATACCCATGCCCTTGACAGCACTGAATATTATCAATCTCTACATTTCACTAATGTGGTAAGAATATTATTATTTCAATCGGCTAATATCTTACTGCTAGTGAGGCTGAACCTATTAGTTTACTTCTGTTGACCATTTGTTTTTCTCTTCTGTGTGACTGCTGTTCATTCACTTTGCCCATTTTTATAATATTTTTCTGGGTCATTTTCTTATTAATTTGTAGATACTCTTTGAAACTTAAGAATTTCAATGTCTTTCTTTTAAACATTTGATCGAAGAATAACTTTCAAAAAATAAATATTAGCTAGTATTAATTAAAATTAAAATGTTTTTCATAATAGATACTGTTCTTGGGGCAAAGATATGCATTGTGTAGCTGTTCTAAACAGTATACATTGTGATAGTTCCCTCCATCAGTTCTTTGCTAGTCTTCTCAAGGTTTATACCATGATAGTACTCTTTGTGACTACTTTCAGAATCTATGTTTTTCATTTTCTGTTGGTCATTACCTAAAGTGAGTGTTTTACTTGAATTGTGTGGGTATTTAAATTGAGGCAAAAGAACCTACCAATAAGTGGTAATTGCATATTTTATTATTGAGAAAATTAAATCTAACTGTTTCCTCAATCTTTAGAGAAAAGTGTTGGAGATTCATGTACTAATAGTCATAATTAGGAAGCTATTTCTAGTCAGATTTCTAATGCTTACTAGAGAAATATTTATGTGCAGAGACATTAATCGTTTTTTAAATAATTTCAAGTCCCTAGATGTAACCAGTTTTCAACACATGGTTTCATCTTCATCATTTCTCTAGAGCAGTTATATTTATATTTAACAATTATTATTAGAGGGAGATTATAACATTGTTGGAATTTGAAGTTTTACTAATTTATATTTTAATACTTGAAAATATCTATTATTTCAAATGACTATTCAGATCTCTGCTTCTTATAAAAATCATACTTGGCTGATTCAGTCAATTCTTTTGGGTTATGAATTTTTTGTAAAGTTATTGGGAAAGCCATTTAGTGACAATTATAAAACAGGACTGTAGCTATTGATTATTTTTTTAGCAGGTCTTTATAATGTGAGAGGAATTCGTTAAATTTTCATATTGAAATGAATTGAAAAATTATAAAAACTTTTTTATTCTATAATAGGGATGCTTTCCTTAGTGGCAGAATACATATCATACAAAATGATATAACACCGAAGATTTTTTTAAAACTGCTTGATTTCAGAGCATTTTATATATTGCATTTAAACCAGGAGAATTCAGGGCTTCACAAAGTCAAGTTGGATAAGCATTTAGTGGAGGAATGTATAAACTGTCTTAAAAATAAAATCTATATTTTAACAAATAATATTTCTTAAGCCTCAAAGAGTTAAGAACCAGCAGGATTTAAAAGTTACATTTCTCAGAATTTTCTGAAGCAACTTACCAATAAACATACATATAAATTCACCTAATTCGTATTGATCCAAAAGTTAAAGAGATGACAACAGAGTCTTAGCAAATTTTATATGTCACTGAATATCTGATTAAACTAGTTAAACCATTCTCTGGCATTTAAATAATATCGAGTATTCTTTTTTATTTATTATTTCCAGACATATAATTTAAGGTTACAAAAGTTTAAATTTTATTTTTTTAAAATTCAGATCTATTACTAAAATGAATCTAACAAGATGGGGGACTGGGGGGGATGATACTGAATTGTCATTCACAAATCATTACAGAAATAATCTGAATAAATAAGTGACTACACATAATTGGTCTTTTTTAAGATTTATTTTAAAATATAGCTTACAATATTATATTAGTTTCAGGGATGCACCATAGTTCTTCAACATTTATATACCTAAAGAAATGATCACCATGATAAGTACAGCAACTATCTGACACTGTACCATGTTATCACAATATTATTGACTATATTCCTTATTCTGTATATTACATCCCATGACTTGTTTTATACTGCAAAATTTAGACCTCTTATGCCCCTTCCCTTTCACCCCCTTTTTAAATTTTTCAATTCAGTTGACATTCAGTGTTATTTTATATTAATTTCATCTGTACAATATAGTGATTAGACATTTATATAATTTAAGAAGTGATCCCCCTGACTAGTTTAGTACCCACCTGGCACTATACATACTTATTACCATATCATTCCCTATACTTTACATCCCCATGACTATTTTATAACTATCAATTTGTACTTCTTAATCCCTTCACCTTTTTCACCCTGCCCCCCCAAACCCTTCATCTATCACCCCAACAAATATAGTACCCATCTGACATCGTACATAATTATTACAATATTACTTACTCAATTCCTTATGTTATACCCTACATCCCCATAACTACTTTGTAACAGTCAATTTGTACTTCTTAGTCCCTCCCCCTTTTTGTACCAACACCCTCAACCCTCCTCCCATCTAGCAACCATCAAAAGATTTTCTGTATCTATGAGTTTGTTTCTGTTTGTTTGTTTGTTTTGTTATTTAGATTCCACATATAAGTGAAATCATATTGCATCTGTCATTCTCTGTCTGACATACTCCACTCAGTACAATACCCTCCGGGTCCATCCATGGTGCCACAGACGGCAAGAACCTATTCCCTTCCATGGCCGAGCAATATCCTATTGTATATATGTACCACCTCCTCTTTATCCATTCTTCCAGCTATGGACACCCAGCCTGCCTCCAAATCTTGGCTATTGTAAATAATGCTGCAATGAATTTATGGATGGACATATCCCCTCAAAGTAGCATTTTCCGTTTCTTCAGATAAATACCAGGAAGTGGGATTACTGGATCCTTCTTTGTCTCTTGTTATAGCCTTTGTTTTAAAGTCTATTTTGTCTGGTTATAAGTATTGCTACCCCAGCCTTTTCAGTTGTTTATTTTTGTTTCTATTTTTATGATATAACTTTTTCCATTCCTTTACTTTCTGTCTGTGTGTGTCTTTCAGTCTGAAATGACTCTTGTAGGCAGCATATGTAAGGGTTTTGTTTTCTTATCCATGTAGTTCTCCCATGTCTTTTGATTGGAGCAATTAATCCATTTATTTTGAAAGCAATTGTTGGTAAATATGTAGCTATTGCCATATTATTCATAATTTTGATTTTTTTTTCCTGTCTTAAAGAAGAAGTCTCTCTAACATTCCTTGTAGTACTGGTTTGGTGGTGATGAACTCCTTTAGCTTTTTCTTGTCTGGGAAGCTCTTCATCTGTCCTTCAATTTTAAATGACAGCCTTGATGAGTAGAGTACCCTTAGTTGTAGGTCCTTGCCTTTCATCATGTTGAATATTTTGTGACACTCCCTTGGGCCTGCAAAATTTCTGTTGAGAAATCAGCTGACATTCTTTTGGTAAATCCCTTATAAATTACTAGCTGCCTTTCTCTTGCTGCTTTTGGGATTCTCTCTTTGTCTTTCACCTTTGCCATTTTAATTATAATGTGTCTTGGTGTGGGCCTGTTTGGATCCATCTTGTTTGAGACTCTCTGCACTTCTTGGACTTGTCTATTTCCTTTACCGGGTTAGGAATGTTTTCAGTCACTATTTCTTTATAGGAGTTCAATTCCTTGTTCTCCCTCTTCTCCTCCTGGTACCCCTCTGATGCAAATGTTGGTATTCTTGATGTTGTCCCAGAGGCCCCTTAAACTGTACTTTTTTTTTTTTATTCATTTTGCTGGTCTGTTAGGATGTTTTCTACTACTCTGTCTTCCAAATCTCTGATTCAATCCTCTGCTTCATCTAGTCTGCTGGTGATTCCTTTCAGTGCATTCTTCATTTCAGTTATTGTTTTCTACATTTCTGATTGGTTCTTTTTGTGGTTTCTATGTCTTTCTTTACGCTTGCTATCTCTTTGTTGATGTTCTCACTAAGTTCTTTGAGCATCCTTATAACCAGTGTTTGGAACTCTGTATCTGGTAGGTTGCTTGCCTCCATTTTATTTAGTTTTATTTCTTGATTTTTATCCTGTTTTTTCATTTGGGATGCAATTCTTTATTTTCTCATTTTGGCTGCCTCTCTGTGTTTGTTTCTGTGTATTAGGTAGATCTTCTATGTCTCCAAGTCTTGCTCAGTAGCCTTATGTAGTAGGTACCCTATGGGGCCCTGGCACAGTCTCCCTGGTCACCTGCTTCTATGAATGTGCTCTGTGAATGTCCCTTGTGTGAGTTGTGTATGCCCTCCTGTTATATTTGAGTCTTGATTGCTATTGCCACATCAGTGGGTGGGATTGACTCTCATGCTGATTGGCTGTGGGATTTGGCCATGTCCACAGTTTATGGGCTACTGTGCTGGGCACTTACTCCACTAAATGGGATTTGCTCCAGTTGGCTCTGGTGCCTGTTGATACTGCCCTTTGTGTATACAACTTGTGGGGCTAATTGGGTAGTGCTCTGCTGTGGTCTGAAGCCAACCTCCAAGTACATTGGTTCTGGGGCCTCATGGGAGGGGCTCCAGTGCAGGCCCAGGTCACCCACTGCCTGTGACCAGCCAGGGACTACCTGATAGGAGCTACAAAGAGATTTGCAGTTGTTTGCTGCCAGTGATAAACCTGGAGACGCATGGGAGAGGCCACACTGTGAACCAAGGATGGCTGCTACCAGTACTGGGCCTGGGGTAGCTCTGCAAAAATCAGGACACCCAGAGGCCTGCTGCTACCTGCCGGCTCCCTTAAGGTTCAGCCAGTGATAAAGCTTTGTGTGGTACACAAATTGGGTGAAGCTGGGTCTCAGGGAGTCACTAGAGTGGGAAGAGTTGTGTTCACCAGGTTAATATAGATTCTGGTTTGGTGCCAGTGATGTGCCTGGAGCTACTCAGAAAAAGTCTCAGAGCACACCGAGGCCAGTCGCCACCCACCTGGGGCCTGTGGACTCCGATAGTTATCCAAGAAAGGGTGCAATGCAGGTGGGGATGGCTGCTCACTGAGAAAGGGCCTCTAGTGTTGGGAGACTTAGGTGGGGTGGGGTTGGGTGGGGTGCCAGTGGAGGTCACCAGACTAATTCAGATTTGGCTATGTCGGGGAGGGCACAACACAGGAAATATAGCGCCCACCAGCTAATTGCTTGGGAGGACCCCACATAGGGAAAATCGCAAGTGTCCTCCAGCCTTCGGCTTGAAGCCACACACATCAGTCTGTCCCCCATATGCCTCCAAAACCCCCCAAGTCACCATCCTTCTGCTGGAGCCCAGGGTGAGTGCCTGTGAGTGAGTCTCTGTATAGGCTCATTAAGAGGATATCTGGGTTTGCTGCAGTCTTCCATCCCACCCAGATGGTTGGAATCCCCACTGTTTTCCACAGCAAGATGCTATGGCATTGGTTCTCCTCTTTCTGGCACCAGTTCTCTGGGCTGGAAAGCCTGATGTGAAACTGGGGTCCCTCACTCCTCAGGAGAAACCTCCACAGCTGAGGTATCCCTTCTAATTCTCAACTGCCACATGGAAGTTTAGGGCCAGCCCATTTTGTGTCTCCGCCCCTTCTATCAGTTTTGACATGGACATGGATATTTCTTTATATCCTTATTTATAAAACAGTTCAGCTAGACTTCAAATGGTTCTCCAGGTTGATTGTTCATGCACAGTGTTTACCTACTTCTCCATCTTGGATCTCCCATTATTGATTTTCTTAAGATAAGCCACTGACTGCTAAGAACAATAAACTTTGAACTTCTTTAGTAAAATAAAACCACATTTAGCTGGTATGTTATAAGAGATGCTAGTTCTTCCTATCAAATTGTTATAATCAGGTCATCTGGAATCTTATACAGTTCACTCAAAGTTACCTAGCTAAATTATCAAGCGAACTCTGGAATTCTCTGGATTTGGGGGGTAGGGTATCAGCTAGGGCCAGAGGAGATCAAAATGAGAAGGGAAGCTAATACGGCAAACAGAAGAATAATTCAGGAATACGTGTGTAGAAATTAGGTCAACTCAAAAGTAGAAACTTGGACTCCTAGAATTACACCAGCACACCAGGATTAGAGGGAAGGTGGGTAGGGGGAACTCATAGGGTTATACTTTCACCCCAGCACACTCAAGGAGACTCTAGCATAGAAAGAAGAATGCAAGGGGGCCTAACTTGGAGTCTAGCCCAACGTAAACCTTCTGCTTCCATGAGAAGTCATGACAATATGTCCTAGTCTTAGTAAAACTGGAAAGTTATGTCCTATAATGGACCCCAAATTTTATAACAATAAATGTGTAAGTCACATTAAGTATTGTGCAGAATACATAACTATTTATTATTATTTATATATCATGAAGACAGTCATAGCTTTAAAAATGGCTTCATCATCTATGCTAAACATTTATTAAAAGCAATTTCTATGACTATTTATCCAAATAGTTAACATGATTTGTGTGATAATTGGCGGTATATAAGCAAAGCATTTAGTCAAGTCTATAATTTATTTTGCAAAAACTCATCCAATGGAACTAGTCAAGAAAGGTCACTGAAGGAAAATGTACATGGATGTTTTCTGCAGCAGTGTTTGTCAAGGCAAAAACCGGAAATATCTAAAGTGTCCACCAATATGGCATTGGTTTAATTAAACACAATGTATCCATGGGAAGGACCACCACATTGAAGGAATATCTATGTTCTTTACTTATTAGAGAGAGAGAAAGAGAGAGAGAGAGAGAGAGAGAGAGAGAGAGAGAGAGAGAGAGAGAGAGAGAGATCATATACACTGATATAAAAAGCTCTCAAGAGCTTTGTTTTTAAAAAATCAAGATATTTTATCTTTCCTTATGGCTGAATAATCTTGAGATTATCATGCTAAGCAAAATAAGTCAAACAGAAAAAGTCGAGAACTATATGATTTCACTCATATGTGGGATATAAAACTGAAAGCAACATATGAACAAGACAAAAAAAAAGCAAAGATATTAAACAATCTTTAAGTATTTTTCAGAGGGTATAAACCAAAGATCCTAAAGAGAAAAATGTCTATGAAGGAGTACAGCTGGCCCAAAGATACAACTCAACAATGCAATGTCTTGGTGTTTATCAGTGCACAGACTTTAGAGGGAGAACTAATCCTTGAGAAGTCTCTCTAACCTTTTCTGCCCAAGTGATGGCTTTTCTGCAGCCATGTGATCTCCTTTTGGGGTATGACATTCATCATACAAGGGGCTGATGCGACCACCACAGCAAGTAGTCACAAAGTGAGCAGATTCCTTCTCCGCAGCCTGCCCTCTGGTTGCCCTGTAATGCCCCACATGGGGGAGGATCATGGCCAGGATGGGGGCAGACTGGGGCCTGCCACAGAGGGAGTGTCTGGTGAATTCTGCCATGCTGTGCACTTTTTATTGCCTCAGGCTTGTGCATTCTTATTTCTTGCAGAGAAACCAGATGGACCTGATTTCTCTGGTGAGTTACCGTCAAACATGCGACCTATGTTCTTTAGTTTCTTTCATGATGTCCCTTAGAGATGCTGAAACATCAACCCTATATTTTAACAAATAGCACCTGGACTTTCTCATCTTGTTTCTTTCTGAAGCAATTGCAAAACACTTTAGTAAAAAAGATTTATGACATCTCTTCTATTTTTTTCCATTTTATATGTCTGCTAAATTCCACTTTATAAACATTATAGAGAAAGCCACTGGTGGAATCACAATGTCTAGAAATGTTAACTTTTCTGTGAAAATAAGGCCACTCAAATCTTGTTAAACTGACATTGTATTCATTGTACCTCTTAATGCCCATGTTCATTCCAAAGGACTTATAAAATGAAATCATCAAAAAGTTCCCAGCTGCACAAGTCTTTTGAAACTTTTCTATCGTAACAGAGTCTGCGTTACACATTACAAAAACATGCAAGGAGGCTTAAAGATAGTTTAACAAAAAGACTAGAAAGGGAGACTATCCAGGTGGCTTTTTAAGTGTGGAGCATAATAAAATAGTGTTTGGAAAGTATTATGCCAAGATGTAATAACTAGAAAACAAGAAAGTCCGTTTATAAGCTCAAGCGTAACTTTAAGTCACAAACAGAAGAAATGTTGAGAATGCAAGGGGAAAAAAATAACATTAGCATTTATTAAAAGTGAAACTAAAAACCTTCAGATATAGCAAAGCAATATGACAGTACGTTTTGGACTCATCCTTCTGAAGTTCCCTACCAAGGCTTTGAGTTAGATACTGTATCAGTCAGGGTCTTCTCAAGGAAAACACTTGAGTATTTAAAACAGAGGGGCCTGGTGCAAGAAATGGGTTACTCTGGGGAAAGCAGAGCTGAAATACCAGACAGCAGACAGGGAGACAACCCAGAGACTAAGACTAGCAGGAAGCCACCTCTACACCTGGGCCAGAGTGAGGAGGCAAATAGCGAAGGTCAGATGAGAGCTGGAGGAGACTCAACTGTTGCATCTGATGTTGCCAGGGACAGACAGATAGGGAGCAGGAGAAATCCCCGGGCTTCTCCCTCCTTCCTCTGCCATCAACCACTAGTGTCCACCTTAGCCATTCCCAGGGAACGAGCCTGCAGGGTTCATGGCTCCTGCAGTGCAGAGTGGAGCAGGGAAAGGATGAGGAAGGAATTCCAGCACCAGCACAGATATCGTCTGCATTAGCATCATGCCCTTCCTACCTCATGTTCGGGGGAGAACTTCCCACTGGATCACACTGGGATGACCAAGAGACTCTCCTGCTGCACATGCCTCTGCTCATAGCAAATAGGTTCATCCCTGACTGCTCCTTGAGTCTTGACAGTATTGCTCTGCTGCATTACTTAAAGTAATATTTCAGTTTGCCCTTACGCACGTTTTAAAGGGCCCATTTGACTTATAGTCTGGGTGTCCTGCTACAATTCATCTGTTGGCCTTTGGGCACAGCTCACTTTATAACAACATCAGAGGTAGGTTAAGTGGAAGACCAGCTGGGCAGCTGTCCATGGCACCAATGTACGAGGGGCACTAAGAGATCACTGGGGCATAAAAATATCTCTGGTAATATCACTAGCTGGAAAAAACAAAAACCAAACAAACCCTTGAATTTTCCAAAATTATTCTAAAGGAGATGTGTACTTTATCTGGTTGAACTTCTAAATTCACTTTTAGACTCTGCCTCCCCAAAGCCCCAAGCCAACTCTGGCTGCTCTTTGGAAACAAACAGAAGACCAAATCCAAACAGTAAAGGAAAGCTGTTGGCTCCCATAGTTAAAAAGGAAGGGTCTAGGTGAACTTCAGGCCAATCTTGCTCTACAGCCCGATGATGCCCCCCAGGTCCCTGCCCTCATCATTGTTGGCTTAATGGTTGTATGATGATGACCAACCATGTGCCCAGGAGAGAGAGCTGGTCTCTTCCCTCAACACTAGACCTGAAACATCACCAACATTTTTGCGTCAGGCTTAATCTTCTTTTGAAATAGTTTCCTTAAAAATTCAGTGGTCACCCCCATTCATCTGGTTGCCAATGCGATACCTAACATGTTTGAAATGGATGCAGGGAGTGGGAGTGCTGAGACTTAAGCTTATTCACTGTGATGGGAAATATTCACCTTCCTGCTTTCTCTGGCACCAACCTTAGCTTGTGAAGGAGAATTAAGCTTTTCCAACCTTGTAAAGCTTCAAATTATTGGGCCCCCAGACACTTTGGATAGCCAGTTCCACAGACAAGTATCGCTTAGCAAAGCCAGGTAGTAGAAACCTCTTTAACCAACAGGAGAGGACGGTTTGTTGGTCAATTTAAATTCAAAAGGAAATATAAAAGGATACATATATATTATAAACATTTTATCTCCTCTATTCACATTATGTTGGTGTGAGGCCAAGGTCTTTTCTTCAAGTGTGGGTCTTTCTCACATAAACCTTAGTTATAAAGCATTGAGGCATCTAATATTTACAGTTTCTTTTATTTTTTTTATGTGCAGCAAGAATTTAAAGACCTTTGTGAAGTATATAACAGAAATCCTTTTGCATTTTTATAATTTTCCCTAATTTTTATAATTTGAAAACAATTTTTTGAGCAATTGACCCTTATCAAGCCTTTCCAAAGCATTTAATTTCGCTTTTATAGGGGAAAAAAAATCCCTTTGGTTTCATTCTTTTAGTTGATTGGTTCCTGTAATTCTGTAATATTTAACTAAATTACATAATTACAATAAGTATAGCTGGTATAAATACATTTAGGAAAAGAGATAAATATATTGGGTGGCCATAAAACTCAGTGGCAGCAGGTGTGCAGTTAGTTCAGCAGAAGCTGGTTAAGACAGCAACTATTGCATTGTGTTCCCTTTGTGCTTTCAGAAAGGCCACCAGCAGCTTAAATTTTTTATCACTCACATAAGACTTAACTCAAGAACACAATATATATTCAAAACCTCCAAAATCTGATTTTTTTTTCCCTACCAGATGTCTTAATGCTATATCCTTGGTAGAAATGTGATCAGAGTCCCAAAATACAATAAGAAATATTTCAACCAGCTTTTTCTGTAACACACAATAGTCACCAACTTTCCAGCTTGGGATAGAATCATCCTTGCTACCCTCCAGCCTACCTTCTCAACTCAGACAATTCCCCAATTTAGAATCTATTCTTTGTAACACTCAATTTGCTGATAAGAAATCCTGTATGAGTTGTGTTACTTTTGGTTGCAAGTAATAGAAAAGACTTAATCAAACTGGCTTAATCAATAAAGAAAATGTATTGGCTCATGTAAAAACTCCAGAGGATGAGCAGATTTCAGGCAATGCTCAGAGATCCAGTGTATAGTTGTGTACATTATGCGCTGCTCAAAGGTGCCTGAGCAAGGGAGCAAGTGGGAGCTCAATCCAGCTCACTCTTCAAAATGCCTATGCATGGAGCTGGGTCCACCTGGAGGAAGAAGTGCCATTTTAGTCACAGAAAGGAGCCTCTAAGAGCAAAGCCTGCTCTTGCAGCCTGGATTTTCCCAGTTTATCCATCCAGAAGTACCTTGTGGGCTAACAGTGGGAGCCCCAATTGCTGCTTCATACTATTTATTTTCTCCGATTTGTTCTGCATTTCATGATGTCAGCAATATCCATACATTAGCTCCATTCAAACTCAGCAGGTAAAGGCCAGCATCAACCAAGTTTCCTTGTTCTTGTCCAGTGGGAAAGTGAACTCCCCGATCACTGAATAGGTTGACCTCATATTTAGTCAACCTGTATCCCATATTCATCACGAAACCAATCACTGTGGCAGAGGGACTGAAATATACTGGTTGGCTAAGGTAGGATTCACATGTGCCATTCTGCTATTTGTTTACTTTCATATATATTGTGTCTTTCCTGTTTCTGTATTTCTCCAGTACTGCCTTCTTTTGTTTTACATAAGTATTTTCTAGTATATCACTGTGATTTCCTTGATTCTTTCAGTATATTTCTTCCATTTAGTTTCTTCTTGGTTGTCCTATGGGTTATAATTAACATCTTAATTTAAAATAATCAGATTAATACCAAGCAATATACTTCTGTTTCCCCTCCTCCTTCATGCCATTGCCATACAAATTACATATTCATATATTAAAAAATCCATCAACACAATTTTATTACTGCTTTATGCAGTTTTTTGTTTTTTTGGAAATAATTGTAGATTCATATGCAGTTGTAAGAAATATACATGGCATTTTAATTATGATGTGTCTTGATGTGAGCTCTTTTGGTTCATCTTGTTTGGGACTCTCTGTGCTTCCTGGACTTGAAAGTCTATTTCCTTCACCAGGTTAGGGAAGTTTCTAGTCATTATTTCTTCAAATAAGATTTATTTCCCTTTCTCTCACTCTTTTCTTTCTGAGACCACTATGATGCAAATGTTGGTATGCTTGATGTTGTCCCAGAGGTCCCTTAAACTATCCCCATTAAAAAAATGTTTTTTTCTTCTTTTTTTTACGATTGGGTGATTTCCAGTACTTTGTCTTCCAGGTCACTGATTCACTCTTTTTCGTAATCTAATCTGCTGCGGATTCCCTCAGTTATTTTTCAGTTATTATATGAGTATTCTTCAGTTCTGATTGGTTCTTTTTATATTTTCTGCCCATTTGTTGACGTTCTCACTGAGTTCATCTTTTCTCCTTTCAAGTCGTTGAGCATCTTTATAACCATTGTTTTGAACTCTTTATCTGGTAGACCGCTTGTCTCCATTTCACTTAGTTCCTTTTCTGGAATTTTGTCCTATGCGTTTATTTGAAACATATTCATTCCTCTGTCTCCTCATTTGGATGTTCTCTCTCTTTGTTTCTATGAATTAGGTGAAAGAGCAACCTCTCTCAGTCTTGAAGGAATGGCCTGTGTAGAAGCTTCCCCTTTGCAGACTGAATGTGCTGGGTGTCTTTGGCAGACCAGCTGGAGCTGGAGCTGGAGCAGGTGTGGACCACAGGGAAACTTGGGGGCAAGCCAAATCAGGGCCACTTTGATGGGCTTGTTGGAATTGGAGTGGCTGTGGGCCATGGGCAGTCCTGGGGTCACGTCACTCTGGGGCTGCCTTGTTTAACTGGCTGGAGCTGCAGCTGAAGTGGTTGTGGGCTGCAATGAGGCTTGAGGCAACATGCTGTACCAGGGCCACCTTGACAGGCCAACTGGAGCTGAAGCTTGAGTGGGTATGGGCAGTGGGGATTCTTGGGGTCAAGATGTTGGGGCTCACTTGGGGGACTGGCTTGGGCTGTAGTTGGAGCCAGCTCAGGTTACAAGGAGTCCTGGGGGCAGGTCACACCAGAGCTGTCTTGGAAGGCTGACTGGAGCTGTAGTTGAAGTGGGCTTGGGCAGTGGAGAGTCCTGGTGCAAGCAACACTGGGGCCCAGAGCTGTAACTAGAGCAGACATGGGCTGCAGAAAGTCGTGGGGCAAGCTCTGCCAGGGCTCAGAACTGTAACTACAGTGGGCTGGGCCACGGGAAATCCTGGAGCAAGCTGCACTGAGGCTGGGAGCTGTGGCTGGAGTAGGTGCAAGGCACAGGGAGTCCCAGGAGCAAGCTGCATTACTAGTGTGGTCCTGGGGTGTACTGGGATGGCCTTGGCTGGCTGGCTAGAACACCTTGATCATGTTCCTGCCTGTGCAGTCAAGGTGGAGGGGGAACAAATGGTGCTCTCCAGTGCCTCCCACCTGGGAGAGTTCCTGTGATTCCTCTGCTTTAGGGTTAGTAAATGGATTTCCTTATTATATAGTCCAGGTTCCCTTTAAACCACTGTTTGTTTGTTTGTTTGTTTTTTGTTTTTTGCTGTGCCCCAGGGCAGGTGTGTCTGTGCGTTGCCCCTCAGTGATCCCTCACTACTGCAGGTCTGTGCACTGGGGGTTGGTCTCCATCTCTCCTACCCATTTCTGTGTGGTTTCTTGTTTGTTTTGCAGAAGCTGTTCACTCAGCTCTCAGTTCTTTTTCAGGAGGGATTTCTCTGTCTGTAGGCATAGATTTGATGTGTTCATAGGAGGAGGTGAGTTCATGGTCTTCTTACACAACCATCTGGGACTCCTTCTGTACTGTCTTTTATATTATGTAGTTACTTTCATCAGTGTTCTTTATTTGTTTATGTAGATTCAAGTTATTGTTTAGTATCCTTTCATTTCAGCCTGAAGGACTCCCTTTAGTATTCGTTACAGGGAAGGTCTTCTAGTGAAAAATTCTCTCCAGTTTTGTTTTTCTGAGACTATCTTAATTTTTTCTTTGTTTTTGTAGGATAGTTACTGGGTATAGAATCCTTGGTTGACTGTTCTTTCAGTATTTTAACTATTTCATCCAGCTGCCTTCTGATCTTTATGGTTCCCGATGAGAAGTCAGCTGTTGTTCTTACTGAGGCTTCCCCTACACATATTGAGTCATTTGTCTCCTCCAGCTTTTAAGATTTTATTTGCCTTTCGAAAGTTTGACTATGATGTGTCTAGATGTAGATCTCTGAGTTTATCACACTTAGAGTTTTTTGAGCTTCTTGAATGTGCAGTTAATATTTTTCATCAGATTTGGAACTTCCAAATATCCTTTTTGCTCTTTTCTCTTTCTCCATTCCTTCTGGGTTTCACATTATACATGTGTTGGTATGCTTGATGGTATTCACAGGTATCTGAAACTCTTGTTTATTATTATCTTTTCATTCTCTTTTCTATCTGTTTCTCTGACTGGATAATCTCAATTGAACTTCAGGTTTGCTGATTTCTTTTCAAATAAGATATTTGAAATAGTTCAAATCTGTCAGAAGAAGGAATCTGTTGAGACCTCAACTGATCATTCACTTCAGTTATTGCACTTTTCAGTACTTCATGAATTTCTTTCTTTGAAAAATAATCTCTGTCTCTTCATTGTATTCTCTATTTGGTAAGATATTGTTCTCCCATTTTCCTTTAGTTATTTAGATGTAGTTTTTTTGTTTTTTGTTTTTAGTTCTCTGACCATATTTATAGTTGTTTTATCAAGGCTCAGTCTAGTAAGTCCAATGTCTGGACTTTGTCAGTGAAAATTTCCACTGATTATGTGTGTGTTGGGAGTGAGGGAGCATATTTTCCTGTTATAATTTTGTTGTTGTTGAAAACTGGATATTTAAAATAATATAATATAGAAACTCTGGAAATCAGATTCCCTATTCCTTTCCCATGGTTTTTTTTTTGTTGCTGTTCATTGTTTTTGTTGCTGCCTATTTGTTTAGTGACTTTCCTGGATTGATACTGTAAAACTCTCCATTGTTTCTTGTGCATAGCAAATGAAGTCTCTGTTCAGTTAGCTGAGGGGTCAGCTAATGATTGAACAGAGATTTCCTTAAGTGACTTGAACCAGTAAGTCTCCTATTCTTTGTGAAGGCATCTGTGTGTTGGGGTATGCCTTCAATGCTCTGGCATATAGGTTTTAACTATGCCTCAACCTTCACTTTCTCTTGTACAGGGCCTCTAGGCCAGCCTGGAGTTAGAGATTAGGTCACCTCTTCCCAGGTCTTTTCAGAGCATGTGCACATCCCTGCACATGAGCATGTCTTTCTAGATTTCCAGCAATGTCAGAGCTTTTCAAAGTCCTCTATGAACATCTCATTCCCCAATTGTTCTGTTTGAGTTTTTTTGGTAAGCCTTTTATTAATGCCAAACAGTGATGCTGCCTCAGGCAGGTGCAGTGTTCAACAACTGTCACTGATTGTTTTCTACAAGTGCCTTGGCAGTAGAGCTGTTCACATTGAAGAAACTCTGAATTAGGTTAAATAAAGACAAGATCCAAGAATAGAGCTTCTCAGGAAACTACCAGGCAGGTTAAATAATGACAGTTATCTGGTAATGGGGCTTTGGGAAAGCTCTAACCCCATTCTGTGTCCTTCCCTGTGGCTACTAGTTTTCTGATTTTCACTGTGATTGTCGGGCTATGGCTTTCAAGGTTACTGTGGAGCTGGAGTGAAAGTGATGGGAATAAGGTGAGTCAAAACCTTGCTGCTTTTATTTAGATTCAGCTGTTTTCCTTGACTAGAGATTCCTTAGGTTATTGCAAATCTTTGGTTAATTTTCAGAATTCTAATAAAGTTTATTTTGATCCCTTTTGCCAGTGTCTCATTATGGATTTTCAGAGGTCCTTACTCTGCCATTCTAGAAATACTCATCTTCAGTGTTATTTTAACACTTATTCACTTTACTCTGAAGTCCCTCTGAATAGCTGACCTCCCTTTCTAGCTCAGAAGAAATGAAATGGGAATTAACCTCAGTCTCCTTCCTCTAACTTATAAACACTCCATCCTCTTCTTGTCATGATGGAAGAGATGTCCTTATTCCCAAATCAAACTTATCACTTCTCTGCTAACTCTTCCTATGCCTTCTAGCTTAAAAATTCAAAGCCATTACTATAGCCTAAGAAGCCTCTTCCTACCACTTTTCCCTTTCTCACACTGCTCCAGCTATGATGATCTTCTTGCTATTTCTTGATCAATGAAGCATGCTTCTACCTCAGGGCCTTTGCAATTCCTGTTTTCTTGGCTTGGTACCCTTAACCCCCAATGTCTACATGATTCACTCCATCACTTCTTTCTTGGGTTTACACAAATGTTCTTTATCAGAGAAGTCTTCTACAAGAATGGATGATTTCATCACCTCTGATCTTATCAGGGTCTCTATTGGGTATCTCCCCTTTTGTTCTGTATCTTCACCTAAAATTATAAATGCTTAAGCATCATGTCTTAAATTTTCCTTTTGTCCATATTTTCCTATCTAGTTTCCAGTCTGTCTCTCTCTCTCTCTCTCTCTCTCTCTCTCTCTCTCTCTCTCTCTCTCTCTCTCTGTCTCTCTCTCTCTCCCCTCTACTTCAAAGCTTAACTTTTGAGAAGTTCACACTTAGTTTTTAAGAGGTTTTATACTTACATATTTCACTTTCTTACCTCCTACTCACTTTTTAACCCTCTGCAATCTTACATCCATGCCCAGCACCACATTCGAACTACTCAAGCTCATTAACAAGCTTCTTGCTGCCTGATGCAATGGACAGTTTCACAACCTGACCTGTAATGACCTTTTGCCAGCATTTGGCACTGTTGGCCACTCCCACCTTTAAATATGCACTTCAGGGGCTTGAGTGACATCATACTCTCCTGCTTCTATCACTGCTACTGATCTCCCTATGTTTCTTTTTTCAATTCTTTCTCTTCTATCTGTCCCTTAAACGCAGGTGCCTTTCAGAATTCCCTCCTAGGCTTACCTTTATTATTCTACACACTCTCTATATGATTCTCCAACTTTAGATTCCCATTTGCATAGTGATGATTCCCAGATCTACAACTCCAAGGTGTTTTTTTCTTCAGATCCATATATCCAGCTCTTTCCTGTTCCCTACACAGATACCTCAAACTTAACATTTGAACTTGAACTCATCTCCCCTACCTACCCCAACCTACTCCATGGTCTCTCAAGCACCTCTGCTATAATAATAGCTTCTTCCCTCTCCCTTACCACCTACACCCAGCAACACCAGGATCTGTTGATTCGAACTCCAAGATTCTCCAAGATATATCTACTTTGCTCCATTTCCATGGCTACCACCCTGGTTTAGGCCACCATTATCTCTCATTAGCTTTATTTATTCTCTTCCCATTGTTTTTAAGATCATGTTAATATCATTAGCAGAGTTTATGAAGCCCAGCATGACATGACTCTTGCTTATCTCTTTATTTGCATCGTAAGCCACAACACTCAAAATCTATGATCCAGTCAGGCTATGCTTCTTCCACCTTCTCACTCCTGAACTTTCATGCATCTGTCCCTCTCCTCTGTTTAACTTTGATGACTCTCGTCAGGTCTTCACTTAGATAGCCTCCTTCAAGAAACCTTCTCCGACTCCCCACATCTGAATTACGTGTCATATTATTATACAGGAGTTTAAGTTAGACCTTAAGTGAGGTGAGGGACATAAGAGAGAAGTGATTGTTATATGGAATTGAATACCTGGAAAGGTATAAGTTATAAAGAGCCTGATGGAAGGTCTCCAGACCCTGCTCCTTAAAATAAAATATTATCAGCATCTATTCAAGTGGACTCGGGTAGTTATGACTAAGGTCCACTGGCAGGAAATGGGAAAGAAGCCTGAGATTACAGTCAATGTAAGAGCAAAAAATTAGCAGGACCCAGCATGACATGACTCTTGCTTATCTCTTTCCAGTGAAGAGGCTGGGGCAGAAGGAGCCAGTCAGAGAATTGACTGGGAACTACAAAGTTCTAGACATTTGGCTTTTGATTTGAAAATCTGGGGGCAAGTAAATCTCCCAGGTGTCCACAAGGAGCTGGATTTTCACAAACACAATAATCAAAATCAAACTGTAGATTCTATGCCCAGATTTCTCCTCATTACTAGATATAACAATCAAACTCAGGTCTTGTGCATGGAATGGTTATCCCTGAGTCTCTAGCTCTCTCAACCCACCAAAGCCTTGCTGCACTTGATGTATGCCTAATTGGAGAACTGTACCTTAGTGAGAAATTGACCTTAACCCTACAGAAGGGACTCCAGCGACCATTGGTCTAGTGGGCTCGCTTATAGTCCATTCCTCACCCACTGGTGTGAACCCACTTAGAGATGACCTTAGTTTCACTTATATTTAAAGATTAGGGCTTAAAAATTATTAGGATGGAAGAAAATCTGTTCGAGTAAGTGTAAGAATCTAGAGCTAAATTTGTATTAGTTAACATGTGTGAGTGAGAGAGAGAAAGAGAGAGAAGGGGAGAAGGCTTGAAAATACAGATAAGAAATCAGTTTCTGGAAGTCATTCCCCCAACCACTGTATTTTATGTTAGACTGTTAAATTAACTTTATGAAAATACAAGGTGTGGTGAAATATAAGGTGACAAAAATAGAGGATATCATTTATAGGAGTGTCAAAATTTACCACTTACACAGACTTTTTCACTTTGACTTAAAAAGCAAAAACCCACACATTGGGAGTATAACAAAAAAAATCTTTCCTTCATTTCGCTTCCGGCAAGCAGCCTGGAAGAATTCTTCAAAAACTCCAAGAAAGGCTCTGTGAAGAAAGGCTCTGTCATGTCATTTGAATCCTTGCCACTGCGTTTTGTGCTTTGGCATTTTTCACCAGCTTATTTCTAACTGCGTAAGCAGGTCTTCCATTCTATGCTGAAGAAATGGTTTCCCAAGACTCATTTTACAGGGCAAGCCAAATATATAACCAGAGATAGGCTCCGGAGAGCAGGCAGTAGGTAAAGCAAACATTTCCCCTTCTGGTGTAGCTGTACCTCAATTGCCTTACATCAGTCCCAGGACCAGCAGCATCAGCCACACTTGGGAATGTGTTAGAAATGCAAGTTCTCAGGCCCTACCCCAGACCTACTGAATCACACATTATGGCCTGGGGCCCAGAAATCTGTGTTTTAAACAGGCTCTGCACGTAATTCCAGTACTGGTGCCACGGGGCACCATTTCTTTCCCTAATCTCAGGCACCCCAGTTTAGGATGGAGTACAGGACCTATGCTTGTCCAGTTAATGTAAGTGTTGGGTCTTTATAGGAAACTCCCAGAAGGCTTCTGTTCTTCCAGCTGTCTTGGAGTCAGTTTCTTGTACAGCTGGCTTGTAATTCTAAAAGGAGAACCTGTCTGAGAATGAAGCCAGTGCATGAAAGAAAGCCGAGAGAGCTGGGCCAAGCTCTATGCCTTGAGGCAGAGAGAAACAGGTCCTGATGGTATTGCTGGAGTCCAGACATCAAGTGCCACTTCAAGCCAGCTCTGCCATGGGCAATCCAGAAAAGTGTATTACCTTTTTACTGAAGCCAGTTTGGCCCAGGTATCTTGACACTGAAGACTGAAGGAATTCTAAAGGATACAACATGCAAACGCTATTCTATGCCAGTCAGTAAAGATAAATGCTTTTTTTTTTTTTTTTTTTTAAGTCACTAAACGAAAGAGTACTCACTCTTAGTAGAGAATCTTGTCTCCTGGTTTATGAAGAAAATTAAGGTCACTTGGACACGTTTATAACATGTGCCTTTGCTTCCTCCACTCTTAGATGAGGAGGTGACTCCTCTAGAAGGTTATCTCACCTCCTGTGTCATTGACCACTTACCTTCTCATGTCTCCAATGACCTTGCTCCTTGGGCCACTCCTTTTCCCTCCTACATCCTCACCTCTGCCCCTCTACTGCTTCCTTGGTTTCAGTCTACAAATATGCTGCAATCTCCCATCCTAAAAAAAACCTTTCATTTGACTATGAGCTCCTTCATTGCAAGATCCAGGCTCTTAACCTCATACTCATTCCAAACTTGCCAATAAGTAGCGCAGATTTACTATTTTCATTGCCTCACCTCCTAATGCACTTCAGTTTGACTTTCCCTTCACTACTCACCTGAAAATGTTTTCATTAGTATTATCAATGGCCACCCCCAATGGAATCCAATAGACATTGTTCAGTCATGATCTTTCTTAAGTTTTCTGTTGTATTTGACATTGGTTAGTCCTTCCATCGTGATAGCTTCTACTTCCCTGACTTCTATATTACTCTCTTCTAACTCTCTTCACACTTCTAGTTTTCCCTGCCTCTTTTACACTTTCTCCTGTTTACCTAGTGAACATTCATGGTACCTGGGATTCTGTCCTTAGTACGTTGTTCCTCTCCTCTTATATACTCTCCACGGATGATCTCATCCATTCTCATGCCTCAGCTAGAACCTGTGTTCCATGGATGCCAGAATCTGGATACCTATCCCAGATCTTACCCTAAGCTTCAAACTCATACACCCAGCTGCCCACTGGACACCACATTGATGTTCTGGGTGATGTTTATGGCATCTCACATTCAACCTGTTCAACACTGACCCAATAATACCCCCCAACCACTTCAGATATTTCTTCTGTATTTTCTAGTTCAATTGGCAACACCATCATCTACCTAATCACTCATGTTAGAAACTTGTCTCTTCCCTCGCCTTGACCTCTAACTTCTAATCAATCACACATCCTACAGATTTTCCCTACCAAAGTGTTCCAGAATATGGCTTTTCCTCTCCATCTTCATAATCTCTACCATAGTTTGGATCATTGTCATTTTTCCCATGGAGTAGGTCTTTCTTTTCCTTCTTAAATCAAACCTCTGACAAGCCTCCAGAAGGCCTAATTTGGAAACACTGCCAAGCAAAACTCCACTGCCTCCCATCCCATCCAGGTTCCTCCATTGCTGACAAGAGTCTTTCTCAAATCATGAACCAGAGAACATCTGTATCACTCTCACCTAAGGTGTTTGTGACAATGCTGATTCTGGATCTTACAACAATCCTACCAGACTATAATCTCCAGTCAATGCCTAGAAATCTGAATTTTCCCACGTGTACGTCAGCAATACACACAAAAAGATTTGGAACCTCTGACCCAATGATACACTGGGACCTTGCCTCTCATACCTTGCTTCTTTTTCACTATTCCCTGAGTTTAACTCCATGTTTTAATAATTCTAAATGCCTATATTTTATTACACTGTGTCTCACTCCATGATCTTGCTTGAGCCTCTGCGGCAATATCCTCTGGCTCCTGCCTTCAACCCCCATCCTTTGCCTGATTATCTCCTGTATCCTCTGAGATTCAACTCACAACTCTTGTCTTACAGCAATACTTAATGTCCTACCCTCCGACTTATTTTCTTTCCCACATCTTGTCCCCTGCTGTGGAGCAGGTTAGATCCCCTTTTGAGTTTTCAAATTTATATCTCTATAATTGCTCTTATGCCTGTCTCATAATTCCCAATTTGTGTACCTCTTTCTATTCAATTAATTAATCCCCATCCTGACCACAGGCTGGATATATAATGCATATTCCATAAATATTTCTTCCATAAATGAAGTGTGCATACTTGTTCTACCTATCCCTATTAACTGTTGTTCTATTATAGAAATGGGAAATTATTAATAGTATGAAGAGGCAAAGGTGTGTAGGCAGGGCACAAATGTTAAGAGAGCAGGGAGGAGATGGAAGGTGAGATTAATAGTGACAGTGTTAAGGAAGATACTCATGGAATAGGGACCAATAAAGCCATTGTAATTGTGGAGGAAGAAGCTCATGAGCTTCTGAACCAAAGACAACAGCAGAGAAGATAAAGGTAATTTTCCTTTAGTCCTAGTTTGTTGAGAGTTTTTTTCATGAAACGGTGCTGGATTTTATTAAATGCTTTTCTGCACCTATTGAGATAACTGTGTGATTTTTATCCTACATTCTATACTTGATCTTAGCCAAAAGGCCGAGAAGAGATTTTATCCTACATTCTAATGTGATGTATCACACTAATTGAGTTGCATATGTTGAACCATCCTTGCATCTCAAGGGTAAATCCCACTTGGTCATGGTGTATGATCCTCTTAATATGCTGTTGAATTATGTTGAGGATTTTTGCATCTGTATTCATCAGGGATATTGGCCTATAGTTTTCTTTTCTTGAGGTATCTTTGCTTAGCTTTAGTATCAGGGTAATGCTGGCCTCTTAAAATAAGTTTGGAAGTGCTCCTCCTCTTTAGTTTTTTGGAAGAGTTTGAGAAGTATTGGCATTAATTCCTCCTGAAATATTTGCTAGAATTTGTCAGTGAAACCATCTGTTCCTGGGCTTTTCTTTTGGGGGAGGTTTTTAGTTACTGATTCAATCTCCTTGCTAGTGACAGGTCTGTTTGGATTTTCTGTTTCTTCATGATTCAGTCATGGTAGGTTGTATGTTTCTAGGAATTTATCCATTTCACCTAGATTAACCAGTTTGTTGGTGTATATAGAGGCATATATGAAAAGCCCACATCTGAAATCCTACCCAATGGTGAAAAACTGAAAGCTTTTCCATTAAGATCAGAAACAAGACAAGGATGACCATTCTTGCCACTTCTATTAAACACAGTACTGGAAGTCCTAGCCAGAACAATTAGGCCAAAAAAAGTTTCAGTTCATTCACACAGTTATAACAAAATTCCACAGATGGGGTGGCTTACAAACAGCAGTAATTTATTGCTCACAGGTTTGGATGCTGGAAGTCTGTGATCAGGGTGTCAACACGGTCAGGCGAGGGCCCTTTTCTGGCTTGCAGACTTCTCACTGTATGCTCGTACGGAGAAAGGGACTAGGGAGCACTGTGGGGTCTCTTTTATAAGAGCCCTAATACTATTCATAAAATTCCCATCCATCTTACACCTAATCACCTCCTGAAGTTCCCACTGACTAATACCATTCATGTTGGGGGTTAGGAGTTCAGCATATGAATGGGGGTGGGGGGACACAAACAGACCATAGCAAAAAAAAAAAGGCATTCAAATTAGAAAGAAAGAAGTAAAATTGGAATAAACAGGAGAGATCCAAGGTGGCAGAGTAGATAAAAGCTGTGCTTGCCTCATCCTGTGAACACATCAAAATTATAACTAAATTGTAGAACAACCAACCTGGAGAACCATCTGAAGTCTAACTGAACAGAAGTTTCATAACTAAGTATATAAAGAAGCCACGTCAAGACTGGTCCTACACCCATGTGTGGCAGTTGAAAACAGGGGGAGATGGCTCAGTCACAGATGTTTCCCACAGAGCAGTAAGGGTCCCCAGACTCACACCAGGCTCCCTAGCCTGGAGTAGTAGTGCTGGGAAGAGGAGCCCCCAAAATATCTGGCTGTGAAAAACAATGGGAATTCCACTGTCTGTGTGTAACAGAAGGCTGTGGCGAAACCCTGTCATCCTCTTAAAAGGACCCCGCAGGCACTCACTCTGGGCTCCAGCTAAGGGTCAGTGACACAGGGGGCATCAGAGACATATGGGGAGACTGAGTTGTGTAACTGTGTAACTTCAGGGCAAGAACTGGAGGGACAGTTGTCATTTCCCCTGTGTGGGATGCTTCTCCTATGCAGCCAGCAGGCAGGCACCACCTTTCCTGTGTTGAGCCCCTACCCCATGCCAATGGCCAAATCTGAATCTGAATTGGTCTGGTGAGCTCGTCTCACTCCACCCAGATGACTCACTAAGTGGAGGCTTTATCAGTGGGTGAACCTTACAGGAGCTGGCAGGTGGCAATCGGCCTCAGTGTCCTGGCTTTTTCAGAGCTACCCCAAACCTGGTACTAGTGGCAGCCATCCATAGCAAGGCCTCTCCTATGTGCCTCCAGGTCTAGCACAGGCAGCGACCAATCGTGGATTGCTTTGTAGCTCCTACCAGGTACTCCACAGCCAGTCACAGGCAGTGGTGACCTGGCCCTGCAACACAGCCCCTCCCAAGAGGCCCCAGAACCTACATACTTGGAGGCTGGCTTCAGACCACAGCAGAGCACCACCCAATTAGCCCAAGTGGCACACCCAAATGGTGGTCTCAACAGGCATCAGAGGCCACTAGAGCAAATCCTGATCTGTGGGGTAAGCCCTCCACACAGCAGCCTGTAAGCTGTGGATGTGACCAAAACCCACAGTGATTTACCCTGAGGGTCAATACCATCCACTGACATGCCAACAGCAATCAAGGCTCAACAATAACAGAAGGGCACACACAACTTACACAGGGGACATTCCTGGGGCACCCAGCTCAGGTGACCAGGGAGACTGTGCCAGTGGGCCCCACAGAATAGCTACTAAATAAGGCCACCCAGCAAGACTGGGAGACATAGCAGATCTATCTAATACTTAGAAACAAACACAGGCAGCCAAAATGAGGAAACAAGAAATATGTTCCAAATGAAAAAGTAGGAGAAAACTGCAGGAAAAAAGCTAAACAAAATGGAGGCAAGCAACCTACCAGAGACAGAGTTCAAAACAATGGTTATAAGGATACTCAAGGAACTTAGTGAGAATTTCAACAAAGACAGAGAAGCATCAAAAAGGACATAAAAATTATAATTAAAAAAAAAACAGTAATAAGTGAAGAATACAATAACTTAAATGAAGAATGCACTAGAAGGAACCACCAGCAGGCTAGATGAAGCAGAGGATCATATTAGGGATTTGGAAGACAAGGTAGCAGAAAACATCCACTGGAACAGCAAAAAGAAAACAGAATTCATAAAACATGAGGATAGTTTAAGAGGTCTCTGGGACAATATCAAGTTTAACAACATTAGCATCATAGGGGTACCAGAAGGTGAAAAAAGAAAGCAAAGAATTGAAAAATATTTGAAGAAATAATGACTGAATCTGAAATAATTTTCTGGTGAAGGAAACAGACATACAAACCCAGAAAGTGCAGAGAGTCGTAAACAGGATAAACCCAAACAGGCCCACACAAAGACACATCATAATTAAAATGGCAAAGGTGAAAGACAAAGAGAATCCTAAAAGCAGCAAGAGAAAAGCAGTTAGTTACCTAAAAGGGAGCCCCCATAATACTGTCAGCTGATTTCTCAATAGAACTTTGCAGGCCAGATGGGATTAGCAGGAAATATTCAAAGTGATGAAAAGCAAGGACCCATAACAAAGATTACTCTAACCACCAATGCTATCATTTAAAATTGAAGAAGACTGTCATGGGGATATGAAAGCCAATTTGGGGAATGTAATCAATAATATTGTAAAAATTTTGTAGGGTATCCGACAGACACTTGTCTCATTAGGGGAGACCACGTCAGGGATGATGTAGATGCCTGATCACTGCACTGTACACCTGAAGCTAAAGCTGAACAATAATGAATGTCAACTACAATTTTACATACATATATATGTATATATGTATATAATATATTTACAAGAAGCAGAGTACAGCATTAAGAATAGAGACAGTGGAAATGTAATGGCTGTGTGCGATGTCAGATGGGTAGTGGATGGGGGGAAGGGAGTTGTCATTGTGTGAGGGATACAAATGATAAATTTCTAACTATTACATTGTTTTGTGCAACTGAAAATAATTTTTTTAAAAAGTTAGAAAGAAAGAAAGAAAGAAAGGAAGGGAAGGAGGGAGGGAGGGAAGGAGGGAGGGAAGGAGGGGGAGAGAGAGAGAGAGAGAGAGAGAGAGAGAGAGAGAGAGAGAGAGAGAGAAAGAGAGAAAGAAATAAAAGAAAGCACGGAGACAGGCACCTGCTACTGTACTTCAGATCCAGCAGACACCCAATAAATGATGGTGGAGGTATTAAAAATAAATAAAATAAATTGAAGAAGAGATAAAAAGTTTCCCAGACAAGAAAAAGCTAAAGGACTTCATCAACACCAGACCAGTATTACAAGGAATATTAGAGGGACTTCTTTAGACAGAGAAAAAAAAAAGATAAAAAATCTGAATAATTAAATGGCAATAACTACATACCTATCAACATTTACTTTCAGTGTAAATAGATTAAATGCTCCAATCAAAAGATATAGGAGGGCTGAATGGATAAGAAAACAAAACAAAAAAATCCTTACATATGCTGCCTACAACAGACTCACTTGAGATTGAAAGCCACTAAGCATGGAAAAAAGTATTTTATGAAAATGGAAACAAACAAACAAAAGCTGATGTAGTAACCCTTATTCCAGAAAAAATAGACTTTCAAACAAGGGCTATAAGAGGAGACAAAGAAGGATCCAGAAATCCCACTTCTGTGTATTTATCTGAAGAAATCCAAAATACTACTTTGAGGGGACAAGTGCGTCCACATGTTCATTGCAGCATTATTTACAATAGCCAAGATGTGGTGGAGGCAGCCTGGGTGTCCATCGATGGAAGACTGGATAAAGAGGAGGTGGTACATATATACAATGGAATACTGCTTGGCCAGGGAAGGGAATGGGTTCTTGCCATCTGCAGCAGCCTGAATGAACCTGGAGGGTATTGTGCTGAGCGGAGTATGTCAGACAGAGAAAGACAGATGCAATATGATTTCACTTATATATGGAATGTACAGAACAAAATAAACAAAAAATAAAGCAAACTCATAGATACAGAGAACATTTTGATAGTTGCCAGAGGGGAGTTTAGGGGATTGGTGAAAAGAAGGAAGGGATTAAGAAGTACAAATTGGTTGTTATAAAGTAGTCATGGGGAGTATAGAATAAGGAGTATAGTCAATAATATTGTAATAACTATTTATGGTGTCAAATGTATACTAAATTTAGAGTGATGTGAAGGGTTTTGGGGGACAGGGTGAAAAAGGTGAAGGGATTAAGAAGAACAAACTGGTAGTTACAAAACAGTCATGGGGATGTAAAGTAAAGCATAGGAAATATATTCAATAATATGGTAATAACTATGTATAGCGACAGGTGAGTACTGGACTAGGACTAGACAGGGGCATCACTTATTAAGTTATACAAATGTCCAACCACTATGCTGTATACTTGAAATTAATATAAAATAATATTGAATGTAAACTGTAATTGAAAAATTTAAAAAGCGGGGAAAGGTAAAAGGCAATAAGTGGTCCAAATTTCTGGGTATAAAACAAATAAGTCATGGGGATATAACATACAGCATATATATACAGAATATAGTCGATAATATTATGACAGTGTGGTACGGTGTCAGATGGTTGCTGGACTTACCATGGTGATCGCCTCTTTAGGTATATAAATGTTGGACAACTATTGTGTACACCTGAAACTGATATAATGTTGTATGTTAGCTATACTTGTTAATAAAAATCTTAAAAAACAAGCAAATAAATAAATACAATTTGCCCTGTTTGAAAATGGTATTATCTTATATATAGGAAATCTAAAAACTCTACCCCCCAGAAAACATGTTAGAATTAATAAGTGAATTCTGTAAAGGTGCAGCATACAATATGAGTATACAAACATCGGTTGCCTTTATATACACTAATTCTCTGAAAAGGAAATTAGGAAAACAATTTACAATTGCCATCAAAATAATAAAATACTTAGGAGTAGACTTAACTAAGAAAGCAAAAGACTTATATACTATTAACTACAAAATATTGATGAAAGAAGACACAAACAAATGAGAAGACAGCCTGTGTTCATGGATTGGAAGACTTAATATTGTTAAAATGTCCATACTACCCAAAGAGATTTACAGATTCAGTACAATCCCTATTGAAATCTCCATGGTAGTTTTTACAGAAAAAAATTCTAAAGTTTATATGTAACCACAAAATACTCTAAATAGACAAAACAATCTTAAAAAAACAAACAAACAAACAAAAAACAAATCTGGAGACCTCACACTTCCAAATTCTAAAATATATTAAAAAGATATAGCAATTAAAACAGTATAATACTAGCATAAAGACAGATATATAGACCAATGGAACAGAATAGAGAGCCCAGAAATAAATCCACATACACATATATATGGTCAACTGATCTTCAACAAGTGTGCCAAAAATAAACAATACGAAAATGATACTCTCTTCAACAAGTGGTATTTGTTGGGAAAACTGGATCTCCACATGCAAAAAAGGAAGAAAGGAAAAGAGAGAGAGAGAGAGAGATAGAGAGAGAGAGAGAGGGAGGGAGGGAGGGAGGGAGGGAGGGAGGGAGGGAGGGAGGGAGGGAGGGAGGGAGGAAAAGAAAGAAGAAATTGGAGCCTTATCTGACACCATACACAAAAACTAACTCAAAATGCATTACAGATTTCAATGTAAGACCTGAAACTATAAAACTCCTAGAAAAAAGCATAGGGTAAAAGCTTCATGATATTGGTCTTGGCAATGATTTCTTGGATGGCAACAAAAGTGAAAATAGACAAGAGGGACTACATCAAACTAAAAGCACAGCAAAAGAAACAATTGAAAAAGCAACCTATGGAACGATGGAATGGGAGAAAATATTTGCAAACCATGTATCTGGTAAGGGTTTAATTTCTAAAATATATAAGGAATTCATACAACTCAATAGCAAACAAAAAATAAAACAAAAACCTGATTGAAAAATGATCTTAGGACTTGAATAGACATTTCTCCAAAGAGGTACAAATGATCAACAGGTATGAAAAGATTCTCAGTGTCACTAAGCATCAGGAAAATGTAAATCAAAATAATATGATATCACCTCAATACCTGTTAAAATAGCTATTTTCAAAAAACCAAAAGAGACGACAAATGTTGTAGATGTGTGGAGCATGTAGAGAAATCAAAACTCTTATACACTGTTGCTGAGAATGCAAAAATGGAGCAGCCACTATGGAAAAAAGAATGTGAGTTCCTCAAAATAAATAGAACTACCATATGACCCAGCAATCCCACTTCTGAATATTCATCCAAAAGAATTGAAATCAGGACCTCAAAGAGGTATTTGCACTCCCATGTTCATATTGCAGCACTGTTCTCAGTAGACAAGATGTGGAAAGAACCGAAATGTCCATCGATGAAAGAATGTTTTGTTTTGTTTTTTAATGTGGTAGATACATGCAATGGAATGTTATTCAGCCTTGAAAAAAGAAGGAAATCCTGCAATATGTGACTGCATAGATGAACGTGAGGACATTATACTAAGTGAAGTAAGCCAGTCACTGAAGGACACATGCTGCTCCATTCCATTTCCAAGAGTTATATAAAATAGTCAAACTCATAGAATAGAAAGGTGGTTGCCAGGGGTTAGGAGGAAGGGGCCATGGGAGTCACTAATCAATGGATATAATATTTCAGTTTTGAAAGCTGACCAAATTTAAAGATCTGTTGTAAAATATTGTGCCTATAGATAACAATACTGTATTGTACACTTAAAATGTGGTAAGAAGGTAGAAATTATGTTAAGTGTTCTTACTGCAATACTTTTTTTCTAAATAGCAGGTAGAGAGGAAGGAGCTAAGAGATTTCTGATAGGATTCAGTGGCTGAATGTATATAAGGGCTGAATATATTAATTTTCTATTCCTGTGTAACACATTACTACAAACTTAGCAGTTTAAAACCACAGTCATTTTAAGTTCATAGTTCTGTAGGTCAGAAGTCCAGGTATGATGTAGCTGAGTACTCTGCTCAGAGTTTCACAAGGCCAAAGTCAAGGCATCAGCAGGGCTTACAACTTATCTCATTTGGAGCTCAGGTTCCATTTCTAAGATCACGTGGCTGTTGGCAGAATTCGGTTCTGCACCTGCAGAACTGAGGTTTCTGGCTCTCTTGTTGTCCAGCCAGGGCCTGTTCTCAGCCCCTACAGGCCACTCACATTCCTTGCCATGCGGTCCCTTCCATCTTCAAAGCCAGCAACAGAGAATCTTCCTCATGTTGAATCCTTCTCACGCTTTAAATCTTTTTCTTAGAAGAAGCCCAGTTCCTTTTAAGGGCATATGTGATTAGACCAGGATAATCTCCCTTTCTTTATTTTTTTTTATTAAAGTTTATTGGGGTGACAATTGTTAGTAAAATTACATAGATCTCAGGCATACAATTCTGTAACACATCATCTATATGTCATACTGTGTATTCACCACCCAGAGTCAGTTCTCCTTCCATCACCATATATTTGATCCCCTTTACCCTCATCCACCATCCCCCTCCCCCCTTACCCTCTGGTAACCATTAAACTATTGTCTGAGTCTATGAGTTTTTGTTTCTTCATTTGTTTGTCTTGTTCCTTTGTTGTTTTCAGTTTTATATCCCACATATCACTGAAATCATATGGTTCTCAATTTTTTCTGTCTAACTTATTTCTCTCAGCATTATAATCTCAAGATCCATCCATGTTGTCACAAATAGAAGATGTGGTGTATATGGCATACTATTCTGCCATAAGAAAAGATGAGATAATCTCCCTTTTTTAACGTCAACTGATTTGGAACTTTGCATCTGCAAAATCCCTGTCTGGCAGCACCCTAGATTAGAGTTTAATTGAAAAAGTGGGTGGCGTATATACACCAGAGGGTGGGGATTCTGATGGGTCATCTCAGAAATCTGCTTACCACAGTGAGGAATAGGGAGAAAGGAGGGTAGACTGGGAGAGTTCTAGCTGGGCACATTGGAAAAATTATGGAGCCATTAACTAAGGATGAGAATACAGAAGGTAAACCAGTTTGGATGGGAAGGTGAGCTCAAATTTAGATACATGAGGTAAATAGTTTAAGAGAAAAAATCTCACTAAGTAACTTTTTGTATATGAGAATGTCTTCTGCCAACTGAGTCCCAATGTTTTTTTTTTTTTTTTTTCCAGAAATATAAAACTATTGGTGGAAAAAATAAGTTGTTAAAAGGAACTGGTCTTTAGGGAATATGGGGATAAAGGAATTATACTTTCTGAAAATATTTTGCTTTGCTCAGCTCAGCTATCTTAAAGCTCCAAAGAATATTCTGTAACTCAGTGGGTTATAAAATGAGGGGCCAGATTTTCATTCTCTAATTCTTGAGAGAATCTCGCCCCAAGTTTTCATTATAGTAGGTATTTCTACCTCGTGGCAGGAAATGGCAGTCTGCTGAATAACGGCCTTACATATTTCCACCTGCTGAAGACCTCAATGTGAAAAGTTACAAGGTAATTTTCCTTCTTCCTCAAAAATCTATCCATAAGTCTAAAATATCAACTACACAGGGCAGCACATTCAGAGACTACCAAATGGTAGTCTAGTTAAATAAATTTCCATGATTCCTCCCACCTTCCCACAAATTATTGAGATGATCAGCATTGCAGGGGGAGAGAGAAGAACCCAATATGACTAAATCTTTTCTGCATTTGTCCTGCAGACAGGGAGGCAGGGGCAGACAACCTTCAGGGCAAATAACTACAATTTAATCTGACAAGAGCGAATAGAGGTACATATGAGGTACTAGACAGCTCCAAGGATGGAAATGAGGGCCAAAATCCAGCCAGAGAATGAATCATAGAAGACTTTTTATACCAGGATTGGGTTGTTTTGTCTCATTTTGCGTTGTAGATGCTTGGGAGCCAGTTTTTTATGTGTGGAGGTTTTTTCTTTCAGAATTTATCTCCTTTTTTTTTTTTTTTTTTTTTCACAACTTCATTGAGGTAAAATTTAAGAAAAAGAAACTGCATAATATTTAAAGTGTATAATTTGATCAGTTTTGACAAAGGTATTAATCTTCGAAGTCATTACCATAGTTAAAATAACAAATTTATCTATTACCCCCAAAGTTTCCTCGAGCCCCTTTCTAATCCCTGTCTTCTGTTCCATCCCACCCTGGCAACCCCGATCTGCTTTCTGCTGGCATAGATGACTTTGAATTTTCTAAAATTTCCTATACATGAAACAGTACAGTACGTTCTCTTTTCTTGTCTGGCTTCTTTGATTCACCATCACAATTTTGAGATTCATCTATAGTCATCTATTCATCTATATCTATACTGCATGTTTCATTAGTTTATTCTTTTTATATTATGGAGTTATATTGTGTAAATATACCATAATTTGTTTATCCTCTTGCCTGCTGAGGACAGTTAGGTTGTTTATAGTTTGGGACTATTACATAATGCTGATACGGACCTGTGTGTACAAGTCTTTGTGTGAATATGTGCTTTAGTTTCTCTTTGGTAACTATCTAGGAGAGGATTTGCTGCATTATATGATAGGAGAACGTCTAACTTAAGAAACTGAAAAATTGTTTTCCAAAGTGGCTGCACCATTTTCCTTCCCTCCAGCAAGGTATGAGAGTCCCACTTGCTCCACATCCTTGCCATTACGTGGCATAGTTATTTTCACTAACCTAATGGGTGTATAGTAGCGTCTCATCGTGGTTTTATTTTGTCTTTCCCTGTTGACTAGTGATGTTGAGCATCCTCTTATGTACTTTTCGGCCATTTGTGAATTTTGTGAAGTGTCTGGTCAAATATTTTGCCCAATTTTTATTACTGAATTGTAAGACATTGAAGGGATTTAAGCAACAGTATCATAATCAAATTTATGTTTTAGAAAAATCACTCAAGCAGGAAATATTGAGGATGAAATTACGGCAGAGAGAGACAGTGAAATAGGTCCAGCAAAAGATGCTAAGATAGTGGCACTGGGTTAAGAAGAAATGTCTTTGAGATAGAACTAAGGTGACAATTTTTATATATGAGCGGTAATCAAGGAAATATGATTTAGTTGGAAATGAGGGTGTAGAATTCAAGAAGAAAAATAAACCAAATACTTACACAGCACTCACTGTAAGCACAGTTCTTTCTGAGCATTATCACAAATATGTATTAACTCAGGATTAATACTCATTACAATCCTAGCAAGGTGGGCATTATTCTCCACACGTGGAATATGAGGAAACTGAGGCACAGAGTGAATAGGTATCATGCCTGAAAATATAAACAGATAACTACAATCAGTGCGATTAAATTTACAGAAAATAATATGACTTAAAGGATAATAAAACATAGTTTTGGAACCAGGCAACTTGGAGTTTAAATGTTACCTACCGTATATAGGCAGCATGACCTTGGGCAAGTTACTCAGACTCTATCCATCTCCCTTTTCTTATTTGCAAAATGAGGATACCACTGTTTCTCAGATTGTTGTGAGCAGTGAATGAGAACACTTGTTAAAAGTTCCTAGAACAAAATACGTGCCCAACAAATGTTACTGCTGGTCCCACTTTCCAGTAGATGTAGCCATACGGGTGAATGAAATTGTTCAGGGAAAGCCTACAGAAAGGAACAAAGAGGGAAAAAGACGGGAACTTAAGAAACACCACTTTTGTGGACAGAGTACAAGAATAAAGGAAAAGGAGCTGGAAGAACATATGTTCATATATGTGAACACTGATGTTCATAATAGATCAGGACCCCACAGTGGGGACCCCACAGGTTAACCTCACGTGTTTCTAATGAGGGCAAACAGGTGAATCTGTCATGTCTCACACACTAGAGTCTACACCAAGGCAGACTTTCTACACAGGAAAGAACTTGTAGAATATGTTGTAACCAAAGTTGAGGTGTGCTGTTTGTGAGGCATTTATTCATTTTTAAAAAAAATTGAACTACAAAAACAGAGCATACTAAATAAAAAAAACAAATGATACAAAAAGGTATGTACTAAAAAGTGAGACCTCTCCTCTTCAATACCTCCACACTCCCCAGGTGCACTTCCATTAATTGTTGGTTTGGACTTTTCATATATATGTATAAAATTGGGGGTGCCAAAAAAATGTATACAAGTGGACACTTTGGTCAACATTGCTCAAGCAGTAGTTCGCCATAATCAGAAGTGTCTGGACGCTGATGGTAACCACTTTGAGCACCTCTTGTAATTGCAGAAGTCAAACATGACTTGCATTCATCTTTTGTTATTGGTATATATTGAGAATTACAATTTTAATAGTTTTTTCCTTTCTTAAAATCTTAAAATGTGTATGTGTGTATATATATGTGCATATATATATATATATATATATATATATATATATATATATGTATATAATACAAAAAGAACCACCTCATATTTTAAAATTGTGGCACAGTAGTCTAAACTACTGATACCATTGATGAGAGTAAGGTTGATTATCATTTTCTCCATAATCTATTCTACTGCAATTAACGTTCCTGAACAAATATGAGCATGCAAATGAAACTGTTTGGTGTAGGGACACGTGTATGTTAAATTTTGAATGAATTGCAAAATTGGCCTCCAAAAATGTTTTAGCAATTTGAAGCTCACCATCTATATCCTAATAGCTAATATCTATTGAACATTTGCCAGATGCAAAACACTATGCTAAGGGATCTATGTAGAGCATCTCAACAAACCCTACTGTGTTCATTCTATTATTATTACTTTTGTTTTCTAGATGGAAATGAAGGTCCAGGGAGGATGGGTAATTTGAATGAGGTAGCATAGCTAAGAAGTGGTAGAGCAATGATTCAAACCCAAATCCTCTTTTATTTATTATTGTCTGTAAATTGTGCTGATTCTTTTACTTATCACTAATTGGTTTTAGTCTTGCCTTCCCCTTTCATAAATTCATGTTCACTGATGGCGTGCATCTTTGAGTCTTTTCTTCCAGGAATAATATAGGGGTGACAAAAATGTCTAAATCCTTGTATGTCTAAATGAGTCTGTTTTATTGTCACTCTTGAATGATAGTTCGGCTGACGATAGAACTCTGGGTTCATATTCATTTTCCGCACAGTACATATGTGTCCTTTGTTATCTAATATCCTGTTACAGATGAAACATTTGCTGCCCAGCGGATTTTTTCATGTCTTTGTAGGTAGACATCTCTTTATCTCTCTCTCCCCGTTCCTTCCTCCCTCCCTCTTCCCATGCCCTCCTCTCAAGTTATGGGATTCTCTCTGTTGCTGAGGGTCACAAATTTAGGAAAGAAGTATCTGGATCTTTTAATCTGAAAACATAGCTTCCAATTAGGGAAATTTATTCTATTGTTTATTCATATCTTCAGCTTAATTTTCTCCTAATGGGAAATCCTACTAGGTGGATACATCTACATGCTCGTGGATCTACTTTCCACATCTCAACATTTTCTCAATTTTCATCCCTTATCCCTTTTAAATCTCCTACTGAGAGAGTTCACCAGCTTGATCTGTTAATTTAATATTTATATCTGCAGTAATGCCCATCATTTTATTCAACCCTATTAGATATTTTTTGAAAATGTTTTTAACTTCAAAGGTATTTTCTTCAGCAGCCTGTTCATAGCAGCAGTATCTCCAAGGGTACTAATTCATGCTCAGTTACATACTAATCATATCAAATATCATATTAAAACAGGATGAGCAGTGAAACTCAAAGGGCGCAGAATAGGTGGGATTTAAATGAGCATCTGAAGCAGAAAGAATTAGCCCTATCATATTCAGTGATCCCTTTCCAACAGAGAAATTTTGAAATATATCTCTTTGCTATCCTGAAATGAAATCCATAGATAATCTGTATAATTAAGAAGAAACCCCATGATACATTGTAATGTAATGAAGACATAAAAGGAAACAATTGAAAGTAAAATAATATGCATTTGGCATGTAAGTGCTCAAGCAGCACTTCCCTAGAGACCACAGTAATCGTATGTGTGCAATCGCTGCACATGCCACAGTGAGGGTGTGACTGATGGGCGGTGTTGGAACTCAGACGCCACAAGTGGTATTGCCATTAGTGACATGATGTTCCAAAATGGTGAAAAACTTTTGGTAAAGTCCCGAAAAAAATGAAGTACAATCTTCCTTTGATTTACATGGTAGTGCATTCCTGGAAAATTCAGTGTATATTATAACCTAGCCAAAATACCACTCATGTTATTCTTTCCTGAGTTGCTTGAGCCAATGTTTATTTTTATTTTTTTTTCCCTTAGAAAAGCTTTTAAGGCAACAAATTTTCCTGAGCTCAATTTTGGTCATACTCCATAGATTCTGATAGTTTATTGTTATTTTCTGAATAATCTGCAATTTTATGTTTATTTCCCAATGAGCACAATAACTTTTCAAGTTTTTAAATCTTCTAGGGAATGTATTTTTGTTTATGTCTATTTGTTATCCTTTTTTAGTTTTATTGGACTGTGGTTATAAAATATAATTTGAAGTATTTAAAAATTTCGAGATTTAATGAGGGTTTTCTTCTGGGCTGTGTTAGAATTGTATCTGGTAAACACTCAGTGGGGTTCTTGAATAGAAGGTGTAGTCTTAGTTTGCAAGACAAAGCATTCCTTCTATTTTTTCTTTTTCAATTACAGTTGACAAGCAATATGTTTCAAGTGTACAACATAGTGATTAACATTTATATAACTTACAAAGTGATGACCTTGATAAGTCCAGAACCCACCTGAGATCATAACTCAGTATTACAATACTGTTGACTATATTCCCTATGCTGTACTTTACTTTACTTTGTAACTACAAATTCGTACTTGTTAATCCCTTCACCTTTTCACCCAATCCCCCAACCACTTCCCATGGGGCAACCATCAGTTTGTTCTCCTTATCTGAGTTTGTTTCTGTTTTGTTTGTTCATTTACTTTGTTCCTTAGATTCCACATATAAGTGAAATCATGATATTTGTCTTTCTCTGCCTGACTTATTTCACTTAGCATAATATCCTCTAGGTCCATCCATGTTGTTGCAGATGGCAAGATTTCAGTCTTTTTTAATGGTCAAGTAATATTCCATTGTACACATGTACCACCTCTTTATCCATTTGTCTTTTAATGGACACTTAAGTTACTTCCATATCTTGGCTATTGTACACAATGTTTCAATGAACATAGGGGTGCATATGTACTTTTGAATTAGCATTTTCCATTTCTTCATACCCAGATGTGGAATTGCTGGGTCATACGGTAGTTCTATTTTTAATTTTTTGAGGATTCTCCATATTATTTTCCATAGTGGCTACACCAATTTACAATCCCACCCATAGTGCCTGAGGGTTTCCTTTTTTCCACATCCTTGCCAGCACTTGTTGTTTGATTTATTGATGATAGTAATTCTGATAGGTTTGAGATGATATCTCACTGTGATTTTAATTTACATTTCCCTTATGATTAGTGATATTGAGCATCTTTTCATATGTCTATTGTCCATCTGTATGTCCTCTTCAAAAAAAAAAAAGTCTATTCAGGTCCTCTGCCCATTTTTAAATCAGATTCTTTGTTTTTTTGTGGCGTTAAGTTGTATGAGTTCCTTATATGTTTTGGATATTAACACCTTATCTGATGTGTCATTGGAGAATATCTCCTACTCACTAGGTTGTCTTTTCATTTTATTGATGGTTTCCTTTGCTATGCCAAAACTTTTAGTTTGATATAGTTCCACTTGTTTGTTTCCCTTGCTTATGGAGATATCTCATAAAAAATATTACTGATAGCAACGTCAGAGAGTTTACTGCCCGTTTTCTTGTAAAGAGTTTTATGGTTTGGTGTCTTACATTTAAGTCTTTAATCCATTTTGAGTTTATTTTTGTATGTGGTGTAAGAAAATGGTCTAGTTTTAATTTTTGCATGTATCTGTCCAGTTTCCCCAACACTGTTTATTGAATAGATTGTCTTTATTATTATATATTCTTGCCTCCTGTCATAGGTCAATTGATCATAGAGGCATGGGTTTATTTCTGGGCTATTATATTCCATTGATCTATGTGTCTGTTTTTATGCCAGTGCCACACTGTTTTGATTACTATAGCCTTGTAGTATTGTTTGATATCAGCTTTTATGTCACCTCCAACTTTGTCCTTCTTTCTCAAGATTGCTTTGGCTATATGGGCTCTTTTGTGATTCCATATACATTTTAGGATTATTTGTTTTAGCTCTGTGAAAAATGTCATTGGTATTTTGATGGGGATTGCATTAAATCTGTAGGTTACTTTGGGTAGTATGGACATTTTAACAATGTCAGTTCTTCCTATCCATGAGCACAGTATATACTTCCATTTATTTATACCTTTAGTTTTTTTTTCTTCAGTGTCTCATTGTTTTCTGAGTATAGATCTTTCTTGGCTAAATTTACTCCTAGGTATTTTATTCTTTTTGATGCAATTGAAAATGGGACGGTTTTCTTAATTTCTCTTTGTGGTAGTTAGTTATTAGTGTATAGACATGCAACTGACTGCTGAATATTAATTTCATATCTTGTAACTTTACTGAATTCATTTATTCTAATAGTTTTATTGGTGGGATTTTAGAGTTTTGTACATGTGGTATCATGTCATCTATTAATATTGACAGTTTTACTTCTTTTCTAATTTGGAAACTTTTTCTATATATATATATATTTTGTCTGATTGCTTTGGCTGGAAGTTCCAATATTACAGGTATATCTCATTTTATTATTCTAGGCTTTATTTTACTTCACAGATGTTTTCTCTTTCTTTTTCTTTTTTTTTTTTTTTAAATAAAATCAAGGCAAGACCCTCCAACAGCAAAAAGATTATGCCTCGCTTTATTATGATACTTTCTTTATTATGGTAGTCTGACACCAATCCTGCAATATATCCGAGGTATGCCTGTATGATGAATAAGAGTGGTGACAGTAGGCATCCTTATTTTATTCCTCGTCTTAGAGAAAAAAAGCTTTCAACTTTGCATTGTTGAATATGATGTTAACTGTGGGTTTGTCATATAACCTTTATTATGTTCAGATATGTTCCCTTTATTGTCAGTTGTTTGAGAATTTTAACCATAAATTGATGTTGGATTTTTCAAATGCTTTTTCTGTATCTATTGAGATGATCACTTGATTTTTCTTCATTTTGTTTATGTGTTGTATCACATTGATTGATTTGTGGATATTGAACCAAGCTGGCATCCCAGAAATAAATCCTACTTGATCATGATCTTTTTAATGTATTGCTGAAGTCAGTTTGCTAATATTTTGTTGAGGATTGTTGCATCTATGTTCTTTGGGGATATTGGCCTATACTTTTCTTTTTTTGTAATGTCTTTGGTTTTGGTATAACAGTAATAGTAGGCTTGTAAAATGAGTTTTGGAGCCTTCCATCCTCTTCAAATTTTTTGAATAGTTTGAGAAAGATAGGTATTAATTCTTCTTTGAACACTTAATAAAATTCACCTGTGAAGCCATCTGGTCTAGGACTTTTGTTTGTTGGAAGTTTTTTTATTACTGGTTCAATTTCATTAGTTATTGGTCTGTTCATAGTTTCTGTTTCTTCAGATTCAGTCTTAGAAGATTTTATGTTTCTAGAAATTTATATATTTCTTCCAGGTCATCCAATTTGTTGGCATACAACTGTTCATAGTATTTTCTTATAATCCTTTGTATTTCTGTGGTCAGTTGTTACTTCTCTTTCATTTCTGATTTTATTTGGGCCCTCTTTTTCTTGATGAGTCAGGTTAAAGGTTTATCAGTTTTGTTATCTTTTCAAAGAACCAGGTCTTGGTTTCATTGATCTTTTCTCTTGTTTTTTAGACTATTTTTAAAAATTTCTACTCTGATCTTTATTATTTCCTTTCTTTTACTCACTTTAGCTTTGTTTGTTCTTTTTATTCTAGTTCCTTTAAGTATAAATTTAGATTGTTTAAATTTTTCTTTCTTCTTGAAGTAGACCGGTATTGCTATTAATCTCCCTCTTAGAACGGGTTTGGCTGTGTCTCATAGATTTGGGGTCACTGCGTTTCCAGTTTCATTTGTGTCATGGTGTCTTTTGATTTCTTCCTTGATCTCATTGTTAACCATTCATTGTTTAGTAGCATGTTATTTAGCCTCCACATGTCTGTGTTTTTCAGTTTTCTTCTTATAATAGATTTCCAGTTTTATAACATTGTGATTGGGGAAGATGTGTGATATGATTTTAGTCTTCTTAAATTTATCGAGACTTGTTTTGTGGCCTAACATGTGGTCTAGCCAGGAAAATGTTCCATGTGCACTTGAAAAGAATTTATACTCTGCTGCTTTTGGGTGAAACATCCTAAACATAAGTCCATCTGGTCTAATGTGTCATTTTCAGGCTACCATTTCCTTGATTTTCTGTGTGGACAACCTATCCACTGATGTCAATAGGTTGTTAAAGTTCCCTACTATCACTGTATTACTGTTGATCACTCCCTTTATGTCCACTAATATTTGCTTTATATATTTAGGTGCTCCTATGTTGGCTTTGTAAACATTTACAAGAGTTATATCGTCTTGTTGGATTAATCCCTTTATGATATATCCTTTGTCTATTGTTACAGCTTTTGTTTTAGTCTATTTTGTAAAATATACATATTGCTAAACCAGCTTTTTTTTTTTTTTCATTTCCATTTGCATGAAATGTCTTTTTCCACGCCTTTACTTTCCGTCTGAGTGTGTCTTTTGATCTGAAGTGGGTCTCTTGTAGGCAGTATTATGTACAGGTGTTTTTCTTTATTTTTATTAATTCAACCATGTTATGTCTTTTGATTGGAGCATTTAGTGTATTTACATTTAAAGTAATTATTGATAGATATGTAGTTATTGCCATATTTTAAATTGACGATCACTTTAGTTCGAACACATTCTAAAATCATTACAATTTTTACTCACCCCTTCCACATTTATGCTTTTCTCACTTTTACTTTTGTTTTTGTGTTTGCCTATATCACTTAATTTATTTTTGTAATTACACATGATCTTATTTTTGCCTTTTATCATTTGTACTAGCTTTATAGTTTTTTTTTCTATTTTTTTATTAGTTTCAGGTGCACAAGACAAATACTTAGACGTTTATCTTTTATATCCCTCACACTGTGTGAACCCCCTCCCCCCATCCACTACCCCTCTGACATCGTACAGATCCATTGCATTTCCACTGTCTCTATTCCTAATGCTGTACTCCGCTTCCTGTAAGTACGTAGATACATATATATATATATACACACACACATACATATACATACAAACTTGTAGTTGACATTCATTATTGTTCAGCTTCAGCTTCAGGTGTACAATGCAGTGATCAGGCATCTACATCATCCCTGAGGTGGTCTCCCTAATGAGACAAGTGCCCATCGGATATCCTTCAAAATCTTTACATTATTGACTACATTCCACAAATTAATTTTCAGAACCCTGCGGCCATCTTGTGGTTACTGTTTTCTAATCCCCTCACCTTCCCCCTTATCCCCACCCCCCTTCAATCTAGCAACCCTCAGTTTTTCCTCTGTCTCCAAAACTGTTTCTGATTAGTTCATTCACTTATTCTCTTTAGATTCCACATATAAGTGAGATCATATGGTATTTGTCTTTCTCTGTCTGACTTATTTCACTTAACATAATGTTCTCTAGGTCCATCCATGTTGTTGCAAATGGTAAGATTTCTTTCTTCTTTATGGCTGCGCAATACTCCATTGTATAAATGTACCACAGTTTCTTAATTCAGTCGTCTACCGATGGGCATTTTGGTTGTTTCCATGTCTTGGCTGTTGTGTATAGTGCTGCAATAAACATAGGAGTGCATATGGGTTTTTTTAATTAGAGTTTTGGATTTCTCCGGATCGTTACCTAGGAGTGGAATTGCTAGATCATAAGGTAGTTACATTTTCAGATTTTTGAGATACCTCCATACTGTTTTCCATAGTGGCTGCACCAATCTGCAATCCCACCAACAGTGCACAAGGGTTCCCTTTTCTCCACATCAGCGCCAACATTTGTTGTTTGTTGATTTATTGATGATAGCCATTTTGACTAGGGTGCAGTGGTATCTCATGGCGGTTTTTATTTGCATTTCTCTAATGATTAATGAGTTTGAGCATTTTTTCATATGTCTGTTTGCCATCTGTATGTCCTTTTTAGAAAAATGTCTCTTCATGTCCTCTGCCCATTTTTCAATTGGGTTGTTTTTTTGGAGTTGAGTGAGTTTTTATAAATTTGGGATATTAACCCCTTATCAGATATATCATTGGCAAATATCTTTTCCCATTCAGTAGGGCCCCTTTTTGTTTTATTGATGGTTTCCTTTGCTGTGAAAAAAACTTTTTAGTTTGATGTAATCCCACATCTTTATTTTTTCTCTTACTTCCCTTGCACGAGGGGACATATCAGTAAAAATCTTACTCCGGGTAATGTCTGTGAAGTTTCTTCCTATATTTTCTTCTAGGAATTTTATGGTTTCGGATCTTACATTTAAGTCTTTAAGCCATTTTGGATTTATTTTTGTATATGGTGTAAGGGAGGTGGTCCAGCTTCATTTTTTTGCATATGTCTGTCCAGGTTTCCCAGCACCATTTATTGAATAGTCTGTCTTTACCCCACCGTACATTCTTGCTTCCATTGTCGTAGATTAAATGGCCATATAGGCATGGATTTATTTCTAGACTCTATTCTGTTCCACTGATCTATGTGTCTGTTTTTATGCCAGTACCATGCTGTTTTGATTACTGTAGCCTTGTAGTATAATTTGATGTCAGGTATTGTTATACCTCCCACTTTGTTCTTATTTCTCAAGATTGCTGAGGCTACTCAGGGTCTTTTATGGTCCCATATAAATTTTAGGATTATATGTTCTATTTCTGTGAAAAACGTCGTCGGTAGTTTGATACGAATTGTGTTGAATATGTATATTGCCTTAAGCAGTATGGACATTTTAACTATATTAATTTTTCCTATCCATGAACAAACGGGACATCTATAACCCATCAAAGGACTCTCTGCTCATCACGCAGAACAGCTAAGAGACTCGTGCAAGGATTACTTGAAGGTGGGCAAATTCGGCGAGCAGGGGAAGAGGGAAGGGAGTGGAGTGGAGATGCGGCCCGCATCTGTGGCTGTGGAAATGCCACCGGTATCTGCAGCTGCACAGATGCAGGGGATCCCAGGATGGAACAGAGAACACAAAAGCCAGGAGGTGGGCTCTTTCCCTATCCATGAATTTTGTCTTGTTCTTTCACTTGGGACATACTATCTCCTCATTTTAGCTGCCTCCCTGTGCTTGTTTCTATGCATTAGGTAGATATGCTACATCTCACCACGCTTGGCAGAGTGGCCTTATTTAGTAGGTGTCCTGTGGGCCCCAGTGGCACACTCTTCCTGGTCACCTGTGCCAAGTGCTCCCTACGTGGGTTGTATGTGCACTCCTGTTGTAGTTGAGCCCTGATTGTTGTTGACACATCAGTGGATGAGGCTGACCCTCAGACTGACTGGCTGTGAGGGCTAGCCATGACTACAGCAGATTAGCTGACCCCACAGAGTGGGAGTTACTTTGGTGGGGGTCTGGTGCCAGAAAAGTCCACCTTCCAATGTGTCATTTGTGGAGCTGGCTGGGTGGTACTCTGGTGTGGTCTGAAGCCAGCAACCAGGTGCATTGGTTCTGGAGCCTCATGAAGGACCTCCAGTGCAGGCCAAGGTCAGCTGCTGCTAGCGCTGGGCTTGGGGCCACCTGGTAGGAACTACAAAGTGACCTGCAGTTTGTTGCCACATGTGGTGGGCTTACAGGCACTTGGGAGAGGCTGTGCTGGGAACTGAGGCCAGCTGCCTCTTATGCCAGGCTTGTATTTGCTTAGTTGAAGACACATTCCAAGCCAATGTTGGCCACCTCTTATGCCAGGTGGTGGACCACTTGGTGGGAGTTACAATGCAAGATGAGACCAGTTGCCACTTGTGCTGGGCTTGGGGCCACTTAGCAGGAGGTACAGATCATGCTGAGGCCAGCTGCTGCTTCTTTGGTGTTTGTGGAGATTTTTAGGAAAGTCCACAGCAAGAACCAAGCAAGGACACTTGTGTGGAAAAGCTGCTGGAAGTGGCTCAGGCAGAGTGAATAAATTGGGTGGGGCAGGGTCTCAGGGAATCACCAGGGCAGTACGAACAGTGTTAGCCAAGTTAGTGGAGAGCACAGATTTGGCATCTGTTTGTGCCAGGTCAGCTTGGTGGGAGAAGTGCTTAATAAAGTAACAATGGTGCCTGCTAGTACTTCTGTCCCAGGAGAGAGCTGCCCTGATCCCTGCCCCTCCATCCCTTGCTCTGAAGTCAGTCAATTTAGTTTCTCCCCTTGTGTCCCTGGTGCTTTTTGAGCTGTTTCCCCTACTTTGGGGCTTAGAGCCAGTAAGCATGTGAGTGAGTCTGTGCACGTGCTCCTCAGGAGGAGCACCTGTCTCCAGCAGACCTCTGTCTCACTCAGATGCCATCCTCACTGGTTTGCACAGCCAGGTGTTATGAGGACTTCTCACACAGGTGCCCTCAGCTGGGGAGCCCAGTGTGGTGCTGTGACCTTTCCTTCTTCAAGGAGGACCTCTGCAGCCAAGATATCCCTCCTGATTCTTAATTGCCATGCCATGTCTGAGGTACCTGCCCATTCAGCATCTCTGCCCCTCTTACCATTCTTAGCATGGCTTCTTCTTTATATCCTTAGTCATAGGACTTTTGTTCAGCTAGTCTTCAGGTGGTTCTCAATGATGTTTGTTCTGTAATTTAGTTGTAATTTTGATGTGATTATGGGAAGAGGTGAACACAGCATTTACAATACTCCATCTTGCCTGGAATCTCTGGACAGCTTTTCCATGGCTGTAAAATCAGCCTGAGGAATTATGGCTATAACCATTTTTCTTCAAGGTCTAAGAAAAGTGTTTTAAAGATTACAAAGTAATGCGGTTTTGTTGATTGCATTTCTCAATTTTGTGCTGTATGTCTTCAATGCTCTTCCTATTGTGGCTTATACAGCTGATTACTAAAGAATGACTTTTTGACCTAGTTTATGAATATTGAATGCAACTTTGCTGTTATTATTTTGTCCTCTGCTTTTTATTTGCATCTGGCTTATTGTTGCCAATCCTCTTACTTTAAATCTTTCTTTTCTAGAAGTATATGGTTAGTTTCTATTTTTGATACAGATGAAAAGTTGCCTTTTAATACATGAGTTTATGCCAATTAAATCTATAATAAGAGATCCATTTGGTCTTATTTCTGTCATCACATTTAATGGATTCTCTTTTTGGTTCTTCTTTGTATTTACTTTAACTCCACAGGTCAAATTCTTAACAAATAATTTAACTTATATTTAAGTATATTTGTGTTGTTCGCTTCCCTCTTCCATCCTCAGTTGTTCCAGTATCTAATAGATTTCTAATAGCAATATATTTTCTTAAGTTATTACTTTATGCTATACAGCTTTTCTTTAACATTGATAGCAATTATACTGTTTTGTAGCCATAGTTATTTAAATATATTTCTACTTACTGGAACTAATGATTACAAACAGATCACATACGACTAATTAGCAGAGTGCCTGGCACAGAGTAAAGGCTCAACAAATGGAACCTTCTAGTAGAAATATTGCCCAATTCTAGTTAAATAATTAAACAGGCATTACTTTGTTCAAAATAGTAGTCTCACAACCATAAATTTGTAAATCCAAATAAAGACAACTTTCTCCAAAATGTGAATTTTAAGGTGAAATTCTCATCCTTATTATGGAGGAAAAAAATGGAACTCAAGAAAAAGAAAATTTAAACAGAGTGTCTTATTTGGTCTACACTATACATTCCAGAGCATTTTAAAGGTCAACCAATGTGTCAATGTGTCAATGCAACCAATGTTATCATGTGACAGCTAAGCAAAAAGGCAACCTTTGGTAAAAGAAAATAAATATTAGAAGTAGTTGCTGATGGACACTGCCTTCCATTATAAGTGCTTTCAGTAGCAAGTAAACAGCCTAACAGTGACTTAAGCAGCTCATTTAATTTTTTTTGCAAGTTTATTGATATATAATAGACATATAACATATGTAAATTTAAGGTACAAGTTGATGATTTGATACATGTGTATATTGCAAAATGATTACCACAATGGGGTTAGTTAATAACTACATCACGTCACATAGTTACCTTTTTAAGTGTGTGCTGATAACTTAAGATTTATTCTCTTAGCAACATTCAAGAACCCAATACAGTACTGTTAAATGTAGTCACCATGCTGTACATTAGATCCCTGGAACTTATTTACCTTCTTACTGGAAGTTTGTACCCTTTTGCCAACATCTCCCCATTTCTGCCACCTCCCAGTCCCTGATAACCACCATTCTACTCTCTATTTCTATCAATTTGGCATTTTTAGATTCCACATATGAGAATATACATCATTTGTCTTTCTCTATTTCACTTTGCATAATGCCCTCAAGGTCCACCCATGTTGTCACAAAAGGCAGGATTTCCTTTTTTATGGCTGAATAATATTCCATTGTGTGTGTGTGCATATATGGTATATGTGTGTGTGTGTACACACACATACACAGGATTCCAAAAATAATGTATACACATTTTAATAAAATGAAAAACTGTATTAAAATTGTAATACTCAAAATATACTGATAACAAAAGATGAATACAAGTTACATTTGACTTCTGCAATTACAAGAGGTGCTCAAAGTGGTTACCAGCAGCATAATTTTAATACAGTTTCTTCCTTTCTTAAAATGTGTATACATTTTTTGGGCACCTTTGGCACCCTCTGTATATATACACACATATGCACACACATATTCTTTATTCATCTGTTGATGGACACTTGTTTCCATGTCTTGGCTGTTGTGAATAATGTTGCAGTGAATATGGGGGTGTAGTTATTTCTTTGACATAGTGATTTCATTTCCTTTGGATATATACCCAGAGGCAGAATTGCTGGATCATATGGTAGTTCGATTTTTAATTTTTTTAGTAACTGCCACAGTTTTCCTTAGCGGCTGCACCAATTTATATTCCCACCAACAGTATATAAGAAGAACATTGTTTATTGTTTATACAGCAATTGGAGGAAGGAGGTCCCAGGAATTTTTCAGCAGCTCAATGGTATTATGGATTTAGGATCTTTTCCTTTTTCTACTTGCTCATCCTTAATAGATTGGCCTATATCATCCACCGGTTTAGGGCTACGATAATTGCTGTCACATTGGCAAGCATCCCAACATAATTGAAGCATCTCAAACAAGAAGGATCAGAGCAGGGGCATAAAAGATGTTAACCTCATGCAGTTGTTTGTTTTAAATCAGGGAAGCATCTTTCTCATGGCTCTTCCAACAGAGATTACCTGGAATTAGGTAGCATGGACAACTCAGAGCAATCACTGCAAAAAAGATATTGTCATGATTGACTTAGACCAATGATTCATTACTAAGGACTGGGACTTAGGCAGACTCAACAGAAAATTGTATAGTCTGTTATATAAGTGTTTGCATTGCTTCTGCTAATAGCCCCTGTTTGAAGATTAACCCACTCATACAGGCATAGATACATCAAGTTATATCTGACTAAAACAATCGTATTCTGAGAAAACTCTTTGTAAACTGTATATGCATAAAAGAGGATGAACAATCACTCCCTTAATTACCAATTCTCACCTGTGTCCAGCTTTGGCTTAAGTTATAGCAACACCAGGATGCAAATGCTGTAAGAACAGCATGGGCTTGGAGCAGGACAGACCATGATTCAAACCTTGATTCCACTACTTGTGACCTCTGTTACCTTGGGCAAGGTACTTAGGCTCCACCCCTCAGTTTTCTCAACTGTAAAATATTAGATACTATCTTCCATATGAGGTAGTTGTGAGGATTAAATGAGATAACGTATGAAAATCATACAGATGTGAGATGATTACATAATAAATACAATTTCATCAGGCACTGATTAGGCCTGTGTAAGTGCATAGGTGTTATAAAAGGAATATATTTCCTGCCCTGCAGGTTAAGTGTAATTGAGCAAGCATTCAAAAAGGAAGGGTGATAGCAGAACAAAGGGCATTAATATAATTAAGAGACATTTCTTTCACATGGATATCTACTATACTGCATACTGGTGACCAAAAACAAATACTGGCTCACTTTCTTATTGAGGATTACCTATTTATTTCCAATGTATCACTTAGAAGTAATGGAATTTTTTAAAACAATAAAGCTTATCATAGAAATTATTTGTTAGGAAGCTTCCAGTGAATTCACTAACAGGGGAACTGTTTATGTAGGGTAATCAGAATATTTATATAGCTATTTTTAAATTGTGTGATGTGAGAGAATGACCATTATAAAACAGCTCACAGCTCTTGAATACTTCTATCCCAGGTTTTGTTCCAGTACTTCACATGGATCAGTTCTTTTATTTCATGCCCACAATAATTCAAAGAAGTACTATTATTGCCTCCATTTTTCTGAGAAAATGACGACCAGAGAGGTTAAATGACTTTCTGAAGGTTGCAAAGCTGGTAATAAGCAAAAACTCAATTCCATGTTTAACTGTTACACTGTATAAGCTTTCTGTGGAAGCAGAGCTGGGGCTAATTGGCACAACTACTGAAGCAAGGCCAGTACTAATTAGCTGGTCTGTATGAGCAGGTGGCAGTTTGTCCTCATATGCACAGCGGAAAAAGTTTAGCTTTGCCTGTGGGAAGGAGTTGCGGGGGAGGGAACGGTGTTGCCATCATGGATGGGCTGGGATGTGCACCCCACTGTATTTCTCTCTCCACATCTTTAAATGGCTGCACTGTATGGGTAAGAGCAAGACCAGTGAATTCCATCTCCCAACAACCTCAATGGAACCAGCAAATGTTCAAAAAAAGTATGAAATTTAATTTTAGACAGGCAAATTCAAATCAATCCCTTGGTATCAGTGGAAAACAATTGGTTCTACCGTGGGAAACACCATAGTAGATCTGCAAGTGCAAAAACAATTTTCAAGGCAGTACACATGCAATTTGAAGATACTTTATTAAGATCATAGGTTTTCCATTACATTTATTTATAAATCCTTACTAGTTCAAAAGAAAATAAATAATAAAAATCTATATCTTCAGGAAGCTTTTAACAACATAGTTTTGTAAATCACAGACGTTTCCATGTTTGTCAATTTTCAATTATTACAATTTAGATACATTCAACCATTACACAATACCAGGAATGTCAGCCTTCAAAACTCAAGAACATCTATATCGGTAGGTAAAATAATGGTAAAAAATTATATTTCAATTTCACCTTTATAATTTTAACCGACTTTAATTTGTTAATCATGGGGATACAGAATTTTTTTTTTTCTTATCTTGTGTTTTATATATATGGACTTCAAAAAGTAAACATTCCTCTTCTCTCAAATAGTGACTGATACTGTCTTGGGAGCAGGCTATTCAAAGAATGAGTACAGTGGGGCACACAGAGCTAGTTTCCTTGCAGGAGAAGGAGGTTGGGGGTGCAGAAAGTACAGAATTAAGGGCCTTTTGCTACAGTTATCAACCAGTCCTTGGAGCTGGTTCTGCTTTATTAAATTGTAACCAGATCTCTTGGAAAGCATCAAGGTGGCCATGCAAAGGTCACTTGCAAGACCATGTATACAACCTAATAAAGATTTCTCAAAGTGCCCCCTTTCCTTTTCATTATTTTCAAAATATTGCTCAGCTCTAGTCTAAAAGGGGAGAAAGGTTTGGACAGTTATATTTTTGTAACACTTCCATCACCAAGAAATAGGACTCAGTCTCTACCACCTTACACTATCTCTACCCCCACAGTAATGAGGCAGTTATCTGCAAATGAAAAAAAAGAAATCCATATAGATATTTCAGAACCAAGAATTTGAACTACCTAAATTATTCATATGATTACCTAAATTATTATATATTTCTTATTACTCTTTGTATAGGAAATGTTGATTTATAGGAAATTATAGTCAATATTCAGAGGAGAGCATTCTATCCAAACCATCTACATAAGACTTGTAGTTTCTTAGACCAGCCACACAACTTTAAAGTATGGCTTTAGTATTAGATTTGGCAACCCTCCCCTACCTTTTCAAAAAACTGTATTGCTTCCTATTTAGTTCATAAACTTAGAGCTTATTGTTTGGATTATGTTATTAAAATTTAGTCTGATTATGTAAATATTTTGGTGTGAGTGTGTATCAAGGCCATTGCGTAGTTTTTGTCTCTGTTTCTAATATGCAATTTGACATGTCTGAAGGAAATCCAGTGGATAATGCTATCAAATGTACAGTGCACATGTAACACACTAGTGGTTCTATCTGTGTACAAATAAAGGTCAAATATTTACATGGAATGTTGACCCTGACTTATAAAATTACTATTTTAAGTTATGCCATCTATACATACAATTGATTTTATGAATAGCCCATTTGATAATTAAAAAAATATGCCTTTCAAATAGTTCATAAATATATAAAATTTCACTACATTCTATTTTTTCTTTAAACATGACATCTAAACTCTCTTTACAAACCAACAAAAATATTTTTTTGTCGTTTGAAACTCACAGATGCAACAATTTTTGATTGGCAGGGTCTTACTGCATGCAGGAATGGCAGGATGTGTTCTCTGATGTAACTCATGGACATTTATAGTGTTTTAAACTATGTAATTTATTTGCTGAAGATCAGTAGTATCAAAGGAAAATGACAGATCCCATCTAAATATTTACATTAGAAGACTCTTTCTTAAACTTCTTTAAAAATAGCAAGATTTTTAAAGTATCTGGCCAGTGTTAAGAATTATTTTGATGATGAAGAAATAAGTTAACATTACATGAAAAGTTTTCTAAAATACATTTGAGTGCAACTTAAGTATATGGTGATCAAGTGTGCATATTTGAACATTTTTCTTTAACTGTATCAGTAACATGTAAAACCTCCTCTTTTAGAATAGGTATCACATTCTTATAATTTGTTGGGAAAATCCAAAGCCAGCTTAAAAAAACAAAACACCTTTTTGGTGACTCCAGAAATGTTGTCTGAGGATATATAAATAAAAATGTCCTTTGTAATCATTTCTTACCCCAAGATACGACCATTCTAAGATTAATGCAGTAAGGAAAAGTTTTTAGCTACATATATAATTTTAAGTCTATCTTCCCTTATTAAATATCTGTTGAGTCACTGATATGTACTCATAAGGCCTTCTTAAGCTATAACACGAAGGCCACTCAATAAGGCAAGTTTTCAGTAATTCCTTTAAGAATGATTTTTAAATGCACATGCTGTGCATTTCTTGCATAATGTTGTTTTGTTCAATGTGAGTTTTGTTATAATGCTGATGAGATGCCATAGGAAATTAACTTTTGTTTATATCAATTAGTCTTCGGTAATATTGGTTTCATTATACAGCATTAAGTACCCACTTTTCAATGACGTTAAGTGAGGAATTACTGTATTGTGTATACGTAATTTAGAATGGAAAGAAGACTCCTTACTGGCCGCGGAGGTGAATCTATGATGATCCCCCCGAAAAACACCAAAGCTGTCCTATGTGTCAGCAGCTGCTCAAGGCTGCTAAGTTAGTATCTTCAATTGCTAACATTCAGACTTCATGGCAGTGACCATGTCTGCTGAGACCAGCTGAAGCACTGAACTCGAATACACATTCTCTAAGTATGTGTCTCTAAAAAGTTCAATCTCATCTTGGAGATAGAATTAGATATTAAAGACATCCGGAAAGTTCAAAACTTTGCTCAGAATACACTCCTGTGCAAGTTTCGATTCTGGATCTTAAACTTAAACATTGTGTTGTAAAAAGAGGCAAATAAAACCAATACTCAACTGTAACCAAGATTGCACATCTACGACGGTGATATAGATTTTAAAATACCCTACCACCAAAATGGTAACTGATTTAATCATACACTCTACCAAAAAAAGATGATTATGGAAATTTCCCTTAGTTATGAATGTAACCAGCTCACTGGGACCCAGTGAGTCTCTGTCTCTAATTTGTCAAAAGTTGCTTTTAGCTCTTTGAATGCCACGGTGAGATCATCGTTTATTATAATTTTGTCAAAGAGATGACCATACTGACTTTCCATTACCTGTGCTGATTTAATCATTTCTTGAAAGTCTTCTTCCTACAAAAGGAAGTTTGTTTGGTTTTTTTAAAGTGGTTAACCAGGCAATTACATCACTTCACATCAATGCAAACATTCCAGAACTGGTTTATCTAATGCTGTTCTGTGTCAATTCTCTCACCTCAGTTTGATAGGAAAATTACCCTCTTTAATTACAAGTTCTTCAGAAGTCATCATGTCTATTATCACATTTGAGATTTTCTTGTAACTAAACTGCTCAGACAAGAGTCAAAAACTCCTGTCTTACCTGAAGTTCAGGATAATCATTGACTAACTTATCGTTATAGGGACATTTCAGTATTAAAATAGCTATGCAGGAGGGGTGGGAAGTCTTTCACTCTGATGCTGCATTATTTATGCCTATTCATAGCAATGAATTTATAACATAAATTACGTTTTCAGAGTTGGATACATTTATAAAAGGGCAGTTGTCATTTCCTTTTCATGTCTCATTAGAAGTGGGTCAGGGGCCCTTCATACTCATATTTTTGAAACCAAAAGGTATTTGAGTTGATTATATAACTCAAAACTATGTTAACTATATTATGTGTGTGTGTGTATATATATATATATATATATATATATATATATATATATATAAATGTAAGTGAGCTAAATCCTAAGACTATTATCATTTATTATCTCCATTGAGTACCTTTAAATGTATAAATAGTACAATAACTTTACACTGCAACATACTGAAGTAATTTCAGAGTCCACATTTCAGTGTCACAGAACACTTCACAACAGAAAATTTAACTTTAGTGTTAATCAAGAGCCCTGAGTAACTAGTATCATATGTCAGTACCTACTTAGCATGGATATGTATTGTCAGTATTTTAGGGAAAAAAAATAGTTATCTAATATTAAGACTCAAAAACATAATCTATATTTTGTAACCACAATATTGTACAACTTAATATAGACTAAGGTTAAAGATAACTTAAGAGAAGAAGGGGAAGGAAGAATAGCTCTTGACATCTAATTTCTTTGCTTTCAATTTTTGATGCTAGAGTAGAATATATTATCTTAAGGTTAAAAACAGAAAACAATAAAAGGCTTGCCAGAAATCATTATAATCATTAACATACCACAGTTGCCATTTTGTAACAACACTCATAGGAAATACAAATACAGGGTACTATTGAATAATAATACAAGTCTACTTGTCTTATACAAAAAATGATGCTTTTTCTTTTACTATGCTAAATAAGACTGTTGATGCAAAGAAATAAAAAAGGCAAATTATTAAATTTTTCATCTAGAGTATTAATAACAGTAACTGACTTTGGTATTTTTCCCTTTAAAAGTAAGGCTAGTCTGAAAACTAAGTAGTCTAACTTTTATATAACTGGCCAACAAAAATGTTATTAGTATGCAAAATAGTTATGAGTCAATGTAATATGACAATCCATCCATGGAAGCACAGAAAGCAATTACAGTACAATCACGCAAAATGTATGTACCTAAATACAATTCTATATTATAGATTTTTGGGGTGACAACTTTATCTATTATAGTCTTCCTATGGCAGTTGCTACTGCATATTTGATTTTAAGTATTGTTTGTGTATTTTCACTGAAGCATCATCATACTTACTGTAAAGGGCTTTGCAGCACCTTGGTCATCTCTGCTTGAAATAATCTTTGCATTTTTCCTTGTTTCCCTCAAACGCTCTATTGATGGAGGCTTTATAAATATCACATAGGGCTTAAATTCTAGTGTCCTTAAATGCTTCACTGTCTGCAAGGAAGAAAATAAGGTTTCTTATAATATCACAAGTGACTTTTACAATCAAACTGAATATTATTTCTAAGGAGAAAATTCTTTAAAATTACTTTCTAATTAGGGTCAGTAGGTCTTTCAGTCTATTATTATTTAATCAGTTGTTGACAATTAAGTGTCATAAACACCCTGAAAAAATAATGGAGAATGTAACTTGCCTTTAAAATTGTTTTGAAAAATGCCATAATTAATATTGAATAGAAGTGGCTAAAAATACCATGAAATTGGTTTGAAATCACATACCTACAACTTGTTAAACGTTCTGTACATGCAAGTTTTCCAACCATCTCATTTAAGGCTTTTCCCGATCTCACCCTTCACAGTGCCCTAAAAGGGCAAGCAGCCCGCTTTCCATGAAGCTTATCAACACTCCCCTAGCAAATATTTTACATTGTATACACTACTCTTCTGGGTACTCATTTGTAATCAAGGGTGGCTGATAAAAGGGGGAAAATTGAGACCGCTCCAGAATGTGAATATAAATCACAAACTCCCGTGAAAGGTTAGACAGACAGGTTGTGTGTGTGCTCATGTGTATGGTGGTGGTGGCAGGCAGGGGGGTGGGGTGCAAAGGATGGAGGAGCTGGTGAGACCCTGTGAATGTAGAGTTTAAACCACACCAAGGGAGTTGGGAACAACTAGACCCAGGACCTGGGAGAGAGGTTCTGCACAAGCAGGAGTGTCCCATTCATCACTGGTGACTAAGTTAGGAGTCAGCCTTCCTACTGACTCTTGGTTAAGAGGTACAAAGGGCTTCTCCAGATCATTCTGGCTCTTGGAGATTTGCACCCTAGTGTGCAACCACATGTGGAGGGAGAATCTGTGGCCTCTGGGTAACGAAGAAAATGCTGTGGGTTGCGTTCCTGCTGGAGGTTATACGGCGTGACAAGGAATTGAATGGCTTCATCCACTGGCACTCTCAGTCCACTGTGTTCATAAGATGTCCCAGGGTGCCAGGGAGAGATCTGTGTGACAGCTGCAATAAGGATCTTGGGCATACCATTTGTGTGAAATGCCTCGTTATGTCTACAGAACCCAAATCTAGGATATATATGGAACCAAAATCAAAGGAGGACTGAGGAAAAAAATGTCCATTGTTAAAAATGATAAATACTTATACTAATACGTATGAATTCATTACAAATACTATAATTTTTTTTAAAATACAAACTACATAGAAGAAATATGTAAGAGTCATTAAACCTAGCAAAAACTGAATATAAACAAGAGTTACAGAGAACTTGAGGTTTCCCCTACTCTTCTTTTCTAATAGTAAAATGGGCTTTTTGTTCACCAAAGGCTTCTCAAATTACATTGAAATCTTTCGGTCATCTTAGGAAAGCCACATATATGCCTACGGTGAGTGGACTTCAGATTCACTCCATGCTGAAATGCTCAAAGTGCAGGAGATTACATGGGTCTGAGGGCGCTGAATAGTTCATTGTTTACTTACATGAGGCTGAACATCCAACAAACAAACTTTGTTTTTAGCTAGGACAGACCGAACTGAGTCTATACTTGTGCCATAGTAGTTGTTTTTGTATTCACCATATTCAATAAACCTGTGGAAAATTAGACATGCATCAGAATCATTTATGAGTTAAATATATATATATATATATTTATATTATGTGGCAAGACATAATTCATATATATAAAATGCTTTTGCTGAACATGAAATTTTTTTACTGTGTTTAATAAAATAAATAGGGCCAAGTGCTCCAGAATGTCAATTTTTTAAAAAATCTTTTATTTTACATTTTCAAATCAGTAACACTTGCTAGTATTACACTTAAGCAGAAAAAAGTACTTGAGTCCAGCAGTACTCTAATGTTTTCCATCACCTCTTTTTCAGAACTAATGTAATGCAATAAAACAGTGAATAAGCCAAACAATAGAAACTACTGAAATTTCACTGCACACGACAGAATATCCAAGCTCAGCTTTAGAACTAGAAGAGGAACTAGTTGGTGGCTAATGGAACCAGGGCAGCTGATTATGTGCTATAAAAACATAATTGCTGTGCGAAACACGAAAAAAGCATTTTGATGTTTCAATGCAATCCCACAATCCTGCATTAAAACACACATTGCTCCCTAACACCCTAAAATATTCACGCTTAAGCAAATGGCAGATCGGGGGAAAGGGGACTTAGAGCTAGCTAAAGGATATGATTCAAGCAGGTGATTAGCATTATTTCAATTTTTTGAAAAGCTAATGAGAAAGAGAGGTGTGTATGGAGGAAACTATGGAACCAGAGATCTATTACATAGTTGTTAAGTTTTAAAATAAAATCCTATCCAAATTCTATGTTAAGATTCAATTAGTGGAGTGGAAAGAAGTCACAATAAGACACTAGCAACTGTCCCCCATGCTTCAAAATAATTCCTACATGTTTAACTTCTCAGAAACACAGCAGCTCTAGGTTATTAAAAGTTATAGGTAAAAATTGATAATAACTACTAACTGAATTATCACCTTTTTATTGGTTTCAAATATAAAAATTAAAATATATTTCAAATGGAAGGAAATCCTCAGTTGTGTAAAACTGGATATATAGGCACATACTTAAAAACAGAAGTCACAAAAAAGTCTTAAAAACTTACACTTACTTGTTATTTTGTACATCTGTCTCAAACAAATGTTTGGAAATGAAAATATATTCAACACCATCACTCTCCTGGCTTCTTCTTGCTCTGGTAGTATCTATGATTTAATTAAAAAGAGTTTAGAAAAGTACATTGGCCTCCTTAAGTAAAATACTAAAAAAGAAATTGTGTATTTTGTTAAAGTACTTTTCTTAAATAAAATTTAAAAACTCATAAAAAAGCAAATATTTAGGGCCGGCCCTGTGGCTCAGGCGGTTAGAGCTCCGTGCTCCTAACTCCAAAGGCTGCCGGTTCGATTCCCACATGGGCCAAGTGGGCTCTCAAACACAAGGCTGCCAGTTCAATTCCTCGAGTCCCACAAGGGATGGTGGGCAGCGCCCCCTGCAACTAAAATTGAACACGGCACCTTGAGCTGAGCTACCGCTGAGCTCCAGGATGGCTCGGTTGATTGGAGCGTGTCCTCTCAACCACAAGGTTGCCGGTTCAACTCCCACAAGGGATGGTGGGTTGTGCCCCCTGCACCTAGCAATGGCAACTGGACCTGGAGCTGAGCTGCACCCTCCACAACTAAGACTGAAAGGACAACAACTCAAAGCTGAATGGCACCCTCCACAACTAAGACTGAAAGGACAACTTGACTTGGAAAAAAGTCCTGGAAGTATACACTGTTCCCCAATAAAGTCCTGTTCCCCTTCCCCAATAAAATCTTTGGAAAAAAAAAAGCAAATATTTAATAAACTATAGTAAAATATCATTAATTTAGATATTAAAATTATATTGATTTGAAGGTGGATTCAAAATTAAATTGCACTGTGTCTGTGCTATTGTTTGGTATTTTGAAGGTAGTCTTATATGTTAATTAAATAACAATGGTATTTCAACCCTTGAGAAATAACTCCTTTCTTTTGCAAATAATATGCATATCATAATTATTTATTGATCTTTATTCATTGAAGTAAGTATAATGCCCACTAGGTTGTAAGGTAAACTCTGAAATTCTTTTACAATTCCACACATGTCACATGGTAGTTATACTATCAATGTTTTGTTTTACTAACTGAATGAAGTCACAGACCTCTATGTGCTAGTCATTCCTCCTTCGCAAAATTATAAATATCTCCTTGGAATACTATTGAACTTCCAAACTTTCAGTAATTTTGTCTAATTATTTTCTACTAAATTATAATGGAGCAGACAAATACAGGATTAACTTCAAAATCAAAAAACCTAAGGAGTTGCAATGACAATATGGCAAGTGAAAACCTGACTACAGTTCATCCTTCCTGCTGATTACAACTGGATCCAAAACAACTTTCTGAGTACTTTGAAAATAAGTAAAGCAGGTAGATTGTGAAGGGGAGTCAACCTGCATGTCAAAGAGTTTAACCTTTATTTCTTCTTTAGCTTTGCCCTCAGGGTGGGACCATTCACAGAGCAGCATGGTGAAATGTGTTACTAAGTTCTAGTAGAAACCTTAATGTTTTGGTTAAAAGCGGGGGGGGGTGGGGGGGGGTGGGGGGGGGGGCGCCTGTGAGTTGAAGTGTAAGAAGGGAATCCAGGAAAGGATCTCTCCTTTCTAGATCTTCTCTTTTCTAGAGAAGAACCCACACTAGTCTAAGAATAACCAGTGAGTATGCATATACACATGCAGTTCAGACACAAACCAGCACAGCAAAGTATTAAGAAGTAAACCGAGATTAGAAGGTAACAGGGGGTGGGGGGTGGGGGGTGGGAGATGAGGGTAAGGGGGATCGAATATATGGTGATGGAAGGAGAACTGACTCTGGGTGATGAACACACAATGGGATTTATAGATGATGTAATACAGAATTGTACACCTGAAATCTATGTAATTTTACTAACAATTGTCACCCCAATAAATTTAATTAAAAAAAAAAAAAAAAAAAAAAAAAAGAAGATACAAGTCTCAGCCTAACCATGAATAATGTAAGTACAGAACACACAAACTAATCTAGAAAAGGCTTGGAGAACTGAGCTTACAGTTGAACTATGCACAAAAGTTTCAGACTAATCCCGAAATACCCCTGACAGGGCAGGCCCAAACCAACAAAGAAAAAAGTTTAGAAAATTGAAGTGACATTTAAACTACAACTCACAGAAAATGAGACACAACTTACGGTCTAAACATAAACTGGTTGATTACTCGCTAAAATAAAACATCAATATTCTCCTGAATATTATAACAGGATCTAGAGTTGTTGATACAACATTGCATTCGTAATATCCAAAATGCAATTTAAAATTATTCAACCTAAAAGAACCAAGAAAATATGACCAATTCTCAAGAGGAAGGATAATAGATGGCAACCATTAAAGACCCAGAAGTTAGAACTATACACAAAGACTTTAAAGCAATTATTACAACTATGCTTCATATGGGAAAGGAAAACACACCTGAAATGAATCAAAATATGAATTCTTAGCAGACAAATAGTAACTATAAAAAATAACAAAATTAAAATTTTAGAACTGAAATATACAATATCTAATAGAAACAAATTATGAGATGGGCTCAGTAGCAGAATGGAAATGACAGAAAAGAGCCAATGAACTTAAAAATAGATCAATAGAAATTATAAAATCTGAGCAACAAAGAGAAAAAAGATTGAAAGAATATAAATGGAGCCCCAGGAACCTGTGTGAAAATACTGATATGTCTAACATGTGTGTAATTGGAATGCCAAAAAGAGATGAAAAAGAGATTGAGGCAAAAAAAACAAAAAGTATTTGAAGAAATAATGGGCAAAAGCTGCAAAAATTTGCTTAAAGACATAAATTTTATACATTTCAGAAGCTCAACAAATCCCAAACAGGATAAATTCAAAGAAAACAGTGCCTAGAAACATCATAATCAAACTCCTAAAAGACAAAGATAAAGGAAAAAAATCTTGAAAAAATCTAGAAAAAAACCAATACAGCACATACCAAGAAATAAAGATTTCAATGACTACAGATTTCTTATAAATCATAAAAACAAGAAGTCATTGAAATAATATATTTAAAGTACTGAAAGAAAAGACCTATCAACCAAAATATCCTTCAGGAATAACGGCAAAATAAAGACCTTTTCAGATGAAGAGAAACATAGAATTCATCAGCAGATCTGTCCTAAAAGAAATATTCAGATTTTTTTTTTTAGGTTGAAAGGAAATGTTAAGGAAACTTAGATCTTCAGGAATGAAGAAAGAACAATAGAAAGAATAAATAGTTGAGTAAATACAGACGTCTACTTTTTTCCTCTTAAGTTCCTTAAAATATATATGAAGTTATAATATTATCTGGTGGAATTTTCAATGTATGTAAATACAATATATTTGACAACTGCAAAAGAGTAGGAGTGGGCGCGTTAAAGGGCTTATATGATTTCAAGGTTTCTAAATTTTATGTGAGATGGCACTAAGTTAACTCTATGTAGATTGTAAATGATTAGATATGTGCATACGTAATCCCTAGAGCAACCAGTGAAAAGGTAATACAAAGAGATATAAGCATTGAGCCAATAGGTAAATTAAAATGGAATACTGAAAACATTCAAATAATCAAAAAAATGGTAGAAAAGGGGAAGAAAATGAAACAAAAGAGACGATTAATGAAAAACAAATAAAACAGTAGCTTAAATTAAGTCATTTCTATAATTCAGTAAATGTTAATGGTCTATATATACTCCAGTTAAAAGGCAGAGATTTACAGAAAGGGTAAAACAGCAAGACCCTAGTACATGCTGTCTACATGTGTACAAGACAGACACATAAAATATAAACACACAGATAAATTGAAAGTAAACAGACGGAAGACAATATACAGTAAGTCCAAACTTAATATTGTTGATAGGTTCTGTGACTTTAAGCAAAATGACACATAACAAAACCAGTAAACGAGAGTTAAATTTCTAAAGCATCTCATCAATGTTATAACTAAATGATGTTGAACAAAACAATGTTATTGAAGGACCTGTTGTACAATGTAAATAGAAAGCGTAAGAAAGCTCAAGAGGCTACTTTATTATCAGATAAAAGAGACTTCAAGACAAAGAGTATTACCAAAGATAAAGAAGAACATTTCATAATGATAAAAGGGAAATTGATAACAATTATAAATTTGTGTGCACATAACAAAGCTTCAAGAACATGAAGCAAAATTTGGCTGAGTTATATGGAGAAACAGACATTTTCAAAATCAGAATAGGAGATTTTACTGCTTCTCTCTCAACAACTGACAGAATTATACAAAATGTCAGTAAGATACAGGTGGTCTGAACACCACCACCAACCTCCCGGGGCTAATTAATATCTGTATAACATCACATTCAAAAACTTCAGAACACTGTTTTCAGAACATTGTTTTCAAGTATGCATGGTGCATTTATAAACAGTAAGATAGATCATATGCTGGACCATAAAAAGACTCAATAAATTTAAAAGAATCCACATCACAAAGAGTATATTCTATAACCACAAAATAATTAAAAACCAATAACAGAAAGATATCTAGGAAAACTTCAAATATTTGAAAATTAAATAATTTACTTCTAAGTAATTGATGCTTCAAAGATAAAATAAAAAAGGAAGTGAGACATGGAATATTACTTGGCCATAAGAAAAGATGATATACTGCTATTTGCAACAACATGGATGGATGTTGAGATTACCAAGCTAAGCGAAATAAGTCAGACAGAAAAAGTCATGAACCATACAACTTCACTCATTGTGGGATATAAAAATGAGAGCAACAAAGGAACAGACAAACAAACAAAGAAACAAAAACTCATAGACACAGACAACATTTTAGTGGTTACTGGCGGGTAAGAGGGGCGGGGGTTGGTAGAAGAGGGGAAAAGGGTCAAATATATGATGATGGAAGGAAAACTGACTCTGGGTAATGAGCACATAATGTGATATATAGATGATGTATTATAGAAATGTACACTTGAAACCCATATAATTTTACTAACAGTGTTACCCCAATACATTTAATAAATAAATAAAATTTTTTTAGAAAAGGAAGTGAGAAAATATTGTGAAGTAAATGACAAGGAAAATACAACCTATCAAAATTATGGGATAATGTAGTGCTTAGCTGGAAAATTAGAGCTGTAAATATTTATATTAATATTGGAAAAGAAGATCTAAAATCATTGATTGAAAGTTCATCTTAAAAATCACTAGAAAGAGAAGACCAAAGTAAATCCAAAGCAAGTATGAGAAACTAATAAATGGAAATTAACAAAATAGAAAGGAAAAAAAGAAATACAAAAAAATACAAACAACAAAATTTAAAAATCTAGTTAAACTGGTCAAGAAAAAGAGAACAAAAATCATCAATATAAAAAATGAAAAAGTAGTTATTACCACAGATCCTATGGATATTAAAAGTGATAAGAGAGTATTATGGACCACCTTTGCCAACATAGATAACAATTTAGATGAAATGGACACATTTCTTGAGAGACACAATGAACCAAAATTGAAACAAGAAACAAAAAATCTGAATAGCCCTGTATCAAATAAATCTAATTTATTTTTTAAAACCTTTCCCCACAAAATGAATTCCAGGCCTAGATGACTGATAAGGTCTATCAACCATTCAAGGATGAAATAACACTAATCTTACATAAACATTACAATTTAATTCATTTTATGATATTAGTACAACTCTAACAAAGACAGCAAAATCTAACAAAGACATTAGAAAAGAAGATTACAGATCAATATCCGTCATAAATTTAGATGTGAAAATCTTCAACAAAAATATTAGAAGTCAAATTCAATAATATATATATTTTCAAACACAGTAGATCATGACCAAGTAGAGGTTACCTCAGGAACGAAAGGTTGGCTTAACATTTGAAAATCAGTGAAATTCACCATATTAACAAAATGGAGGATAGCACCTGATCATTTCAATGTACACAGAAAAAATGTTTTACAAAAATTTAACACCCATTCATGATTAAAAAAAAAAAAATCTCGCCAAACTAGGAATCATAGGGAATTCTCTCAAACAAATCAAGGGCATCAATGAACCAACATCATACTTAATGCTAAAAGGCTGAATTGTTTTCCCCTGAGAACAGGAATAAGGCAAGTCTGCTAAAGAACACAAACAAGGACTTGATATAGATCAGATGTAAAACCTAAAACTATAAAACTTCTAGAAAAAAAACAGGAGAATGTCTTTGTGATCTGGAGATACTAAAGGATTTTTAGATTAAAAACAAAAAGCACAAAACAGAAAACAAATTGGTAAGTGGGACTTTGTCAAAATTAAAACTTTTTGCTTTTTGAAAGAGACTATTAAGAAAATGAAAAGGCAGGCCACAGACTGGAAGAAAATATTTGTAAAATATTTATCAGAAAAAGGACACCAAAGTGTTGACACTGATGTGTAGAACTGTGTCTTACATACACTGCTAGTCGGTTGTCAAATGGTATAACCATGTTGGAAAACAGTTTGGTAGTTTCTTTAAAAATTAAACATATATGTACCATATGACCCAGCCATTCTACTTCCGTGTTTCCCTAGAGAAACAAAAACGTACGTCCATCAAAAGACTTGAATACAAACCTCATAGTAGGTTTATTTGTAATAGCCAAAATGGGAGAAAATCCCCAAGTAGCCAACAACAGGTGAACGGATGAATAAACAAATTGTGGTTATTGCCATGCAATGGAATACTACACAGCAATGAAAAGGGATGAATTATTGATCTATGAAACAACATGGGTGAATCCCAAACTCGTCATGCGGAGTGAAATAAGCCAGACCCAAAAAAAGGGTGGGGAATGGAGGGAGCAACATACTGCATAATTCTATTTATATAAAATGCAAGATGATTCAAAATAATCTGTGATAAACTAATAGTGACAGAATGCAGATAGATGGTTGCCTGGGGACGTGGGTGGAAGGATGGGTTACAAAGGGCACAGGGAAATTTTTTGAGGAGATGGAAATGTTCCTTATGTTGATTGGGGTGGTGATTTCACATGCGTGTATATGTTAAAACTGATCTACTTTTACATTTTAAAATGTGTAGTTTATTTCTTAATTATATCTCAATTATGTATAAAAGGAAAAATGTTGGAAGTGGGAAAATAAAGTAATCTAATATAAAAAGTAATGGATTTGTAAAAGCCAATTCTATCCAAAATTTTCATTGCCTTCCATTTAGTTAGCTAGCATATTTTAACACAACACTCAGATCTCCTGAAACAGTTTTCCATCTTTCTGCTAGTGGAGCATCAAAGTCGGGCTATTCTTTATGGAATGTCACACCCTTTTCCGGAACAGCATGAAGTACTGATAAACTTAATTCTATCATAAAAGCTATGAATGACTTTCACAGCAGAAAAATAGGCTCCATTAAGTGTACATAACACAATATTCATCCAAAAATTAAGAAATATATTAAAATTAGTATGATGACCTGATTTAAAATTTAGGGTGAATATTATTTAGTACTTAATCAATTTTGTTGTTGTTTGCTGGTGTTCCTTTAGCAAACAGTGGGCTTAAGAAAAATGTACTGTTAAAAACTAAAACTGAGAATGTTACGTGCCTTCATTTGTTTCTCATGAACTGAGAAAAGGTTGCCTCTACTCAATTTTAATGGGAGAACACTTTGAAAATCTAGAACACACCGTTTCATGATCACTGCCCTGACACATGGAGTCCACTGGGAAGGTTAAAAATATTCTGAACCACATCGAGTGACCGAGACATTTATGGCACTGCCTAACACATGTACAAGGTGACATACCTACAACCAAATAGTTTGCTTATTATGATCAACCGGAGTTATCCCGGTCTGATGTAATTTTGCTGATGAAGAATTTTAGTCTCTGATTGCAATGAGGTATCCTAGGAATCTCACCAATACATTAACAGTGAGGAGTCCTGAATAAGGGATTGAAAGTCCTTGGGAGATGGGAATTTGAAGGGAAACACGGGAACAGTAACCACCGTGCAGTCCCCTGCTTCACCATAGCTCACTGGTCACCCACTGTGTTATAGCTTAATATGAACACCAAACAAATAAGAGTCAAACTCCACACTCTTCCCCTGCTCCCAAGACAATCCCAGAATAACTCCCACCATGAGCAAAGAAAACAATTTTTTTAAAACTGGTACCCTAGTTTACAATATATATGTTTTAGAAATCTCAACTAAGGTATCCTATGGACAAAGAAGTGTTCTAGAACATGAGTACTCTGAAACCTATGAAAACACTTAACTGTGATACATGCTACAGAAAATGATAAACCACAGAAAGTGATAAACAGGTGTGGGTGACTGAGAGTGCCAAATCCAGACTATCAAGACCTTGGAATCCATCAAGTATTTAGTACCTACTGCAATACTTGTTGTTAACTACTTTATTTTAATTTACTGAGATGCACTTTTGAAAGACTGGTTATATTAATGGTCTTTTAGATTTGCTGATGATAACCTCTAGCCTTAAAACAATATTGATGCAACTTATCAAGGATGAAATTTCCCACAGAGAAGCAAACAAGCTTCGGCTACTACTTTCTTTAAAAGCAGCTTTGAATGTTTATTATGGCTTTATGGATAATTTTAGTAGGTCATATAATTTCTTCAGCCATTTAGAAGAGGAGAAACAGCATTTACCTGATTTAAGCATCCCTTTAAATAGTTTTTTGTAATAATCAATAATAACTATAGATTCACAAGAAATTGCAAAAATAGTAGAGATGTCCCATGTAACCATCACTCAGCTTCCTCCAAGGGAGGAAGATTGTAATCTCCCATGTCAAGAGCAGAAAATCAACGTCAGCAAACTACAATTAACGAAACTACCAAGTATTTCTATTTAACATTTAAAAACCTGAAGTATGATACAGACACAAAAGTCGTGTAAACTTGATGAATTTTTCGACTGATCGAATACGCCCATGTAACCAGAACTCTAACAAGCAGAAAATTGCCAGCACCCCATCATCACTCTTCCCATCCACCCCTTCAAGATTTCTCACAGCATATAGTAGCACTGCTTTTATTGTAGTTGTAAAAATGGAGTCATACTGCAATTCTCTTCTGTGCCTCCCTCCTGTTGTTCCACATGATGTTAGTGAGATTCATGCATATTCCATGTGTAGGAGCAGATTGTTCATTCTAAATGATGGTGTGAACATACCATCATTTAGCTAGGCAATCTACTACTGATGGGCATTTGGGGAGTTTCCAGTTTTGAGCTCTTATGAATAATGTTTCTAAGAGTAACCAAGTACATGTCATATGCATTTGTGTTGGGTATGTACTAGGATGGAACTGCTGAGTCCTAACATATGTGTTTGCTCAGCTTTAGTGGATAATGCCATTTAGGTTTCCAAAAGGGTTGAATTAATTTACATTTCCACCAGCAATGTGTGTGAGTTCCATCGATCCACATCTTTTTCAATTTACCCATTCTGGTGGATATTCGGTACATGTTTTGGAAAGGAAAATTATAGAGTTAAACATCAAACAGAATACTGGTGGTATAATCAAAGCAATACTTTTTCTCCAAATAATCAAGACTCTACCTAAGGTATTTTACAAAGCAAAACAATCTAAAATTCCAAAATTGCTCTTAAAATATATTCTTCTTTAATTAAATCATCCTGAGTTGGTACTGTAGCTGTATTTTCCAAATATGTGTGCTATTATGATATTCCAAATATGTGATATTCCAAATATGTGTGAATCACCTGGGATGCTTGCTGTAAATACAGATTTTCAGACATTCTATCAGATTTCCTGAAGGAGAATCTCTCTGGAAAGGGCTTAGAATCTTTTCACAAGAACCCCCAAGAAATTCTTATTATCAGGCAAGTCTGGAAAACACTGCTACAAGGGGATCTTTTGACATTAACTGTTTAAAAGTGAATCAGAGTTGAAAATTACTACTTCGGGGATTTGTTTGGAGAGTCTTAGCCCCAGAACCTTTCTGGATGTTGTCAATTTTTATAACAACTTTAGAAGCAAATATGACTTTAATAGTTGGATAAACTGAGGCAAAAGTGCTTTGCCTAAGGTCCAAAACTATCAGAGGGAGTTATGTTGGACAGACAACCTTACTGATATTTCTCATCTTCAAAAGACATCAGTGTTTCCTACTAACTGGGCTACAATAAAGAGGAATCCACAGTTTGAAAGGACTGCATAGTGTTTCACAGGAGGCAGAACATAAAAAGCGGTATCATAAAACCTGGTTTCAAATTGTGCTATCTACACACAATGGAGTATTATTCTGCCATAAGAAAAGATGAAATACTGCCATTTGCGACAACATGGATGGATCTTGAGATTATTATGTTAAGCAAAGTAAATCACACAGAAAAAGCCAAGAACCATATGACTTCACTTATATGTGGGACATAAAACTGAAAGCAACAACTGAACAAGACAAACAATAAAACAAAAACTCACAGACATAGACAACAGTTTAGTGGTTCCGAGAGGATAAGGGGGAAAGAGGGATGCTAGAAGAGGGTAAAGGGGGTCAAATAAAAAAAAAAAAAATCAAGTGAAATTACTGCGTATGGTACTCTGGGTAAGTCAAAGTATCCTTCCTAGCCCATTTTCTTTTCTGTGAAATGGAGATATTACCCATCTTTACTGTTTTGGGGAGCATGAAATATATAAATTAAGACAAATAAAAGAGGTGAATACACAGTAGGAAATTAATAAAGTCATTATTTTCCTTTGTAGTCTGTTTTTCCATCCTCTTTTGTAATTGCTCACCTGTAAGCTTAACTAAGGGTATGTTTTGTAAAATTTTCTAATTACCTGTATATTGCAACTCAGCTTTTGTAAGAGAAGTGAATAATTAAAGTAAAAAAAAAAAAAATCAAAGAAACTATATAATTCCAAATTTCCACATTTTCCTTTACTTTCATCTCTGTTGGTGGAAACTGTCAGTCCTATAACTTATAGCTGAAAATGATTACAAACAATAATTTGGAAAAATGTAGTAACAAGGAGTAACTTGAGGTAATAGAAAACTATAATTTTAAAATAAAGTTGAACTCTTCCAAAACTAGAGAACATTGCTAAAGGCAATATACAAACTGCTTTTTAAAAATAATAATAATAATAATAAAAAAACAGTACTAAAACCACTTGAAAAAGCCAACATTGCAATTTAGTCTTTTAGACGACTTTCTAACATCAACATATTAAGTAGTCAAATGGCATTTATTCTGGAGATCAAAATGCTTCCAGAATCACATTTTATTTGTAAGAATGCCTGTGAAAAGCACTTTTATAAAAATAGATCTAATTCTGTGTACTGAAAAGAAGCCCACCAAATTTGGATTACATGGTCATGAAAGGCCCATTTAACACTATCTGCCAATTACTACATATAAAAAGTAATTAAGAAGGTTTATATTATAAAAGCCTCCTTCAGCTCTCTGTGGTTTGGTCCTTCTAATCTTAAAGCTGGGAAAAAGCTCTGGAAAACATTAGCACTTATTTTAGGAAATAGAATAGTTAGACTTCTATTTAGAAGAAAATTTATAAATAATAATTTGATGTCATATGTGTATTAAAATTCACCATAAAAATTGAAAGTAGGAAAGCTGTGATTAACAAATATCCGGCCAATGATCTGTATAATCTGGGACAAATCCCTTAACTTGTGTGCCTCAGTTCCCTCCTGTGTCAAATATGGATAATGCCACTACATGTTTCCTAGAGCTGTTGAGGTCTAGATGGTGAATGCTTAGAACAATGGCTGGCACCATACGTGCTATGTAAGGGTTGAGCAGTCATTATTAGTGCAGTTGTAACAGCATCGAACTTACGGGGCACAGTCACACCATAGTGTTGTGTGTCACTGATCAGCAGCTTTCGTTTCAGTTCATTCAAACCTACTCCTACAGGACCTAAAAAACAGGATAATATAAATTCATTACTAAACAAAACATAAACATTTCTATAATCGACATGAATCCATAGGACAGAATGAGAACATGCATCAAACTTTACATGCGTCCCAAGTAAAGAAATTACCTCTAATTGAGTTGTACATAAGAAGCTAATTCTTCTGTTGTTTATTCACTTTTCAAATTTTAATCCCCACCTTTCCACTAAAAAGATTATAATATCCAGAACAGCCTAAAAAATATGTGCACCTAAGAAAAATGGAATTGCATGGTCTGGATAGTGATAATTTGAATTTTAAATGTTATTAGCTCTTAATACAAGAAAATCTTTGAACCTTAATTTTATTTTAGATGCAAATCTAATGATGCATTTTAAATTTAAAAAATCATCAGCTGCATTTACATTTGTCAAGATCCTCTCCTGCACTGTGTATTTTCAGTTGGTCCCTAAACATTTGAAAATTTGCATAGACCTTACATATTTAAATCAATTAACATCTATAATGAACAAGGCATATACTAAACTCTGTGGAGGATCAAAGATGATATATGAACTCTATTTTCAAAGAAAGTGACCAGGTTGAGAAATGATTAAGAGACTGGCGCCAAAAACAAAGAGCAGCTTCAAACATGAGTCCAATCAAAAGTTAGAAAGGCACAAGCCCCAAGTGGCCATGAGGGTCCATTTAGTGATGGTGTTGTGCAACGTACAGTGAAACCCCACTGTATGTAGAGTCATCAATTCAGCCGCTGAATGTCTAGCACAACATTTGAAAGTCCTGCGGGATGTAGGTCAGAGTTTTGTTCTGTAGAAATGTCAAATATACATCCCTTTTTTACATTAGAAAAAAAAAAAAGAAACAAAAAGCACTACCCTCACAAATGTCCATAATGCTCCTCAGTGGGCAGTACTGCCCCTGTCAAGACCCACTACACTAAGACTACAGCACTTGGCTCTTGTCATTCTCTGTACCTCAATCCTACCATCATCTTGGGTAACCTCAACACCCATGTGAACACCCCTCAAAATGCTAGCCTCTTACTTCTCTGATCCCTGATCCCTACTGACCTTTCTCTACTTCACGTCGACTGCTTATTGAGCAAACCTGGACTCTGCCATCAGTAGGAGCTATTTTACTACCAAATATTAAATTCCACTTTCCCAAAATGACTTCAATCTCTGATCCTTTTAGATCGTTCAGTTATTCTTCCCACATCTATTATCACAAGGACCTCTGTGCTTTCATTGCTTTCCTTTTATCTAAAAGGCTATCATGTCTTTACTTCCATGGGCCATCATGTTTTCTATTTTCTACTCCTTTGCGAATATCCTCAAATTTCTTAGGCATTGTCCTTTCATTACAGTTGCCAAGGAAACCTTCAGTCTAAGCTCAAAGCAATGGCCCCTCTCCACATCCACACCTGGGCTACTGAGTGCAGGAAACCCATTCAACCATGGTGTTGTAATGCCATGCCTTCATGCTCTCCAGCAACTATTCTATGTTTTCCTTATCAATTATACCTCTTAGAACCCCATATTGGTAATTTCAATCTTCCATTCTCTTCTCTAGTCACACCTGGGAGCCTCCTTGTTACTTCTCTATCATACCCCCTATAATCAAACAATTGCCAAAGGCTGTTAATTTTACCCCTAAATGTCCTTCAGATCTATGATTCTCCATTGCCACTGCTGCCACACTAGTCCAAGATACCACTGCTTTGGCCTCCTCTCTTGTAACAGCCTCCTCCTAATGGCTGCCCCACAGCTGCTCATCAGCCACTTTAATCCATCGTCACCCAGCAGCCAGAGAGGTCTTTTTAAGAAGCTCTTCTGCCTAATAAGACAAGTGTCTATCGGATACCCTACAAAATCTTTACAATATTATTGATTATATTCCCCAAACTGTCTTTTGTATCCCTGTGGCAATCTTGTGGTTACCAATTTATGCTTTCTTATGCCCTCACTTTCTCCTTCTTCCCCACTCCCCTCCCATCTAGCAACCCACAGTTTTTCCTCTATATCTCTGAGACTGTTTCTGATTAGTTTGCTCATTTATTCTATTCTTTAGATTCCACATAGAAGTGAGGTCATCTGGTATTTGTCTTTCTCCGTCTGATACTTGTCTTATTAGGGAGACCACTTCCTGGATGGTGTAGATGGCTGACCACTGCGCTGTACACCTGAAGCTGAATAATACTGAATGTCAAGTATAATTTTACATACATACATACATACATACATATATATATATATATATATATATATATATATATATATATATATATATATGGTCACAGGATGTGAAGTACAGCATAGGGAATATAGTCAATGGAATTGTAACAGCGATATACGATGTCAGAGGGGTAGCAGATTGGGGGATGGGTTTATCACTTTGTGAGGGGTGTAAATGTCTATTACATTGTTTTGTACACCTGAAACTAATTTAAAAAAAAAAAAAAGAAAAAGAAAAAAAAGAAGCTCTTCTGATCCTGTCACTCTCTTGCTTAACATTCTTGGAAATGTAGTTTCCAGTGGCTCTTCTGAAAGAGATGAAAATCTTCACAAGCTCTGCATGATCTGATCCTTGCCCTGTCCTCCTGCCTCGGAGCATATGCTCCAGCTGCTGTCCCTTTCACCTGAAGCCCCAGGTAATTCCAATGCGCCCTTCAGAGCTCAGCTCAAACAGAAACAGCTCTTCCTCAAGAAAGTCTCTCCTGACGCTGTCACCCATGCTTCTCATTTTTATGTTATCAGAGCATCTTTTACATCTCCCTCATAATACTTAAAAATCCCAACCCAACAATTGGATAACGCTGCTTAGGGGCCTGTCTTCTCCCACCAGACAGAGGTGCTGTGAGGGCAGCAATCATTATGTCATTTACCATCTCCATCAAGTACGTAAGCCCTCAAAAATCTGCTGAATGAATGAAATTTGTAGTATTACCATCACCACCTCAAGTTCAGTAGAAGACCTCCACTACTTCAGAGGACACAGAAACCAACGAGTGCAATGTCTTCAAGGTCCTTTCTATAACTTATGCATCTAGACCCATCTAGGCCATTCTCTATCCTTCTCTCCAGTTATACATGCTTAACGCCTTCTCTCAAAGATCTCTCTTCCTGAATCTTTACCTCTCCGGCTTCTAGCTCCTTCCCATCAGCACTGAAAATCAATAAATTCTCTCCTACCATAAAACAATAAGAACAATAACAACAACAAACTCCTCCCGAAGTCCCTTAACCTGTCTTACAGCCACTGCTCACTCCTGCCTCCACCATCCTGGTTTGAGCTTCCGTCATTGCTCACCAGCATCTCTCATTCTTCCTCCACTGCCCACAGAATCAAACAGAAATTCTTTTGGTGACAGGTTTATATAGATTGCATATTATGAGCTACATTTATATCTCTAATCTCCACTCTTGCCACTCCCTCCTTTGCACTGCAGCTACATGAGATTTCTGCTGCTTCCTGAAATGTGCAGCAGGTTCTCTTTTGTGCTGGGGCCTCATCACATGCTGTTTGTTTTTAAAAGAACACGCCTGTCCTTTCTTCACACGCTAATTCTTGCTTGTTGTTTAGGATTCAGCTTGGATAGCCCTTAGGGAATCTTCCCTGATACTTTAAATTTGGGTTAGGTACTAAGTTCATGTGTTCTCTGGACTTCCATGTCAAAGGACTAATCACACTGTATTGTAATGGTTTACTTGGCTGTTCTCTCACAGACAGTGAGCTCTGTGAAGACAGGTGTCACCCACTTGTTCACCAACTGTTTCCCTAGCTGGCGAATTGTAGGCATTCATCATTTTGTTTAATTGATTTAAATTATACTCAGCAAGTATGCTTTATGGAGTTAAACTATTGGTTGAATGAACCAAAGGGGTGGGAGTTAAAGGTAAAAAGCATTTGCACCTAGAATGCCTGGATACAATGGTTCCGTAACTGCTCAAGGTCACTGAGAGAAGTGGGCGGAGCTCACATTTGAACTGGCTCTTTCCTCCCCGCCACCCCATATTTTATCATCTTTTTCTTCTTTTTAAATTTTATGTATTAAGTTTGCTGGGGTGACATTGGTTAATAACATCATATAAGTCTCGAGTGTACAATTCTATAATACATCATCTTGAGAGTATTATGCTTAGTGAAATAAGTCAGACGGAAAAGGACAAGAACCATATGATTTCATTCATGTGGAATATAAAACAAAAAGAAAGAAATGAACAAACAAACAAACTCATGAATGTAGCTCTCTTGATCTTAAGATACAGAGACGCGGAGGGGAGGGTGATGAAGCCAGCTCTGGAAGAGTGAGTTTCAGGGAAGGAAATCTATCTACCTAAACTCAGACGGACTGCGGTGTCATAGAGGGGCCAGGGCTAGGGTGCCCTAATAAATGTAGTCACATCAAGGTACATCTTGAGACTGCAAGAAGAGATAAGATCTCCGAGGGAGAGCAGGAAAGGGGTAAGTGTTCAGTGACTGTCTACAAAATGCCAGGCATCACTTGGGGCTTATATATTTTATCTACTCTGAAGGTACGAAAAATATTTAAAGTGCTAACCTCCCTCTTTAAAATAAATAGAAAACAGACAAGAAAAACGAGGGGTATTACAATGGAGCTGCATTCTCTGTGCAGATGACGCCAATCCAATTATACCTGGGTGCCAAAAAGATGTATACACATGACTTGTATTCATCTGTTGTTACCGGTATATGTTGAGTATTACAATTTTAATACAGTTTTTCCCATTCCTAAAATGTGTATACATTTTTTTGGCACCCTCTGTATATGCTCAAAGAAATAGAAGCAAACAAAACAAAACACTAAAACTTAAACAATAGGTCCTGGCCTACCATGCTCCATTCTGCTCCACACATACAGACACACACATAAATACACACACACACACACACACACACACACACGACAACTAGGACTAAACGGAGCGATGTGAATTGACTGTTTATTCAGTAGGTCTCAGCTCTGGAGTGCTTCCAGGAGTGTGAGATACTTTTCTGAGTGAGAGTCTAGCATTTTTCTTTTCTTTATTTCTTCTACTACCCACACCAAAAAAACAATGGTTTGCTTTAACTCTGGAGGAACAACTAGGTGTGTTTGAAGTAGTGGGGAAAAGTATGCCATCTCTAATGTGATGTTCTCAAATTCTGACCACATTCAATTTAGCCCTTGTATAATCTAACTCTTTGTAGCGAGCTCGCTTCACTGCACACTCCTGAAGTATGCCAAGAATGTTCAGTAGCAAATGTTTTACTTGAAAATTTTTCCCCAGGTTAGATTTGAGGTCATCGTCTTCAAAGATAGCAGTATCGTCACAAAAAGGTCAGAATAAGAATACAATTTCAATCATTCTTACGCCAAAATTGCCCGGTGGGCCTACAAACAGCATTTTCCCTCACAGGCCATTGGTTTGATTCTGCCATCTACACTGGAGAAGTTCTCGAGTTTCTTCTCGTTAGATCTTGTCCTTAAAACCACAACTTAGATCCACATTCCTGTTTTGTCTCCTTCTATGTTTAGGCCTATGTTCGTTCACAATGTTTTTAGCTGGCTGCTTTGTAATTAGAATACAAAATCTGTCACACTGCAGACAATTTAGGATGCAAACTGAGTTAGGTTCACTTGTATGCCTCTGCAATGGGACAGATTCATTTCCCCTTCAATATGTAAAAATTTACCACAATAAGTATATAAATTATTCTATAGTTTGTTTTCAGTTGTGCTTGTTAATACTAACGAGAAGCAGAGAAGATCATCTAAATAGCAGATTTAAATCACAGACAACAGGCTTTGGAATAATGATGATGATGATGATGACACAATGACGTCATGTGTGTCACATGGTTACATGGCAGTCATGTATCACACGGTTACACACACCATTACTAATCCTCAAAACATCCCTGCAAAAAAGGTATTATTATTCTCATTTTACAGATGAGAAAGAGCCCATCAAAGGTTAAGTCACTTCTTTAAGGTCGCACATCTGGAGCGCAGCTTAACTGGTATTCAAAGCCTGTCTGTCTGACTCAAAAGTCTACATTCTTTGCAGTCTACCTATTATCTGATCAAAAGAATGCCAATAAAACACGAACCCAGGTAGCCAGTTGCTCTGCTGTTTATGGCTGTGATCCGTAAGGTCACGGAGTCTCTCAGCTGGTTCCAAGCTGTCCTATACTTTAGACAGTGATAGCTACCTGTGCTTGTGGAAGAGGAAGACATTCTGGCTACAAAAAGTGGCAGAAGTCAAATCTGATAATCTCAAAACTCATTCTGTGCAGAACCTCTGAGCAGTATAAACTAAGCTTCACAAAGATGGTGTGCATACCAGGCCTGGGCAACACAAACTGGGCATGCCTATTAGGATTCTTGATTCAGGACTAAGGAAAATCAAATACAATGATGATTTACTTACAATAGGTGCCAAAAACACATTTAAAAAAGTCATTTTGGAGATCCTTAATTTGGAATTCAGGCAGTGAACTAAAGTTGATGTGCTTACTAGCTTTGAAAGCAAACCAGAAATCTAAGTATTTATCTGTTACATATGTTTTTTTTTATTTCATAAGAATTTACAAAATCACTTTGTATCCAAATTCTGGGAAGAAAGAATAAAGCCACATGTATCAATCCCCATTAGTTGAAGTTCTTATTTAAAAAAAAAAATATGTCAGTTCGATAATTAAGTAGGCATATTATTTTTAATTACTTTTGTGTATTTAATTAGTAACTCCTTCCTGAAAGCAGGCAACTGTGTTATGTGTGATTTTATATAAAGGTTCATTCATTTCAGCCAAAGAAATATAGTCCATTTAGGGAGTCAATAAAATGATGCTAGTAAAGTTTCTAGTTAAAAGTTTACATTTAAGAAAATATTCACATTCACTAAATGCAAAAATGCCTTTATTTTTATCTTAAGGAGAAAGATTTTTTTCAAAATCCATATGCAGACTCATAGCATTCATTTATATAAGGGCATTTAGACACACAATGCTTTAAAATATCAGTATGATGTCCTTACATTTAAAAAAAGTTTGTGGCCATGCTCTACGGCACTGTACTTTGGAGCCTCAGCCATCTACTTATTTGTGTGTTAAGGGCAGATCCTGAGTGAATGACTACATACTAGAACAATAATGTATTACTATTTTGAAACTAATGTTATTGAAATCAATGAAATGTGGTATAAAATGTGGTTTATTTTTTAAAACGACACTCCTGTAGTCTACAAAAAATGAGCATAAAGTAATTTTTAGTTGTAAATGTCAGGCTTAGAATTTAGTTGTAGTTTTTCTTAAGGCTGATGAACATCATATTGTATTTAATAATGTAAATATAGACAGATGGCACCTTGCACATGAAAGGACAGTAATCATGCTAAAGATTATAGTGCTAATAATCTGTTAAGAAAGCAACTTCCCAGAAAGAAAGAGAGATACAGGTAGATGGAAATTAACCAAATTAGTTTTAACACACTAGATATTTATGTAACAGCCATAGTGCACTAATGATAAAATCCTTTTTTATTCGGGCTTATGTCCAATATTAAATTATATATTAGAGAGAATTCTGTTGCTCTAACCAACTACTGTTACTCATTGTTGCCATTGATCTTTGTACATTCTGGCACAAACATAAAAAAGGCATATTACGTGGAAAGCTACTGACATGGGTGCAGCTTTTACCATGTGTTTACCTCCAGTATACCTGCACTGCTTAACATGAAAATTCTTTCACATTTCCCCCCAGACATTTTTATGGTATCGGCCAGACTTGTTACTCTTACCATCCAGAGAAAAATATCAGAATTATAGGAGTCGGCAATAAATATCTGAACTGCTTTTGTTACCTGAAAAAACACACTCATTTGATTTACTGCAAGACAAATCAAATGAAATCTCTAGGTATCCCTCAGATCAGCCATGTGTTGTAAAAAAAAGTCTACTTATCATATTGCAACACTACTATTTTTGTCGCATTAGGCATAAAATAAAAACAACCATGTGATTATATTTGACTTACAGTCTTATAATGATCACATTAGTAGGTGGCTGGATTTTGGGATTGGAGAGTGACAAATCTGTTTATAAAACTAAATTTAAAGTTCCCTTGGAATCAAGCTATATAGAAAATGTAGCAACTTAAAAACAAGCCCTGATAGAGGTTTGGATTTTCTTTCTTCTATTGCATTCATAATGGAAGAAAAACGGTATTAGTGAAATGTCATTTGAATACTCATGGAGAGAGAGAGAGAGAGAGAGAGAGAGAGGGAGAGAGAGAGAGAGAGAGAGAGAGAGAGAGAGAGAGAGAGAGAGAGAGAGAGAGAGAGAGAGACACAGACAGACAGACTGGGAAGCTTGACCAAGAGTATCATTTTTCCAAAGCAGCTACTTATACCATACTTATACAGACTGACAAAGTACTGCCTCACCTCTAGCTCAGGGCTATGACAAAAGTGCAATGAAATTAAAAGACAAAAATAAAACCATGCCTGCCTTCCTTAGCTAAGTAGAAGAGGGCATGGATAACTTCCTTACTTTAGAGTCTGTTTAAAAATGTGACCTTTTCCATGAGGTACCATGATCTCCTGATTCAAAATCTCAGACTCCTGATTCCCCGATGCGTCTCTGCTTTAATTTTCTTCTCCAGCATTTATCTTGGCCAAACAACCATATACGTGACTTTATCGCTAATTTATTAGGAGTATGATTTTGTCTGTCTCCTCCCATTAGAATGTAAACACCACAAGGGCAAGAGTGTTTGTGTTGCTCAGTGACAAACCCAGGTGCTGAGGACACTGCCTGGCGCAGCTGGTACTCCATAAAAATTAGCTGGATAAACATAATTGTAATTTACGCCCAGAAATTAAGTTGGAGTATAAATATTTAAGATGAACCAATGGCATAAAGAAAAGCCAACTGTGATTCCAGTAAAGATCATATTTACCTCTCATATGCAAGGTTTATAATTTAAAATCCATCACACACTCATAAATTCGATGACTTTGGGGGTTACAGGGTCTATATAAAACCCTTTAGAGCAGACTAATTCCTACAAGCCTTCACTCAAAGTTCAACAAAAGCTATGGGATTTCTAACAAACATAGTAACATTTACATTTAGTTTTGAGTTCCTTTTCTCTCTGCTTTATGTGGGAGATATTTTATTCTGCCAGGTTTACAGGAAAATGATGACAGTGTTATAAATGCCTATTCAAAACATTTCTGCAAAGCAGTCCTTAGGCAGCATATAAGACTCAGCACAAAGAAGAGCAGACCAGTACTTAGTGCTAAGCTACAGATGTGAAATACACAAAACGATTTATTATGAGTTTCCTCTTCTGCCTCATTAACAGACAGAACAAGTCACAAACTGTCTGACTACCCACAAGATGAATTTTTGCTCTTCTATTGGCTTATGTTATAAAAAGTGTTTTATAGTTTTTTAGCACCAAAGCTTTCTCCCAGCTCCCTCCCCTGCAAACACAATAGATTGTTGGCTTTATCACTTTACTTTTTAAAAAGTCAGATTTCACTAAAGATAAAACATGTAAAAAATGTACTAAATGCCTGGCATTTCGTCTTAACATACTTTTTGGAAAATGCTTTTAAATGCAGGAGGAGATAGAACAGAAGCTGTCACGAAGATGTTTAGTGGCTGCCACACGGCTTTGGAATAGCACCCTGACAAAATGAAGACAAAAATGAAATGCTTCTGATCAAGCTCAAAGTCTTCCACTGTCATATTTTTCCATGTTAACAACTTGGTGGGTGTTAATTTCTTAAATACTAAGATCCAAAAAAACCCCATGCAATATTGTGATAAGAGAGAGAAAATACTACCGTGTACTTCCTTAACAATATTTATCTACCAAGTTTCAAGGCAAACACCATTATTCCCAATGGCTTTGAAAACACTGGGGAAAAACTTATTAGGCTTCAGGAAGACCACGATGCTTATACTCTTTCCATCTTCCTATCCTTGCTGGAGGAGCCAAGAAACGATTTCCTAAGTGTTTGACTTTTACAATCATGAAAAGTAAACAGTTAATTCTGGAACAATCCAGAATTTCCAAAATTTCAAGTCTACTCCTTGAATCCCTCTTTTAGATGGTAAACTGCTAAATAATCTAACTGAACTTCCAAGTGTTTTGAACACTGAGGTTCAAAATTGGCAGCAGGTTATTCATATTTGAACATTTCATGCTTATCTTGTTGGTGTTTTTAGTTAACATTGAAGAGCTACTTTCTATTAAAAGCTTACTATGGTGCCAGGAATTGATCTAAGCCTTTGCAAATATCATTTCATTTAACCCTCAGACAGACCTAGAAAGCAGGTGCTCTTATTGTTCTGATGTTTCAGATGAAGAAACAGAAGCCCGGAGAAAATCTGGAATGTGCAGGTGTCACACGGCTGCTGAAGAGCACAGCAGCATTGGAACGCAGAGACCCGCTTCTTACGTCTACACTAGCCTGCCTCAAGGGATATAACAGATGGGGATTTCTCCAGAAAATCAACTCTAAACTACTGATGCTACAAATGTGCCAGACATACCAGCAAAAAGGTTTTCTGAGCAATGAATGACCACAAGGAAGAAAGCAAATTATAGGAAACACTTTTGAAGGAGAGTTAGAGACAAGGACCCTGGCTGTCACTGGATTCACTATGGAATGTCATGCTCCACAAAAGGCCACAGTGAGGATAAGTGCGGGATCGAAAAAATAAAAATTCCATTATACCAGCAATTGCTCCAAAATAGGGAAATAAAGTGTTAGGGGCTAAAGAGCTTCAAATAGTTATTTTTCTTATAGGAATTTCAGAATAAAGGCTGGAAATAATAAATCAGTTAGTCAAAACAGAAAAGCCAAATCTGAAATACTGTGTTTCCCCGAAAATAAGACCTAGTCAGACAATCTGCTCGAATGCGTCTTTTGGGGCAAAAATTAATATAAGATGCAGTCTTATATTATTTATTATATTATATTAGACCTGGTATTATATAATATTATACTCAGTCTTATATAAGACCCAGTCTTGTATTATAGTAAAATAAGACTGGGTCTTATATTAATTTTTGCTCCAAAAGATGCATTAGAGCTGATTGTCCAGCTAGGTCTTATTTTCAGGGAAACCCGGTATCAATGAACAATCCCGGAACAGCGGATTAAGACAAACCAAAGGTTTTAAAGCCATCATTACAACACATGATGCCAAAGTACAAACCAAGTGTGATATGAGAAGCAGAAAATCAGAATAAATGGGAGCCAGTTTACCACCTGCAGCAAAATAAATGGGAGCCAGTTTGAATGGCAACTGAATCCATTCAAACAGAGCAAGGAGGCTTTCCTGGTGTGCACAGCCTGGCATCTCACTACATTTGCATTATAACCATAATAATAGCTGAAAAGCAAAAAGCACTCCCAAATCAAGCTGGGAAAGGAGCATCAGCAGCATCTGGGAACTTGTTAGAGATGCAGAATCTCTGGTCTCACCTCTGATGATCAGAAACTGCATGTTAACAAGATCTTTAGGTGACTCAATGTCTATGGAAGTTTGAGAAGCCCTGGAATAGGGGCTGGAGGTCAATGGGAAGGGGAGAGCTCCGCCCTTGAACGCTGACACTGCTGCTGTCTGTACTATCAAAAACTACTGAGGAGCAGTCCCTGAAATCTGAAGACAGAGCAGGTAAGAGGAAACCCAGTGCCTTTCCTTGGTGCTGGGAGAATTAGCCCTGGTGGGATGCCAAAAAATGAGAATAGACTAGGGAGGGATAAAGACCAGAAAAATCAGCCTAGGATACTTTAGGAATGGTTGGAGAATTTTAAGGAGAGGGAAAATGAAAGAGAAATGACATGTCCGATGAGCGGCCATGCCTGGATAGCGCAGTGGAAACAGAGCAGACGCAACAAGCCTGTTGACCTGACCCCAGGAGGGTGAGGGTGGGCAGGGTCTATGTGAACAAGTGGTGAGATTTTTTTAGCTTGAAAACTTTAAGCATGATGTTCTTTGAGGTTAAATCCTTACTATCTCACTTATTTCGTAAAAATTGCACACAAAAGCAAACACTTACCAACCAACACAACAAGTCTGTATTTCTCGTTACTTTGTCGCCGATAGGGTGTCACTTCCTCATATGTGGGTACATCAGCTGTATCATACTGATCACTCTTCTTGCATTCATACATGGATTTATTTGTTTTCTTATCTTTTCTACTGAGACGGAAACTTCTTCTAAAACCAGCTGTAAATACAAAAAAAAAAAAATTGTTTTTAGTAATTAGAACTAAAAAAAATAAACCGCCCAAAAGCAAAAATAACAAACCCTCCAAGTTGGGTCAGGTTTTATTCATCATAATACCATTATAAGTACAGTTAGTAAGAAAACGAAAATAGAAACTATACAATTTCATTAAAACAATTTATACGAGAATCATCTACCATTTAATTATATAGTTACAACGATATAAATTTTATTTGGTTCTAAATCATAAAGAGTTCTTTTCAGAAGTCAATGAGTAAAATCACTGTTATAAAGCAAAATAAACAAGTCAGATAATATATCATGGACTGATTGATGAACCTATTTGGTAAGAAAAAGTTAAAAGCACTTAACATTTTAAAAATAAATGATGAATTGTCTCCTTCATAAATACTGGAATATTTTACATCATACTCTAAGCATAGCCTAACAACATACCTGTGGCAGACAGCATCTATTGCTAAATAGAAAGAAAACTAAATTAGGGAGAGCAGAGTGTCAAAAAGGCCTGTGCATGGATCAGGCTGATAGAATCAGCCTATCCCTCAAAGCAAGTTCTTTAACTTTTATGAGACTCCATGGGGATAGAGTACATGACTGAGCCTCACGTCCTTTTTCTTCTACGGAAATTCTGTTTTTCTGATTTGAAGCCGACTAAAATTTGGAAATAAGTTTCACAGTCTCAATTGTGTACACTTATCAATAGGTCATATGATCTTTTACTAATTTTTAAAGTATTTAAATAAATTTCATGTCTGCTTAAAAGAGTTCTCTCCAGCTCACTGCTATCATTTAACACGTGGGCTTAAAAAGCTGATTTTGCAAGCGTTCCTTTTCTTGGTCAATTCCCGTTTCATTCTGCTTGCTCTTCATGTTGTTGCATCATTCTAGTTTTATTTCTTTTCTAGAACAGTGAAATTTATCGTACACATCATTCAAGAATTCAGTAAGATGTACAGTCAATTCTTGACCTAACCAACCATTATGATCTCTCAAAATCTAGACTTTAAGGGAGAGAAAATAGCCTGCTTATTAAAATATTATATATATTCTATATCAGCTCCATAGTACAAAAGAAAACACAAGTACATTTTAAATCTATAAAATAGTCTCTTTAAAAATAATATTGATTAAATTTTTAAGAAAACTTTCTTAAAAAATAAATTTATTTTATAACAAAACATAAGAATGTAATAATTAAAATGCATGATTTTAGGGAACATAAAGAAAAAAGAATAATTATTATCATTGGGTTTAAGAAGTTAATAGGATTCAAAATAAAGGCTGTATTAAAAACAACTATCAATGACTATGGAGTTATATCACTCACCTTATAGATTCACAATTTAATAAAAACCAACCAAGATATTAAGAATAGTGAGATAAAAGGTTATCTGATAATATATTCCTGTGGGCCACCAAGAATCATTCTGATTTTTGAGGAAATACTCAGATTATTTGAGGGAAAACATTCACAAAGGATTTGAAACAAGGAAGATAATCACCCTCAAGCCCTCTTATCAAAGATAAAGAGCAAAAAATTAACAGGGTAACTGATGAAACACGTTGGTATTTTACAAAAAATTATGAGATCTGAAGGAAGCAAAAGGGGAAATGGGCCAACTTGGTCCTAGGATGAAGAAAAGATGTGTGAATTCAAAAATCACGTGTGCAGACAGCATTCAAACTTCTATGTCAAAGATCAGAGAACACATTGCATATTATTTTTTATTTCTCTTGTTTTCTAGGATTGTAGGAAGACTCATAAGAACATGGAAAAATAGTCCCTTCTTTGTATCTCAGAGTCATTGCAACACCACACCAGCAGTAGCTGTGATTCTTACAACTCCTCCCCGTGTTTTAGCAGAGTGGTTCCCAGACAATCATCTCTTCCTAATTTGCAGAAATTAGTTATCCTATCCCAACCCCACCCCAACAGTCACCTGTGACTGCTGACCCACACTGGAATCCAGTATACAATGGCTTCTGGTTTAACACAAAAATGACACATTAGCTGTTCCAACTTTTCCATTCTGGTATTTCATTGTGTTCTAATTTCAGGTTCCCGCAGTTCTTGTCTCATTGAAAGCAATTATAGGATAAGCACGTAGAAATTTCTTCAGTTATTCCTAGCACGGGCAAGGGTTTTTGTCAAGTTACTACAGACTTTTGGCACAGGAATGGATCTAACTAGGACATAAATGCCTCCTCCAAAGCAAATAAAGTCCAAAAGTGAAAACCTGAAAAACTTCTGATGCACAAATCACAACTCAATCTTGAATTTTAGTGAGAGTGTTAACCTGAATGGGTCTTTACAATTAACTTAAGTTTTTATTTTCATCATAAACAATAAAGGAATCATGGAGAAAAGAGAGAGGTAATCAGATTTCTAATGCAAGGGTCTAGAGATGTCAAAGGTGGGGTGATGTGGTGATGCTAGTTGGACGTGCTCGGCACAGAAGAGGTGCTTGGTAAAATTTACTAAATTGAATGTTAAAAGGCAACAATAAAAATCCTACCATTCCTGTTTCATTTTCTTAATGTAAATTTCAACCAAAAAAAAAGCAGGACATTTTGGTACTTTTATGAGAAAATTCTAAGAGGCAGACAAAAGAACAGAACACTGCATATAGCAAGGCTTAGAGCTGGGAGAACTCCGGAGTCCATGGGGGCCGCTATGTCCCTTGCTCCCTATCTGGCCAGCAGAGATGTCACTGTCACTGTACTTGCCTGTGCACCATGATACACGGTTCCTGACCTCATTCACATCCATTCACCAGGTGGCGACTACCAAGCAAGGGGAATTCCCACAAGTAATGAGCTTAGGTGCCTCGGCCCAATATGCTTGTTTACAAAACAAAGGGGAAAAGGCAGTCGGGTCATCACACCAATACTATCAGAGCAGCGTGAAAAAGCAAAGTGGGAGGTAGACAGGTCTGGGTTTGGCCCCACTCACTTTCCAGCTGCGGGACTTGCCATCTTTTCAAAAACTTCTCAAAAGCTCATTTCCTCAACTTTAAATTAAGCATCATCATAGTACCTACTTCACAGTGTTAAGAATTAAATAATTGCTGTAAACCATTGGCCCAATACCTGGCATGTGGTAAATACCTATACACAATAGGTATAAATTACATAGTACTTAATTATGTGTCCAACTTATTGAAAGAACCTTGAAGGCAGGAGCATGTTATACCTCTCCGTTCCCACAACACACAGTCTAGTAAGAAAGGGAAAAATAAATTAAGGGGCTTATTAATAAGTTTTTAACTGGCTAATGTTTATAAAAGAGACCAAATATTAAAATTAAAGCCAGATTTAGATATGTTAACTATTAAAAGTACCCTCTTAAAGTAGTGCGGCATGTTAAAGACATACAACAGAAAGATTTAGTGTGCATTAACTATCATTTTTTTAGAGACTCTTTCTAGGGATGTATGTTATTTCTGGTACTATATTTAAATTTAAAGGGCATCCTTCTCTTGTCTTTCTTAGTTATGATCATTTACTCCCCTGACCCACATACACTTGTGCTCCATATTTACATCACACAATACATATATACACATATGCATACATACACATATATACATATGTATATAAACATCCATATAAACACAGAGTAAAAACAAACAAACAAACAAAACAGAAAAGAAATATTCCAAGTCAGAGCAACCAATAAAACAGCCACAACAGAGGTCATGATAAAAACTATGAATTCCAGAGTACTTGCTTATGATTACTTCTCAAACTAAAAAACAGAACAGCTTATGTTCCTAGCATCTATCCTGCACGGGTCGTCAGAAGTGACAGCACACTTGGCTTGCCTTTCAAGGCAGTCCAGAGACTTATTTTCAAACTTCGATAACATGATGGGTGATGTGACCACACACCTTGGTTACATCTAAGCTTAGAGGAGAGTGGATTCTATGTCAGGAAAGGAGCAAATATTACGTGCCATCTAAGTAACCTAGAACCTATTTCATTCCTCTTCATTCTCAGTGCCCAAGTCTGAGCAAAAGCTGGCTTAAAAAAAAGAAGGAACAGTAAGAATGAGACTTTTTTACACAAAATATATTTTCCTTATATTTCACATTTTTGTAATTTATAATTGGCTCAACATTTTTATGGACAGGCTTTTTCCACGGCGCTTACCCACAGCTGCTAGAGATTTGTGTGTTTTAAAGGAATGGCAACTTAATATTATTACAATAGGAAAGTGACTTTAGAATAAGACCGCAGGTGCAGGTCAGCCCCTAATCACAAGGAGACACTTCGTATCTCATATTTTCCAGTAGAAATAATTTACGATGACGTGTTAACTTATCATTTAATTGTACAGCTGTGTTTAAAGTTAAATTTATTTTTCACTATAGAAAGTGACATTTCCGTTGCTTGTTATCTGCTCCTTATTTCAAAAAGACTGCAATAAATATCCCTGCACATTCCCTTTAGTCCATGTCACTGACGATTTCATTAGGACAAATTGCTCGAACCTAGATAGATCTGGCCCAAATGCCTCTCAGCTCAGTTAATAACAGTGCACATTTCCACCAGCAGTAAGTACAATTGCCCATATTACCATTCTCTCATAAAAGGACTTCTAATCGCTTTAAAGCCTTTAGTGATTTTACAAGTGAAAAATTGTATAGCATTTCATTTTTAACTGTTAATGGAGCTGAACTTTTTTCACGTTTATTACTCATTTGCATTTCTTATTTTTTCTGTAAATTGTTGGTTGATACATTTTGATCACTTTTTGATTAGGGTCTTCCTAAATATTAATAACAATACACACATGTATCTTTTAAGGTCATAGTCCCTTGCTCTATTTGTTGCAAAGACATTTTAAGAGTTTCAGTTTTCCTTTTTGAAGAAACTTTAACTAAATGTTCCTGTATTTGAATCTGTGAATTTCTTTCCTTTGTGATTTCTTCCACTGTTTTTATGACTTTCCTATCCTTAGGTCTGATATACAGTCACCTATATTTTCTTAAGTTTAAAAAAATGTGTTGCATAGCTTTACACTTAATTTTTTTTATTCCATCTGGAATCACTCAGCTGTAATCATGAGATCAAGATTGTGAGGTGAGGCTGTAACTTTATATTTTCTTAAGTAATTAACCAATGGTCCCCAAAATTCTTACTGAACAATCCGTTTACTACTTTATGTTGATATATACTTTGTCCTGGAGTATCAGATGATTTATTATGTCATGACAAAAAAATAAAATAAGGTGATTCTTAGTCTGAGTTTAGATAATTTTCTTGTTAATAGCATCAATACCAAAACATTAGAAGTAGTTGATATTTATTGAGAACTTACTAGAAGGCAGAAACCACTCGAAGCGCTTTACATGGATTAGTTCATTTAATTCTCACAGTAACCCAGTGCTGTAGGTATAACAACCCAGAGGTTTAACTAGCTCTTCTTTTAATGTAATTTTAAAAAAGTGATTGGCAAGGCTTTGGTAGAAATATTAAATGATGAAAGAATGTCAAGAAGAAGGTTTGAAATGTTATTCTACATACATAGATGTATAACAGAAAAAATGATGAGCTTTGTTACTTTATGAAATAATAGGAAAAAATATCAAAGAGGAGCAGCAGTTCAATTTAGGGATTAAAAATTATAAGCTCTTTTTCTCTTAGAAGACATTTTTTTCAAATATAATTAAATACATTTTTGATACCCCTTTGTATGCAAGATGATGTATAAAATACAGAAATATATAAAACTGTGTCACTGCCCTCAATAAACTCCAGATCTACTAGGGGACATAGATAATATTCCCAAAATACTTGTAGTTTAAGGGATTTCACAACATAGGCTCATGGCTAGAAATGAAGAATTTTTAGCAAGTACCCTTAATCTGTGTAATTAGATTTTGACATTTCTCTTAAGTAAATAAAAATTAAACTCAATTGTGATTTGGTCATTTTCAAAGCTACTTCACTACATTTTATTTATATAACACCATTCATCAAGAGTATTACATTTAATGCTTACATAATGTAAATTAAGAATAATTTATTAAAATAAGCTTCATATTGTAGATAAGTTTTATACCTGCCAATCCTATCATTTCAAATGTTAGTGATTTATTTTTAACAGTAAAAAACTTGAAGCATCCATAATATACAGAAATATAGGAAACATTAATTAAATTATGAAAAGAAACTGGGTTGAAGCCATTAAAATTATAATTATAAAACAATACGGCAACATAGAAATGCATTTGCTATAATAAATGGAAAAAATTGGACAGAATACAATAGTCGTTCATACTTACACTCTGAGTTACTTTTGCACTAATTTAAAAATTGGTATGAATACAGAAATGTGGAAGAAAATGTATAAAAACAGACAATGGTTGTGTTGGGGAGAGACAGCTGTGGGCAATTATTTTGTTCTATTTTTCAAACTTTTCCATAATATTGCATAATTTTATAGTTAAAAGAAAAACCACCACAAAAACACATACTTCGTAATATATGAACAACCAAACAAATGAACTCTAGTATTGGCAGATGAATTTGTGCGGTTACATCAACATATAACACAAAATACATTTTGACTGTCTCAGAGGCAGGTTCTAGTTTTCTATATTTTTAAATGATTACTGTAAATCGGCCAATTTTTTATATTCACAATAGAAAGAATAACAAATAAATTAAAATATTAAAAAAGCAATGAAACTAAAAATAATGGAAAACAGTTTTTTTATAAAATAAGAACACAGTATGAGAACTAAAGATCAAAGGTCAAGGAAGATAAACAGAGAACCAGGAGTCATAACCTAAGAAGTGACGATGATAAAAGAAAAGCAGTCAGGGTTTAGAAAACTTACAACAAAACTGAAAAATGAATGGGAAATCTTTTTTAAAATAGAAATCATTATCATATTCTTTGATTCCCATAAATAAGTAACTTCAGTGTAAATTTATGTCAATATATATAATTTTAGTGATATTACTTTTTCTTAATTTTTTGACATTTAGGATGGCATTTTATTAAAAATACATGATTATTTTATAAACAAACATGTACGTTCACACAAAAGAGCCTCCAACAGAGTCAAGGTAACTCACCACCAACATTAACAGCCTCAAAAAAATTCATGTGAACAAGAGTGAAGTGGTACCTGCCTTCCTGTTAATTCAAAGAAAACAAATACTATTATGTTACCACTTGCAATTTTCAAATAGGACAATTTCAATCTTTGGTTACGTTTCTTTCATGTCACAAACTGGTCTAACAACATCAGGTATTATGCATTCCCAATTTTTAAAAATAATAAGCTTTAAATAGATGTTTTTTTTATAAATGTTTGTAGAATTGGAAAAAGAAGAGTCTCAGTGAAACCTGTTTTAATCATAACAGAGTAATATTGGACATAGGCAGTTCAAAAATTAGAGATTTATAGAAGAATCCACTTTAAAGTTCCTAATTTTTTTTAAAGAAACACACTTATTTGATACAAATCAAGAAAACTGCCTACTTTCTTAAAAGGAGATAAAAATAAACATTTTAATTCTTTTGTCTTCCTTAAATATACTAAAATGTGGATATTTTTAATTTGGAAGAACTACCAAAAATATTGTATGAAAATATTTTTTTGTATCTTAAAACACTGGATTGGTTTGACCAAGCAAATATTTAACTAGTTCAATTGCTACCTTAATTACAAGGAAGAGAAATTTTTAATATAAGTGACCTTTTAAAGATGACAAAAAAAAACCAACAAACCATGTAGACATTAATAAAAGCTAAGCAGCTGAAAACTATTACACAATGTTAGGGTCCTGACAATAAAACATTGAAAATTACCATTAAAATCAACATTTTTAATATAAAGCCAATGCTGTTATAATTATATAAATCCTAACAGACATGTAACAACCATGTAGTAACAAGATCCTAAGACAAAATTACTGTTGAAATGACGCTACCATAGTATGACAATTATAAAATTATCTCAAAGACAATGGAGGATAATTAAGATCATCTTAAAGCAACAAGTAAAAATCTTGGGAAGAGGTATAAATTGAAAAGAAATTCCAATAAAAAACTACAAAAGTTACTGAGATCTGAAGCAGATAGGGAAATCAGCTTCTATACTCACCTTTATAAAAGAGTGTCAGGGGGTGAAATCACTTGTGAAACAGGAATGTTATCATGGATTACATTTACCAACTGTATAGATGCTAATTGTGTATACGAAGGGGAAAAGGCTTTTGAACAAACTAACAGAAAATTCATCTCTGGAATATTATACGATCAAAGTCGCTCTCAATAAAACTTAAAAAAAAAGTTCAAATGCCACAAATAACCTTGAATCTTTCAACTCATCTCAAGTTAAAAATAGAAATTCAAAGTACCCAATAAAATCATGGAAGCTAAAAAAAGTCATGGAAGCTAATATAAAATTTAAATTTGCGATTTCCAAGAAAAACAAATTGTTAAGGTTTTAAAAAGGTTTCCTGATACCACTGACAATTTCTTTCTAAAGCATAGCACAGCATTACCATAAAAAAAGAGAAACCATAGAATTTAATTTTCTGTTAGCCAGCTAATAAAGAAATGAGTTCTTACACACTTTCAAAATTATGAGAAAATACAGTATGCACACATAAAATTGAATATAAAAATATAGTTCTGAAAATAGGGGAAAATTGGATTTGAAATTTCAATATTTTTTTTAAGTTGAATCTATGCAACCTAAAATTCTCCAAGCAGGAATGGTTTCTTTCTGTCAGAAAAAAATATTTCCAAGTAGAATTCCAGACATGTTGAGATTATGCAGAGTTCTTTCTTGTTCAAGAAAGAACCTGTACCACTTCTGAAAGAATGCTTCTAAATGTTCTTTTTATATAAATTTTACTTTTTGGAGAAACATTAAGGCAGTATATTTAGACATAGCTGTATTTACCTATATAACATCCTTTAATAAAATGGCTGAATATTGGTGGAAATGGGAATTTTCACGAGATTTAAAAAAAGGCACTATGGTTGAGGATCAATGGTGCTTACACATAGGAGAAATAAGAAATAGGGTTAGGAAAAAAACATAGAAGTAGAGATGAGTAAATAGCATTTAAAAGAAATAACAGCAAGTGGACAGTTTTGTTCTTATTGAACTTTATGGTAAACACTTCAGTTAAATAGAAAGAACAGTCTTAACTTACATAAGTCCCAAAACTGATCTTGTTTTAAAAGAATGCATGAAGTACTCCAGCAAGGACAGAAGTGGAGAAAAATTGATGATTTTTCAGGAAATCATTTGCAAGAAATTATGTTTGAAGACAGATGCATGATAAGCAGTGCTTTGTGAAATGATTATAATGAGATGTCTATAATGAATTAACCAGAGGAAGAACATTTTATAATTCTTACCAATGTTTAAAAAAATTATTCTTCATATGAACTATTTTGCACAGCATTAGGAAAAAGGAGAATCTTTAAAGCAGACCATTGTACAAAATTACTCTCTAGACGCCAACAGAGACACAGCAAAAATACGCTAACTTCCACACCATCCACCAAACCGAATTAAAAAATATACATAGTATACATATATACATATATATAATTAAATATAAATGAAATATATATATATATATATATATATATATATATATATACTGTGTTTCCCTGAAAATAAGATCTAGCCGGACAATCAGCTCTAATGCGTCTTTTGGAGCAAAAATTAATGTAAAAGACCCGGTATTATATTATATTATTATTACATAAGACTGGGTCTTATGTTATATAAGACGCGGTCTTATAGTAAAATAAGACTGAGTCTTATATTAATTTTTGTTCCAAAAGACACATTAGAGCTAATTGTCCAGCTAGATCTTATTTTCGGGGAAACCCGGTATATAGTAAATGTTTTGATAATCTTTACATATAGGCAGCCCTTGACTTATAAGAATTCAACTTTAAAGGTACAATTTTCTGCAATTTATATTTACAGCATACTATCAATTTACTTTATTATTACAACATTTTATTCAAACACCACATCACTTACACTACCCACTCAGTGAGCTTTTTTTCCTTCCTTCCTATAGTAACGGCCAAACATCTTTTATTGATAAATATGCTGACCTCTAAAAAATGTGGTATGTTACACATCAGTAAGAATCATACCACATAGTGTACATTTGTATCAGCAATAGCTTATTAAATATGGTTTTAAGATGCAATTCTTATACAAATAAAATTCAGTTCTTGGAATATTATAATGTTACTTCTTTCAAAAGACTCCATTTAGATCATTTTGGCATGGAATGTATTTTTCAAAAATGTAACTGGTCATCAGGTTAAGGGCTACTTACATATACTGTTTTGTGCTTAATTTTTATGTACTTCAAAGAAAGTGAAAATAAATGTATTCACGGGCTGTTGGCCTAATTTAGATCAACAGTGGTCATGGGTTTACAAGTAGACTCCGGGTAGTCCCATTTTTGGTTCAAAGGAATTGTCTGCAAGGTAGATCACTTTTGTTTTTCCTCTCCTTCTGTGGACTCAGGAGATACAAGGTGTGGAGGTGGATGAGGGACAAAGGTAAGGTTCTAAAATAAGCCAAGGTCTCAGAAATTCTTCTAAATAGTCCTTGGAAAAGCCCTCATGACAAGGCTAAACTTCTAGAAACTCCCTTGACTATATTCCAGAGCTTTCCTGAATTGGATAAAGGAGCCACTTGCTGCAATAGCTATAGCACTATACTTTGTATGTGCATGTTCTTTAAAATCAGTGGTACTCAGATGTATCTATTAAAGTAGTGGTGTCTGTTGGGATTTGGTACGCACCAACCAGTCATTAGTATGATATCCAGTGACTAAAATGTCACAAATCTATTCCATTTTGTTGACTGGTATTGTTTAAATTACTTCTTTAGTGAGAGAAACATTTGATGTGCAAGATATATCAAAACTCCAATGGGTAAAATTTTCCTCAATGCAATAACTACCATAGATATATTTAAAGTAGAATTGGAGAATGGAAAACGTGATGGTTAATTTTATGTGTCAACTTGGCTGGGATACAGTACTCAGACATTTTGTCAAATGTTATTTTGGATGTTTCTGTGATGGTGTTTTTTGAATGAGATTAGCATTTGGATCATATTACCCTCCATAATATGGGTGGGCTTCATCTAATCAGTTGAAAAAAGATTAACCTCCCCTGAGCAAAAAGGAATTCTGCCAGTAAATGGCCTTTGGACTTGAACTAGAACTCTTCTCTGGGTCTCCAGCTGGCCTACCCTGCAGATTCTGACCTGCCAAGCCTCCACAATCACATGAGCCAATTCCTTAAACTCTCTTTTTCTCTCTGTATGTGTGTGTGTGTGTGTGTGTGTGTGTGTGTGTGTGTGTGTGTATGTGTGTGTGTGTATATATATATATATATATATGTATGTATGTATGTATGTATGTATGTATATGTATGTGCACACACATTCTGTTTCTTGACTAATACAGAAGATTAGGAGGAAAATGTTAAATGTCAAAATTTTAGAATAAACTAACATTTCCTACTTAGTGTAGAAATTTATTATAACATTTTAACATGCCTTAGAATAGAAAAAATATCAAAACCAAATTTTGATTCTTTGAAAAGATCAAAATTGACAAGCCTTTACCTACATAGACCAACTTTAAAAGAAAGAGAGAGGACTCACATTACTGAAATTAGGAATGAAAGAGGGGATACTGCTACCAAACTTGAAAAAATAAAAAGATTACAAGGAAATACTATGAACAACTATATGCCAACAAATTAGATAATTTACACGAAAATGGACAAATTATTACAGATTTACTACTGAAACAGAAAAAAGAAACAGAAAATCTGAACAGAACTTTCACAAGCAAAGGGACTGAATTGGTAATCAAAAATCTTCCCACAAAGAAAAACCCAGGACTATGATAGCTTCACTGGTGAATTATATCAAATGTTTAGAGAATAATTAACACGTTGCGTACGGCGGGGTTTAAATCCCTCATACCCCTCTGTTCCGGCAGGTTTTTAAAAGAAACTACTTTAAAATGCACTCTTCTCTTTAAAGCGTAAATGCTTCTATGTCATTTATTATTTTTCTATGGAATTTTTTAGGATTTACTCACCTATGATGTTAGTAATCCCTCCTGGTGTGATACTGCAGAAAGCAGCTTCCTTTGTTATTAACAAAACACAAATAATTCAATAAAATGTGCAAAGTAAAAAGAGTAAATAGTAAAAACGAGAATTCTCGTTATCCATCCTTAACGCATGGCTCAGAAAAAAACGAAGACTCTTGTGATCCGTACGCAATGTGTTAACACAGTCCTTTACAGATGCTTTCAAAAAATAGTAAGAGTAGGGAACACTTCCCCCCTCATTGTATGAAGCCAGTATTACCCTAATACCAAAATCAGACAAAAATATCATAAAAAGAAAATCTATAGATCAACATCCAAATTCCTCAAAATACCAGCAACTCAAATTCAGCAACGTATAAAAAGGATTATATACCATGACCAAGTGGGATTTATCCTAAAAATGCCAGGTTGGGTCGACATATAAAAATCAATCAATGATATACACTATACTAGTAGAATTAAGGAAAAAAGCCACATGATCATCTCAGTTGATGCAGAAAAATGATCTATAAAAAGATGAAGTAATCTTCAAACAGTTTCTCTACTTCCTTTCCAACCTAGAGGCCTTTTATTTCTTTCCCTTGCCTAACTGCTCTGGCTAACACTTCCAGTATGTTAAATTAAGTGTCAAGAATGTACATCCTTGTGTAGTTTCTGATCTTAGGGTGATCTCATTCAGCTCATGGCTTTAAATTTGATCTAACTCTGACCACTTCCAAATCATTACCCTGAACTCAAAGCTGCCTATCCAACTGCCCATTTGACATCTTTGTTTAGATATCTTAAACTCAATATGTCCCAAATGGAAAACTTGATCTCTACCCCACCTAAATATGGATTCATCATTTACTGAGATGGAAAGACTGTCCCATCTCAGTAAGTTAAAGTTGCTAAGTCCAAAATCCATGCACTCATCGTAATTCTCCAATGTGTCTGAAAATGCTGACAATTCTACTTTCAAAGTGTATCCAGAATCTCAAGTCTTCTCAATCCCTCCACTGATATCTTGGTGCCAGCCACAGTCATTTCTTGTCTGGATCACCACATATCCCCCTGCCTCTGCCCTTGCTCCTTTACAGTCCATTCTCAACTGATCAGCCAGCAGGATTCTTAAACACGTGTACATATCTCGTCATGTCATTGCTCTGTTCAGAATCCTTCCATGATTTCTCATCTCACACAGAAGAGCCAAAGAATCCCCCTCTACCTCTCTCCTCTCCACAACCATTCTGGTACCTCGACAACCTATAAATTCCTCCCTTGTTCACTTGCTCTGACCATAGTGGTCTCCTCACTGATCTTCCGACTCATCAGGGCTCTGCTTCAAGGCCTTTGTCTCAATCCTTGGGACACTCAACCCCACGTCTCCTTCAGGTTTTTGTTCAAACATGACCTTCTCAGGGAGGCCTCCCTTAACCACTGTATTGAAATTTGAAGCCCCATTTCCCCAACTCCCCCATCACCCCATTTTTGCTTATTATTACCATATAAAGTATTATATAATTTATTTAGTTGTCTGTCTCCATCCCTATTCCCAATATGGAAACTCAATGAAAGGATGTTTGTTTTGATCTCTCTTGAAACTCCAGGGCCTAGGACAGTTTAGAACATACAAGGCACTCAATAAATGTTAGGGAAAAAAATCTAGAAATAATAGCATTATAAGAAAGTTTTATTTCTGTAAATACCAGAAAAAAACTGCTAACCAGAGCTGAAGTGGTTTTCTCTTGAGGGAGAACATGGGACTAGGGAGGAAGACGGAAAGGGTCTATTTGGGTTGCAAGACTTGCAATAAATACAACTTGATTTTTAAACAATTTATTAAATAGAGCCATGTGAAATTGCTGACATTCTGTTGGTTTTTGACCTAGCAAAACAGCAATTTCATATGCTTCAACCTAATGCATATATTACTTTGCTAAAACTACAAATTTTTAAATTATCTTCAAAAATTATGGTATGGGGAACACAAAAGAAAACTCAGAAGACAGGGAGGAAACAATTCACAAACTTGGCTATAAAAATTAAAATATCTCTATGTTGTGAAACTTGCATAGAAAAGGTAAAATCCAACCAAAAGACCAGAAGTAAATGCACACAACAGAGGATACAGACACACAACTCATGACACAGAAAGAGCTCATCAAATTAACAGAAGACTGATAAAGAACCTGGCAGAAAAAAATAGGCAAAGAAATGATAATTCAAGGGGAAAAAAAGAGAAACTAATAAAAAGTTAGAGTATTGCACTAAGTCACAGTATATTTAAGGTGGTTATCAAATAACACTTTTACCATAAAACAATTTTGCCATTTATGTTAGTATGCTGCTTGTGAGATCTCTTTTAAAAATGCATGAGATCTGTAGGTACTTGGAGGATTTGTCTTTTGGGGGGAAAACAGAATTCCACAAAACAGTCAATTTGCTGAATGTATTTATAACAAAGTAATAATATACTAGAATAAAATAATACAGTAGTCTCCCTTTTCCTCCCGGGGATATGTTCCAAGACCTCCAGTGGATGCCTGAAATCAGACAGTACCAAACCCCATACATACTGGGTTTTCCTATACATACATACCTACGATAAAGTTTAAATTATAAGTTAGACACAGTAAGAGATTAACAATAACTAATAATACAATTGTAACAATATACTGCAATAAAACGTATGCATATGTTGTCACTCGTTTCAGGGGATCCCCTGCTGAATGAAGTCGTCATAAGCTCTGTTTTCTGGTACAACATGTTGCCATCAATCAGAACACATTTCCTGTTCATGTTTTCTACTCATGAATTTAATGTCTTTTCCATCGTAACTAAGCACTTACCACACACTGTGGCTGTAACTTTAGCCGTCTGAGGTACAACAGCGCAACTAGCACAAATTCATTTTTCCTTCTTCGCAATTTCATGGATAGAAGATTTGTTCTTACCATAGATCTTAGCACCCTAAGCCTATGATTTTTCTTTTCCCCTTCGTTTTTACATCCAGAAATTTCATCTTTTCACTTAAAGGAAGCACTTTACAACTTCTCTTTGGCATATCTAAATTGCCAGCACCACTACTGTTGCGCTTTGGGCCATTATTAAGTACAATAAGGGTGTCTTGAACACAAGTACTGCGATATGGCGACAGTGGATCTGATAACTGAGATGGCTACTGAGTAACTGGGCAGGGAGTGTACATAGCATGGAGACAAGGGACAAAGGTATGTCTCACATCCCTAGCGGGATGGGGTGGGATGGTGGGAGTTTCATCACACTACTCAGTAAGGAGAGCAATTTAAAACTTACGAATTGCGTATTGAATTATTTCTGGAATTTTCCATTTAATATTTTCAGACTGCAGTTGACCATAGGCAACTAAAAACTGTGGAAAGCGAAACGGCAGATAACGGAGTGGGGTGAGGTAGGGAAGTTCTGTATATAATATATATATATGTATATATATATATATATAAAACCAGAGACTGTGATCAAATTTCTTTTTCTGGAAAAGAAGCAATTTCAAATCTGAGGTCGTCAGCTGAAGTGTTTCCTTAAAAGAAGGAACTTTTATCAGAAACACTATTACTTTTCGCACCCTATTATCTCATATCCTTTTAATGAAAAAAACAAAGTCTTTTTATTGTATGCTTCTCTTCTGAGGTGCCTTGCTAGATTCCCTTGACTCAGTCATAGCTAAACAAACTTTTGAGTGCATGAATCTATGGTAGTCTCTTAATGTACATGTGTCAGAACAAACATTTAGACCAGAAAGAAATAATGTCATGATGCGCTTATATTAAAACACATTGGCCATATTTTTCGCTTTGCCATATTAAGGTATGGAAAGAATAACTGTAGTTTCTTTCTGGTCTAAATGAAGAGCAGGAGTTGAATGGAGTGGGATCATCAGGGCTTGCAAATTCAAAAGCCTATAGAGTCGAGATAGGGAGTAAAAACTTAAGTCGCATTCTGTCAACACTAATACATTTTGCACAACATTTAGTTGTCAAAGAAATAGGTTGTCCCATGTTTCTTTAAATACTCTTTGGTTACTTTTATTTCCCCACATTTGAGATCATGGATAAAGAGGAATACTTCATTAGTATAATACAAGCAATAACGTTAGGGGAATGTCTAGTGACATGCTGTCTCAGTACTGACAAGTAATAAGGATGGTGGGGGCTGTGTTGAACTGGAGAGCTTGTTTTATTTAAGGAGTCAACTGGAACTCAACTCCAGCTAATTATGAGGCGCTAAGAAATGAAGATCTAGTTAGGTCAAATCTTTTGTTTTGTCAAAGGAGCCAGAAATTTTTACATGAAATTTCTGTGCCTAACAAAAATGTATCTTTTGTCTAAACACAACCTAAAGGCTGTGATCCATCAGTTTGATATAAATTATTATATGATTCATGATATTACCATTTTACCTAGATGGTGTCCTATTTTCATCTGTAATTGGGTGATACAAAATGGTCTCTGGGAACACAGAGCCCTCTGCCTTTTCCAAAGAAATCATTTTTCTGGGTCATGTGGTATCTGAATGCTTAAACTTACCTGCTAATGACAAATTATTTTACCTACGTACTCTTGCAGTCTCAATTTCATCTAATCTAGTCTGCTTCGGGGCTTTGTTCAATCAATTACTTCCTATCGCAGACAGTCAATCCTTTACCATCACTTCCATCATCTCTGTCTATAAAACTGATCTTATTTTCCTTTCCCACTAAAATATTCCTACACTCAAATATAAAAACCCATCTGGAACTCAACTGCTTCCTTTCTTTCACTGTCTGCTGTTAATCCTTGACACCTTGCAATTTGGCTTCCAGAAAGTTGTTTCTCAGCTGTGATCCGTGACTCCACGTAACAATGGAGTTGTTGCCAGAGCCAATGACATTCTATCAGAACTCATTTTCTCTGAACTCCCTAAAGAAAACCATTTTACTGTTCACCTTTGCTTTTGTACTTTAGTTTATGTCTACTGATTAAATATGAATTTAATAAAACTCCTACATGCTTTAAGAGATACACAGATTAAAAACCCATTATTTTGTTTTTTTGGATAGAATTTTATACAAAGGATAATGTGAGTGCAAAAATCAGGCAAACTGTTGAAAAATGTGTAAATTACTGAGCCTGCCATTGAAGAGCTCACACTATTAAGTGCCACGTTAAATTTTCAGTCCTACCATCTACCCATCTCCCAAACTTAAATATGCCTTGTGCTCTGCAACAGTGAACTCTCTCCGTGCTATTGCTTCTACCTTCATCCTCTGCTGCTAACTATAATTCCCCCTAATCCATGGTGCCCAGTTTTAACGCCATGCCTTGAGGGACCAGGTCCCTCACTGCTTCAGGCTGAGAATATCATCACCTCTTCTGAATTAAGGCATTTTACGTGACACTCAGCCGATAACGTTCTACGCCAGTTGTTCAGTGGAGGGATGTACACTTACCACCTAATTGACAGAGTATAAGCCCTTAAAGTCAGGGAGAGTAGCTATCCCACTTTCTCTTTCTAAGGGACGTAAAAGCTTGCAGTCACAGCTGTCCATCTCTTCACCTCTCAGGTGGTATCCTCCCACACTGACTCTGGCTTGTCTATGAGGCTGTTTTAGCTAATGGGACGTTAGCAAATGTGATGTAAGCAGAGGCTTCAACGTACCAGCACTACACACATACCAGACATTGTTTTCTCTGTTGCTCCCTGGAACTCAGAGACCACTAACTTACTGGAGGGAGAAAAACTACATGAAACAGAAACAAGTGCCCCTAGCTCAGCAACCCCATCTCTCCAGACCAAACAGACCCTAGCCAAACCACTAGACTGCACAGACTCACCAAGCCAACACACGCCAGAAATGCCCAGCTGACCACAGAATCAGAAGAATTAAATGCTGCTGTTTTAAGCTATTAACGCTTCTGAGGATGTAAAGAGAACACTGTTATTCTGGCACACTGTTATTCTGAAATTGAGTAAAGAATTAGTGAAATTTTAACCTCTCTCTGATCATCCAATTCTCTCTTAATAAATTATAGTTTTTCTAGACTAAAAACTGGATACTCTATATTTCTGCACAGGGTTTTTTCTTTGTAGAATGAAAAACTAGAGAGCAACATATTTTAAAGGATAGGGTAGAGGTATATAGCTACATAGATGTAGATTTGAAATCACAGTTGGCCATTTACTGTCTCCAGGTCCCTAAGTAAATCCGGTAAACTTTCTGGGCCTCGGTGTCCTTTTTGTAAAGTGAATAAAATAGCACCAATTTCACAGTATTAGAAATAATATATATTAAGTACGAAATATAATATCTGGCACAATTCTTCAATAACCAAGAGATATGATCATATACAGTTGACCCTTGAACGACACGGGGGTTTAGGGTGCCAACCTCCATTCAGTTGAAAATCCATATAGAATTTTGACTCCCCCAAAACTCAGTTGTCCCTCAGTATCTGCGGGGGATTGGTTCCAGGACTCCCATGGATAGTAAAACTTGCGGATGCTCAAGCCCCTTCTATAAAGCAGCACAAAACAACGCATACATACACAACCGCCAACTACCAACCTTGGATGAAAAATATTGTTTTGATCCATGGTTCATTGAATTGGCGGATGTGAAACCGCCAGGCTGACTGTATATTTATTGGAAAATATTTACATATAAGTGGACATGCACAGTTCAAACCTGTGTTGTTCAAGTGTCGACTATACATCAATATTAATCTGAAAATAAAGAAGTTGAAGCAGTTATCTATAAATTTGTGTTTCTACACTATTACCTCTCACGACTGCAAATAGAGAACTTGTCATTGTGCCAATGCATGGCAAGAGTGGGAAAGGTCTGAAGGGAAATGCAGGTGATAATTCTGATGTCTTTACAATTCCTAGGTATCTTGATTTTTGTTTATACTATCTCTTGGCATCTCCCAACTGGAAAGATTTCCTTCCAATACAGGTTAGCATGTTAATCGTAAAGTTTCATTATATTTGGAGCTGTTCAGTCAATGGTTAGTTAGGGCGCAGTGTTAGGGAATAATAAATCATTAGAAAACATAACCGAAAGTTCTTTACGAAGAAATAAGTTACTTAGAAGTTTCAAGTAACTCATAACTAACCAGATAATTCAGCAAAGTCCAGATACCATAGTTAATGGAGTAAAACAACTTAGCACAAATAGATGCTTTTTCATCCTCTCTCAAAAACTATATGATTTACAAAAATATAGCATCTGGAAGTCTTCTTGAATAATAACCAAAGCACACTATGAATTCCTTTGTGTCCAACCCATTGAGCCTGTTTAATATAAAGGTTCATGCTACCCCCCACTAAACATCAGGACATGCTAATGCAAATATGCTCATTTAAGATCAAACAATATCATGGTTTTGAAGAAAGCAACAGAAAGAAAGAAATCCTTTTCCATGACCAATTGCTCACCTATATAGGTTCCACTGTTGTTACCAGCATAGTCAGCATCTTCTGGATGGAGTGTAAAAGCATACAGAACAAAAGCCAAGAAATAAAGCAGAAGTTAGAAGCCCAGCCACAGATGCAAAAAATAAATTACTTAAAACAATTATGTAAAGCACAGCATAGAACAGCCCTCACAATGCCACTCTTAAACATAAAACATTGTGTTTTATATTTAACATAAAACATTTTGTTTTATATTTAAGTTTAAAGTAGCATTTGAAACACCATGCAATTCTTTTTTCAACCTTCTTCAGAGGTTTCTTGACGCAGTTCCAAGAAAATTAGAAAAGACTTGCCTGAGACGTTTATACTTTCACAGTTAAGGAAATGACAACACTTGATCCCCAAAGTAAATTTATTTTTGTAAGTCAGGCTCTTTGATAATATGTAAAATATAGCACTTATTTTGGCTCACTGGATTAGACAGAAAGGTTAAGACTAAGATACATCCTTTCTTTTGATAGAAAGAGATTCTGTGTTGGAAAGAAATAAAGGCATAATATTTCAATTTTTATTTTGGTTTTAAAAATGAACAGATGAAAACATTTAAAAATAAACAATGTGCTACTGATTATTTCTAGGAATTAACTGAATACTGGGCTATGCATGTCTTAAAACTTATGTAAGTAGAGGAATACTTATTATTTAGGCCTCTAATCTTCACATAAATGTACTTCTGGAACTAACAGCACAGCTTGTGCAGAAATCAAATAATTGAGATTTTCCCCACATTCTTACGTTAATATAAGTCTTTCAATATATTTGAATAACATTATTTTTTTAATGTACCTTTATTGAAGACTACTGACAGAGGAAAAAAACATAATATACTATTTCAGATTACTTTCTCTATTTCTGTTATATGAAGGAAAAAAAATACATTCCTTTTTAAAACAAAGTCCAACCATGATTTTTGGTTCTGTAATGTCAAGGTGGAAGTCTGGATGTACAATATTTCATCAACTGCTTGTTATATTCAATTTAATCCCACATGTATGTGCACTAAATAAAATTACTAGACTATGCAGGGAAGCTTTTGTACATGTACCTTTCATTTCCTCTGAGAAGCACAAAAAAAATGAGAAAGGAAATGATTAAATGTGCAGAAAATACAATTAAAGTAGGAAGATGTTGCATCCAAGGGAAAAAAAAATCCACCTACCACACTCAACTGTTTCCTCATCTTAGAAAAGCCAAAGGAAAAAAAACAAATGTATTTTAAATATTTCAAAATTATTAATCAACAAATAAATAAAAGTTATGAAAAACTACATTTTAGACTGCACTGTAGCCTTGGTCTAAAAAGAATGTACATACCTAAGCAGTAAAAGCACAAAGCCTTCATATAGCTTATTAAATACCCAAATGGGAAATATAATGAGAAACTGTCAGTGTTTTTTCAAAATAATATCCTCAGTAAGGGGATCATACTTATTTTTCATAGAACAGTTCTGTGTGTAAACTAATGTGTCTCTTCAACACAGGATATTTCATGATAAAAATAGTAAAAAGAAGATAACCTTTTAGAAACAACCAATCTGGCCCATAAAATGTCTAAATATCCTATAAGTTGAATAATATCCTGACAATTATCGACTTATTACACATGTCAAATGAGTCCGGCAGAACCTTTTATTTTTCATTCTGTCTATATATTATTTCATGAAAGGTATTTAAAAAAGTAATCCTAAACAATGTTTGAGTTACTAATAGGTCAGCAATAAGAGTTAAGTTTGACTTAGGAAACTCACCTTCAGTTAAAGGTGGAAAAAGAACTGGCAGTTTAACAGAAGCAACATCTACCCATGAGTCAAGGTAGAACATATTTTGCTACATGACCTTACAGAGTGAATTGGACTGATCAGAACAGTTCTCTGCTTGTTTATGTCTCTAAACTACAGAATGGCAGTCATAGAAAACACTGAGGAGAAATTGTATACCATGGTATTTTTACTTTTCATATACCTATGGCTCCTCAAACTGTACAGTATTTGAACAGTATTAGCAAAACGATGAGCAAATCATTATTATTCAGGCTCATATTATGAGTCACCCATGTTGTGAGTTTATACTCAATTCTTAGCTCTGAAATACAATGTGCATCAAAACAAATTATTAGAAAACAAACAATAAACCATGCTATATGGATTAGCCAAGCCAAACAACTAGGCATGGTAGAAATAATAAGATTGATTAGTCTGCAATCTCAGACACTCCGCCATAATGGAGATTGTTAAACAGAGAGTGCATTTCTGATAGGAACAACAAGACAGATTGAGTATTGCACCCCTGATTAGAGAACCAGTACCAGCCCCGTAAAGTAGATCATAAAAGCCATGCCACACACACAAACACACACAACCCCCCAAATTAAAAACAAGCCAATCCACAATAAAAATAAACATCTCTAATATATATATTACATATAGTATATGTATATTTCATATCCTAATAAAAGGATATACTGCATAAATTCTCAAAAAAGTATTTCTTCCACACAAAAATAGTAAGGGAATTTTTTTAGCTTAATAAAACACACACATATATCTCCAATAGCAAGTATCACGCTTAGTAGACATCCAGCAGGAAAAGCAAAGACACATTTCCTTACACGCATTTGCAAGTTTGAACAAACAGGAAAACTACATACAAGGTTGATCTCGGAAGAGAGTTGGGATACGTGCATGATTCTTACTATGGTAAGGTACTGTTCTGTACACATTAAATACGTAAACTTATTTAATTCTCCAACAACTCTATGAAGCCAACACTATTATCCTCATTTTACAGATGGGAAATCAGAGGTACAGAGAAACGAAGCAATTGGAAATGGCAAAACTGGGATTTGGACACATGCAGTCTGGCTGCAGGCTCGAGTCTTTAACTCCTATGTTATACCGTCACACCCAAATCACTTCTTAATTACTCAAATTGCAAGCCAGAAAATAGGAGCTGGGGGAGAGAGAGGTCAAGGGAAATAAGTTTCTTTCAAGATTCCTGTCTATGCCCACCGCCTCCCACCACACCAGCCTCCTGGCCCCAGCCCTGAAGCTTCAAGCCCTCAAGTGTATTTCTCATGACAGGAGAGCTGGAGGAGGGCCATCTCCTCTCCCCGGCCTCAGCAGGAGTCCACTCTCTACCTCGTCAAGCACTGATGAGCAAGATGGGAAAATTGTAAAAAGCACAGAAGAGAGGCCAACAGGTCACAAAGAGCTATTCTGCTGTCTTCAGAGAACGGAGTGGAAAGGCTCTCATGAAGAGCATTTGATGAACTCTGCACTACAGGGCAGGAGAACTTCCTGCTGCTGGATGCTATGCTGAGGGGGCACGTCTGGCACTCTGGACAAGTGGAAAAACTGCATCTCTCTAGATGCGCTATTATTCACAGGGGCAGTTAAATTCCTACTCTAGAAACTGCTTTCTTAAAACACCCTCCACCTCTCACTGCAATCTCGGCCTACAGGTCTGCAATAAGCCATGACCACTAACCAGGCCCCTAAACATTAATCAACTCTCTTACCTGCACGGCACTGGGTGTTCCGGACAAAAGGCAAGAGACAGTATGACTTAGAAACCTTCATATGGAGCAGCTAAAAGCACATCCCCTGATAGTGTTTTATAAGCAACATCTTCATGTATGGAAGGAGAATACGGTTTACTGAGACAAAAAGTGAGCAATAAAATTAGAAAGGCCTTCACCTCAATCATCTCATGACATTAAGTAATCAGAAGTGCAGTTTACAGCTCAGTTCATCCTCACCTCTTTCCACACAAACTGTGAACTTTGGTATCTTTTTAAAACCCCATGTTTCTGCTACACAAAATCCCACCAATATTAAGAAAATGACTGACAAAGTTGTAGACAAACTAAATGTAAGAACATAAGCCATCCATTTGTTAATTTTTGAATTAACTTTATGGGTTAACATTCTAAACAGACATCGTTTAAGATGCCAGGAGAAAGGAGCTTACTCAGCTTGAAAAGCTGGATTATAACAACCTGTGGAGTAATATTATATGTATGTGTATGTGTATGTGTATGTGTATGTGTATGTGTATGTGTATGTGTATGTGTGTGTGTGTGTGTGTGTATATATATATATATATATATATATATATATATATATATATATATATATAATTCTCCAATGTTTGGCCTTCCAAAATATTGGTACCATGTAGAGTGAATTCATTCATTTACTCAGTGTTTAAATTCTGTTGTTGGTAGGCTGTGACCTTCAATCCACAAAATGCCTGTCTCTGAATGAACTTGGTTACACCCTTTTTGAAAGGACATACTTTGGCTGCAGTTAAAGATCTTTTTTACCCACATGATAACAATCACAACTTGTTAAAACAAATTTTAAAATACAACATTTTGTATTTTTACCTTCTAATCTTCAAAAGGTCAAAAAAAGTATACATTTAGGATTTTTTTATTACAAGAATCCTGTAGGAGCTATTTTGTCACAGAAAAATTTTAAATGAATATTATTCAATCAGCAGTGTTAGACATTGTCAGACATTTGTACTTTGATAACTAAAAAAGGAAACTGAGCACTCTAAATAAATATCATACTTGGATATTCTGCCATAAAATACACCATATGAATAAGAGCCTTTTTAAAACACCATACAGACTGGATTTAAATATAAATTGAAGTTAAAGTAATGTTTATGATATTCAGAGGACAATTCTTAAATACTTTGATTTTAATAGAAAGGGAACGAACAATATTTCAAGTAATCAAAGAAATTCATTTTTCTTTTTAAAAGTTAGGTGATATCATATTGCTTTACATATGAAACTAAACTATAAAAATAAGCTTTTGGCAGAAAAATCATACAGTACTTTAAAGTATATCGACACACAAATTGCAAGCTGCCAATTGTCATGAAAACCCCTCCTATATGCTACTTGAGACACAAGATACCCTCTTACTCATTTCCAAAACACTTAACCTGTGTCTTTCATGTAATAATCTAAAAGTTAGTCATATCAAAGAAAAACCTATCGGACTTCCTGGCCTGCTCCTGTGTCTCTGTGACATAATCTCCATTATGTGAGATCCTATCATTGGATGAAAGAGGGAGGGAGGGAACACAAAATTCTATTAATAATTTTTTTGCTGGATGAGCTATTTTCCAAAAAAAATAGGAGAGGAGAAAGAAAAGGTGAGTCCCTATACCAAGCTTCTAAGATTTAGGAATGATTTTTTTGAGAGCTTATGTTTTAGTTTTTAGGTATGCTTCATTTTAAAAGGCAAATTATATTGCTCGATAAGCTTACTTTCTGGATATATGGTAGATAAGGGAGGGGAAAAAAACAAGCATCAAAAATGAACACCAAACACACTTAAGAGTTTTGCATAATACCAACTACTTTGAGCTTTAAAGCCATTATGCTTTTTTCCTTCCCTTATCTACCATATATCCAAAGTAGTCAGTATTATCATGGCTCCTGATTTTATTTACTATGGAGCTGGGATCCAGTGTTCTAGTAAATATATAAGCAAAGATAATAGGACTGGGATTCTCCATTCCTTCTTAACTCCTATGTTGACATTAACTGAATCCCTATAGTTCCAGAGCCATCTTCCATGAACTTTTCCTCCATGCAAACTTTAGTTATGATGATACACTGTGAATCAAATAAAGAGTAAAATCATAGTAATACAAGCAACAACTTTGTGAAAAAAGTTAGCTGGCCAATTTGGTACATATTATTACCCGACTAAAGTTATTATTCTAAATTCAATGCTTAACAATATCTTCCTAGGTTTTAAATGCATTTATAAAAATTTAGTGCAGAAAATTTTTATCAGCGTATTTTTTCATAAACTTATAAACATCAACATGATGGAATTATTCTTCTTTTAGAAATTTTACATTAAATAAAAAACTTTTCTTAAAACCTATTCTATGAATTATTCAAAGTCATAAAGATAAAAGATTTTATATCAACTTTCTGGGGTTTTTTTCAGAGCCTTATTCTATAATTTAGCACAGAGCATTATAACACGAATGTCCTATTCCAAAAATCTAAGTACCAAATGTTGAAGTCCAGGAAGTGTTCAGTCAGATGGCCTTTACAAAATTTAGTTATATAAAGAATCACTATCAAATACACAGGTTATAAAACAAAGTGCTTTTAAATACCTTTAAAAATGTTCACAACCAGTACAATGAGTTTTGCATAACTTTTGAGTTTAGGGGTTTCTGAGACAACATCAAAGAAATTTCAAATGGAATTTTAATTCTTTTAGAATAAAGACACTAGCTTTCTATTTAATTTTCATAGACATATACTGTCTCTCTGAACAAGATCATATATACTATATACTACTGATTTAATTTGGATAATATTGACCAGATTTATTTTTATTTAAAAATAAAGAACATCTGTATATGGGAACAAACAATTCATCTCTCAGTGAATCAGAATCTAGTAAAAAAAAAAAAAAAATTTAAATAAAAAAGAGGTAGACAGAAAAGAGAAAGAAAGGGTGAAAGAAGAATCAGTAAGCATTTTTAAATGGTATTCAAGAGGCAGAAAAAGAAAAAAAACACTAAAACATCCTAAAGAGGACATTTCAGTAAAGATAAATCTGGGAATAAATATTACTCAGATTTAAATATTGAAGTATTAACATATAAAAGAAATTATGCAAGTCAACAGACAAAAAGCCTCCACTACAATTAATGTTTCTACACACACATACATACACACGCACACCCCCCTCACATTCACACACGTTTATACTGAAACCAGTTTGGGGAGAGGGATTAAAAAGACAATCTATCCATTTTGTATGTTTCTTTAAACATATTTATCAAAATTTTGAAATAAATAAAAATTCATAATTATATCAAATTGTACATTTTGAAGTTGCCTAACACTCAAATTTGAGGATGGAATCATATTCAAGTATAATCACATTTATTTCATTTTCTAGCTACACATATTTTATCCCACGTGCACCAACTATATTAGAAATGTGCCAGCCCCAAGTTTAAAAAACCCTCAAAGAGCAAGTCAGGTGGATGCCTCAGAGACCCTTTGAACTAGATGAGTTACCAGTGAAAATTCATCACACTTTAAAATAATGCAATGTTCTGGTTACACTTTAAGCTTTCTGATGTCACAATACATGTGGCATTGTATGACAAGTGTTTTTTCCTTTTGCTCAGACAGTGAAGCAAGAACAAGCAGGCTTTTGAATCAGTGCTGCACTTGAAGTATTTGCTTGTTTAGGAGATTTATACCGACTGTAGTTTGGCTCTCTTATAATGTCATTCCTGGGCTATAAGCTTCTACAAACTGACAGAAATAACAGGAGATGTGAAAAATGCAACAATACTAAAAACAGATGTTGGTGTAAAATTCCAGGATCATTTATTTGCTCATTTTGCCTTTTAATGTACAATTTCCATACTGAAAACAAAGAGCTTTTTTTTTTTTTTTTTAACTCTTAAAATAACTAGAACTATGAAACATTTAGAAGAGATGAAGTAGAACATTTATGGGATGGGGACTTGAGAAAAGAGGGAAGTAATGAGAAGCTAAGACAAGGGTAGGTTGAAAGAAAGAAAAAAATGCACCTAAATCTACACTATCTTTTTTAGTAATCCCACATCATCCTTTTTCTTACTCTTACTTTCTTTTAGTCTAGTCTGGTAATAACTCCAAACAGACAAATTAAGGGCTAGAGTTACCATGATTCTGGATAAACAAGAAACTAAAAGGAAGAACAATTAATTGTTCTCAGGCACAGTTGCTTTTGTGCCCAACAATGTGGTGGATATTTCCCCCTAATCTTCACCAAAAAATACCTTATCCAAACCTCCTGGCTTTGGAGAAATAAAGGAGCTGCATTTGCAGTTACATTTGTAAAATACCTAAATTCATAAATCAAAGAGTGTAGCAGTTATTAGTTCTTTTTTTAAAGAATGAGTCATGGGTTTATTATAAATAACTCCAAACACACCTTTCTTCAAAAGATTCACTTTTCTATTCCTACTATGAATTTCTTATTTGTTTGGTTCCTATGAAATGATGTTCCAAAAGCTATCACAAGGTAATATGATCTCTCATTCTACCACAAATACCTGCTTTAAATAGTCAAAAATAAACAGCAAGATTTGGTTATTCCGAATTCGTATTAACAAACTTACATGATTTCCTGTTGGAAAGTTTCAGGGGCTGAACTATTATTTCTGGTCGTCTCAGAGCCAATCTCCTGGGGAAAAAGAAGGTCAATATGCCTATCAATTTTCAGTCCAGATCCAAGGCTAATATAACACCAAGATATTAAAAGTCTTAAGGAAAAAAATGGAAAGTTAGGGGGGAAATGAACATGATGCAATCTATTCAAATTAAGAAATAAATCCTCTACTTTCAAATTTTTATAAATTATCCCCACTCCAAAATCACTCTTCTTTTCCGTCTTTCACATCAATACAGTTTCAGATATTATGTGCTATTTTCCATTTGCTTCGTAACAAAAACCGTCTATGACCTGGTACTGTCATATTATTTTTGGTCATTATTCATAGTTAGTTAGACAAAACAGAAATCTAAACCTGAGGGATAAAGGATTCTAAGGCAAGGTTTTAGTGCTTATTTTATCACAACCATGCTGGAGTGATATTTTGCAGAGAACAAAAGGTCACTTGAAGAAAGGCCATCATTACTTGCCAGTAGCTCACCTTTCCTGGAAGTGCTTTGAAGGAATCAAGCCTGCCCTGGGATTGGAATCACCTTCATGCTTTGCTTGCCACCATGTTGCATCATCTTGGCTCATAATCTGAAGAATATCTCCCTTTTTGAAAGAAAGCCCAGCTTCCTTACATGGAATTGCTTTATCCTCATTAGGGTCATAGTCAAAGAGGGCTTTGATAAACATCTGGAAGAAAGTTTCATTTAAAATGAATAAATACTTTTTAAAATGTGAAATCACCAACATTCTTCAAACTCTGATTTAAGAATAATTTTTTAAAAATAGAATATTATAATAAATTTGTTTTGACAAAGAAGATGTGCACTAGATGGAAAAACACTAGTCTCCCTACAAAAAAGATTTTTAAGGAATAATTACCTTGCCTTCTTTAGATGGTGTCTCCTCTTTGATGCTGGGTATGATCTTAAAGGTAATTGCTCCCTGAGACTGAGCCTGATATCAGAGGAAAGAAAGGGTTATAAGGAAACTTCTAGAGCCAAGGAGAAAGAAGGCAAAATAAGTTAGAAAACTAAATGTTTCTGAAATTTACAAGCTTGGGGTTTCTACTCTTAGATCAAAATGAGGAAACTATTTTTGTAGAAATTCCTGTAACATGAGAAAGCACTAAAGTTTGTCAAATAACTTAAAAAACAAACTACTAAATCCACTTTTACCTCCTGTGCGCTTTTAAAATGCCAATGAATATATTACCATCCATGTCAAGTTACTCGAAAATGGAAACACAGAATATGCACAGTGACTTATAGACAATAATAACTGTTGAGAACTGATAATGTGCAAGATTGAGACTATTACATTTAAGTATTAGCATCCATGTTTTAGAAACAAGACACCTATATTGTCAGTAATGAGGATATAAATATATGATTCAATTAGTTGCAATGCTCATCAGAAAAAATAATAAAGAATATTCATCTCTATTATAGTCTGGTGAGTGAAATACCAAATGTAATAGATTCATTTAAAAAATGAAAGGATTGAGTATTCCAATTTAATTAGAACAAGCAGCCATACCAATAACTCTTAGCTGAGTATCTCAGACAACAGGTCTTCCTTTGATAAACTCTCATGTCATTCTCTAGCATTTATCATTAACAATATCTAAATAATTATTTATAGAATTGTTTCTTAATATCTGTTACCCTGCTAACTGTAAGCTCCATGAAAGCAATAAATATCTGGCACATATTTAATAGGAATGAGAGAGGGGGAGAAGAGGCAGATAGGGAAGGAAGGAAAGGAGAGAGGGGAGAGGGGAAAATGGGTAGGTCTCTCTGAGGCTCACTATCAATGGAGTGCTGGTAAACCAGGATTCTGTTTTATAAAAAATAAAAAGAAAGGGAAAAAAAAAGGCCCCGATTTGTATTGTTTGCCAATTTCCATGGTATAAATACTCCCACCATAGCCAATTTCAATTTACCAGTGTGAAGTCATTGAAAGCCAAGCTGGGAAGAGTTGCATAGAATGAGCTGTTACAAACATGAGAAGGAGCTCCAGCACAGCATAGACTCAAGTAACATGGGGTTTTAATAGTACAAATATCAAAATTTTATAAAGAAATGATTTCAAAATGGTCATATCATTGTTAGTGCTTAACATAAAAGTAACTCACAAATCTTAGTAAGAATTCATATAATATTAAATTGTATAGGTAGAGAGAAAGCAAAAAAGTCTTCTCTGTAATCCCTTCCCATTCTTCGTTTGTGTGTGTGTGGGGGGTAATATATGTAAAGCCCTTAGAACAGTGTCATTAAGGGCTCAATCAATGTAAGCAATGATTACTATTATTAAGTCACATATGTCTATCAGCCATTGTGATTGCTCCACAGTTATTCATCATATGGATAAATGATTCTTCAATCAATGAAACTTTTTTGATAGTTTCTAAATCTATTTTTAAAATATCTTGTTTATACACATATGCCAAATAAGTTTCTTAGGGTTAATTCCCAACAATTGAATTTCTTGATTAAAAGGTATGCAAATTTAAAATTTTGATAGTTTTGAATAGCCATCTCAAAAGGCTCTATTAATTTATCCTACTACTAAAGACATATAAACATATCTATTTATATGGCTAACTCTAGACATTATCAAGCTTTTAAATACCCAACAATCCAATATTTTTCAGACATCACATTTTCTTTTGTAAATTCTGTGCATATGCTTTGCCAATTTTCCTGTAAATTTTTCTTACTAATTTTTATGAACTCTTCATACCTTAAAGTATTAGCCTTCTATCATGCATACTGAAATTTTGTCCCTACAATCTCTATCTCTTAAGTTTTATGTATGGCATCATTTTCTATATAGAAAATTTTCAATTCTATAGTCATCTCAGTTATTTTCTATTTGAATTTCTTATCATTAAAGTCTTTCTCAACTTTTTGTGATTTTTTTAAAAACTTAAATATTTAATTGGTTGGGATTTATTTTTGTGTGTGCTATAACATTGGGACTGGCTTTATTTCTTCTAACTGAATCATCATAAATCCAATACCATTTATGAAATGATTTCATTGTTTCCCACTAATATAAAATGCCATCATAATCATATATTAATTTTTCATATATACTGAGGTCTACTTTGAGATGCCAAACTTTCTTTTTATTTCTGTAGGTTTATAATATGTTTCCATACATAACAGGGACCGTGTCCCTTCATTTTACGCTTACAAATGAACTTGAGAATTAATATTGTCAAGACCTAACATAATTTCGTTCTGTCCTAGATTTCATAAGACATCTAAATTTGTTTTACTATTTTATATGCCTGGAAAGTATAGCGTATAGTCTGGCTATGTCAATGGGAGAAAGAGAAAGATAAATGCATCACCAACAACAGAGTAAATGGTGTCTATTAAGTACATAATTTGAGACAGGCCCTATAATAAACTCTTTACATACATTAGCTCATTTAATTCTCAAAACACTCCAGTGAGATATTTATCTCTTCTTATTCTCATTTTGTAAATGAAAACACTGAGACAATAAAAAGGCTAAGGTATTTTCCAAAGACATGGCAATTAAGTGATGGGGCTGGAATTCAAACCCTGGACCTCTAAATCCAAATCCTATATCATAACCACGTCTGAAATATAGTAATTCAATTTCGTTTTTATTGCAATTTTAAAATACAACTTCAGCTTACCAAAATCTGAATTATTTCATCAGGCCTTTTATCCTCAACTGGTATCCCATTCACTTCTCGAAGTTCATCACCAACATGAATAAGACCTGAGAAATAGCAAATTTGGTAAATTAGCAGTGTTACCTACCAAAGTAACTAATTTGCAATTGTGTTCATACTTAAAGCATTGTTTTGTTCCCTTAAAACATTTGAGGATTGGTAAGGAGACATTCATGCTTCTCAGGTTTCAGATTCTGAGCCTCTCTACAGCAACGAATCAAGACAACACAATAATGCTGGCAAAGAAATGACAAGAGCATCTTGCTCTGTGTCTAGAAATGCACCTTATTTTCATCTTATGAAAGAATTATTTTTTTTAAAGGTTGCATGCTTTTAGTAGTACCTTTTAAATCAGAAAACACTGAAACAAGTCTTAATATAACTTTGGAAGCCCACGTAAACTAAGAAAGTGGAGAGAGATTTATTTTTCATTTATTTCAATTCCGTATTTCAACACAAAGGAAAATACCTTATTTCCTATTTTGCTGTATTACATCAAAAGATTATTATCCTCTTAGTTATACATTGGAAATATTACACATAAAACTCAACATGACTTGTCTATATTCACTTAACATTTAAACTCTTACCACTTCTGTCTGCAGCCCCTCCTCTCATGATTCTAGCCACAATGATTGCCCCAGTCTGCTCATCTTTCTTAATGGTGGCTCCCTTTTAAGAAAAACAAAAGTATTTGTAGGTAAATGTGTGTGCTGCTAATATGAAGGAGGAGGCAGAAGTAAAGACATTCACCTGGAAAAAATGAAAACAGCAACTACAAAAAAATTAAAGGAATGAGGCAGGAAGAATAGACATCTTGCCATTTGTCTTACAAATGCTCATTACGGGGTGCAGAACTTTCTACCATACACACTAAGTTTTCAGCAAAATTTAAAGGTTTTTGAGGTCTTTAACTTCTTCAACACTGTGGAAAGGACACATATCTTCTTTCCACTATAATACCTTGTATTTGTATACTATTTGTTTTTACCCTTTTAAAACATTTCCTCCTTTCATTTATTTTTAAAATACTCCACAAAGAAGGTATACGATACATAGGCATGAGTAAGTGAATAGAATAAATTACATAAATTACAAAACTCAGGTCATCTGACTTTCAGCTCAGGGATCCTTCTATTACACTATTATAATAAAGAAACTCAGTGATAACAATAAAGAAAAAAATTAAAACTCCAAAGTTAGCTGTATTTCTTACCCAAGGCTAATATAAATTAATGGAAGAAAGAACTGTTAGTCCAGGGTTTTTATGTACTAGGATTGTCCCCTGGTACAAACAGAACTCACATTTTGGCATAAGGTTAGGAAACAATTTCAAAAAGAATCCAGCAATTCTTCATTTATGGATGTTCAGAAGCAGATTAACTGAATGTTGCTTTGTAAGAACATCAGGCACAAATGGTTACTTTGAAGGCTTCTCATGACTTTCCTTTCCAAGAAACTGGTACTGGTTTAGAAAAGCCATTCCACATCACATCACAGGGCTAAGATTACAGTAGGTGGTGGCAGAATTCACCCCAAAGAAGAAAATTGATTTTTTTTTTCTCAAGTATGTCAAGAAATACATTTCTATCACTAAAAAATAAGTTTGTAAACAAAATTAGAAATCCATTTGTAGTAAGTGTATTTTATATATCACAGCTATCAGATACATATCTTACAATAGTAAAAACCAAATAATTAAGTGATAGCGTGATTTTGTGGTGTTTTTCACCACCTATATATGCATTCAGGCCAAAGACTTGAATGAGCATCTCTATGGTCATAAACCTTAGACTCGACAATTACTGGTATTTTCTGCTTTTAAACAGTTAACTTGTAACCAAGATTACTGGAAATGTAATATTGTTAATACAACTAATTAGTTTGGTTAGATCAATTTTCATTTTCCTTAATAATGTATCCAAAACTTTCCCAGCAAAGTATGCCTAATGGCAGAAGGGTCTACTAACCTAATATTACTTATCAATATTTTACAGATGATAAACTGAATCCCAAATGGTTATAATTTGTCCAAAAACATACAACTGGTGTGCAGTAAAGTCAGGACTTGTCAAAGGCAAACTGATCAGAATTGCTATTCTTAATTTTAATTACCATTCAAACCTGCTTACCCTATTATCTTTCTATAACCTTTTGTTCATAAAGGCCTAAGTTCATTGCACTTGTGGAACCTTGAACTTATGGAGGTCACTGATCCTTTCCCTCTTTGTATGTGTATGTCATATTTCCACATCAAATGGTAAAAATGACTCTGAGGTATACAAGGCTACAAAAAGGCTTGCAGCAACTACCTGGGCCTCTTGAAACACTTGCTGTATGGGAAGCCAGCCACCATGTAAGAAATCATGACTACAGCCATGCTGTGAGAAAGCCCAAGCTAGCCAAGTAGAGATGCCACTTGGAAAAAGAGATGCCGCACCAGCCCCCAGCCTACCCCAGGCATCAGTCATGGGAATGAAAGAACCCTCAGATGATTCCAGTTTCAGCCACCACATAACTACATGTGGGAGGCTCCAAGTAAAAACCACTTAATTGAGCCTGCCAACCTCTAAAACTATGAGCGATAACAATAAATTATTGTTTTACCCACAAAATTTGTGTGTGGTTTATAACACAGAACTAGGACTGGGACAAATCTTTTTCCACTATGGGTATACTGTTTTTCAGTATAAGGCCGTCCTATTTATTGTGCTTAATGCTAGTTATTCCCTTTGACTTATTCTGTGACTCAATGAAGTTGACAAATGTTTACTGAGAACCTACTATGTGCCAAGTTCTATTCTAAGGGCTTACAATACAATGGTGACAAAAAACAAAAACAAAAACCAAAGATTTCTGCTCCCACTGCCCATGGATATTACATTCTAACAGAAAGGACAGACAATAAATACAACACAAAATAATTATACGGTAAGTCAGAAGGTGATTAAACACTATGGGGATGGTGGAGGTAGAGCAGGGTAAGAAAGATCAGGAGTGCCAGGGCAGGTAGGGAGAAGATGATGTAAAGACATAGGCCTCATTGAAACGATAACATGTGAGTACAGAAAGACTGGAAGGACATGGAGTTAGCCTAAAGGAAAGAAAGAAGACACACAGGGCAAAGGTGCTGAGGTGGGCTGTGAATGAAACATCCAAGGAAGAGAAGAGAATCCAGTGTGGCTGGAGTAAAGTAAAAGGGGAGAAGCAGTAGGAGGTAAGGTCAGATGGTAACAGGGAGCTAGATGAGGCAGAGCTTTGTAGGTCATTGTGAGGACTCTGAAATTTACTCTGAATGAAAACAGGGAGAACCTGCAGGGTTCTAAAAAGCAAGAGCGACACAATCTAAAAGGATCACTGTACGTACTGTGCTAAGAAAAGAGTGAAGGAAGGCAATGTCTACAGCAAGGAAACAAATAGGGGGCTGTCACAATAATCCAAGAGAAAGAGGAGGGGGGCTCAGATCTGACAGGAAGGAGGAGAGATAATGGAAAGTGGTCTGGGTATATTATTGTAGAGCAAAAGGATTTCCCAATGAATTGGAAATGGAATGGGAAAGACAGGGAGGTATCAAAGATCGACTATGGTTTTTGGCTGAGCAACTAAAAAGATGGGATTGACATCAACTGAGAAGGGGAACTCTATGGGGGAAACACATCTGGGGACAAAGACCAGTTTACTTGGGAACATGTGAAGACTGAGATGTTTATTAGACATCCAAATGGAGATATCAAGTAGACAGATGGACATAAAAATTTAAAAATCAGAAAAAAAGATCTGGAAGAGAAACAGCCCTGGAAGTCACCAGCATACAGATGTTGTTTAAAGCCATGGGCTGGATGAAATCACTTCCAGAATGTGTAGATAACAAAGAGCACTCCACACTTACAGGTTATTTTGTTATAGATATGAGTATACCCTGGAATACAATACACTTGCTATCTGCTGGTTCTCCCTATCGTTGGATGGTAAACTATGGACCTGAGGAATGATATCTCACTTTCTATGTGATACTGGCACAATTCAACCTTCTTTTGGATCCCTTCATTCCTGAAGATATCTACTAAGTGGGATCACAAAATACAGTGAATGCTGCTGCCAAGTGCCATCCAGCAGAAAGGCAGGGATCTTCAATACGGGAAGCCGCGCATTGCACCTTAGTAACAGTGTGTGACAAGTTTCAACTTGTTGGGTGCAGTCAGTCGAGTGTAAGCTACGGTTGAGAGAAGGTGTGTTTTAAAGTGTGCTGTAAATCATGGATCACAAACAACGCATTAACATGAAATTTTGCTTCAAACTTGAAAAAAGTGTTAAAGAAATACACGAAATGTTAAAATTAGTTTATGGTGATGGTGCAGTGAACATAAAGACAGTTTACAACTGTTTCAAGTGTGATTTCATAATGGTTGTGAATAGATTGAAGATGAGGAGAGACAGGGAGTCCTTCAAATAAGAAACCCAAGAGAACGTTGAAGAGTAAGCAAAATGATTTGATCAAACAGGCGATTGACTATTAGGGAAATTTCTGAGGATCTGAACATCTCTTATGGTTCTGTTCAAAGTATTTTAACAACAGATTTGATCATGAGGTGAGTGAGTGCAAAATTTATTCCATGCATTTTGACTTTCGAACAAAAGCAACGGCGTTTGTCAATTTCGTTGGAGTTGCTCGATTGAGCCACTTCAGATTCCAGCTTTTTAAGACATGTCATCATGGGAGATGAAACTTGGGTCTATGGCTATGATCCTGAGACCAAGGTTCAGAGTTCTCAATGGAAATTACCCAGTTTTCCTCATACGAAAAAAGCACATCAATCAAGATCAAGGTGATATTAATTGTTTTTTATTGACCTTTGATGTAATTGTGTGAGCTGAGTTTGTAACCCAGGAACACTATAGTAAACTCTGAATATTATAAGGGCTTATTAGAGTGTTTAAGAAACAACGTGGGTAGAAAACAGCCTAAGAAATGGACAAACGGTTTCATCCTCCATCATAACAATGCTCTGTGTCACCCATCACTTCTGGTATGGAAATTTCTGTCAAATAAAAACATTATGGTGTGTCCTCATCCACTTTATTCACTGGATCTGGCACCGTGTGACTTCTGGCTCTCCCCCAAAATCAAAATGAAAAGTAAATGTTTTGAATCAATTCAGGACATCCAGGCACCCATGACAGCACAACTAAAGACATTAATTAAAGAGGACTTCCAGAACTGCTTCGGAAAGTGGCAAGAATGATGGGATAAGTGTGTTCGAAGTGAGGGGGAGTATTTTGAGGTAAATTAATAGCAGTGTCTTTCACTGTAATAAAATTGTTTTTTTTTTTCTAATTTAAATATTCACCATATTTTTTATCACACCTCGGTATATTTCCATACTGTTTTCTAAACACCTATCATCACTATTCCTTGATGTAGTCCTAGTGCAACATACTTGCATAAAAATAAGAGATCAAAACTTAGTAAAATAGAGCACATTATATGTAATATTGTGCAAAAGCTGACAGTCCTGATGCACAGGATTTGAATTTATCCTATGTGATTTTGACAAAAAAATAAGAGTATAAAGAGCTTCAGATTAGACTGAGAAGTTAAAATTCTGGTTAGATTTTTGTTGCTACTTCTATAAAATGGTTTATAAAGGAGAACTGGGTTATCAAGATCTCCTGGAGTTAAAAAACTGTGTGTACTATAACACTGCCAACATTGTAAGACCTCCTTAAGAAGGTAGCATAGTCGATTTCATGTTGAACCTTTAAGATAAGTATTTTCAAAGTATGGTTTACCAAATACTTGCATCAAAAATCTCTGAGACACTTTTTAAAATCTAGATACCCAGTCTCCACCCAAAATCTACTGATGTGGACTCTTGGGAATAGTGGCCCAGAAGTTCACATTTTAAGTAAGCACCTGTGGCAATTCTATAATAGAGCAATTTAGAACCACTGGTCTAGAAGAGCTGAGAGGATCACCCATGCAAAAACACTGAAAATTTAGGATCAAAGCCACCTACCAACTAACAGAATTTCATATTCTTAAGCTTGTCTAAAAATTAATCTTCTGGATAAAACAAATATAAACTGCTCCACACTCACAAGGAAGGGAGGAGAGCTTTGCTCTTTGCATCCTGACCAATCCTTTTCTCCCCCTTCTCTCAATCCTTTTCTCCATCCTCCCTTCAAACTATTACCGTTTTCCCTTTCCATTACAAATGCCTGTAAGATCTTTATTCACTGCCTCTTCTCCCAGGAAACCATCCTCTGCTTAAACAGTTGTCATCTAATTTCTACTTTATAGGCTATATGACATTATATAATGTTTGCATAACATATAAGAACTTACAGAGCATTTCAAAAACATTATATCTCAGTGATACTTAAAACACTCTCAAAGAGGTACAGCTCCTAATTTTCTGATAAGGAATCTGAGGCTGGGATGTTAAGTGACTTGCTGCTATAAGGATATAGAGCAAATAAGTGACACCATATTAACCCCCACTTAGGTCATTTAATGCAAGCTTAGTATTCACTTCACCACATTATACCTGGGTCTAAGAACAAAATTACAGTCTTAATGCCGATCACTCAACCCTTTCATTGCTAAATTGTATGGCCTTTTCTCCTGACTCATTTGCCAAATAGCTCCTGACCATCCATTTGATAGAAATGTATTTCACCTTTGCTTTCCTCCCCTCACCCAATTCTGATTCCTACTACTTGACTCATTCTCCTAAAGATGCCTCAGACTCAGTCTTCTCTTGGTTTCTGCTTCCTTCCCCTCTTGGCAGTTTTGTGGTTGTTTCAGTAACCTCCCCAAACTGACAAATGACATTTGACAAATGTAAAATGACAAGTTTGTTAAAAATGAATATTTTCTAATTTTCTGGCAGTTCATTTTTAAACTTTAAATTTACCCAATAACCCTACTTTACCTTTATAATAATTGTCAAACTGAAGATAATACACTGATTATACATTTGGGTGAGAAAAAGTTCAAAACAAGGAATTCTCCTTACTAGACTTCCTACTTCAATGTTAAAAAGTTCAAAACAAGGAATTCTCCTTACTAGACTTCCTACTTCAATGTTAAAATGACATTTAAAATCTTAATACTTTTGTCATGTATCTCAACATAATTTTGGGAATTTCTTCATTCCAATTAAAAGTCCTGTTTTCTATATGAAGTTTTTATTTACAGAGGGATCCAAAAAAAATTATACACATTTTAAGATAACGTCTCTTAAAATGTATATACATTAAGAGGTGTTATCTTACAGTCTCTCAGAGATACAGAGAAAAAACTGAGGGTTGTTAGATGGGAGGGGGGTGGGGATGAGGAAGAAGGTGAGGGGATTAGAAAGCACAATGGGTACCCACAAATTGCCATGGAGATACGAAAGACAGTTTGGGGCATATAATCAATAATGTTGTAAAGATTTTGTAGGGTATCCGATGGACACTTGTCTTATTAGGGAGACCACTTAATGGACAGTGTAGGTGCCTGACCACTGCAGTGTACACCTGAAGCTGAAGCTGAATAATAATGAATGTCAACTATAATTTAATATATATATATAGTCACAGGATGCGGAGTACAGCATAGGGAATAGAGTCAGTGGAACTGTAACAGCTGTATATGATGTCAGAGGGGTAGTTGATTGGGGGAGGGGGTTATCACTTTGTGATGTGTGTAAATGTCTAACTATTACATTATTTTGTACACTTGAAACTAATAATAATAATGAGATGTTACATTAAATGTGTATACATTTTTTTGGCATCCCCAGTATTTTTAAAACACAGCTCTTTTAACAGAAATCACACAATCAAATTGTGGCTCACTCGGAAGAAGACAAAACATCACTGAATAAAATAATTTTTTAAAGTAAAACAATTTGAAAGAACTCAAAATTATTTTAAGACGCATTAATTGGAGAAAACTAAACTAGAGTTTAAAGAAGTTATCGCATGTTTGGGGAAAAAGCTTTTACTATTTTACTTTAAAATAATTGAGTATCAGAGAGAAAATAATTAAACTTCATGCAAAAATAGGCAAATAAGTAGAATAGGAATTAAGAATAAAATGAAATGGAGCTAAAATTTATAAACACCCAAATTTAAGGTGACGTGGAGAGGAAAATGCTATTAAGTATATTACAAAGTTGCCAAATTATACCATAATATACTAATAAACTGAACAGTTTTGAGAAATGCTTATAATCTCCCCCAAATACACAAATATTATAAACATGGAAAACATACTTATGCTTATGAGAAATACTCATTTTTTTAAAAACAACTTAACCAATTGAACTTATTTTTAAAGAAATTTCCCTGGTTCTCTTCCCTAAATATCTAACCTCCTCCTAGTACCTGCATAGCTCCACAGGCTCAGTATAACCATAAGAAAATTAGTCATTTTCATCCCCATGCATTTCCTTGTATTCTTGCTAATTGAATGTACAGTACTTCCAGTCACCTAAATATAAACCTCCTGTAGCACTGCTGACTTCCTCTCTCCTATTGCCCTCTATATTCAAAGATTTTCATGGACCTATCAAATGTAACATGTCACTCTTGCCACCATCCTAGTTCAGATTCTCATTTTAAACACACTATATTATATAAGCTATAACAAAAGAGGGTAATAGCTGAAAAATCACCACCTCAAAGTTAGGTCTAATTATTTCACTTGCTACATGCTTATTAAAGCTAAAGAATATATTTAGTAATGAATTATAACACAACTTTAGGTTATTTTATATACCTCATTCAATTTGTTTAAATTTAAACTAATTTACAGTAGGTCCAGTTAAACCTTTTGTAAAACCTTGATGTAGTAAATTCCTAATTTCTTTTATACACATTTTGAAGATCTTATTTCATCAGGAGGCATGGGACTTAAATGTTGCTGATGACTATTTGTTGGCTCACCAAACCAACATACCAAAAACTACTGCCGTGGGAAAACTATGACTGATCAAAGAAATTATTAATGGATTACTGAGCTCCTGAAGATGGTCTTTCAGTTATCTCCCTAATAGGCTGAACTTATCAAAACAAAAAATGTATTTCATATTGACAAACAGATGCACAGAATCCACCAAAAATTAGTCACTTTGTGGTGATAGTCCATGAGATACCTCTTTCTACATCCAATGTGAGTATCACCTATTCTGATTAAGTGTACCATAAAAATCAAGAGATATTTGGGTCACCAACACAGAGTTATAACCACAGCTAAAAAGCAGAAAGGTATAACCTAAATTAAACAGTCTTAGCCAAGAACGCAGGGAGCCCTAGAATGTCCATGGATGAGCTTCAGGGACTCAGTAAACTTACTTACATAATAAGCAAACATATCTGTACATTTTTTGGGGTAAGAGTGTCCAATGCATTTATCAATATACCAAAGTTGCCCTAAAACAAAACAGGAAGATTAAAACTACCAAAAAGGGCAAAGTATAAAGACACAATATGGTGAAGAATAAACTAGTATTTGCAGATAACGAGCCAAGTTGGGATCTTAGTTCTACCACTCGTTAGCTGTGATACTTGGGTAAGTTTGCTTCATTTCTCTGAATATCAGTTTCCCAGTCTATAAAAAAAGAAACTATGATCCTCATGTCAATTACGAGGATTAAATATAATGCATGTCAAGTACTTAACATAGCATCCGATATCTATTGCATTACCAACTGCTATTTGCTTTAAGAACACACAAAAAAATGTCTTAAGTAGAATAAATGGGCTACATTTAAAATCAACTGCTAGATTACAAAATTTATTTATTTTTCTTTTAAATGTCGCTTCATAAAAATATGGATACACTACATTCATTTCCTACTGCTGCTATAACAAATAACTACGAATTTAGTGACTTAACACAGATTTATTATCTTACAGTTCTGGAGGCAGAAAGGCCAAAATGGGTTTTGTGGAGCCAAAAATCCAGATTTCAGCAGGGTTGCATTCCTGTGGAGAATCTAGGATACATTCTGGTCCTTGCCTTTTCCATTTTCTAGAAGTTTCTTGCATACCTTGGCTCTAGCCACATCACACCAACCTCTGCTTCCATCATCTTATCTTCTTCTATGACTCTGACCCTCCTGCCTTCCTTCACTTTAGTAAGAACCCTCGTGTTTAGATTAGGCCCACCAGATAATCCAGAATATTCTTCCCATCTCAAGATCCTTAACTAATCATGGAAATTCCCTTCTGCCATGTAAAGTAACACATCTACATGTTCTGAAGATTACGATATGACATCATTGAGCATTGGGGCGGGGCACATTATTCTGGTTACATTTTGAGGTATCAGACAGACACATGAATAATGTCTGCTCAATACTTCAAAATAAATCAGCCTTCTAGAAAAGCCATAAGCAATTATTTTTAGTTGTACCATTTAATCTCAAATCAACTGTGACTGGTGAATGTTATGCTTTCTTTTATAAATGTCAACAAGTCACATTTTAAAGATTATTGCTATTTATAACCAATAGAATGCCTGATAACACCACATCTGATGGGGACATTCCATATATTCCTGTCTTTAAAATACACTTCTTCTGTGTCCTCAAACTTGAAAATATGCATAAATGGAACCATCTTCTTTAAAGAATAGGATTTAGAAGAATGGTTAAACAAGATGGTTCCATTTATGCATATTTTCAAGTTTGAGGGCACAGAAGAAGTGTATTTTAAAGACAGGAATATATGGGATGTCCCCATCAGATATGGTGTTATCATGATATCCACTCATACCTGAGCACAAGATGCAGACCAAAACTTACCAGTGGTTCTCTATTTTTGACCAGACGGATGATCTTTACTGAGTCTTCATCATCATCAATATCATCAGGCATAGGAGGCAATACAGGATCATAATTCTTCTGAGCCACAGTATCATGTACAGAGAGCAAAGCCTATCAAAGTTAAGGGTTGGCAAATATAATATTAATCAAATACAAAACTCCACACCCATCAAAGTATAAAGAAAATCAAAGTGGCGTTATAATTTTGACATAACAATTATAATAAGGCAAATACTTGAAGAAACAAGACTCTTACAGACAGGGAATATGCAGAACAGCAGAAGGCAGTTCCACTCAGCTACCACCCCAACCCCTAATGCCATTAATGTATGACAAGAATCAGCATAAAATATCTCTCAACCTATATATTCTCTGGTTCATCCTTATAAGGATGGCAGTTGGGGGCAGGGGCGAGGGCTGTTACGTTTGAAAGGAGGGAGAAAATGAAGTTATAGATATATTGCCAGTGAGCCAGTAGGAGTCTGAGAAAACTATGTGTTTTTTCTTTGCAGAAAACACAAAAAGAGCTGATCAATACGATTGACTAGTTTTCATTCTTTTGTTGTTTTCTCACTTTTTCATTTATAGTATAGTAAGTATAAAAACATAAAATTATTTCTAGTCATAACTGTTATAGCAATAAAACCCCACAAAACACTGCCATACTGTCACTATAGACCAAAGATAAGAAAAACACAGGAACCTTGACATGTTACTACTTAACATTTTAGGTCTACACTTTTGAGCAGGTCTAGACTTTAACTTGTTCCCTAATCAGCAATGCCATGATCCATAAATTACTCTAGCCAGAAGCCTAAAAATCAACGTTGAAATCTTTTCTCTCATACTCCCAAGATCCAATCCATATATCCTGTTATTTCTATTTCCAAAATGTATACTCTCCAGTTTAGATCAGAGGTTGACAGACTATGCCACATCCTTTTATGAATGAAGCTTTATAGTAACATAGCCATGCTCATTCACTGATGTATTATCAATGGGTGCTGTTAGGCTCCAATAGCAAAATTAAGCATAAGCAAGAGACACTTTACATAAAACCTTAGCAGACCCCTGGTCTAGATCATTGATATCATCAAGTTTTACCTAGAGGATTGCAATAACCTCTAAATGGTCGAACTGCATTCATCTTTGGCTCATTTTCAGATCCATAATTCACAGTGTAGCCAGAGTGATTATTTTAAAACTTGATCAAATCACATAACTGGCCTGCTAATAACTCTTCTAAAGCTACCCACTGATCTTGGTTTGGATGAAGATCGAACTCTTGAGCATGTCCTAGTCTTCAATTCCTCTGTAAACATACCTTATACCAACCACTCTCCTCCTTACTCAGATTAAATAACACTTTCTCACACAGGTCTGGCCAAAACACCCAACATAAAAGCAAATCACTTGGTTACTTGATCATACAGTATCTTCTTCTTTGTCTTCCTACATGTTCATAGTTCATTACCATACAAGCATTTTTATATGCATATTTTTAATATTTGCTGCCACCGAAACAGAAGCTCTAAGATGGTAAACAAATGCTGTCTAGTTTTTAAGCTTTTTTATTGACTATAACATGATAAATGGTGTCTATTTTTTAATTAAGCTTTTTAAATTGATTACAACATATATATAGTAAAGTACACAATTCACAAGCATTGCACAACAAATTTTCAAAACTGAATATTACCATGCAAACAATCCCAAACAAGAAATACAATATTAACTGAACCTCAGAAGCCCTCACTTATGCTCCTTTAGTCATCATGCCTTTTATTCCCCAGGTGGCAGTTTTGCCTAATTTAAATACTACATAAATAGAATTCTAAGTGCATATTCACTTTTTCTCTGATACTAAGTTGTTGAGATTCATCCATGCTGTTACTTGTAGCAGAGGCCATTCATTTCCATTGTTATGTAGCATTCCAACATATGCATATTTCAGTGTTTTTACCCATTATGCCCATTATTGAGGGACATTTAGGTTGTTTTCAGTTCTTGAATATCATATATAATACTGCTATAAATATTTCACGGCTTTTGATGCATATATATTTGCATGCATAATTTGGTTAAGTATATTTAAGAGTGGAATTTCTAGGTCATGGGTTATAAGTATATTCAAAATTGTTTGTAGATAGAAACAATTTTTTTAAAGTGGTTGTCCTAATTACACCCCTACCAACAGCTAATGTGAGTTCTAGTTGCATCCCGTAGTCCCCAACATTTTACATTATTAAAATTTGGCCATTCTGAATGTGTAGTAGTATCTTGTTGTGGTTAAAATTTCCTTTTTCTTACAGCTAACGATATTGAAAACCTTTTCTTTTGTTGATCAGGTATGTATATCTTCTTTTGTGAGTTTCCAATTCAAGATTCTTGCATGTTTTTCTATTCTATGTGTCTTTTTCTAATTGATTAGTAAGAATTCTTTATAATATACTTGATCCAAGTCTTTGATGGTTACACATGCTACACATATATTTTTCCATTTGGGAACTTGCCTTTTCATTTCTTATTAGTGTTTTTTGATCAACAAAGGATCCTAATTTTAATGAACCTAATTAATGTTTTTTCCCCTTTGTGTTTGAAGCTTTTTGTATCCAAAAGAGTTTCAAAGGGAAAAAAACAAACAGCATCAAAATGATGAAATATCTGAAGTCAGAATCACTACAAATTTTTAAGAATTAAGAGACAAGAGTGTGAATATTCAGGAAGCCCAATACAGCCTTTAGGAAGCAGGAAAAATAAAAAGAAACCCATGCTTGGATATATCATAGTGAAACTGCAGAATGCCAAAGACATAAAGGAGATTTGAAAAATATCAGACAGAATAAAAGATCATCAGAAAGTAAAGAAAAAATTGAGAGCTGACTGATGAGCAGCAGCAATGGAAACTAGAAGATAGTTAAAATACCTTGAAAGTGCTTAGAAAAAAAATAATAGCCAGCCAAGAATCGTATATCCAGCAAAAGTATCATTCAAGAATGAGGGTGGGGGCCAAGATGATGTAAACAGAGACCCACTTGACAAAACTTAAAAAAAAAAAAAAAAAAAAAAGCATAATTCAACAATGGTTTTTGAAGACACTGGACATCAGACAATGAAGGACAGTAATCACTGGAGACAGGAAACAAATATCAACCTATGACTGCCCCAGTTTACTGCCTAGAGAGAGTTTGCTGGCTGTGTCAGGGGAGGAAGAACCCAGGCAGAACCCAGTGGTCTCCCTGAGTTGAAAAAACAGAGCTGGGAATCCAGGGAGGTCAGGGGTTTCTCCAGGAAGAGTATTGCAGAGGAAAGAACTGCACAGAGACAGAGCTCTGGAGAGCTGCAAGATGTCCCTCTTGAGTCCTTAGCCAAGTACTTAGCAAATGCATGCTTACGAAAAAAACTACCAGAAAGGATTAAAGCAGTGGTTCTTAACTCTGGGCAATTTTACTCCCTCAGAGTCATTTGGCAATATCTAGAGACAGTTTTGGTTTGTCACAATTTGGGAGATGCTACTGACATCTAGTGTATAGAGGCCAGGGATGCTCCTAAACATCTGATAGCATATAAGACTGTCACCTCCCCCAACAAATAATTATCAAGCCCAAAAATGTCAATAGTTGCAACATTAAGAAACCCCCAATTATAGGTTCCCCCCACTATCCAAAAGCAGAGTATTCCTCTGAAAAATTTCATAAGCCAAAATAGCATTAAGCAAAGAAGCAGTTACCATTAATTTGTATGGAAAATATTTTGAGTGTTGCCAGACCCAAAAAATAGCCATCGAAAATGAAACAAAGAGAAAACATATTGAAAAATTATGAACAGAATATTATTAAGCTGTAGGACAATTTCAATGGCCTAACATATATGCATAATTGGCATCTCCAAAGAAAGGAAGGGAGCTAAAAAAAATCTGAAGAAAAATGGCCGAAAATATTCCAAACTTGATTTAAAAAAACAAACACACAAACAAAAAAACCTATAGGTTCAAGAAGCTCAGTGTATTTAACCATAAAAGAAGCAATATAAAAGAAGTAACACCAAATTGCATAAAACCAGTGAGAAAGAGAAAAACTTAAAGTCATTCAAAGGAAAAAAGCATATTTACAAAGGGAAAAAGTCACACACACACACACACACACACACACACACACACACAGCTTATATATACATAAACCCAAAACCATAAAACTCCTAGAAGAAAATACAGGAAGTAAACTCTCAGACATTATCCTTAATAATATTTTTACTGATCTAATTCCTCAGGAAAGGAAAACAAACAAACAAAAAATAAACAAATGGGACTATATCAAACTAAAAAGTTTTTTCACAGCAAAGGAAACCATCAACAAAATGAAAAGACATCCTACTGAATGGAAGAAGATAAATGCCAATGATACATCTGATAAGAGAGGTGTTAATATCCAAAATTTGTTTTAAAAAAAAACTCATACAACTCAACACCCAAAAAAGAAACAATCCAATTAAAAATGGGCAGAGGAACTGAATAGACACTTCTCTAGAGGACATACAGATGGTCAACAGACATATTGAAAGATGTTCAACCTCACCAATCATCAGAGAAATGCAAATAAAAACCACAATGAGATACCACCTCATTCCTGTCAGAATGGCTATCATCAATAAATCAACAAAAAACAAGTGTTGGCAAGGATGTGAAGAAAAGGGAACCCTCATGCACTATTGGTGGGATTGCAAATTGGTGCAGCCACAATAGACAACAGTATGGAGATTCCTCAAAAATTAAATATAAAACTACCTTATGACCCAGCAATTCCATTCCCGGGTATTTATCCAAAGAAATCTAAAACACTAATTCAAAAAAACATATGCATCCCTATGTTTAATGCAATGCCAGTCACGATAGCCAAGATATGGAAACAACCGAAATGCCCAAATAGATGCCTGAATAAAGAAACTGTGGCACATTTATACAATGGTGTATTACTATTGAAAAATGAAATCTTATCATTCGCAACAACATGGATGGACCTAGAGGTTATTATGCAAAGTAAAGTAAATCAGACCAAGAAAGACATATATCATATGATCTTACTTACATGTGCAACCTAAAGAAAAGAATAAACAAACAAACAACAAAAATACACTCATAGATAGAGAACAAACTGATGTTTGCTAGATGGGGGAGGATTGGGGGGATGGGTGAGAAAGGTGAAGGGATTAGGAAGTATAAATTGGTAGTCACAAAACAGTCACAGGGATGTGAAACACAGTATGGGAAATATAATCAATAATGTAGAAACTATGCATGGTATCAGATGGGCACTAGACTTATCAGGGAAATCACTTCATAAATTATATAAATGCCTAACCTGAAACTAAAATAATATTGAATGTCAACTATAATATATATATATATATATATATATATATATATATATATATATATATATATATATATGTATAGTCACAGGATGTAAAGTATAGCATAAGAAATATAGTCAATGGTATTGTAATAGCTATCTAAGGTTTCAGGTGGGTAGTAGACTTGTTGGGGTTATCACTTTGTAAGGTGTGTAAATGTCTAATTATTGTTTTCTGTACACCTGAAACTAATTATATACCATGTTTCTCCAAAAATAAGACTGGATAATCAGCTCTAATGCATCTTTTGGAACAAAAATTAATATAAGACCCAGTCTTATTTTACTATAATATAGGACCCGGTCTTATCTAACAATATAATATAAGACTGGGTCTTATACTGATTTTTGCTCCAAAAGACACATTAGAGCTGATTGTCCAGCTAGGTCTTATTTTTGGGGAAACATGGTGTGTGTGTGTGTGTGTGTGTGTGTGTGTGTGTATGTGTGTGTGTGTATACATATATATGTGTATGTATATAAAATATATATAAATATATATATTAAATATATATAAATATATATATTTAATATGTATATTTTATATATGTTTATATATATGTGTATATATATACACATACACCACATATATAAAAATATACATATATATGTATATATATATATTTTTTAAAGATAAAAGTGATAACACACTTCTCATCAGAAACAATGTAAGCCACAAGACAATGGAGCAACATCTTTAAAAACTCAGAGAAAAATAGTCAACCTAAAATTCTATACCCAACAAAAATATCTTTTGAAATGAAGGGATGTTGAAGACTTTTTAAAGACATGCAAAAACTGAAGGAATTCATCACCAGTAGACTTGGATTCCCCCCGAAAAAATGTTGTAAGAAGTTGTTCAGACAGGAGAAATCACAGTAGATGGGAATATGGATTTATTCAGAGGAATGAAGATACCAGAAATGTCCACTATCTAGGTATCTATGGTAACTATCCTTCACATACATAGTAATAATAGAGATAGCTAATTAACATATTTTAAAATAAATGATTGTTATTGTTGATAGGCAATGTTCAGAATACCAGCTATATATTTCCTTCTTAGCTTTGTATTCATTTCCATGTCTAGACTCCAAAATATAGATATCAAGTTCCTAATTTTTCACTAGCTTTCTTTTACAACTATTTTTGGTTAGCAACATTTCTATTTTGAACAACTAAAAGTAGCTTTGTATTCCACTTTCCTGTTTTAACTGTGGTGACTTTATTCTTCAGTATACAAGTTTTCCTTTCAAAAGGCAATACTTAAATGAAAATTGTGTTTCCATACGCCTTAGCTACCAATCACAACTGATGGGTTTACCTGCCTCTCAGAAGAATCTGCAGGAAATTGAACACTAGCCCCTATAACTCATCAGGCTCACAAGCTCTCATTGCCTTAAACCCCCTGAAGTCAATTCTATGTTCTAAGTATCTGTCAGGTCCACAGAATTAAGTGTCTAACTCACAAGGATGAGTAACATCGATTGATTCCTCCAGAAGGAAGCTTAACTTTTCCCTTTAGCATGCTTTAATGAAATCTTATCCATTCTGCATGCTCAGGCAATCAGTAATTTCTTGTAAGTGAATGTTTTGGAAAGGTGAACAATTACAACAAATCTTTTTATTTTTTGCCTTTTACAAATCTACCAAATTTTCCCTGACTTCCTAAATTATAAAACCATGTTCTAGAGATTATGTCACTTCACTGTTTTATCAAAAATAAGCCACAGAATGGTGTCTCGTAGAGGTTGATTTGCCTTTAATATGACAATTTGATGCCTAGGAATAGTTCTTATTTATTAATGACTACCTTTGCTTCCTCTAGAAACAGTCTTTGTAGAGATCACCATACCTCCATCAGTGCCACAAACATTATTGCTGATGGAATGGCCCATCACTGCTGGAAGCTTTCATTTTATCACATCTATTTAGGCCTTTCACTACTCACTACCAATTCCCTTTTCTCATCATCTGTTCTTTCTTTCATACTTTGTTATTTTTTTCTGGACTTTAAGATTTGAACAATAAGACTGGATGTTTAGACATTATTGAGTAATAAGAATACTTGCTTATTTTTGGTATATGGCAACTGACCCATCAATTCAAAGATTTAAAGATTACATCCAATCTTTAAAGATGTAATCTTTAAACCTTTGACAGTTGTCAGATAAGACTATTGCTACAGAATGACAAGTCATTTCCTAACTATTCAAGACTTGAGGGCAACAAGTTATACAGGAAAAGTGTTGGCATATATTCTAGTGGTGATCAATCACAAGAGCTGAAAAAGGAACATTAACTGTACAGGGCTTGCAAAGGCACAGAGAAAAAGGATCTTCTCTCACAGTACTGAAGACACTATACATTGAGAAACCCTATCTAGATTACTGCTAAGGACAAGCTGGCAATAACTATCAAAATTTTAATGTACAAACATTTTAACCCAACAATTTATTGACCAAATAAAATTCTGTAATATACAAGAGATGTGCAGTATAGTGTTGTTTAAATAGCAGAAAGCAGAAACAACAGAATGTCCACCTCTAAGGAATGTTAAGTAGATAATTATGTTGATCCAAAGAGAAGTCCAAAACATCCAAATGTTAAAAACACACAAAACAAACAGTAAGTAGAGCATTCTAGTATCCTATTTATAATGGAAAAGTGTACATGTAATATGTCTGTATACAAGAAGGAAGAAAAGGTAATGTAGTATTGGATAAAAAGTATCTACTGGATAAAAAGTATTTATCCATAAAGGCATATGAACACACAGTTCACAGAATAAAAAGTCATTAAGCACAGGAAACAAAGCTCATATTCACTAATAAAGCAATGAGGATAGAGGCTTCTAATTTCTACTTAATAGTTTGAATTTAAAATATAATTACATATTATCAAATTTTTTTCTGTGTATTTTTAAAGTATCCAAGTACTTCTTGAAAGGTAAGATTAAAGTAATAAACTATCACAACTTATTAAAGACAAATATCATAAATTGGTTTCTTGAAATTTTTAATGTTTTAAATTTTTCATTACATTTATTGGGGTGACAATGTTAGTAAAATTATATAGGTTTCAAGTGTACATTTCTGTAATACATCATCTATATATTGCACTGTTTGCTCATCACCCAGAGTCAGTTCTCCTTCCATCACCATATATTTGATGCTCTTTTCCTTCTCTACCACCTCCCTCCCCCCTTACCCTCTGGTAACCATTAAACTGTTGTCCGTGTCTATGAGTTTTTGTTTCTTTGTTTGTCTTGTTCATTTGTTGCTTTTAGTTTTATATCCCACATATAAGTGAAGTCATATGGTTCTTGACTTTTTCTGTCTGACCTAGTTTGCTTAGTTAGCATAAGAATCTCAAGATCCCAGGATCCATCCATGTTGCTGCAAATGGCAGTGTTTCATCTTTTCTTATGGCAGAGTGGTATTCCATTGTGTACCTATATCTTGAGATTATTATGCTCCCAACCCAAGTTTAGATTTAGCATGACTCCTCTGTGTTCTACATGTTCCCTTTTTTTTAAACCCAATATTTCTCCTATCACCTTCATTAATCTACATATACTGTGTTTCTACATATACCGAAAATAAGACCTAGCCAATCACCTCTAATGCATCTTTTGTAGCAAAAATTAATAAAAGATCTGGTATTATATTTATATTATATTATATATATTATATATATTATATTATATTATATTATATTATATTATATTATATTATATTATATTATTATATTACATTATATTACACCCAGTCTTATATATAGTAAAATAAGACTGGGTCTTGTATTAATTTTTGCTCCAAAAGACGCATTAGACCTGATTGTTTGGCTAGGTCTTATTTTCAGGGAAACACGGTATCTTCTGTAAGTTGAATCTATAGAGCCTGGCACAGAGTAGGCATTCATAAAAAATGTACAAGAATGAATGAATGAAGATCTGACTCCCTGACATTTACAAATTACCAAAGAACGTTTTAAAATTTTTCAAGGAGTTGTCAGATCTGTGGGATCCATGTATTACCTTCCCATAGTGGCTACATATTTGGTTGTGTATATCTGTGCGTGTTTTAAAAAGTCATTATTGGGGCTGGCCTGGTGGCTCAGGCAGTTAGAGCTCCGTGCTCCTAACTCCGAAGGCTGCCAGTTCGATTCCCACATGGGCCAGTGGGCTCTCAACCACAAGGCTGCCAGTTCAATTTTTCGAGTCCTGCAAGGGATGGTGGGCAGCGCCCCCTGCAACTAAGATTGAACACGGCACCTTGAGCTGAGCTGCCTCCCAAATGGCTCAGTTGGTCAGAGCGCATCCTCTCAACCACAACGTTGCCTGTTCAACTCCCGCAAGGGATGGTGGGCTGCGCCCCCTGCAACTAGCAGCGGCAACAGGACCTGGAGCTGAGCTGTGCCCTCCACAACTAAGACTGAAAGGACAACAACTTGAAGCTGAATGGCACCCTCCACAACTAAGATTGAAAGGACAAAAACTTGACTTGGAAAAAAAAAAAAAGAAAAGAAAGTCCTGGAAGTACACACTGTTCCCCAATAAAGTCCTGTTCTCCTTCCCCAATAAAATCTTTTTTAAAAAAAAAGTCATTATTACTTTAGAGGTACACTTCAGGTTTCATTTCAGTATTGTGAATTGCATATTTAAAATGGAATAGCAATCCTTAAAAGTAAATAATTACTTCCTTTATGCACTAAAAATTAAAGACAATATTCAAATTAACATCCCAGAATTCATTTTTCATATTTTAACTGTCATGTATATAGTTCAATTAACAATTCATATATATGTCATATTCTTCTGTGCCTTGCTTTTGCTTAAAAAAAAAAAAAAGCAAATATTTTAGTGTATTCCCTGGACAAAAAGGCGTGGTTAACCATATTCTGAAACAGTTCGAAACTTATTTAGGGGCTACATTTCTTTCTTTTTTGTTGTTTGTTTGTTTGTTTATTTTTAAAATAGAAAGCTTGTAAGAGTTTATTTGAGCCAAACTGACAACAATTGCCGGGAAGCAAAATCTCAACGGACTGAGAAAATGCTCCTGGGGGTTATATTTCTTAAAATAATACCTATAAAAGTGAGATTCAACATGATGATGGTTAATATAAATGATTTCAAGGAAAGCAATGTTAAATGTTAGGTCAAAAAGGGCAGAAAGCTATTTTCTTCCTAACACAGGCTAATGAGAAAAAGGCAGTGCCAACTGAAACATCATGTGCCTAGAATCTTACCCATTTTCTACCAACCATGTTTCCCCGAAAATAAGACCTAGCCAGACAATCAGATCTAATGCGTCTTTTGGAGCAAAAATTAATGTAAGACCCAGTCTTATATTATATTGTATTATGTTACATAAGACCCAGTCTTATATTATAGTAAAATATAGTAAAATTGTCCAGCTGGGTCTTATTTTTGGGGAAACACGGAATTAGTTCCAGAACATGTATTTTTCATGCTGACTTCTCATCCATTCTTTATAAATATGAAAAATTAAAAAAATATATTCATCTAAGATATTTTTCCATAGCAAAGTTCAGGTATTCAATTATAAAATTGTATCCAATGGTAGTACATAATACCATTTAAAATCATACCTCGCTCTCAAGCCAAATACTAGTTTCCATCTAGTATCATCTCTATTATTAGCTATTTCATTTCTAATAGAACACCTAAATCATGTTTTGTTTTGGTCAGAAATTTCTAATACTTGAACCAATACAATACTTCTCAAAAAGGAGTTTAATAAGCTTCTCATAGCTAATCTTACCATGCTCTGGCTAATATTAACTTTTCATTTGTAGTCTAAGACCAAATGAAGACATTTTCCGAGCATTCTCTGGCTATGAGCTCTTATCCTTTCCACACACTTTGTCTTTAAGATCAAGCAACTATTCTGCTCTAATATGATCTTTATTCGTTTAGAACTAAAATTTAACCAATCTCCACTGTACCACTACAAGTCAATTACTCTCATATTACTAATCATACTCACCTTACAGTAATACATTCATGTACTTATAGGGATTAGAAATTATAGTCCATGCGTGTCTTCACGTCATCTTTTAATTTTTTTTTTTCCCCTGAATATCAAGTTAAGACCATATATAGCACAGTTCCAATGTTTTTTCAAGGAAGGTAGAAACCGGTTTTTGCATCTAGGTAGAAATTTTCATCCAACAATCTATATGTGTTTACCAGAAATCATCATAAGTAAGCACTTTAATTACATAATTGCATAATCAATATGTAAGTTTGACTCATGAACAATATTTTACATACAACTGCAGCAGTGTCAAGTCCAAATGTATAGGTTTGGGTATTTAGTGCATTAAGGTCCTTAGCATTAACAGGAAATTTTCAAAATGACTTCTGTTGACTAATTATATTTGGAGAAAAAATAAGTAATAAACATGGGAGGAAAATGGCAAGGAGAATTGAAATCTGTCTACTAATATTTTAGTGGTATTTACACTGGAAAATTGCTCTGCTCTGAAAAATGGTAGGATATCTTAAAACATGAATTGGTAGAGGGATAAGAGATAGGAGGAGGAAAGTGGAGGAGGAAGAGACATGGTGAAATGACTCTACAGAAAAAGACAGCTGTCAAACATATTGGAATACCATTAACTAGCCAAGTAAAATGAACCTAAACCAGATCACTAATAGGTTCTGTATTCTGTACTCATAATTTCATTTAAAAGGAAAATAACCTTGAAGCCACATTATATGTGCCAACTTAAATTCTGAGCTTCCCAATTAAGTATTTTATAATTTGTCACATTATCATCAAAAGCTCAACTCTCTTTCCTTAATGAGATTTAGGCTATTAAAATACTATGCACTTCTTAAAAATACATTTACTTGAAAATTGATGCTTGAAACAAAATTCATCTGACGTCTCAGAAAGTGGCCCTTTTGGAAGATATTTATTGCATGTCCTCACCTTCACGTTGGGTTTTGACAGTAGTTTCAACAGCTCTCTGATCTCACTGTTTAATGGCTTGTTCTGAAGCTCTTCAGCCAGCTGCAAGACAGATCACGTTGACATAAAGAACATTTAGTAAGAGCATTGTGTCGTTCCACGTGTGACCACTGAGATTCTATCTTGCTACTGTCCAGTGATTAAGGAGAAGTCAGCATGAAAGAAAACAGACTATCAATCATTGCTCTTCTTTTTAGGCCCTTGGTTGCAGAGATCCCAGCCCAGGCTCTTGGCTGAGCACAACTCAAGGAATCATATCAGCCAGATCACCTGATTTATTGCAATGAGGGCAAACCCCAGCACTTCATCTACTGAATGGTCTTTTGCTTGCAGACAAAGGACCACTTGTAAAAAGGACTGGATCAAGCTTTGACACTATTTAAAAGAAAAAAAAAAAAAAGAAAGAAAGCAAGAAAGAAAAGAAAAAAAAATCCTTCTGAATGAGGTGGTGAAATCCACAGGGTTTCCAAAAACCCACAGTAGCTTGCTGTTTAGAGCTGGGGTAAAAAGAACTAGAATGCCTCTAATAGAGCAAATGGCCTGAAACTTTTAATATATTTACCTACGCAGACTAGGAAGTCTGTTAAGTATAAACCAGGATAATCATAAAATGACTTATCATAGGTCGACAACTACTCCAGTACCATAAACGCTGACTGTACTCTATTACAATGATGAAGAATTCCCATTTCTGGTTCTAGCTAAAGAAAGGATTGGAGCTTTGAATCTGCCTCATGTTCTTCATTAAGAGATCTTCCTGCCAAAATTTCTATTCAATTTTAGGCTACAGGAAGGCTAAATAATTTTCATAAGAAGAAAAGCAAGACTCAGGGAAAAAAAAGATTAGAATTATGAGCTATGCAGCACAGAATTCAAACTCTGTACACATATTTTCACTTAAAAACCTTTCTTAAAACATTGCAAGAAATTTCCATTTGCCCCTATTGTTCCTACCAAGCTAAAAATAATTGTGATCTCTGGAAAATGACTTTTCTCTAAAAGAAGGAGATAATATAAATTATACACAAAAAATAAAGTCAGATAAAACTGGTCTATTCATTGATTACATTTCAAAAAGTGCTTTTACTTTTTCAAGGTAACATTTTTTACAGAATTTACTTACAAAAAGTTGCAAAGAGTTCTTTGCACTCTTTGGTTACTTAATATATAACAATATTTTTAAATATTCCGATTCATTGCTCTGTTGAATTACAAAATGCTACGTTTCACCATATTTACATAATAGTCTCTAAATTTGTTTAGAAAAGCAATATTGTTGTAATACGATGGGGCCTCAATTGCATCGGTTTATAAATAAATATTTCCCCAAACTCTTAACAGTAAAATTTTAAACACTAGTTTTTAAGACTTTCTCAAGTGGCAACTGCAGCTTTTTGTAGAACTATATCTCCACTTTTATTCATTTTCACTTTAAATGTTTTGGCTCTATGATGCAGAGGTAAGATTCCTCATAAAACACATGCATTGAAACATCCTTGTAATTTATAACTTCTGTAGATAAAAGTGGAAGGAAAAATGGGGACTAAACAAATAGCACACAACTTGGAAATTTATTACATATGCTTTATTTTCTAATTTAGAATATAAAATACATCAAAGAAAATCAACCTCTGAAGATGGTCAATTGTTTTATTATACTTTACTATGCAGCCCTGATATTTTACTAAACTGAATTATGGTTTATTTTATCATAACAAAGTAAAAACTTAAAAAGCAACAAATAAGCTCCAAGAGGTCCCTGAAATCAGCCTTTACACTAAACTTATTTCTCGTCTAGCTTAGTGTCCCTTATAGTTTATCCAGGTGTGCTCTCAATTCATCCGAGTCTGAAAGTTAACAGTAAGAAACAGCAAGTTAGTTCCCTCCCCCAAATTGAAAATAAAATTATAGCTACAGGAAATTAACTACTCCATCAATGCCAACTGCTTCTAAAATTTATTTTTTGGTTATGAAGGTAATTTGGAAAGGTCTAATACCCATAAATCATTACTATGCTTTATAATCCATATTAAAAACAATCCTGTCTTTTTATGTATTTCATATGCCTCATTCCTATACTAGTATCTGTCATTTTTTAGTACTGTCAGCAATAGAACTATCTCATTTGTCTTTATTTCTCCAAAGCATTCCTCTTGTCTGTGACTTTCTCCGAACACTAATAGCTGACAGCTTCTCTCTCCCCAGAGAGTTAACAGCCTAAAATTTCTATTACGTAGTTACCAAGGCAGAACAAGAAGGTATCTACATGCAAAATTTCACAACAGGAAAGTGAGTGAAAATCAGCATAATATCAGCGTAAGCTCAGTGATGACAGGAATTTTGGAAACATTTGCAACTTCTGGTTTTCAAGTGCATCTGTCTGTGCTAGGATGAGCTCTGCTGCAGCCAGGCTGGTGGGAGACGTGTCCCAATGATCTCAGAAAGGGAACACTTACATCATCAGCCAAGGCTGCCGCGCCATGGAGGATGGGCACAGGATTCTGCTTCTCATAATAGTGTAGTTTTTCATGAATCTGGAAGAAAAGCAAATGAATATCAGTTCACCTGTGAGCGAACAATCAGAAATATTTGACTATGTTTATCATTGTAGATAGAAACCAATCCATTGAACATTCTAAACAAAAAAATATGTTTCTATCAACCTATAGATGACATATATGTAGGCATAATTCATCTATTGCTATTACATGGTCCAGTGTTTATAACATAAAGTCAAATGGGAAAAGAAAATGTCATCAAATAGAATCTACATAGAAACTATACTTTTGTTCTCCCCCCAACAAACATTAGCTTTGTAAAATCTTTAATTTCTAAAACATACTGCTTCAATACTTCAAGCAGTGATTGCAGTTTATATTCCTGCTAAAAACCTAAATTATGATTAAAGCAAAGCGGTAAAATGGCAGCCACATGCTGACAGTTTGGTGTGTAATAACCCCCAAGGCTATAGAAGCTGGCACTGCCTGGACCTGTGTGCCAGCACTCCAAGAACACACCGTTCCTTTTTTTTTTTTTTTTTTCAAATTGCCAACTTTCCCCCCAGAATTCAAATTTCTAAGAAACAAAGGGATTTCTCATAACTAGAGACATTTCTCATAACCAGTTAGCTTAAGTAAAATAATTTTCCATACTGGAAAACAAGTGAAATTATATTAATAAATAAAAAAACACTTTGGAACTTCATTTCCCATCATCGTTACCCAAGAAACAAGAGGCAAGAATATATTTTAAACCATTATAAGACAAACTGAGTTCCTTTAAAATTCTAGTATTTCAGTTAAGAAATTAAAGATATTTTGACAAATGCAAAACTATCAGCACTTGTTTAATCCATTTCAGCTCTTATCTAGAAGCACTTAAAATTTTATACTTGAAAACTTACTTTAGCCTCTTTTTTATAGTAGAACAAACCCCCACACACACACTATATATGAAAAAGAGTTGCACCTCACAATTTCCTGTTTCTAACTGGTTATCAAGTAATATACTCTTTAATTATACTCAAAGCTAACCAAACTTTCTCGTAAAAAGTCTGGAAGACAGATTTTATTTAGAAGACCCTGATGCTATTGCTAAGAGAGGGTTCTATTACCTTTTTGGCAAACTGGTCCATAATGTAAAGAATCAGGGAAATAATTTTGACACTTCTGATATTACCAGAATGATCAGATCAGGGCTGTTAACACTGGACTGTTAAACATTTATCACATTCAAGTAATAAACAAATTTTCAAGAATACAGCTTTATTAGGAGTAACTTTTGATCTGAAAAATCTATTAAAGTATACCTTAACACAAAACCAACCATCTTAAGAGCTACATTAATTTCACTCCAGTAATTATCAAGAATTAGCTCACCTCAACAAATATTACGACAGAATACTGCACTTACCCTCTCATAAACTCCTGTAACTTTATTGCAATTACTTGTTTAAATGTGTGATTCCCTGCAGTAAAAAGTATAGAAGTTTATACGTACTAGACACATGTGCCTAGACTACCTACATAGTAGTCATCGGTACTATTAGTAATACAGTTTTCTATGACTTCAGTATTTTAATAACCTAACCCTGACAAGTACATCAAGAGATACATAGCACCATGATCCCAAATTTTACAGATAAACATGTACACAGGAGTGACATAAGTTGCTGAGGTCCTGCAAATAGTAACCCGCAGAGGTGGCATTTGACATTCAGGCTGTCTGGCTCAGGCTCAGAGCTCTTTATCACGCTGTTGGCCTGACTCGCAGACTCCCATCTCATCTGCATTCTTCCCTGACCTCATCTACTGCTGAATGAATACGGCCTGTTTGTAGGGCACAGAAAGGAAGCTGGATAGATATGTCACAAATAGCAATGGCTGTTTTCAATGACGACAGGATCATTGACAATTCTTCTCCATCACCCCCTCCTTATTTTTTCTTTCTAATGTCTTCTAGATTTTTTAGATTAATTTAAATTAATACAATAATTATAACCAAAATTACATACTCCAAATAAATAACTTATTTCTCCACTTAATTTACTTCCTCTGAGTGTCTTTTAAAAACGGTCTCTACATTGTGTTTTCTAGATTCTCATCCAAGAGCCCACTCAGCCACCTCTAAACTTTGTTCTGCATCGAGAATTTTTTTTAACGTTCTCCTAGAATTTCCCAACTCTGGCAACCCTATGTTGATATGTATTTTAATTCAGTACATACTTTAAAAAATATAAGTTGGTAGGGAAGTAAACATTAAATAATTTTGAGCTGTTCACTATTTCCAGAAATATTGACAGAAATTCTGCTTTTTAATACCAGGAAAGAAAACTTAAAAAACCAAAATGATTTCTAAATTCTAATATAATAAATAGGTAACATGTATAGACTTCACCCCAACGTTGTCCAAGAGAATTTTCTGTGATATTGAAATCACTCTATATCTGCTTCTTCGATATGTAACCTGAACTAGTCATATGTGTTTACTGAGCACTTGAACTCTGGCTAGCGTACTTGAAGGATAGAATTTTTATTTAATTTTAATTTAAATATAAATAGCCACAGGTGGCCAGTGGCTTTCATATTGGATAACATGGAATAGCTTTATAGCATACACTCTGTAATTTCTCTTTTTTATCCCAGAAAAATTCACTCTGCTATAAATTTGGCAAATTTTCCTGAGTGGTAACATATTGGAATCCAACAGACAAACATACAACCAAAGACACGGCTTAATCATCAATAAGGCAAACTAGCACCTATTACTAAATATCATGGATAGCCAAATCTGCAAAATTTCATTTGTTTTACCTAAACATATCCCTTTGAAGATTAAACCATGTAATAAAAGTGTACTTCATTTTACTCCACTTAACAGTAAGTGAGCAAAAGTGGGAGGAGGTGTGGAAAGAAAGGAGTTAGGAGTAAAGAAGTCTGGAGAGAAGTGAAGACTCTGGTTAAGTTAATTTCATAGGAAATTATTCAAAAGTAAGGTCCTAAAAATATGTCATGCTAAAATATTTAAAAAACACTATAAAGAAAGAAGGATATTTCAAGATGCAGATACATGTATGTTCTATTAAATAGTGTACACTTTATGTCCACAAAGGTTTGTTTACTATCATTACATTTGTAATCAGAAGAAGTCCGTTAAAATAAAAATCATTTCTATATGTAACGAATTCTTACAGGAAATATATTATTACCCTCATTTACACACATCTTGAAAATAAATGTTTAATATTTTTAAGGAAATCTGGTGCCAATAACCTAATTTTAGTACACATACAGTAGAAATTGTTTTAAATGAAACTTCCATAACGAAAGTATAAATAAGGTTTAACTAGTCCCAATGCAACCATTTGTTTTCAACCTCTCAGTGATGTGTAGAGGCATTGAAACTGAAAAACCCACTCGTGGTTACTGGAATGATATTAAATAAACCAAGGCTGTAAAATCCGTTTCCTGTCTTCTATGATGAGTATAAAAAAGTACTGAAAATAACTGTTCCGCAGTTTGAATCTCTACTATGTTAATTAAAAGTACCCAATCCAGAACTGGCATGCAGATGTACACGCACACCCATTTACCTCCTTCATTTCGAACATGGAGAGGAGGGAATTCTGAGTATTAAAAGATTCCTGGGACACAATGACAGCCAAGAAGAGGTGGAACTTACACACAATGTTGTGTAGGAATAAAAAAACATAAAAGTATTCTAATGGCTGGGACCCTCATGAAAAATAACAATTTAATCTTTTCTCCGAAAGGAAAACAAAAATAATTTTGACTCAAGAGAAAAAAGGGACAAAGGGGAAATTTGAAGCTGAAAAATACAGCATAGGCAATAGTGCTAATTGCATGTCCTCCTTTCCAATTTTATACCACTAATATCTCTCTTTTGGTTAATTTCCTTGGCCAATAACTCCAGGAAAAAATTTAATAGACTGTTGAGAGCTGGCATCTTTGTTTTGTTCCTGCCTTTAATGGGAGAAATTTTGGGTTTCCATTGCCATAGATAATGCGTACATTATCATGTGAAATCAGTATCCATGTGTTCTAAACTTATCAAGAATTTTTTTAAAGAATGAATGTTCAATTTCACAAAATGCTTTGCAATATTTACAAATAGTTTGTTTTTCTTATTTGACCAGTTTAATATGGTAAGTTCTATTTATACATTTCCAAATATTGACCCATCCTTGCACTCCCACAATGAACCTCACTTGGTTATGGTGTATTATTCTTTTAATGTGCTGTGGAATTCCATTGGCTAATAATTTATTTAGAATTTTTGCATCAATATTCATATCTGAGGCTGGCATTTGCATATTTTGAGTTTGGGGGGGTTGGTCTTGATATCAATATAATAGTCATTTCATTGTTTTTAAAACTACAAAAACTATCTATATTTTTATATGCTCTAAAAACTTCTAAATACCACTGGAATTACCTCTTCTTTAAGTATATGATGACATTCCCCTGAGATATCAGCAAGGTCTGATGTGTTTTGGAAGGTAGCTTTATGCCCAAAATTTCTATATTTCTTCTGGTTGGTTTATGGCAATTTCTCCATTTAGGTTTTTCTATCTCTTTGAATGTCAGTGACAGAAAATACTATTTCCTAGAAAATTATTCATTTTTAACTGGCTTTAACAAAGTTTCTCACGCAAACAATCTCTTAGGAATATTTGAATTTCCTGTATTGTCTACATTTTTCTTCATTACCATTTCTTATTTGGTGTATTTGTACCCTCTCTATTTTTACCCTCCATTAGTTAGCTAATACTGATTTTACTGTATTTTCAAAGAACCATTTTTCAGATTTATTAGTTTTACCATTTTTGCTTCCTAATATTTTATTATTCTGTTTTTACTTTAATTCTTTCTTTCTTTCCTTATGTAAACGAGCCCTACATAAACCTTAAGTCACACGCATCACACAAATTATTGGAAAACAAAACAAAAGGCAAACTACTCTAATTGGAATTTTATTCATTGATAAAATATTGAGAAAAATAAGAACCCATTCCAGGAGAAAGATACTCAGAGTCAGAGACAAAATATGGCAAGAGTGTAAGTGATTCTAACCTTGCTATTTGGAAAGGTAATCTGGGAAAGAGATAAGAGGACATACATCAAATAAAGGGAGCATTTCAGTTGACCTATTTAAGCAAGTTAAAATATTATCTGTCCCTCTTTCATTCACTATTCATTAGTTGAGTGGCTGAGAAGAAAGAGGTTTTTGTCAATTTAACTTTTGCCATATTTTAGTACTCAAGAGACTTAGTATAAGAACATTCAGGCCACTTGTGCCACTCGTGGCACTAAGATGATGAAGGACTAGCTATCTACTCAACTATGAAATTAGAAATGAAATCATGTACTTTCAATTCCCTCTTTTCATCTTTGTCTTTTATCTATGTAATGTTTCTAATGATAAGGAATTCCCAAAGTGATTTTCATGTATTTTTTTATTTTGATAATATATAGTGCACCATTCTTTAACTTCTAAAATTTTTTGAAATGTTTTGATTATTAATGTTCCATTTTTAAAGACTTGAGACATTTAAAATATAAATAAAATGTGATAAACCACATACCAGCATCGAAATTAAAGAGATATTAACTTGGTATATTTGCCTCAAATATCAAATGAAATAAATCATGGAGATAAGGCTGAAGACCCATCCTCCCATCCTTCCCTCCTCTCTCTCCTCCAACAAAAAAATATTATGCTGAAACTGCCAGATATTATTACCACACACATTTCCATACTTTTAAACATATATACATTCATAAACAATACATGCTATTATTTTTTAAATGTACATAATTGGTACTCTTTCCTTTACAAGTGGATTTTTCATTCAATACTATGTTGAGATACCTGGTTGATATATGCAGATCTAGCTCATTCATTTTTAACAGCTGAATAATATTCTGTCATATTAATTAACTGTAGTTTATATATCCATTTTTTTAACTGAGGAACATTATGGTTGTTTGCACTTTTTTGCTATGGAATCTTTTGACATAACTACTTCCTGCACTCTGATAGACATCTAAAAGTGCTTCAGTGCTTCCTGAGTCCCCACAACTCTGCCTGCAGCTAGGTTAAGGCACATGCTTAGCTGTCAAACATGAAAGTTTTAAGTGCAACTTCCAGGATGAGACTTTAAGAAACTGGTATGCTTCCTCCATACTCTCCCCTTCCACCAGCTGGATGCAGATTATGACAAAGCCTTAAGAGAAAAGAAGTCCACCAAATGGAAGGAACCTGGGTCCCCAAAATATCTTATGGAGGACAGTGACGCATCACTCTGACATACCCCTCTACATGATTACCGAGTGAGAAATAAACTTCTTTTGTCCCTAAACTATTACTTTTTTGGACTATGTCAACTGTTTCAATTATCTTAAATAATACAAATACAGAAGCCTGGTCAAGTATAAGTTATTTTAACATACACATATCTTTTTCTTTATAGCTGTGTATTTTGGTTTTTTAATTAAATTTATTGGTGAGACATTAGTAAAATTATATAGGTTTCAAGTGTAAAATTCTGTAATATATCATCTATATATCACTGTGTGTTCACCCTGAGTCAGTTCTCCTTCCATCACCATATATTTCATCCCTTTTACCCTCATGTACCAGTCCCCTTACCCTCTAGTAACCATAAACTATTGTTTGCGTCTATGAGTTTTTGTTTCTTCATTTATTTGTCTTGTTACTTTGTTGTTTTCAGTTTTATATACCACATATCAGTGAAATCATATGGTTCTCGACTTCTGTCTGATTTATTTTGCTTAGCATAATAATCTCAAGATCCATCCCAACAAAAAAAAGACACAACACTCCAGTTAAAAAATGGGCAGAGGATCTGAACAGACTTTTCTCCAAAGAGGACATACGGATGCCCAACAGACATATGAAAAGATGCTCAACATCACTAATCATTAGAGAAATGTAAATAAAAACCACAATGAGATATCACCTCTCCCCAATTAGAATGGCTATCATCAAGAAGACAAATAATTGCAAGTATTGGAGAGGCTGTGGAGAAAAAGGAACCTTCATACACTATTGGTGGGAATGCAGACTGGTGCAGCCGCTATGGAAGGTGGTGTGGAGGTTCCTCAAAAAATTAAGAATAGAATTACCATAGGACCCAGAAATCCATCTCCTGTGTATATACTCAAAAAAATCCGAAAACATTTACCCTTAAAGGTTTTTAAGTTTTACTTTATATACTAAAGTTTTAACTCACACCCACAAGAAGCTTTCACTTTGTCTTTTTCCAAAAAATATTAATTGAAAACATAATCTTTTCTGACTGATACATAATACTACTTACTTGTCACTGATCGAACTCCCACATACAAGTGCCTGTATTTAGGCTCTCTGTTCTGTTCCTTGATATGCCTCTGAACCAATGTCATTACTGTATTTTATTATCTACACTTTTTTTTAAGTTGATTTCGTGTCAGCTTTTCGTATCTTACTCTTTTTTTTTTAGGATTTTATTGGGGAAGGGGAACAGGACTTTATTGGGAAACAGTGTGTACTTCCAGGACTTTTTTTGTTCAGCTTCAAGTTGTTGTCCTTTCAGTCTTAGTTGTGGAGGACGCAGCTCAGCTCCAGGTCCAGCTGCTGTTTCTAGTTGCAGGGGGCACAGACCACCCTTCCTTGTGGGAGTCAAACCGGCAACCTCTGTGGTTGAGAGGATGTGCTCCAACCAACTGAGCCATCTGGGAGCTCAGCAGCAGCTCAGTTCAAGGTGCCGTGTTCAATCTTAGTTGCAGGGGGAGCTGCCCACCATCCCTTGCGGGACTCGAGGAATTGAACTGGCAATGTTGTGGTTGAGAGCCCACTGGCCCATGTGGGAATCGAACCGGCAGCCTTCGGAGTTAGGAGCATGGATCTCTAACCGCCTGAGCCACCGGGCCAGCCCTACACTCTTGATATCTAGTAAGGCAAAACTTCTTAGCCCTGTTTTCTTCCGCAAGGCTTTTAGGATCCCATATTCCATGAAAAACAAGTTAATGTGTCTTAACTTTGCTGTCTGTCTGCATTCTGAGAATTTTCCTGAAATCTATCTTCCAATTCACTTTGCTCTCTTAAGCTGTGTCTAATCCCTGAGGAACCTATCCACAGAGGTTTTATTTTTGTTTTTGTTTTTTTAATGACTATATTTTCTATTCCTGTAGTTCAAATATGGCTCTTTCTACAAATGTTTCTGTTCTCTTTTCCTAGCACCTACTATTTTTCTTCTTAGGACTGAGGACTTCTTTTATGTCGTATATCATTTTAAACATACTTATAGTCTACAAGACTGTTCTACTATATAGAGAGCTTAGGTTTTAAACTTGCTGTGTGTGGTGCCTGCTGACTATAGCTAAAGGCAGACTTTTTTTTCTCAAATGTTTTATAATTTGGGGTCGTTAGTAAATCGTCTGTGAGGTGCTATGTGAGAAAGTCCTAGGGTGACGGTATATCTTTTCAGAAATACTTTTGATTTGCTTACAATGGGTGACCTTGAAATATGACCAGTCACTTTGCTAATTTCACAATTAGGACTCCTAGAGTTTATGAATAAAAAACTCAAACCCCAAGCCATGGACCAACCATTTCATGGTTACAAATTCTTAAACTAGAGTTTTTCTTCTGTTCCCACCTCATCCCAGGGAAAACAGACCAGATTCTTTGCCACCTACCTAGAAAAGTAGTTGGAATTTTTCTCATCTTCCCATTCACTAACAGAGTAACCCTAGAAAAGTAACTGTTTTGTGTATGTGTGTCTCAGCACTAATTCCCCACCATTATCTAGCGTAAATGTCAGGAGAGGGACTCCCCACCCCACCTCTGGCCAGACCCTCCAACACAGCTGCAACATAAGCTTAAGCAGTCACCAGGACAGCATTCGTTTATTGTTCCTTTCTGAAACACACGGATTTCACTTACTTACTTACTTACTTACAAGCTTACTAATGCATTTAAAAGAATGTTTGCAGTTATGCACCCAGAATGTCTAGGTGCTTAATGTAGGATCCGGAAGGCTGAGTTGGTTCTTTAATTAATGTAAATTACTTCTGGCATCTCACAAGACAGCATCAAGTTCCTGTAAGCAATATTATTATAAAAGAGGGGGGAAATCACATTTTACTTCCAGCAGGAGTTTCTAGGTACCTTACATTTGACCTTTCAGGAGTTATTATGTACATTTGGCTTATGAGATTCATTTTGGTTGGTGTTTCTACCTGATCTAAAAAATTTAAGTTGAAAATAATAGTTCATCTAATTCGGAATGATCTTTTCAGAGTTAAAACAGATATACTTATAATGATTTTGTCTTTAGACCTTCTGTATTATGTAGTTTATGAGCGTAACTGTGCTCACAAGCACAATTAAAAAAACAAAGCTTTGAGGCTATAACTTTGCTCAAATGATACAGCCAGAAAAAAAAAAAAAAAAGCCTTTCCATAGGAAACCACTAGGAGCAACTGGTTACTTTGCCTTCAATTCAGGACAGGGTGTTTGCAACATCTCTATAAAGATGAATACTCATATAAGGGCCTTAAAATGGTTATAAGAACCCAAAACAGTTTGGGGGCTTAAGTTAAATTATAAAAAACAACAAACCATCAACCTTTTGATTTTGGTTGAATGTGTAGTGATTCTATTTGAAATCATTTCCCAGAACCTTCTCCACAGATCAGATGCTTTAGCTCCCAGAACAGTATTCTAGAGAAATTAAACTTCATCCAATTAATTTTTTAAAAAGCCATTAAAGAGGAAAGACAAGGTCCAAATTGTGCTTGCCTCCATTTGTTTTCCTTATGAGATGGGGGAGGAGGGTGAATTGGAAACAGGAAACCAGTTAAGAGGATATTGCTGCAGTGGTAAGAAATTCCCAGGGACTTATCGGAGCTCAGTGCAGGTTGTTCTGCCGGTTCCACAGGCTTTCCTTCCTTCCTTTGTGCAGAGGCCCGACGGACTCCATCTCCTCTCAGTAGCCACACCACTATCTCAATCCCCAAGCAGCTGTGAAATGGGATATACACTTCCCACTGTTGTTTTCCTTGCTGTCCCCAAAGATAAGTATACTGGTCCATATGTGTTAGGGACTTTACTGCTATCACATGGGGCAAAGGACAAGGACAAAGTAAATATGAAGAATTTATAACATTTTCACAGTTTTTAAGAATGAAGTATCAATATAATTTATTAAGAGCCTTGAATTCAAACATATCTGAGTTTAATTCCCGGTTCAATCCCTTACTTGCCATTAGACAACTTACTTAACTTTTGCGATGGGCTGAATATTTATGTTCCTCCCAAAATTCATATGCTGAAGCCTATTCCTCCAATGTGACAGTTTCAGGAGGTGAGGCCTTTGGGAGGTGAGTAGGTCATGAAGGAGGAGCCCTTATGAATGTGATTAGTGCTCTTATACAAGAGACCCCAGAGAGCATCCTCCCCTTCCATCATGTGAGGACACCCCAGAAAGATAGCTGCCTATGAACCAGGAAGTAGGTCCTCACCAGACACCAAATCTGCTGGTGCCTTGATTTTGGATAACTTTCTAAATCTTAGGTTCTTCATATTTAGAAGAGGATAATAATGGTACCTAGTTCATAGGTAAGCTGTTGTGAAATTAAACAAAGTGACCTTAAAAGGGCTTCACACTGTCTCTAGAAAATAGAACATACCCAATACATCGCAGTTTATGTTCTGATTCTCCCTAATACCCTCCGTTGTCATTCCTAGGGTCAGGATATATTAGTTTCTCCTTGACTACAACACATTGCACATATATAAGATACAATTGACACCTGACAAAAATCAAAGCAGACTTGGTACCATCTATTCTCAAGTAGAGAATATGCAATTCTGAGGGATACTAAACTAAATGCCATACCACCTGATATTTCTTCAAAAGCAGTCAAAGGAAAAGAAGATGAAGAAAACCTGAACTAAGGCAGTAGCTACAGGGTTAAGAAAGCTGGGTGGACACAGGAAAGGCAGAAATTTATTTGACCACAGCAAGTGACAAATGATGGAGAGAGTACAAGATCAATCTAAGAACATCAAATGAGATTTCCAGGCAGAATGAGGTTTATGATGAAAAATCTAGATTTACGAGTTTATTAATATGTGTTAAAAGGACCTGTCTTAAAGCATTCATGACTCTGGTTACCCTATTCCCAAAGGAGAAAGTTCTATCTTTGGGATAAGAATGAAACCCTCACTCAAAAAAAGTGTAACAACTAGACGGAATGTTTCGTAGAAAAAAGAGTTATTTCCAAGACCATTATAATGGTCTTGGAAATATAATGGTCTTGGAAATAATCAGAATTATTTCCAAGACCATAAGAAGCTAGCTACCATTGTTGTCAACTATCATTTCCCTGCAGAAATTTAAAGAGCCTTTGCTCACAATCCCAAATTCTGTTGAAGCTGAAGAGGAAACACACAATTTTGAGATGATCTAGGACCTGGTCAGGGAATGTGGTGTGCATTCCAACGTGACTATGGAAAATAAATGTTAGCCAGGAACCAGACTTCCCTGGCAGAGGACATACCCAGCAAACATAAATTGGCTGTCATGTCCTTATTCAAATCCTTCAGTGGCTTGCCACTGCACTCGAAATGCTTGCCAATGCACTTAGAAGGTTAGTCAGTAAATGCATGACCTAGCCCCTTCAGGGTTTTATCTGAAGCCCTTTATTCTCCCTCAAGTTCTAACGACAGGGACCGTGTGTTAGTTCCTTAAGCCAACAGAGTCCCTCCTACATCAGACATTTTCTCTCCCTGCAGTGCTCCTTAGTCTTGGGGGCGTCCACACTCATGTTTGGGTCTCAGCCCAAATGTCACTTATACAAAGACCTATTCTTCAACAGTGCTATTCAATCAGTATTAGTACACCCCGATTATCAGATATGATAGCTCCCTATTCTTATTGTTAATCATCCTTATCAGACTTTGTCTTTGTAAATTTATTGTATTTACCTGCTTAACCCTGCCCCCACTAGGTAATGAAATTCATGGACTTGCGAAAATGTTCCTAGAGTTCACCACTATATCCCTAGCTCATAGCCCAATAACTTTCATAAAATTGAAGCTCAACATTTATAATGATTAATGGATCTATGAATCTTACAATCCCAGCCAGCTGGTAACATTCTGAGATATAGTTTGAGATAGTAGTGCAAGTTTTTTCTTCTTGCCCCCAAACTGATAATTAATGCCCAAATGAAGAAAGAGAAGTGTTAAGTCCCATATTCTAAGGAAAATGTTCAATATACACCTGTCCAGAGCTTAAGAGATGTACAGAGCTGAACTGTCATCATCAACCATCTCTATCATCCCATCTGCCCCTTCCCAGTGTGTATGTATATATAATAGTATATGTATGTATACAAGTATGTACAATGTATATGAGGACAAAAGACAGAAAAAATGTCTTATCAAAGTAAGAAAAAAATAGAAGTAGGGAGTTTACAGCCAAATGATGAGTATAGTAATGAAGGTAAGTCTCTAAGAGAATCCCTCATAGAGAATGGGAAAGCAGAGAAGACTGAAAAGATACTTTCCAGCTCAAATTTACCCTTTGTGTCTATCTAATTGGGGGAGAAGGGAAATGAGAGATGACAGAATAAAGAATGGAAGCAGTGGCGGGGGCAGACTACTGCTTGCCCCACAAATGATGGTAAGTTTCCTAGGGATCAAGTGGACCCCAATGAAGGTAACTGGACTTTAGCCACCTTGCTGATAATCCAGCCAACTGCACTGCCAACAGCTTTGGGTTACACCACTGTGCCCTCAAGAAGAAATGCAGTATTTGTGACACTTAACCAAAGAGTTAAAGATGCCAGTGCCAGTCTGAGAAGAAGCAACAATGTGGATAATTCATTTTAAAAAATTTCATTCCTTTCCCTTTTTTCCCCTCCCAGTACCCACACAATGGAAGAGCTGGATCTCCTCCCAGAAATAAACAAGTCCATCTCCCAAGGAGGTGGAGAGTCAGGGAATGACAATATGTCCCATCCCCATATGAACTCCATTACTCCTGGCTTGTACTAGGGAAGGAAAGAGGTGATAGTTAAACTAGATATGACAAAGGAATCTTAAACTGGTCTTTTCATAACTGAAAATGTCTTGGAAGTTACAGATTTTGTGAGAAATTTTGTTTGACATAGAAAAGCTAGTTTTAATATAATACATTTTGGCACAGCGATTAGAGAAAAATCAAAACTGCATTTTATTTGCATTGAACGGGTCAATTTATTGACTAGAGTATTATAAACCAATGGTTCTCAAACACTTGTGGCCTCAGAACCCCTTCATCCTCTTAAAATTCACAGAGGACCTCAAAGAGTTCTTATGTGGGTTATATCTATTGATATTTGTAGCACTGACATTAAAACTAAGAATTTTTTCTTAATTATTAAATCACTGAAAATAATAAAATACATGTCTTATGCAAAATATATTTCCCAGAATAAAAATTTTAGAGAAGAGTTGCATTGTTTTACCAATTTGCAAATATCTTCTGATTCTGGCTGAAAAGAAAACAGCTTAGACTCTCCTATGGGCTTCTGAATTCAATCTGTTGGGACATGTTGCTTTGGTTGAAGAAATGAAGAAAATCAGGCCTTGCAGATTTATACGAGGTCTGACAATTAAGTTCATGAACTTGCTGCAATGATGTTGCTAACCTTTTTTTGATATCAGAGGGATTATTCGTTGTGAATTTGGACCAACTGGATAAACAGTTAACCAAGTTTATTGTTTGGAAGTGCTGAAAAGGCTGCATGAGAAAGTTAGACGACCTGAACTTTACACCAACAATTCATGGCTCTTGCATCACGACAATGCACCAGCTCACATGACACTGTCTGTGAAGGAGTTTTAAGCCAGTAAACAAGTAACTGTGTTGGAACACCCCTCCCTACTCACCTGATCTGGCCCCCAACGACTTCTTTCTTTACACAAAGATAAAAGAAATATTGAAAGGAAGACATTTTGATGACATTCAGGACATCAAGGGTAATACGATGACACCTCGGATGGCAATTCCAGAAAAAAAGTTCCAAAATTGCCTTGAAGGGTGGACTAGGCACTGGCATGGGTGCATAGCTTCCCAAGGGGAGTACTTAAGAAGGAGACTGTATCATATTCAGTAATGAGGTATGTAGCACTTTTTCTAGGATGAGTTCGCAAATTTAATTGTCTGACCTCATATTTGGAAGAGGGAGTAATATTTTAGTAGCCTTATTAACTAATTGTGGGTATTTGTTGACGCTACACCAAAACTCTAAGGTAGTAGTTTTTTAGAGGCAAGGTGCAATGTAGACTCTGAAGGCGTATCAGTGGGCCTTTCATACTCCATGTTACAGCACAGTCATGGGTCTCTCCTGTACTCCACATGGCCCTTTTACCCACATGTCGTTGTGTCACACCATGCCTTGGTCATTTGGAAAACAGTGCTTCACTGAGTTATGCAGATTCTCCAAATGTTTATGCATTTCATGTAACAGCAACAACAACAAAATCCCATTTGTTAATATCACCACAAATGTCATCCAAAAAGTCTTGGCAACCTCACGGGGGTCAGATACAAGTTTTTCAAAATTCTAATCCCTGCTTGAAAGCTCGAATTTTATCACCAGCATCAATATAGTTGGTTGTTGTCTTTGAAGTGACAGGCTTGCTTTGATCATGTGACACAATGTCTCCCAAACACCACCCAATCTGAATAAACATCGTTTCCATGGCAGTCATTCTTTTAAGTAAGACAGGTATTCCGTGAAATATGTAGCTAGTTTGGTTCTCCTTGATATGCAGCAAAGGTTTTTCTGAGTATTTTTCATTTCTTCCATAATAAAAAGACTTGAGTAAAAAGACATATACTCAATGGTTCTGATTTAATGCAATTAATAATTTCTACTTCTTCATCAAGCACATTTTTAATTAAAACGTGCATTTGTTTGTTTTTTTACTGACTGCATGGTGGTGGAGAACATGATGATACTAACTAGTACCACTTGGTGTCACTGCCTTGATTTGTGTGAAGCATCAGCAGTTTTACCATTGCTTTTCTATATCAATGCAAATGCCGATACAGTGAGAAAAGCAAATAACATCGTATTATTATAAAAATATTAGGCTGGTGCAAAAGTAATTGCGGTTTTTGCAATTACTTTTAACTTTTAAACCGCAATTACTTTTGCACCAACCTAATAGTTTTGACCTTGCATACTCCCTGCAATAGTCCCAGGTAGGGTTTCCAGGTGGAATTCCCACCCGTTCTGAGTTTTCTTTTTTTTTTCGCTTTTCCGTTCCTAAATCCCAAGAAAAGTTAGTCAGGAAATCAGGAAAATCGGCTCCTTGAACCTAGTAATACCCACAATGGGAAATAAACATACTACTCACAATGTATCTCTGAGACATTTTTCCTATTTATCACTAGGGATTCTGTGCGGGGATTCCTACCCGTTCTCAGGAATTTTTTTCACTTTTCCATTCCCGAATCCCAAGAAAAGTTGGCCGGGAAATCGGGAAAATCGGCTCCTTGAACCCAGGTGGTTGGTAGTATTAGCCATCACTTTGTGGAAACGATTCAACGTGGAGAACAGAAAAAAGTTTATATCTCGGGATTCGGGAATGGGAAAGTGGGAAAAATTCCTGAGAATGGGTGGGAATTCCCACCTAGAAACCCTAATCTCAGGGACCCTCATGGGCCCACAGACCACACTTTGAGAACCACCACTATATACAAATTCTGAGTACAAGCAACAAATACAAGAAAATCTAACACATCTCTATCGCTGCACCATTCACAGTGAATTACGTGCCGCCAGCATAGCAACATTAATACGTTTTACCTTACACAGTTTCTTTAGAGTCTAGCATTTGACCGGAAACCACAGGTCCAAGTTTGTGAGACCTGTTACTCTCAGAACCAGATGGTATTTTTCTACAAAACCATGATTTCAATGTCTGAAAAGTGTGACAAGAAGCTTTAAGAAAAAAACTAGTATATTTTTAAAGAATTAACTTAAGCAGAGACACACAACAGGTTTTAGCATTTCATGAAACTTAAGTTTGCTCAATCCCTAATGCTGTTTCATTATTCACATTTTTTGAAAGTTCTGCCTTTGATGCCTTTCACTATGTCCTACAGCTGTAACTGTGAGTACAATTAAACCAAAGCAATTTATGACAGTGTCCCAGACCAAGTGCTTTTGGCATCAGCCCAGGATTGCTATTATCATCTTCTTTTATTTATTGCACCATTTCAAAACTGTCCTTTCTTTCACACATTTATATATTTTTCAACTTTGAATTTTTTACTTTCATATATTTTTATGTCTAAACTGCTATTCTATGTCTCTGCTTTATGGAATACATAAAAAGTTATTTGCTTGTATTACAACCATCACAGCTGGGATATTTTAATGCTCTTAAATAACTGCATTTGTAATTGTCACCAATCTAATCATAATTGCAGCATATCTTTAAAAAAATGGCATTTTTTTTCTCTCCCCCTCTAGGTTTTATATAAAACACAGCAAACCATTCCCCTCCTATTTCTGGCAGAGTTAGCAAAAATGTTTATTTTTCTATGAAAAACATCTCTTACTGTTAATTCATTTTTTTAATTGAAAAACAAAGCTGCTGTTACATTTGAGGCTTTGCAGACATGAATAATCTAATACACCTCTTGTGCAGTAAGAAACAAAAACTTGTAATGTCTTTACTTATAGGAAGATGGTCCCTAGGTGGACAGCATAAATTCAGACCAAAATTAACCCTTTTCATCTTGTTCCAAAACAAAATTTTCTACCACCTCAAAGCTAAGCATCCTAGGTTTCTAAAGTGTAAGCAAAAATATTTGTAACTCATTTCTAATAGAATGAAACCTAAATTTTCTAAGGTTATTTTTCATTCTATTACGTTCTTAGAAGCATACAGGTATATGTTAAAACATATTTACAAAAATAAAATTGTAAAATTTGTATGTCTTTCTACAAGTTTTAAGATTATCTCCAGTAGTTCATACCAAAGGATATAAAAAAATCTGATTATTTGTAAATGGCAGAAGGTTAATACATTATTACTAAGATAGTTAGGGATCTAAAATTCTTGATCGCAATTCACAAAGCAATTGAATTCAACCTTCATAGTTGAATCTGTCAAATTGTACTATTCTGAAATTAGGCTGAAATCTCCCCTGATCAATTAAAACAAAGTATTGTTTAATACTAAAACCTGGGTGAAAGAAGCTTTAGATCTCAGAGATGCAAAGATAACTCTTTGAAGGAGCAAAAGAAGTTTTTCCATCAACTTAATATTTTACATATGGAAATATCAACAATTCCACTAAAGGGGGGGAAGAGCTACCTGGTAACGCAGAACAAGTCCTTCTAGTTTCAAGACGGTGAATTGTGTCCACAAATTTATCACCTTTCCCATTCAGGATCCCATTGAAATGACCAAATAACACACAATTTTTTAAAAATGTATAGCAGAGAAAATGCCATCCAAAAACCAGGAAACATTGAAATATTTCTAGAAAATATTAAAATAAAATAGTAGGAAAGGCCTATCTGTATCATATTCTGTACTCACAGGTAAAGTGGGCCCTGCTTAGAAAAGTGGACATGTTGCTATCAGAGGTCCAAAGAACCCCAAGCTGAGAGAAGCAGAGGTTCAGAAAAAAGAGAGGGGAGTAGAATGTTAAGATACATTACACAGCAATAATTTTTTAAGTGTTGTAGGCTGTTTCTAAAATGGCTCCCAAAGATCCACCCCTCCCTGCCCATATCCACTTCTTCGTGTAATATCTCCCCCTTGTGTGTGGGCTGGACCTCGGGACTTAGTTGTAACCAACAGAAAGAGGCAAAAATGTCACTTCTGAGATTAGGTTATTAAAACACATGGTATCTCTCTCTCTTCCTCTCTCCGCTCCCACCCCCCACCCCTCTGCTTCCATTCTCTTTCCTGACTCTCACCCTCCTGCTTCCTGTTATAAGGATCTTGGGATTATACTGGACACACCTGGATAATCCAGGATTTTCTCCCTATCTCAAGATCCTCAATTCAATCACATCTGAGTCCCTTTTACCATGTAAGGTGGCCTATTAAGATATGGTTGGGATTGTGAGGCATTATTCTGAACTCCACACTCACCCTCCATATGACCTGGCCCCTATTTCCTGTCTGAAGACACACCCCTCCTCACTCCAGCTCACGTAGCACACTTCAGCCACACTGGCCTTTTCCTGTGTCTTAGATGTATGTATTACAGTCTTTCCCAACTTAGGAAATTTGTAAGTGAGCTGCTGCTGTGTAGAACACTCCGCCTTCAGATCTTTAAGGGCAACTCCTTGTCGTTCAGGTCTCAATTAAAATGTTATCTCTTAAATTCTAGGGATCTGATGTACAGCACGGTCACTATAGTTAGCAATACTGTACTATACACTTGAAAATTACTAAGAGAATAGATCTTAAATGTTCTCCCCACACAAAAAATATATAATTACATCAGGTGATGGATGTGTTTAATTGACCATATAGTGGTAATCATTTTGCAATATATACATATCAAATAAAAATAAAATAAAATAAAAAGTTACTTCCTCAGAGAGGTCTTCTATGATCCTGTATTACCGTTTCTCACATCACCGTTTTATTGCTTTCATAGTATTTATCACTATCAGAAATTACTTTGCTCATTTATTTGTTACTTCTTACTGTTAACATACGTTCTGTGAGAAAATAAGGCTCTAGTTTGTCATGTTCACTTCTATATGCCCAGGGCCTCGGAGACTTAGTACCTATGCAAATATTTGTCAAATAAATAAATCAGAATAAAAATTTCTTGGAGTTTGATTGCTTACAGTGGGAGAAGGAAGTATCTAAGATGAGTCCTGTGTTTCCATAAGGAAGAACTGGAGGACCAATGCTGTCATTTACTGAAATATAGAATTCTGAGAGAGAAGGATCAAATTTAGAGGGGAAGATCACGACTTCAGTTTTAGACACACCCGGTGTAAAGTCCTGTGAGATATCCAAGTGGACAAGTAGAACAGGCAGTTGACTATATAGGTCTGGCTTTTTCAACAAAGACCAAAACCAAAGGTAAAGATCTGAAGAGTCAGGAAATGCAAATGGTAACTGCAGCGAGTTGAAGGGGAGAACGTACTGTAGACAGTTTGAGTAGAGAAGTGGGCTGAGGATAAGGCCAGTGTACTTCCAACATTAAAGGCTGGGGAAAGAGGAGCCTATAAGAGAGTAGACTAGAGAAGGAGGGGAAAGCCGGAAGATTTTAGTGTCTTGGAGTCCTAGGGGAAAGCATTTTAAGGGTATTTATCAAGAGACAAAAGGAAGTAATTCCAGAACTAAACCAGCACCTCCTCACATAACATAGCTAACTGTGTCCTTGACTTTACTTGGTGGGAACTGCTTGGTAATGAGGTGAAATGTTCCACCAAGGGGCTCCAATCATAGGCAAACAGGAGGAAGGCAGTCACCTGGCAGTTACAGGCTTCCATGACAAAGCTGGCAGGGTTAGGGAGGGCAGAGTGAGGAATGGCTCAACACAATAATGGTATTTACAAAACCCTTGGGCTACCGGTGATTTCTTCTATTTCCCACTAGTATCTATGGCACCAAACGAACAGAGATCATAGCTCCCAGCTGCAGACGCTAGCAGAGAAGAAATGCCAGGAACAACAGTGGGGCTTGTGATAGCTACCTAAGTAATGCCCCGCCCAAAGAAATCTGCATTGGAATCCCAGAACCTGTGAATATGTTGCTTTATGGTTAAAGGGGTTGCAGATGTGGTAAAGATCTTGCGATGGGAACATTATCCTGGATTATTCAGATGGGCCCAATGTCATCACAAGGGTCCAGAGAAGAGGGATGCAGGACGAGTAGACCGAGGAGGGTTGTGTGATGATGGAAAACATGATGTGATGCAGGGCCACAAGCCAAAGAAGGAGGACTGTTTCTAGTAGCTGGAAATGGTGATGGATTCCCGCTTCGACGGTCCAATAGGAACAAGCCCTGCGAACACCTTCATCTCACCTCAGTGAGACTTCTGACCACCAGACTCCAAAAGAACAGATTTGGGTTCTTTTAAGCCAACAAGATTGTTGTAATTTGTTACAGCAGCAATAGGAAAGTACTACAGAGCACAGATTAAAGATGTTTAGGAACTGTATCAATGCCACAGACTGCAGCATTTGCCCAGAATACATACTCAGGGCAGATAAAACATCCTAGGTTTTAAAAAATCCTCCTGTCCCCACTACTCACCTTTACTGAAGGGATCCAGAGATTTGATGACCTATTAGGGCCCATGTTCTAGGAAACCACTAACCACCTTGCTTAGAGGGTAGGCTTAACCAAACTGACTATTTAAACTTGTCAAACTAGACACCCCATATTTATAAACAAAGAATCACCAAATCAAGGAGGAAAACCAAAGAAGAGTGAACAAGGAAGAAAAGTAATTGTAAGAAATGGTCCCCAGTGGATTACATTAACAATGAGCCCATGCCGCACTATGTAGACCTCATGACTTTGGCCTCAAAAATGTTTAAGACAGCCATTAACAGTGCCTCACATCAAACCCAAAAGAACATAGGTATGACGTCTTTCAAAAATTATTTTGATAAGCACTGACTCCTGTCAGAGCGATCTGAATAAAAGTAAAAGTTTGAATTTAGTTTCCCACATGGTCCTGAAGATGCTTATCTTCTAGGCAAATCAACAATCTTCATGTTCATATATGTTCTCAGTGATACTATAGAATCGAGTCAGCATTGATTTGTTTCTATTTTTTCATTCATTGTTATCTTATTAATATGTTCTTTGATGCACAAAAAGAACATATGAAGTTAATATACACATATAAATATTTGTATAACATTAATAAAGCATAATTTATTAGGAACAGCCCAGAACCTACTATTGACTCACACACAAGAACATTGCATCCATCAATGTGGCCCTCCGCTGAGAGGTTACCCAAGTTAACTTTGATATCTTTTCATTTAAAAACAAACAAAAAAAACCCCAACTGGTTTTATAACTCATATAGGAATCTTGTATGTGGATGTTTCAGTATGTATCCATGTTCAGTTTTGCTTATTCTTGAGCTTCACAAAAATGGTATCAAACTGTAACTAGTTTTTTGAAACTTGCTTTTTTTCTCCCTCTGCATTACATTTTCAGGGTTACCCATTTTGTCGCATGTCTTATAGATCAATTTTTCACTGCTGCATAATAATTACATTGTGCAAACAACCCCACAAATTATTCATTTTCCTGTCAATGGGCATCTGAGTTATTTCCAGTTTTTTCTGTTATTAAGAACTCTGCTGCCATAAATGCTCTTCTAACAGTTCCCTGGTACACATATGTCAGAAGCTCCCTAAATTATATTCTTATGAGAATTGCTGGGTCATGGGGTATCATTATTTTTAACTTGATTAATGTCAAATTGTTTTCTAAAGTGATGGTATATCAATTTCACACTATTAACAAAATGTAAAAGTTGATCCACATACTCACCAATACTTGGTATTAACAGATTCCTTAATTTTTGCCCATCTAGTGGGTCTAAACTAGCTAGCTCATTGTGGGATTAGTAATTTGCTTCTCATGCTTACTGGTGAGATTATATTTTCTGTCTACTAACCAATTTCTGTTATGTTTACCCATTTTCTATTGAGTTTTCTTATATTTTTGTAGGTTTTCTTTATATTTTCAGGGAACTAAACCTTTGTCAAATATAATTATCTTCTTCCAATTTATGGATTGCCTTTTCACTGATTTATGGGATAGTTTGATGAACTTAAGTTCTCAGTTTTAATGCAGTCACAATTTTCACACTACTTTTTACAGCAAATAGAATGATATTCACCCATCTCATCTTCCAAGATTTCTGAAGTTTTTCTTTTCACACTTAGAGCTGTAACCCACTGAAAATTCTTCTTTATATGGATGAACTATTTCGTCAGCATCCTTCTTTTTCCACTGTCCTGTCACAGCTCCCTACACTTGCAGGTCTGTAACTAGGAGCTCTTCCATCCTTCTGTCTACTTTACAATACCAGGCCATCTTCATGATGAAGACTTTATGATAAATCTTGACATCTGGTAGGAAAAGCACACCTCCACCCCTACTCTGATCATCTCCGTCAGGGCCATGCTGGATCTCATTGGCCCTTTGCTAGTCTATACAACCTGAAGCTGTAAAACACTTTGGAGTGAGATAGCATCTGTATAATACTGAGTCTTCCTAGTCATAAATATGGTATCACTCTCCACTTAGTTATGTCTTTTCTAAAATAATTCAGTCAATTCTCATCATGTGTATAGGTTTTGAACATTTCTGGTTACTTTTTTTTTTCTTAGATCACTTACGGTTTTTGCTACAAGTGTATAAACAAGGTACAACAATTTTTTTATTTCATTTTCTGTTGGTTACTAAAGACTATAAACACACTGATTTTTGTATAGACTTTGTGGTCAGCTACCCACTGCTAAGCTTTCTATTAACTAGTCTGTAGATTTTTGGGGGGGCTGGCTCTGCAGAGACAGTCACATAGCTGATAAATGATGACAATTTTGTTTCTTCCTTCCCAATCCTTCTTCCCCTTCTTTTGTCTAACAGCTCTGATTAGGGTCTCCATTACAAGATTTTTTTACGTGGTGATAGGAAATATTTTTTTATTTGTTCCTGATTAAAAAGGAATAATTTTAATTTTTCCCCAGTAAGATAATTACTGTAGACTTAAGTAGATATCTGTAAGTAGATATCTTCCTCCCATCCCTCCTACTCCTATTTTCTAAAAGTATTTTCTTTGATTCATAAATGAAGGTTAAATTGTTATGAGTTTTGCCTTTCTTACATCTACCAAAATAATTATATGCAATAATTACATTTATAGATTTTTCTACTGTTATATCCAACTCGGTCATAGTATAGTATGTTTTAGCGTCATTGCTGATTTCCATTTGCTAACATTTTTTACCTCTTTTCATGAATTGAGGTTGGTTTGGCTTGTAATTTTCCTTAGTTGTACTAATATTGTCTGGTCTGATAGCAAGGTTACAACAAGTCCCATGTAATGAAAGAGGCTTAATCTCTTTGCTTTATTTTCTGAAAGAATTCAAAGAAGACTGGAATGACCTATTCCTTGACAGATTGGTAGAATGCAACAGGAAAGCCATCTGAGCCTGGTGGTTTCTTTATCTAATTTTGACTTCCTATTTCTTTGTGACAAATCTGTAAGTGATGTTTTTCTAGAAACTCTTATGTTTCATCTAGGCTTTCAAACTAATTGCCCTAAAGTTGTTTATAGTGCCCTCTAATTACCTTTTTAATCTCTGCTAACTGTGTAGTTACAACCCTCTTTTCCTTCCTAATATTGTTTGTTTGTACCTTTTTCTTTTCCCTCTCAATCTGTCTAGCAAGAAGACTACTTCATTAGTCTTTAAAAAAAAAAAAAACAGCTTTGCCCTCATCGGTCTTCTTTATTTTCTATCTCACTGATACCTGCCTGCTCTTTACTATTTCCTTGCTTCTACTTTGTGTTGTTCTTTTGAAACTTCTTAAGCTGACTGCTTAGCTCATTATTTTTATCCTTTTTCCTTTGTTAGTATCAGCATTTAAGGCATTTTATGAGTGTCTCCTTAAAAACAGCTCACCTCTTACAGCATACCACAAGTTTTGATATATAAACATCAGCATTTAGTTCTACGTATTTTTAAACTTTCATTATGATACCTTGTTCATCCCATAAATTATAGAACTGTGGATGCATTTTTTAATTTCAAATATATGGGGACTTATTTTTCCTGTTTACTACTGACTTCTGCCTTAAATGCCCTGGGGTTTGTGTCAATTATTTACATATTTTCTCTCAGGTTTTTGGTGGCGTACTGGGAACTGTTAGATTACATATCCCAGACTCCCTTGCCTGCTATCTTCCTGTTATAGTTGACCAACGGGAGCAAGTTTCTATAGTAGTAAGTCTTCAGTTCATCTCTTTAATTCTTTCAGCCTTCCACCATACTATATGTAACCAAATCACTCTATTAAATCACCTCTGTCTGAATCATTTATCACAGTTTTTGTTTTCCTAAAAAGACCCTGACCAAAAGGGTCAGAGAATCAGTCTGTAGGACACCTAGTAGTTGACATTTGCTGAGACCAACATTATAGACTTACAGATGGTCAACTTTTATATATGTTCCATGTGTTGAAACCCTACTGTGGTGATGAATTTGTTCAATTATCTCTATTTAGGGCCGGCCCGGTGGCTCAGGCAGTTGGAGCTCCGTGCTCCTAACACCAAAGGCTGCCGGTTCGATTCCCACATAGGCCAGTGGGCTCTCAACCACAAGGTTGCCTGTTGGACTCCTCAACATCCACAAGGGATGGTGGGCTCCACCCCCTGCAACTAGCAACTGCAACTGGACCTGGAGCTGAACTGCGCCCTCTACAACTACAATTGAAAGGACAACTTGACTTGGAAAAAACACTGGAAGCATACACTGTTCCCCAATAAAATCCTGTTCCCCTTCTCCAATAAAATCTTTTTTAAAAAAATCTCTAATAAATTTTTGCTTATTTATTTTGAGGTAATTTTGTTACATATATATAAGTTTAGAATTGAATGGCTTATTTTATAATGACTTCTATGTCTAACAATGCATTTTATCTCATAATCTACTTCGTATGACATTATTACAGTCCTCTTCACTTTCTTTTGGTTTAGTATTTGCCCTAGAAATCATTTCTATCTTTTTACTTTAATCCTTTCCATGATCTTAGGTTTTAGGTATGTTTCTTATAAACAGTATATTACAGAATTTTGTTTGATTTTTTTAACAGTCTATCTGTGTTTTTTTAGTCACTTTTATATCTACTGCAATTATTGACACAGTTAGGTTTTATTTTTACATCTTTTTGTTTCTGTTTTTATCACTGTTAGTTTTTTGCCGTTACTTTTGTATTCACTGCCTCATTTTTAGTTTTGTTGGGATTTTTTCTTCCCTTTCCCACCCCCCTTTCCCAATGGCTTGAAATTTATTAATTCTCTCTACTGTGTAAAGGATCACCTTGAATATTTCCATGAATATTTAATTTAAGAAAGTTAAACACTGTCTTAGCCCCTCCGCACTCACATACACTACATGAACTATAGAATACCTTAAGTCATATTACTTCTCTCCCAACTCAAATGCTATTGAATCCAAATGTGGTGCTCACAATATTCTAGTTCTGCCTTTATTTTAGAGCCAAATTTGACTTTTTCAAAATTATTTTATATAACAATGTTAGTTTCGATTTACATATATGATATTTTTATTTGATTATCATTTCTTCTTGGATCTCAGGTCATCCATTTGGGACTTTTCCCCCCTAAATTTATTTAAAAATTCCTTTAGTACAAGCTTAACATTGGTAAACTCCTTCAGTTTTCTGTTATATATAGCATTCATTACACCTTGGTTCTTGAAAATATTTTTGCCTACATATGTCCAGATAGACAGTTCTTTCAGCACTTCTTTGAAGATTTATTTTTACTATAATCTGGCTTGTATTTTTGTTTTTGAGAAGCCTGTTAACATTCTAATTGTAATTCTTTGTCCTTTCTCTCTGGATGCTTTTGAGATTTTCACTTTTACTTCAGTGCTCTGTGGTTTCCTAACAATGCATGGAGACATGGAGATATATATATATTTTTTAACTTTTTAAATTTATTTTATATACGAGGTGTGATCAAAATATATTTTATATACGAGGTCTGAATGTTTAAATTTTAAAAAATTACAGTAAAAGACACATTGCCATTAATCCCCCACAAATTACATCCCCTCACTTCGAACACACTTATCCCATCTTTCTGCCACTTTCTGAAGCAGTTCTAGAACTCCTCTTTCGTGTGTTTAGTTGTGCTGTCGTGGCTGCCTCAATGTCCTGAATCGATTCAAAAATTTACCTTTTATTTTGACTTTGGGGGAGAGCCAGAAGTCTCAAGGTGCCAGATACGGTGAGTAAGGTGGGTGAGGACACACCATAATGTTTTTATTTGACAGAACTTGCCATACCAAAAGCGATGTGTGACACAGAGCCTTTCCATTGTGATCAAAACATATAGTGAATGCTGCAGCTGAGTGCCATTCAACGGAAAGGCAGGGATCTTCAATAGAGGAAGCGGCATGTTAAACCTTAGTAACAGTGTGTGACAAGTTTCAATTTGTTCGGTGAAGTCAGTCAGATGTGAGAGCTAGGGTTGAGAGAAGATGTGTTTTAAAGTGTGCCGTAAATCATCCTCCATCAGGACAATGCTCCGTGTCACACATTGCTTCTCGTATACAGCAATTTCTATCAGATAAAAATTTCAGTGTACCCTCATGAAACTTATTCACCAGATCTGGCACCGAGCAACTTTTGGTTCTTCCCCAAAGTTAAAAGTATTCAGGACATGGAGGCAGCCACAATAGCACAACTAAAGACACTCATGTAAGAGGACTTCTAGAACTGCTTCAGAAAGTGGTAAGAAGGATGGGATGTGTGTCCGAAGCAAAGGGGTGTATTTTGAGGGTGATTAATGGCAATGTGTCTTTTAATGTAATAAATTTGTTTTATTTAAACATTCACCATATTGCTTGATCATACCTCATATAGTTTTTATTATGTTGTGCTTCCTGAATCTGTGAAGTCATGGTTTTTCTTCAATTACAGAAAACCTGTAGCCATTCTTCCTTGATTATCAACTCCATTTTCTCTATCATCACTTTTTAGACCTCCAATTAAGCATATGTTAGACCATCTCATTCTAACCTTCATACCTCTTAGCATTATCTTTCATATTCTCTACCACTTTTTTATGATATAATTATAATATATAGTAAAAATATATAATTGGGGATCTCTTGCTACTTTCTTCAGATATATTGTAAGGTTCACTAATTCTCGCCAGCCTTGTCTAACTTGCAACTAAAGCCATTAAATCCATCGAGGTTTTTATTTCAACAATTACATTTTTAGACATTCCATTTCCCACCCAAATCTACCTGTTCATTCCCAATAATCTCTAACTGCAGCTCATCTCTTCAACAGCATGCTTTATGTTGTAATTCATTTCCTCCCTTTTAGTTTCTGAGTCAGGTAACAAGCTCAGGTCCACTGAAATCATTAATAACGATATAATAATGTAGTCACTAAGTTGACTTAAACCACATCGGAATTCCACAATAGTTCCAAAAGATGAATTAAACTACAAAAATTCTGAGAATGTTACATTATATACAAAAATACAAATTAATAAGTGTCTACTAGGTGACAAATAATGTGCCCCATCAGCACCAATGATACAGTAGGGATATAAGACAAATACAGTATTTTCTTGATGTTTACAGTATATTGGTTGGAGGGATTGACATTAAGCAGCTAACTACAATCAATTACAGTTGTTTCAACTTGCTTTTTAGCCAATTTTCTCAAATAAAGAAAATAACCATATGTGAATAAAAGAAAATGAAAATAAAGTTAATGGAAAGCAGGAAAGTAAGGAAAATTTTCATATATACCACCTTTTCTTTTTTTATTTTTAATCTCAGAATCCTATGCTGTGGGGGAAAAGTCTGATTTCCTTATAGTTTTATATTTTAATACCTAAAGAAAAAAACTGTTAGTTAGGTTTAGTAGCAATACATGCAGGAGCCGGAAATTATCTATTGCTGAGATAATCAAGATTCTATTATACCAGCTCAGCTTATGAGGGTATAACAAATATTTGCCAATGAGAGATAGCAGAAAGTTACTTTTCCAGCTCAGATGAAATAATGCTTTTTATCAAATTTCAAAGAAGAAAAATAAATCTAATAAAAGTACAGGTATGTCATCTCACTGGAACAGAACCTAATTTAGCTGTATCTTCTCTACATATATATACTGAAACTTTTTAATAGGTATATTGTTAAAAAATTATGCCTGGGACCAAACTTTTTAAGCATACCATATTTTAAATGTGGCAGGTGGAGTATTTTATGGAATCCTCAGATAAACAAATCATTGGTAACACATGCACATATTCTGTGTAAATCTGGATCAGATCATATGCTTGCATTGCACTTCTGTTCATTTTTCTATAGTCTTTCTATATAGCAGACTTTCTATAGTTTTGTAATGTCTTTCTTGTCTGGCTTGCCTTACTTTTTGCTCATGTTATGTTCCAAAAAGAGGCTCATGGAAAAGACAAAACAGGGAGGGTGGCTGGCTTCTCTGTCTCATCCAGTTATTGGAGAACCAAACATCTTTCATCCAAGTAGCTCCACTATTCCCTAGATGCCGAGAGTCCTTCCCTGGTCACAGTCAATAATTTTGCCAAAGCAGCAGTCATCACTATCCCAGCAGCACAGGAGAGCATGTGCTAACGTCTTTGCAAATTTAACAAACTGCCAGAACTAAGATGATGCAATGTACTTTCATTGGCCTGCAGAGAGGATGATGTCACAAACTTTGGCAGCACAGTTTCATGAAGTTGCAAGATACCAAACCAAACTGTCCTACGAATTTCAAGAATCTATTTTGCCAAAATCTAAGTCAGGACTTCAACATATCATGGATAATTTTTTTACTACAGTAGAAATAAATATATCACTAGGTAAAATTAGTGTTTTAGAAATACTGTTGGAACTGTATGACACACCTCAAAAAAAGCTAGACATTCAATCGTCTCCCACTTCTGATTTATACAGGAAGGTTAAAAAGCTATATGCACAAACCTTATTTCATTCTAGAATCTTGCTCTACCCTAGACATAAACGCATTGTATTTCTACTTCTGCCAAAGCAGCTACTGTTGAGGTAATCAAGATTCTATTCTATCAACTCAGTTTATGTGGGTATAACAAATATTGGCCAATGAGAGATAGCAGAAAGTTCCTTTTCCAGCTAAGATGGAATAATGTTTTTCATCAAGATCCAAAGAAGAAAAGTAAATCTAATAAAACATTGAGGAACACGCTAGTCCAAAAAAAAAAAAAGACTTTCTAAATTATAGAAATCATACCAGTTATACTACTGATTGGCTCCATGTATATCTAATTACACATTTGCCAAAAAATGAGTCAGAGTAGCAATAAATTAGTCTTATATTCTCTGCACTTTCCTTTTAATCACTGCCAACTTTAATACTTCATTCAAATAGTTATTTATTTTGTTGAATGAATGAATATAGCATCTTCTAATTACTAATAATTACAACACCAACAAATACTGAATGCTTACTATTGCCAGATACTATTCTAGGTACTTCATGTGGATTTGCCCTTTTAATGTTTTCAGTAATCCCATAAGCATTATGATTTCCCACATTATGGATTGTCTGCATATCATTAGGTTTGGTTGCAAGGAAATAAAATATTTGAATAATTAAAAAATAAATATAAGCCAAGGGGAGGCAAGATGGCAGAAGCTCCTTTCCAAAAGAGTAACAACAGACAGGAGAGTAACTTCCTGGAAGAAGAACCAACATGAGCAGGGCAGGAACACTGAAAGTATAGGCAAGAGAAGGTTCAGATTCAATGCATGAGAGAACGAGAAAGGGCAGCTCTTAAAAAACAATAAAATGGTACCTACGCTGAGAGAGTCTTTTTAAAGAAATATTTCAGTCATAGATAAAGAAGGAAGAGGAGGCACAAATCTACAAAAGATACCCTTGCAAATGGATATTAGAAAAGCGAAAAGGATTAATAACATATGGAAAAATAATGAAGATGCACTAGATAAATATGACCAGAAAGCAGATGAAAATTGTTACCTTACATTTTTAAATGAGTTACTGAGAATAAAGAAAACATTGGAAATTATTTAAAAATAGCATGATCAGAATTAGAAAAAGCTTGGAAGTGAGATGATTAGAAAACAGGATGATACGAGGTATGATCAAACAATACAGCGAATGTTTAAAATTTTTTTTTAAAATTATTACAGTACAAGACACATTGCCATTAATCCCCCTCAAAATACTCTCCCCGCTTCAAACACACTTATCCCATCATTCTTGCCACTTTCTGAAGCAGTTCTAGAAGTCCTATTTCATGAATGTCTTTAGCTGTGCTGTTGTGACTGCCTTGATGTCCTGAATCAATTCAAAATGATTACCTTTCAAGGTCATTTTGACTTTTGGGAAGAGCCAGAAGTCACACGGTACCAGATCCAGTGAATAAGGTGGATGAGGACACACCATAATGTTTTTATTTGACAAAAATTGGCGTACCAGAAGCGATGTGTGACACAGAGGCTTTCCATTGTGATCACAAAATATGGTGAACGCTAATGAGTGCTATCCAACGGAAAGGCAGGGATCTTCAATACAGGAAGCAGCGTGTCGAACCTCAGTAACAGTGTGTGACAACTTTCAACTTGTTTGGTGCAGTCACTCCAGTATGAGAGAAGGTGTGTTTTAAAATGTGCTGCAAATCATCCTCCATCATGACAACTCTCCGTGTCACATATTGCCTCTGGTATACGGCAATTTCTGTCAAATAAAAACATAATGGTGTGCCCTCATTCACTGAATCTGGCACCAGGTGACTTCTGGCTTTTCAAAGTCAAAATAATTCAGGACATGAAGGCAGCCACGATAGTGCAACTAATGGCACTCATGAAAGAGGACTTCCAGAACTGCTTCAGAAAGTGGCAAGCACGATAGATAGGATAAGTGTGTTTGAAGGGAAGGGGAGTATTTTGAGGGGGATTAATGGCAAAGTGTATAATTATTTAAATTTAAACATTCACCATATTGTTTGATCACACCTCATATAAAGAGAGTTGAAACGTGTCGGAGAAATATTTTTAGTAATGAATACTAAACTAGAAGCAACACTAGAAACAAAAGACACAGAAGGTGAGGGAAATAAATGATAGACTGAAGAAACAAAATTTAAATTAAGTGATGAAAAAAAGAATTCATGGGGAAAGAGACCCATTATTATAATGCCCATTCAACAATGCACTAGAGGTCCTAGACTAAACAATAAGGCATAAATAAATATATAGATATATAGGTGATAGATTGATAGACAGTAATCCTTCCATTATAAGGATTATAATGGAAGAAATAAAACTGTCATTATTGACAAGCAAAAGAACCTACAGACAAACTAATCAAATTTTTAAGAGAATTTAGCAAATTGCAGGGTACAAGGACACTAAACTGCATCAATATATGTCTATCTGCCAGCATCAAACAATGAAAAATAACAATTTTAATATCTAGGAAATACTCTAATGAAAGATATGGAGGACATAGAAAAACGATATTACTCAGAGAAATTAAAAACCAAAATAAATGGAAAGAAATACCATACTTGTAAATTGTAAGGCTCAAGATTGTAAAGATATCCATTTTACCCAAATTGAACTATGAATCCAATGCATTAACAATCAAACACTAACAGATCTTTCTGTAATTAAGACAGAATGGCAGTGACATAAGGACAGACACAAAGGAAGAAGAGTGTCCCAAAATAGACCTATGCATACGAGGTCAATTAAGTTCACAAACTCACCCTAGAAAAAGTGCTACAGACCTCATTGCTGAATATCACTATTACCACCTTCGAAGTACTCCCCTTGGGAAGCTATGCACTGATGCCAGTGCCTAGTCCACCTCTGAAAGCAATTTTGGAACTCTTTCTGGAATGGTCATCAGAGCTGTCATCATAATACCCTCGATATCCTGAATGCCATCAAAATGTCTTCCTTTCAACATTTCCTTTATCTTTGGTTAAAGAAAGAAGTCATTGGGGACCAGATCAGGAGAGTAGGGAGGGTTCCAATACAGTTGTTTGCTTACTGGCTAAAAACTCCCTGGCAGACAGCTGTGTGAGCTGGTGTATTGTCATGATGCAAGAGCTATGAATTGTTGGCAAAAAGTTCAAAACATCTAGGTTTTTCATACAGTCTTTTCAGCACTTCCAGAGAGTAAACTTGGTTAACTGTTTGTCCAGTTAGTACAAATTCATAGTGAATAATCCCTCTCATATCAAAAAAAGGTTAGCAACATCGTCGCAACAAGTTAGCAAACTTAATTGTCAGATCTTGTATATGGACATAAGATTAATGAGTGAGTTAATACCGCAGAGCTGAGCAAAAGGGTGGCCTTTCCTTACATGGATTTCTACCTCACACGACATAGCTAAATCAATTCAATGTAGATTGTAGATCTGTATGTGAAAGGTAAAATAATGAAGCTCCTAGAAGTTAACATAGAAAAATATCTTCATGATTTTAAAGTACACTCAGTTTTCCTAAACAGGACACAAAAGTACTAAACATAAAGGAAAAGATTAATAAACTATACTATGTTACAACTGGGAACATCTGTTCATTAAGGCCCAATTGAAAGAAAAAGAGGGTAAAGGGGGTCACATATAATATATGGCGATGGAAGAACGGATTCTGGGTGGTGAACACATAATGTGCTATATACTCGTAGATGATATATTATTGAGTTGTATACTTAAAACCTACGTAATTTTACTAACCATTGTCACCCTAATTTAATTTTTTAAAAGAAGAAAAACCCATTTCTTAATTGGATTATTTGCTTTGTTTTTGTGTTGTATAAGTTCTTTATATATTTTTGACATTAGCCCCTTATCGGAGGTGTTGTTTGCAAATATCTTCTCCCATTTGGCTGGTTACCTCTGTTTTGTTGATGCTTCCTTTTGCTGGGCAGAAGCTTTTTAGTTTGACATAGTCCCATTCATGTATTTTTGTTTTTACTTCCCTTGCCTTTGAGGTCAAGTTCATAAATTCCTCTCTAAATCCAAGGTCCGTAAGTTTAGTACCTATGCTTTCTTCCACGCAGTTTATTATTTCAGGTCTTATATTTAGGTCTTTGATCCATTTTGATAATTTTGGTGTATAGTGACAGATAGCAGTCTAGTTTCATTCTTTTGCACATGACTGTCCAATTTTTCCACCACCATTTACTGGATAGGCTGTCTTTTTTCCCCATTGTATGTTTTTGGATCCTTTGTCAAAAATTGTCTGCACATATCTATGTGGATTTATTTCTGGGTTCTCAATTATATTCCATTGGTCTCTGTGTGTGTTTTTCTGCAAATACCATCTGTTTTGATTACTGTCACTTTGTAATATAAATTGAAGTCTGGGAGTATTATACTTCTGGCCTTCTTCTTCTTTCTCAGGATTGTTTTGGGTAATATGGCCATTTTAACTATGTTGATTCTTCCAATCCTGAACATGGAATATCTTGCCACTTCTTTGTGTCTTCTTCAATTTCTTTTAATAATGTCTTGTAGTTTTCAATGTATAGGCCCTTCACATGTTGGTTAAGTTTATTCCTAGGTATTTTATTATTTTTGCTGCAATTGCAAAAGAAATTGTTCTTTTCATTTCTTTTTCTGAAATTTCATTGTTAGTATATCGAAATGCAATGGACTTTTGTACAATGATTATTTTTATATCCTGCAACTTGACTGTATTAATTTATTGTTTCTGACAGTTTTTTGGTAGAGTCTTTAGGGTTTTCTGTATGAAAAAATCATGTCATCTGCAAAATGTGACAGTTTGACTTCTTCACTCCCAATGTGAATGCCTTTTATTTCTTTCTCTTGCCTGGCTGCTCTAGCTAGGACTTTCAACACTACGTTGAATAACAATGGTGAGAGGGGGGCATCCTTGTTCTGTTCCTGATCATAGAGGGAAAACTTTCAGTTTTTCGCCATTGAGTATGATATCGGCTGAGGGTTTGTCATATATGGCCTTTACTATGTTGAGGTTCTTTCCTTCTTTTCCCATTTTATTAAGTGATTTAATCATAAATGGATGTTGTATCTTGTCAAATGCTTTTTCTGCATCCACTGATATGATCATACAACTCAACAAAAAAATAAACAATCCAATTAAAAACTGGGCAGAGACCTAAACAGACACTTCTCCCAAGAAGACATACAAATGGCCAACAGATATACAAAAAAATGCTCCATTTCACTAGCTATTAGGGAAACACAATGAGATACCACCTTATACCTATTAGAATCGCTATTATCAACAAGACAAGTATAACAAGTGTTGATGCGCTGTGGAGAAAAATACACTGCTGGTGGGAATGTAAATTGGTACAGCCACTATGGAAAACAGTATGGAGGTTCCTCAAAAAATTAAGAATACAATTACTACTATATGACACAGCAATCTCTCTTCTGAGTATCTACCCAAAAAATCTGAAAACATTTATCCATAAAGATACATGCACCTCTATTTTCATTGCAGCATTACTCACGGTGGCCAAGACATGGAAATAACCAAAGTGTCCTTCGATAGATGACTGGATAAAGAAGATGTGGTACATGCACACAATGGAATATTACTTAGTCATAAGAAATGATGAAACACTGCCATTTACAACATGGATGAATCTTGAGATTATCATGCTAAGCAAAATGAGTCAGACAAAAAAAGTCAAGAACCATTATGACTTCATTCAAATGTGGGAAATAAAACTGAAAGCAACAAACAAACAAAAACTCATAGACACAGACAACAGTTTAGTGGTTACGAGGAGGGGAGAGGCGGTGGTAGAAGAAGGTAAAAGGGGTCAAATATATGGTAATGGAGGGAGAACTGACTCAGGGTGGTGAACACACAATGCAGTATATAGATGATGTAATACAGAATTGTACACTTGAAACCTATATAACTAACCAATGTCACCCCAATAAATTTAATAAAAATAATTTTAAAAATGAAAGAAAAACCACAGAATGGGAGAAGATATTTGTAATACATATGACCAACAAAGTGCTTGATCCACAGTCAAGCACTATAAAGCATCTATCAGGAATACTTGCAAATCAATAAGAAAAAGACAACCTAAAAGAAAACTGGGCAGAAGACCTGAATGAGAACTTCATTAAAAAGTACATCCAAATGGCCAATAAACATGAAAAAGTGCTCAACCTTTTTCCAGGAATCCGAATTTAAAACACAATGATATACCACTACAACCCACCAAAAGTGGATTCAAAAACAAACAAAACACATGAAAACCTATACCAACAGCAAGTAAGGATGTAGGAACAGCGGCAATTGTCAGACACTGCTGATGGGAATATAAACTGGAACAAATACCTTGACAATGCTCTTTTGCTTCATGACTCCATTCTTAAGTATATACCTTACAGAAGTATGGACACAAATAATCAATGAAAACTGTCCCAACAACTTCCATTCCTTTGTATAAACCCAACAGAAATGCATCCACATATAAACCAAAGACCTGTACAAGGTTTACTCCAGCAGCATTACCACAACGATCAAAACTCAGAAACAGTCCAAATGTCCATCACCTGTGATATATTTACAGAATGGAATACCCTTCAGCAACAAAAATGAATGAACTAATCTACTCACAACATAAATGAATCATACAAACATAATTTGAGTAGAAGAAGATACAGTAGACACAGACAAATACACACTATGTAGGTCTCTTTAAATAAACTTCTAAGAAGAGGCAAAACTATTCATAAAGTTAAAGTCAGAATAGTGGTTTACCCTTAGAAAGGAGAGTTGGGAGTAAGAAGGCAATGAGATAGGTAGTGGGTAATTTTTTAAAAAACTACCATGAAAAAAAAGCATGTGAACAGATGTAATTAAAAGGGCACACTGAATACCTGGGAAAACAGACACAAAGCCCTCGGCACTGAGAAATATTCTTTAAGAAACTAAAAAAGAAAAATATCCTTTGAACATCAGGATAAAAATACATATAAAGAAAGAAAGTTATATTGACATCAGACTTAGGCAGGAAACTTTATGCCTGGAGTTGAAAAAGCAAGATACTTTAAGATATTTAAAAAGAAAAAAAAGGGAACACCTTAAAATTAAAAATTTTAATTTCAAACTGACCCTGAAATATTATTTAGTATACCGTACAAATACCATGAGAAAAACTTGTAAGAACTCAGGGGAAATTGCTCCCATTAGCCCGACCCATGAGAAAGATACTAAAGAATGAATTTCTGGAACAATTATAGAAGCTTCTGGACAAGAACTGGTGGTTGTTACCAAGCAATATATTTCCTAGGGCCAAATGGTCGTGCTCAGGGTAAAAAATAGAATGGAACTCTTACTCTTCTATGATCTGGAAGTGTAGGTCAAATACAGCTACCAAAATTTAGGAAGAGAAGGGAGAGAATAATAAAAGAAGCTCCCTGACTACCTTACTGGTATTAACATTAAATAGAAGTTGGGAAGAACAGGGTCCAGGAGTTTATACTGGTTACTGCTAGGACCAGTAGACAGTATCTAAAAGAGAGAGTGTCTCATTTTAAGGAATTTGTCTTAAATAATGCACAGGGGAAGGAAATGTGTAAAATAAGCCCGAGACATCTTGTAAGGCTGATAAGCAAGGAAGCGATCGAAGTCGAATGGAGTTACATCAAAAACAGAGGAGCCAAGACAAAGGGGCCAAAGATGGGGTAATTTGAGCATCAAAAAGAATGACTCAATGGATTAACACGAATCAAATATATAAAATCCTTGAGTTCATAATGATACTTTAAAAAAAGATTACTAATTAACTTTGGAGCATACTAGGGTACCAAAACAATATTTTGAAAATTAGTAAGTTAAAGGGAAGACTCAGTATTTATTCCATTGCCCTTTATAAAGTGTATTTTAACATAACTTAAGAGTTGATAGGGAAAATACTGTCAAACTAAGAAAATGATCAAATGAATTATGGTATACGCAGTTGATTGATTACAATAATGCCCCTAAAAATTATGATTACAAAATTAAGTGATGAATAACAGATATGGATCTCTTCTCCATCCTAAGATGCACTAAAATATTTTTCAATTTATAATGATGGAAATGGTATAGGCAGAAGACTAGAGAGTTCGATGAATTTCTAGAAAGAGGAAGCCACAGCACAAAATTAGAACAAATTGGAATATTGCAAAAAAGAGCCAGTTTAGCCCAGAGACCACTGTGATGCTCAAGGCTCAGCGATGCCAGGTGTGGGGGTGCTGAACACCTACACTGAGAGGGATCATTTCCCTTCGCCTACCAAGAATGCCAAGCAGCCAGCCACCGAGGTCACAGGCAGCAAACCCCAGGATTCTATGATGAAAAAAACTGAAAAACCCTATGAAATACAATAGGCTCTACATTCTGAAATACGCAACCACTCCACCCACAACCAACAGTACCTGATTTTTCATCCCCTCGCTCCAAAGTTGGATTTCTCAATCGTGGCACTAGTTACATTCCAAGCTGGATAATTCTTGGTGGTGGGGGCCTGTCCTGCGCATTGTAGGGTGTTTAGCACTATCCCTGGCTTCCAGCCACTAGATGCCAGCAGCACCACCCCTTCAAGTCACGACAATCAAAAATGTCTCCAAGTATTGCAAAATCACCCCCAAGCCCCCCTCAACACCACCCCTCCCAGTTGAAAACCACAGCTCTGAAGAGAAGTTCACCTGTCACCAAGCCCTCCCCAGGGAAAACACCTTCTGATCAGCTTTTTAACACCTCACTATTAAATACAGGCATGTGAACAAGAACTAATAGGCATTTAACAAAAGGCTTCAACAGGATAAACACCAAGTAGACAAACAGAAAAAAAGTCCCAAAGTAATTAAGGATTGTGAACAAAGCAGAGGAAAATTTAAAATAAAACCAAAACGAACAGAATAGCTTAATGTTAAAAGCACAAAACCAACCTGAGTCAGACTACCTGGGTTCAAGGCCAGCTCTACCACTTAACTGGCTGTGCAACCAAAGTCAAAGCAGTACCTTTTTCTTCTAATCCTAACAATGGGGATAAAGATTAGTACATATCTCTTCGGGTTCCTGGAAGAACCAAACAAGGTATTTAGAACTTTGAAAAGCTCAGGGCACACAGTAAGGAAACAATAAATAGGGGTTTGTAGGTTTGTTTGTTTTGGGGGGGGAGTTCTTTGTTTTAATTATTCTTAGAAAGCTTCTATAGTGTATCCCTGGACAAAAACTAGGATGTTATGAAAACGGAATAGACACTTGTTAGGTCTCTGAATGTTAGGTCTCAGAGACCTTGACTTACAGAGAGAGGCATGTCTGTAAGAAAACATCACAGTGTCTGTTGGCCTGCACCTGCAGACAGAGCCAAACTGGCGATAACAGAAAACGCCACAAAACAGCTACTGGCTTGCAGGCGGTCAGCAGTTTCTGTTCAAACAATGCTACTCTGTCAGCACTGCCCCTATAAAACCCTCTTCCCTCGAGGCTGCAGTCTCCTTTAGACGTGCAGCCCGGGCTGCAGCCATCTTTGCTCAGTCCGATAAAGCTTTTTCTTAATAAAATAGACTTTCTCTTAATAAAATTTTTTAACATGCCTGACCGGGCATGTTCCTTTATCGGCCGACCTATCAACATTCACCCCCATTAAAGTTAAGGGGCGATGGTAAAAATAGGGTAAAGGGAGTCAAACATATGGTGATGGAAGGAGAACTGACTCTGGGTAGTAAGCACACAATGTGATATATAGATGATGTATTACAGAATTGTGCACTTGAAACCTATGTAATTTTACTAGCCATTGTCACCCCAATAAATTTAATTTAAAAAAAGAAAAAAGTTACTAGAATTAATTTTGAAAGCAAATTCTTTAAAAATTAGAAAGATGGAAAGTAAAAGTTGTGGATCTCTCAGACAGCAACAGCATAGGGAAACACACGCACGCGTGCGTGCACACACACACACACACACACACACACACATATATACACACACACTACTAATACAGAGAGACCAATATACACCTAAAAAACTTCCAGAAAAGTGGAAGAGAAAAGAGCTGAAGGAAGTAAACTGTCAAAGAAACAAGAGTTGAAGAACACAAGTCACCAAACCGAAAAGACCTATTGGATCCAACGAATGGCTGGGGTGCACATGGGAGAACCCGCGACATGAACGTGTACTGTGAGATTTCTGCCCCAACCCACCCTTACCTGGTTCATTCTTAAGCAACCTTCAGATTTCATTTAATTAGCTCAGCAGTCATTTCTTAAAACATTTCCAGAACATGAGCCAATACCCCTCCCCCATTATATGCTCTAAGTACCAAAAACCTGTCCTTATCTGCATCTGTTATAATTTTACACTTATTTAAGTGATTATTTAAGTATTGTTCAAGAGTCATACAGCTAAAGACCATCATGCCTGTTGTGAACCATCATATCCCCATCACCTAACACAATGTACAATAAGCGCGTATACATATAAGTATTTTTATACAAATGAGCCATATAATAAAGTCACTGATTCCTTGGAAATATAATACCTCTACCACAAAGTTCTGTGGCTCTTTACATGACATGAGGAAATTTCACAAGTTTTTCATACTACTTTGGCCTGGATTTGCTTTTTATTTTTAATCCATCAGAGACATAACTGACAATTTCCTTGAACTAAATCTCAGATTTCCCAAAGGAATGAGCACCATCTAGTGGAAGGACATAAGATTAAAAAGTAACTTGAGACAATTATCTAAATTTACAAGGCACACAATGATGACCTATCAAATATTTATTCAAAACCAAAGATGTATATCAACTTTGTCAAGTAATGAAAATCAAATTTTATCATCTATACAATTTATAACATAACAATTTAAATAAAACGTAAATAAAATTTACTTTTAAAGTTGGCAGTTAACATCATTTAATTGAGCTTTTAACAGAACTAAACATAAAAATGAAAATAATGAAAGAAAAAAAGCAATTATAGCAGCCATATTCCCAAAGTGCAAGAGAAAATGAAGTTACAATGAAAACACTAATTGCATATGAAATAACAGTTTGATATGTTAAAGGCAACTTTTTTTAATTAGGAAAGCTCTTTATCAGAAGATAGGGGTTTGTGGGTATGTGTATATATGTTATGCTTTGCTATTGAAAGCCCTTGCTGGTTAAACAAAAATAACCTCATGAAATTTAGTAAGGAAAGAAGGGAATATGAGAATATTATATAGTTGTCCTCCACTAATTAGTCATGAGAGAGAACATGGAATTAGAGAAGGTATGAAACAGGATGGCACAATCTATTATATTACACTAGAAAAATAGTATAAAATAATGAGACTTTACAATAAATGTTAACTACTCTCAAGCTTTGCCATAGCAGTTAGGAGTAAGGTGCATGTCCATCAAGAAAGAAAACATAGAAGTTACAAAGTTTTGACAAGAAAATAAATATTACCTTTTTATAGTGCAACTATCAGACCAACAGCAACCACTTAAAAATAACTAACTTCACGGAATGTTATTACATTTATTTTAACATCTACATCACTAAGCTATATTTGAAAAATATAACATAGTGAAGGTGCTTGTCAGGACTAAGCAGGTTAGACTGTGGTAATAAACAACCCCAAATCTTAGTGGCTTATCACAACAAAGGTTTGTTTTCTCACACACTATGACCACTGCATGTCCTCTGGGAACTCTGCATCACATCACCTCATGCCCAGACCCAGGTGGCGAGAACTTCCACCATCTGGAACTTCACCATCACTCTCACCAATGGGAGTGTGGGGGTTGGAGAGATGAGGCAAACAGTGCACTGGCTCTTACAGGCTTCTGCCTTGCAGTAACAGGGCATTTCTGCTCACATTTTGTTGATTCAAGAAGTCACGTGGCCATAACTAACCTTAATGTAACTTAATGTAACCATAACATAACATACCCTTACATGTGCCTATGAACAGCACTGCCACAGGATACGTGGCAGGACGACAGGACGGATAGAACAATACATACTTTATTCAGAGTGAATCATGTGACATTAATTTCATTTTATATACATGAAAGTTTGTGATTTTACTTCTAAGTTTTTTGTAATGAATTAAATTTGCATTAATGTCTTGAGTCACAGAATTACAGTATTATAAGCATTTTAAATGTTTTAAAAGTACCTAATTTGAAAACATTAAAGACTTCCTAAATACAGTGTGCCCAAAAAATGTGTACACATTTTAAGGGAAAAACTGTATTAAAATTAAACTGATGGTAACCGCTTTGAGCATCTCTTGTAACTGCAGAAGTCAAATGTGACTTGTATCCATCTTTTGTTATCAGTATATGTTATTTCAATTTTAATACAGTTTTTTTCTTTCTTAAAATGTGTATACATTTTTTTGGCACTCTCTGTATGTTACATGAAAATGGAAACAATTATAAAATCAATCTAATTTAATTCTTTCCTTTGATAGTACATTATTTTCAAATCATAACCACCAAACAACATCCCCAATTTGTACTATCTTTATTGACATATAGTAATTTAACAATAGCTTTCATTTTAAAATAGGTGGATAAAAAGTATTTATTAATTGTCATCTACCTGTAATAAAAATGACACAACTTGAGTGAATTGAAAGTGATTTAAAAACAAACGATATTATCAACTATTTATAAATAATCATAATATTTCAATAGGCAAATCTAATGGGATATGAGCATCTATTACTATGTCCACAGCAGGCACTCAAGTATTTGTGCAATGAATGGAAAACAAACTGGATAAAAAGGGAAGGTGTTTTCCTCTCCTTTAATAGCAATCTTCCTTGAACACCTACTACACTTCTATGCAATGTGGAGTAAGAGGAATAAGTTATACACAGATCCTGCCCAACAAGAACTGTACTCAATGAACAACTATACTCGTAATTACACTAGGTGCTAAAAATATGTTATATAGATGCTAACACCAAATGGGAACAACATTAGATCAGTGCACACAGTCCCAGAAGACCCCTGTAGAGCCAGCATATAAAACACACCAGACCTCAGACTTGGCCGAGGGCTACACACACCTCACACTCTAATACATGCTCTCCCTAAGACCTACTGAGCTAAGGATTTTGTATTGGATAGTGAGTCTGTAAAAATGCTTGTCTTCTGCATTTAAGACAGAGAGACTCTGTGTGTATGTGTGTTTTAACACAATAAACTATCAGAAAGAGCAAACTGAATACAGATCAGGAGATACTTACAATGCACATAAACAAAGATTCAGTATCACATAATCTATAAAATAATTACAACGAATCAACTAGAAGAAGGCAACCAAAGAGAAAAGACAGGCAAAGGATATTAAAAAAGGTACAAAAAAGGCATAAAAAGGAAACTGGAACAGCCCATAAATATAAACTCAACCTCTAATATTCAAACAAATATACACTAAAACAAGGAGCTAGCATTTCACACCAGTACTATTAGCAAAAATTAAACTCTAACAATTTTAAGTGTTAACATAGACATGAAGCAACTGAAACACTCTGGTGATGAGAGTGTAAGATGGCACAGTCTTGCAAGAGCAATTTGACACCTGAAAAAGAGTGAGATGTACATCTCTGGCTCAATAATCCCACTTTTGAGTGTAAAACCTAGAACAGCAGTCACATGTCCAAGAGGAATCTACATAAAAGCTATTTACTGCATTGTTTCAAATAGTGGTATGGAGATAAATGTGGTTTCCAGATGAAGGAATCTTATACCTACAGGACACCTTTAAATGTAAATATCCATCAACAGGAGAATAAGTAATTTGTGACTCAGTCATATAATGCCATATTGCAGTGAAAATCAATGAATGATGGCTATTTGTGTCACCATAAAACATATCTCATAATGCATAACAAAATGTCAAGAAAAAAATAAGTGGCAGTAAGATGAATGTGTTAAGTATGATTCTAATTATGAGAAAAGTTATAAAACACACAAAATAAAACCTCACATGTTTTAGGAATACAAACTCAAGATGGAGGTGACCTCTGGCAGATGAGAATAAAGAACAGGAACGAGAAGGGACGTTCAGGCTTCAACTGATTCTGTAATATTTTCTTTCTGAAACTGTGTGGTGAATATATGGGTGCTCAATATCTTGTTCTGCCTTTTTAATGCCCAAAATAAAACAAAATATTTTAAAGTGAAGGAATAGTTAGCAAACACACTTAGTCAACTCAAGAAGTTTTGCAAAGAATTTCAAATCGTAGACTCTATTAATTTCCATTGCAATTTTACAGAGTGAGAGTGAAGAAATAAAAAGGCAAGAACAAAAGTTTATTAAAGCAAGAAAATACCATCCTGAAAAAACAGTAATGTAGCCAAAGGGATATTGAAAAGAATGGTGCAAATCCTGGGACGTAGCATCGAATACAGCTGACAAAAAGAAAAACAGAACTTGAGGACGATGATTATGATGATAATAATGACAATGGCAATGAGGACTTAAAGCATTTTCATATATTAACTCATTTACTCCTCTTATCAAGCATGCCAGGTAGATAATAGCATTGTCTCCATTTTATATATAAGAAAAAGGAGGCAATGTGCAGTAAAATAATAAAATATTATCTTACTGTTGGCATAATATTCTTGGCACAGCCAGGATCTGGGTCCTAGCAAAGCAGCTCCACAGTCCCAACTCTGAATTACTACTACTATACATGCCTGTTCGCAAAAGCAGAGACTGTGGGATCTGGATATATAGAATATCCTTCAGTACACCCAACTGTCCATCATTAAGGCACCAGAAGAGAGGTGAATAGAGAAATACAATGAAAACAAAATGATCGCGAGTGAGAAAAAAAAGAGAGAAAAAATAAGAGAGGCAGCAAAAGGTTCCAACTGGATCTGAATGAACAATGAAAGTCATCCTAGAGGTTACAATACTTCTCCCTCTAGAAATTACCTTTATCTCCTTCAGCCACTTATCAGACTCACTCTTTCGTTCATTTAATAATTACCAGCCAAGTGCCTTAAGTACCAAACTAAACTTCAGGGAATATTATCCAATTACCTCCACCCCACCCCAATTAAATAGAGTTTACACAAAAAGTTTACTTGTAATTCTAACTTTTTTTATATTTTGGGACATATACTCTAGAAATATTGTTTAAAATGGTGGCCAGGTCTCCAAGTCAGCCCACAAAAACATGTTTAAACCTATTATGTGAAATTCCACTTCAACCTTGAGTTTTCTTCATACGGAATTTGTGTTCCTGTACACCTTTTTACACAACCCAGGGAAGAGTGGACCGAACCTCTACACAACACCACATCATTTTTCATCATGTCTCTGAGTAAGAGGGTACTCTCTTTCTATCTGGGTTCTTCTGACGGTTTCCTAAGAAATCAGTCACTTTCCTGTTGACTCACCCCAAACATATACTAGAAATTAGTGCTTGACTATCATATGCTGAAATTATTACAATTCAATTACATAGTTAAAAAGTAACTTTAACAAAATAAAATTAAACAAGTATGGCCAGCAAATGAGACAGTTATAGAGGACAAGAGCTGTGATGTTTTAAAATCACTTTACTCGAGATGAAAACAAATAGTGGAGATTTATTTGCTGTCAATGATTCCACAATTATGTGGGGCAAATGCACAATTCAGAATGTCAGGACGCTGGTCTCAGCCCAACACCTTCCTGACAAGAGGACGTGAACCGCCGCCTGCCCCAGCAATAAAATGAGGGCTCCAAACACAGCACAATTCAGAGATTGGGTGATAGATGATCCAAGGAATACACAATCCACGAAGCCAATCACTCCAGAACAGGACATGTACAATCACTTGTAAAACGATTTGGCAAAACCTAATAAAATGGGAGATATACATCTCTGTGGTCCAGCAACCCCAGTGTTAGGTATAATATCAAGAGAAGCTGGATATTCCCCTACTAAAACTCCTATTCTCTGGAATTGTAGAATAACAGGAATCACCTCCACAAGGGACCGTGAAAGGTTACAGGCTTTCTGACTCCATCCATTCTCATGAATGAAATGTTCTTAAGTCAGGTGTTTCTGGTCAGAAACTTGCCACATTTGCTTTTATAGAGTAAATACAGTATTACATTATGTATAAATGCAAATTTAAGATGTATGTTCCGAAGCTAAGTATATTTGAATAACCATCTAAATTTCACAATAACTTTCAAAAGACACTGTTCCAGTACATTAAACACAGACCACAGTAGTAGGACACAGCGCCATCAAGTATTCACAAACATGGCTCCTATCCACTCATCCCCAGTCCCAAGCAAAGCTCTAAAAAGAGCTACATATGGCCACTGTTTTTAGAGTATGAATTACAAAGGCAACAATTTGCTCAGGGTTCCAGGAATTAAATTCGTATCTTCAGCAGACTTTACATGTTTCTGAGTCTGAAAAAATGTAAACCATAATGTAAGAAATAACTTTGTCTGGCTCCTCCAACAAAGCTGGCTGAACAATTACCTTTGATTGGCCAAGGAGCGTTACCAGCTGCTGATACCCAATTCTCCTCTCTGTCAGACCAGGTGGCCATGGATCATTCCCAATGACTGGCTGTCTTTCCTTTTCCTCCCACCCAACACAAATGGTATTGCAGAGGCAAGTAACATAACCTCCCCAGTGGGTTTACTCTCTGAACCTAACACCACCTCGCCCCTCCCAAAACAGCACAATTTGTTTCTAAAGAGCACTGTACCAGCAAGTATCTTATAGAATAGTCTTTCAGCCTTGAATCTGATTTACTACTATGTAAATATCACCTTTTTTTCCCCAGTACTATGCTTTTCATTGCTTCTAGATTACGAGAAAAGAGGAACCTAAAGTGCCTGCACAGAAAATAGTTTATAAAACCACTGCACAATAAAATCCACTCCGTTCTACATAACCTGATTGTATCAATTATCCCAGGAATAACTACTTTCCAAGCAAATCTCATGGTGCTAACTATTAATAAAATTGAAATTACTGAAAAAGTTAGCTCAAGCATTACCTTCAAACTGGCTTTTCATTTTCTGAAGTTTCCAAGTTGGTCGTATAAGCTTTTAAAAGTATATTCTTGTCCAAGCATCTGCTCAAGACTTATTTATACTCAAGACTAAGAGTTTTACTTTTTAAATTATAACTAAATTCACAAGCATTAAAAACTTTACAAATTTATATGAAGATTTAAAATAAACTCCCACCAAGTTATCATTCATACTTTGCTTCCACTAGTCAACTAATCTCCTCATGACTTCATGTGCTTCATTCAAAACAAAATTGCAGGACATCTTTAAGAAGAGAGACTGACTACCTCTCATTATAAATACAAATTACTCCTTGATATTAAGTAGTAGAGATTTCTTTAAATAAAACTGGGAATTTGATTTATTTCAAAAAGAATATTCATATTTATTAAGGAAATGGGGTAGTCAAGTAAAAGATTATCATGGCACTTCTCAGTTTATCTGAACTTGGTTATGTGCACTATTATGGTTTATTGTGGGATTGGTAAACAAAGTAAAGAACTCGTCTATTTGTAGGCAAAAAGAAAGAACAGTAATTGTAACATACCATGATGTCTTCTATTGAGGAATACAGAAGACTCTGATGAAGCCGCCATCTTTTCTTTGAGTGAAATGGACCAAAACATTAAGCAAATACAGTTTACTTTCATTTAATTTGCAAAGTTTTCAAGTTCAAAATAAGCCCTACTACCAAAAAAGTGAAAAGGTAACCCACACAGTGAGAGAAAATATTTGTAAATCATTTATCTGATAAGGAACTGCTATCCAAAATACACAAAGAACTCTCACACGTCAGTATTCACATGACAAACAACCAAATTAAAAGCAGGCAAAGGGAGACTTCTGGTTTCAGCACCAACATGTAAAGAGAAAGGAAGTCACTGGACAAACTGCCAGGCTAAATCAGGAGACAGGGAATATGGAGAATCACACCTGAGATCAGCTTAGTAGGAGCAGAAGCTGCTGGAGCCAGATACTTGTAGGAATACTTAAGGGATAATTCTGATGAATTGATGGTAGCCAAATGTGAACTATCTTGAGAGTTAATAATTCCTTGGGGCCCAGTCTTCAAGGAAGGTCCTGCACAATCCTCCAGGAGCCCCACCAAGTTGTGGACGAAAAAGGGGTTCTGTTGAAAGTAACCTCATAGGGTGATCTGATCATAAATTAACTGGGCAGGTCATGGTAGGCAGTCACATCCCAGGAATATAGCTTCTTTACTAAAAGGCTTATCTTTGCCTTAAGCAAGCCCTGTCTATTGTTTCTGTCCATCTAGGTTAACACACCTTTGAAATGCCTTTTTTCAGACTCCTCCTTCTAAAGGGTGACCACCCTCAAGAGAGCATATAATCTTGTTAACTATCCTGTAATCCAATTTCCAACTTGCTTTCTCCTCTTTCATGTAATCTTCTTGACGTTCCCTCAATTCCAAATACATAAAAGAAACTGCAAACTGTCATTTCTTGGAAGCATTTATCTCAGTCTGTTGCAATCTTGCTTCCAGGTATACCTTCTGTTTGGCTCAAATAAATGTTTATAAAAATTCTCTACAGGTTTGGACCTTCTTACATTGACACTGTAAAGACACAAGAAAAATCCCCTAGTGTTTAAAGCAGAGGAAGGGGGAAAAAACAGCCATTTTGAAATACATAGGCCAAGAGCTTTCTCCACAAAAAAGCCCCGCCCACTGAAGGAAGCTAATTTACCAGAGCCCTATTTGACCTGGGGAGAGGGCAATGAGATAACTCTTGCCCCCTCTAGCTTTTCTCTCTCAACTAAAGGGAGGAGGAAAAAGGAGGCTAAAATGCTTCTGACAGCCAGCAGAGCCCAGAAACTTAGGCCCACTAAATAACTGACATTTAATCATAAGATTATTGAACACTCTCCTCAACAAATCACAACCATCAATCGACATGGCTCCAATAAAATAACAATTATAACTGAGAGAGTTCCAAGACACAGACTCTAGTAGAGTTCTGAAGGAAACCCAAAGACAAAGGGGAGAGGGAAGAACAAAGACATTAAAGAAACTGAAGCCTCTGGCACTGACAGATATAGCAAACAGTAAACACAGCCCAGCTCCTACACAAATTAACATAAAAACTCACACTGAAAGCCTAATTACCTAAGTTCCTATTACCAATATGCCATGTTTAGTTTTCATCAAAAAGTTACAAGGCATGATAAAAGGCAAGATAAAACACAGTTTGAAGAGATAAAGCAAGCATCGTAACCAGAATAAAATGTGACACAGATTTTGGAATTTAAAATAAATCTGATTAATGTGATATGGCCTCTAATGGAAAAAGTGGACAGTATGCAAGAACAGATGAGAAATGTAAGCAGAGAGATGGAAACTTTAAGAGAAAATCAAAGCAAAATGCTACAAAATAAGAAGACTGTAACAGAAATGAAGAATATCTCTGTTTTCATCAGTAGATTGGACATAGCCAAGGAAAGAATCAGTAAGATAAAAAAATATGTCAATGGAAATTCCCCAAACTTAAATGCAAAAAGAAAAAGAATAAAATTTTTGAAAGGAACAAAATATCCAAGAGCTGTGGGACTACAAAAGATGTAACATACATGTAATGGGAATACCAGAAGGAGAACAAAGAGCAAAACAAGAAGAAATATTCGGAGTAGTAATGGCTTTCTCCAAAATTAATGACAAAACACCAAACCACAAATCCAGGAAGCTCAGAAAACAACAAACAAAATAAATGTTTAAAAAAAAAAAAAAATTACATCTTGGCATATAATATTCAAACTGCAAAATCCAAAGATAAAGAGAAAAATCTTGAAAGAACTCAAAGGACAAAAACACCTTACCTATAGAGAACAAGGATAATAATTACATTAGACATCTTATCAGAAACTATGCACGTAATAAGAAAGTGGAGGGAAATATTTAGTGTTGAAATAAAAAAAAACAAAAAAAACACCACTCTAGAATTCTATGTCCAGTGAAATCATACTGCAAAAGTGGAGAAAAACAAATCAAACAACAAAAATTTACGGAATTTGCTACCAGTAAACCTGCCATGCAACAAATGTTAAAAGAAACTCTTAAAAGAGACGAAAAATAGTATAGGTTTGGGGCCTCAGAAATACATAAAGAAAAGAGCATTAGGGAAGGAATAAACATGTTTATTTTGTTTTCTTATTCTTAATCTTTGTTTTCTTATTCTTAATTGATCTAGTAACTGTTCAAAGTAATAATAGCAGCAATATGTTGGGTGTTATGGTATATGGATAAGTAAAATGAACAACAGCAATGTGATAAGGGATGGGAAAAAGGGAATTGGGACTGTTCTGTTGTAAGGTACCTGCACTACCTGTGAAATGGTAGTGTTATTTGAAAGTGGACCTCGATTAGTTGTAAATGTATGTAACAAACTCTAGCAAGCATTAAAAAAACTTTTTTAAAAAGTATATTTGATATGCTAAGACACAATAAATGAAACCATATAAAATGTTCAATTAAAAGCAGAGAAAGTGATTAAAAAAGAAGAATAAATGCAATGAATAGAACTCAACTGCAAATATGATAAATATTAACCCATCTATATCAACAATCATTTTCAATGTGGATGGTCCAAATACACCAATTAAAAAACAAACTGTGAAAGCGGACAAAAAGAAAGACCCAATTATATGTTGCCCTCAAAAAAACCACTTTCAATATAGACACAGATAGATTAAAAATAAAGGAATAGAGAAAGATAAACCATGCTAACACTAACCAAAAGAAAGCTGAAGTACCTATACCAATTTTAGACAAAGGAAATGGCAGCACAAGGAAATTATCAGGGATAAAGGAGAGTATTACGTAATGAAAAAGGAATCAATTCTCCGAGAAGACATTACAATCCTTAATGTGTGTACCTAACAAAAGATTGTCAAAAATACATGAGGCAAAACTGATAAAACTGCAAGGAAAAATGGACAAAGCTACAATTATACTTGGAAACTGCAATTCCCCTCTATCAGAAATTGACAGATCCAGCAGACAGAAAATCAGTAAGAATATAATTCAACCAAACAGCACCATCAACCAACTGGATCTAATACTTCATCTAACAGTGGCAGTATACACATTTTTCTCAAGCTCACTTAGAAAAAGATAGATCACATCTTGGGCCATAAAACATAGCTTAACAAATCTAATAGAATGAAGTCATACAGCATATACTCTCAGACCACATGGAGTTAAACTATAAAGGCAGTATGGAAATCTCCATATATTTGAAAATAAAATAACAATTATAAATAATACATAGGTCAAAGAAGTCTCAAGAGAATTTGTAAATATTCTGAACTAAATAAAAATACAACTTATCAAAATTTATGGGATGCTGCAAAAGTAGTGGTTAGTGGGAAATTTTTAGGATTGAAGGCATATGTAAGAAAAAAAAGAACTACAATCAATAATCTAAACCTCCACCCTAGGAAACTAGAGGTAAAAAGAGCAAGGAGAAGGAAAAAAAGAATAAAATTCGAGCAGAAATCAATAAAATTGAAACAGAAAGTCAATAGAGAACATCAACAAAACCAAAAGCTGGTTATTTATTAATAAAACTGATAAACCTACAGCCAGGCTAACCAAGTATTATATTATATTATATTATATTATATTATATTATATTATATTATATTATACCCAGTCTTATATTATATTAAAATAAGACCGGGTGTTATATTAATTTTTTCTCCAAAAGACGCATTAGAGCTGATGGTCCAGCTCGGTCTTATTTTCAGAGAAATACAGTAGACCTATATCTATTAAAGAAACTGAATCAACAATTAGTAATCTTCCAAAACAGCAAGCACTAGGCCCAAGTGGTTTCACTGGTGAATTTATAATAATTTAAAAATTGTACCAATTTTCTACAATCTCTTCAGAAAAAATAAAAGCAGACTCATTCTATGAGGCCAGCATTAATTACCCTAAAACCAAAACCAGGTAAACATTACAAAAGAAAGGAAAACTACAGACTAATATTTCTTATGAACAGAGATGCACAAATTCCTCAACAAAAGGATTAGCAAATCAAATCCAATAATGTATAACAAGAATTGTATATCAATCCTAAGTGGGATTTATTCCAGGAATGCAAAGGCTGGTTCAATATTCAGAAGTATAAATGTAATCCATCACATCAATAGGATAAAGAAGAAAAATCATATGGTTAATCAATAGATGCAAAAAAACATTTGAAAAAACCCAACACCCATGCATGATAAAAAAAACTATCAATATATTGGAAATAGAGAGAACTTCCTCAACTTGATAAAGAACATGTATAAAATACCTACAGCTAACATCACACTTAATGGTGAAACACGAGATTCTTTTCCCCTAGGATCGGTAATAAGGCAAGGATGTCCCTTTTCACTACTCATATTCAATACTGCACTGGAATTCCTAGCTAATGCTATCAGACAAGAAAATGAAATAAAAGGTATACAGACTGGGAGGGAAAAATAAAACTGCCTTTGTTCACCAATGATATGACTATCTATGTAAAAAATCCCACAGAATCAACAACAAAAAAACCTCTGGGAATAGTAAATGATGATAGCAAGGATGCAGGATACAAATTCAATATACAAAAATAAATTGCTTTCCTATTATCAGCAATAAACAATTGGAATTTGAAATTAAAAATAAAATACCATTTATATTAGCACCAAAAACAAAAAACAAACAAAAAAATTTAGGTATAAACCTAACAAAATATATACAGAATCTAAATAAGAAACCCACAAAACCCTGATGAAAGACACTGAAGATCTCAATAAATGGAGAGAGAGTACATGCTCATGGACAAGAATACATAATATTCTGTATTCTGTACATCATCTATATATCATATTGTGTATTCACCACTCAGAGTCAGTTCTCCTTCCATCACCATATATTTGATCCCGTTTACCCTCTTCTACCACCCCCTATGTAACTTTACTAACCATTGTCACCCCAATAAACTTTAATTTAAAAAAAAAGAATACACAGTATTGTTAAGATACCAATTCTTCTCAACCTAATCTATAAACTCAACACAACCTCAATCAAAATCTTAGCAAATTATTTCATAGATATAACAAACTGATTCTAAAGTTTATATGAAAAAGCAAAAGACCCAGAATAACCGACACAACAACACTGAGAAGAATGAAGTTGGAGAATTGACACTTCTGAATTCAAGAATTACTTTAAGGCTACAGTAATGAAGACAACATAGCATTGGTGAAGGAATACACAAATAGATCAATGGAACATAATAGAGGGCCCAGAAATAAACTCACACAAATAAGTCAACTGATTTTTGACACAGGAGAAAAGAAAATTCAGTGGAGAAAAGATGGTCTTTCAACAATTGATGCTGGAACATCTGAATATTCGTATGCAAAATTTTGACTGGACACAGAACTTAGATCTCTCACAAAAATTAACTCACAGTGGACCATAGAACTAAATGTAAATACAAAATTATAAAACTTCTAAAAGACAACAGAGGAGAAAAATCTTGGTGACTTTATGTATGGCAATGAGTTTTTAGAAACAATGCCAAAAGCACAATCTATTAAAGAAAAATTGATAAGGCACTTTATTGACATTAAAAACATCTGCTCTCTGAAAGACACCATTCAGAGAATGAAAAGACAAGCCACAGACTGGGACAAAATATTTACAAAGCACGTATCTGATAAAAGACTTGTATCCAAAAAAGAGAAAGAATTGTTAAAACTCGATAAGAGAAAAAAACTAAATTTAAAAATGGGCATAAATGTCTATTGTGTTGCTTTGTACACCTGAAACCAATAAAAAAAAATGGGCAAAAGAATATGAATAGGCACTTCATTAAAGAAGTACCCAAATGACAAATAAGCATATGAAAAGATGCTTAACATCACATGTCAAAAAAGAGCTGCACATTAAAACAGTAATGAGATGCCATTACATACCTATTAAAATGACTAAAATCCAAAAAACTGTACCAAATACTAACAAAAATGCAGAGCAACAGGAATTCTCATTCACTGTGGGTGGGAACGGAAAATGGTACAGTCACTTTGAAAGACAGTTTGGCAGTTTCTCAGAAAGCTAAACATAGTCTCACTGTATGATCCAGGAATTGCGCTGCTAGGTATTTACCCAATTACAAAGGAATTGACAATTTATGTCCACATAAAAACCTGCACACAAACGTTTGTAGAAGCTTTTTTGTTAACTGCCAAAAACTAGAAGCAACCAAGATTCCTTTCAACAGGTAAGTGGAGAAACAAACCATGGTATACACATACAATGGAATACATTCCAGTGATACAAAAAATTGAAATACGAAGCCAAAAGGATATTTGATGGCGGCTTAAGTGAATATTACTAAGCGAAAGAAGCCAGTATGAAAAGGCTACATACTGTATGATTCTAACTATATGACATTCTGGAAAAGGCAAAACTATAGAGACAGTAGCAGGATCAGCTGTTGCTAAGGTGGGGGTGTAGGTGCAGCACAGAGGATTTGTAGGACAGTGAAACTATTCTTTATGACCCTGTAATGGTAGATACACGACATGATGCATTTGTCAAAACCCACCGCATCATGCAACATAAGGGGTGAACCCTAATGTAACTGTGGACTTTGGGTGGTAATGTATCAACACTTGTTTGTTAATTGAAATAAATGTACCACACTAATGCAAGAGGTTAAACTAAGGGAAGCTGTGAGGGTGGGGGGTAAGTATACGGGAGCTATCTGTACCAACTGCACAATTTTTCTGTAAATCTAGAACTGTTGCACAGAATAAAGTCTACTAATTAAAAAGATCCAATGGGGGGAAAAATGGACTAAGAATCCAAAAAGACATTGCTCCAAAGATGAAATACAAATAGCCAATAAATACCTGAAAAGATGTTTAACATCATTTGTCATCAGGAAAACGCTAATAAAAAAGCCACAATGAGTATCATGTGACACCTACTAGGATGCTTAGAATCAAAAAGTTAGGGAAAAACAAATGTTGGTAAGGATACACAGAAATCAGAACCCTCATAAAATGCTCATGGGAATGGAAAATGGTGTAGCCACTTTGAAAAACAGTCTGGCCGCTCCTGAAAATATTAAACATAGAGTTGCCATTTGACCCAGCAATTCCACTCCTAGGAATATACCCACAAGAATGGAAAACATGTCCACACAAAAACCTGTATGTGAATATTCGTAACAGTATTATTTATAATAGCCAATAGGTGGAAACAACCCAAATGTCCACCAGTAGATGAAAGGATAAACGAAATGTGATATATCCATACAATGGAATACTATTCGACCATAGACAGGAATGAAGTACTGATACATGTTATGACACAGATGAACCTTGAAAACACTAAGTTAAGTCACAGAAGCCAGTCACAAAAAATAAAACCCCAAAAAAATGCATATTATACAATTCCACTTACATGAAATGTCCAGAATGGGAAAATACATACAGAAAGTGGATTAGTGGTTGTTTGGAGTTGGGATGCTGGGGCTGGGGGGATGCAGGGTTTGGAGAACAATAGCCCTTTGGTGCAGGCTTTCTTTTTGAGGTGATGAAAACATTCTGAAATTAATTGTAGTGATGGTTGCACAACCTTGTGAAGAACTAAAAACCACTTCATTATATACTGTAAATGGGTCAATTGTATTATATGTGAATTATATCTCAATAAAGCTATTACCAGCTAATGGCACCATCTAAGTATTGATGACTCCAAAATCGAGTTGCTGGATTTCAGAAATAAAAGCAAAACTACTGAATGGTTCATGTACTAAAAAATTATACTTACACTAAAAAATTATTATTTACGTTAAGTGCAACTAAACTGGATGTCCTGTATTTTGTCTGGCAACCCTACTTCCAAATCGATTACCCCCAAACTAGAACATAATTTTCCTCAGTTCAAGATCCATATATCCAACCATATTTGCAGGTGACTCTGCTTGGTGATTTGTACAGGTCTCCTAGAGCCCTCACCTAATCTCCAATGGTCTGGCATAAACCAGTGGTTGGATCTGGAGTGGGGGGTGGGAGGTGTCCAGGAGCTGAGGTCAGCAGTTATTTAACAAACAATGGGGGTGGGGGGAGTTTCAATATGTTAACAAACAGTGCATCCACTGGGAGGACAGGCTGAATACCAGCTTCCCTTTCTCAAAAGGGAAATCAGCCTCACTCTCAAAACATTCTGCCACCATCATCTTTGACCTGGAAATTTCATGTCCCACCCGGTCTCCACAGTGCACTGATTTTTTTTTTTTTTTTAATTTCGTCTCTTCACTTCCCTGCTTTAAAACCTTTCACTGCAATGGCCCCCCGCTGTTTTGGGAAAAGTCAAAGCCATTCAGGAATAGGTTTCTGTTTATCTTTCCCACCACACTTGGTACTGCTCCCCACACACTTCCTTAATCTGCAGAAGAGCTAAGAGATGGTAAGCCTCCACCCTTTCGGTACAATGCTCACTCTGACCTCCAGGTGTCTGTATATGTTATTCCATCTGCCTAATCTTCCCCACCCCCTAATAAATTTTTACTTGACCAACTTTATTCAAAATGCAGGTTTTAACTTAGAATACCAAATCCTCCAAGAGCCCCTCTCTGAGGCCAGCAGTGAGCTAGGCACCTTGTGCATCCATAAAAAGCTCAAAACATGACCTATCATAGAATATTGTAACTGCCCGACCCCTCATCCACAACCCCTCAGGGATATTGGAGACTCCACAGGGCAAGGGACTATACCTGCTGTGTTGGAAATTTTAGCCCCATTAGCCTACACGGTTTCTGGCACAAAGAACTCAACAAATAAAGCAATCAACCATCGAAAGTTAAAATTATGTAACTAAATGTTTTAAGAGTCTAGCTGAATATTATCAATACTCCTTTAAGACTGAAATCACAAAATCACACAGCAGTTCAATCACATAAGGAAATTTTCTTGAAAATATCAATTTGTGACTTGTCGAAATACTTCAGAATCCCAAAGAGCATAAAATTCAAATATGCAACTATTGCAAAGGGTAGGTCTGCCCTAGTGAGAGCAATTAGACAAGAAAAAGAAATAAAAGGCATCCAAATTGGAAAGGAAGAAGTAAAACTGTCACTATTTGTGAACAACGTGATTTTGTATTATATATAGAAAACCATAAACGCTCCATCAAATAAAACTGTTAGAATAAACAAATTCAGTAAAATTACAAAATCAACATACAAAAATGTATTGCACTTTTATACACTAACAACAAACTATCAGAAAGAGAAATTAAGAAGACAGTTGCATTTACAATTGCATCAAAAAGAATTAGATACAGAAATAAATTTAACCATAGAGGTAAAAGACCTGTACACTGAAAACTATAAGACACTGATGAAAGAAAATGAAGAGACAAATCAATGGAAAGATTTAGAAGAATTAATATTGTTAAAATGGCCACATTACCCAAAGCAATTTACAGATTCAATGCAATCCCTATCAAAATTCCAATGGAATTTCTCATTGAAACAAAACAAACAATTCTAAAATTTGAATGGAACCACAAAAGATCCCAAATAGCTAATGCAATCTTGAGAAAGAAGAACAAAGCTGGAGGCACCATGCTCCCTGATTCCAAACTATATTACAAGCTATAGTAATCAAAACAGTACGCTACTGGCATAAAAATAGACATATCGATCAATGGAACACAACAGAGAGCCCAGAAATAAACCCATACTTTTATGGTGAAGATATGACAAATGAGGCAAAACTACACAATGGGAAGGACAGACTCTTCAATAAATGATGTTAGGAAACCTGTACAGCCACATGCAAAAGAACAAAACTGGACCACTATCTTATACCATATGCAAACATTAACACAAAATGGATTAAAGACTTGAATGTAAGACCTGAAACCATAAAACTCATAGAAGAAAACATAGCCAATAAGCTCCTTGACAATGATTATGGTGCTGGTTTTTGGACCTAACTCCAAGGGCAAGGGTAACAAATGCAAAAATAAGCAAATAGATCTACATTAAACTAAAATGTTTCTGCACAGCAAAGGAAACCATCAACAAAGTGAAAAGCCAACCTACTGAATGACAAAAGGTACTTGTAAATTATATATCTGATAAGGGGTTAACATCCAAAATATGTAAAGAACTCATACAACTCAATAACAACAACAACCAAAAAACAATCCAGTTAAAAAATGAGCAGAGGATCTAAACCGACATTTTCCCAAAGAAGACATACAGATGGCCAACAGGTACATTAAAAGATGCTCAACACTGCTAATCATCAGGGACATGAAAATCAAAACCACAATGACATCACCTCACAACTGTCAGAATGGCTATCATCAAAAAGACAAGAGGTGGGGGCCGGCCCAGTGGCTCAGGTGGTTAGAGCCCCATGCTCCTAACTCCAAAGGCTGCCGGTTCAATTCCCACGTGGGCCAGTGGGCTCTCAACCACAAGGTTGCCAGTTCAATTCCTCAACTCCCACAAGGGATGGTGGGCTCCGCCCCCTGCAACTAAGATTGAACATGGCACCTTGAGCTGAGCTGCCGCTGAGCTCCCAGATGGCTCAGTTGGTTGGAGTGTGTCCTCTCAACCACAAGGTTGCCGGTTCGACTCCCATAAGGGATGGTGGGCTGTGCCCCCTGCAACTAGAAATGGCAACTGGACCTGAAGCTGAGCTGCATCCTCCACAACTAAGACTGAAAGGACAACAACTTGAAGCTGAACGGCACCCTCCACAACTAAGATTGAAAGGACAGCAACCTGACTTGGAAAAAAGGCCTGGAAGTACACACTGTTCCCCAATAAAGTTCTGTTCCCCTTATCCAATAAAATCTTTTAAAAAAAGAAAGAAAGAAAATAGCACAGAGAGAAACGTAAAGTGCTATATACATATATTTAAAAAAATAAAAATAAATAAGACAAGAGGTGTTGGCAAGGGAGAAAAGGGAACTCTTGTGCTGTTGAATGTAAATTAGTCCAGCCAGTATGTAGATTCATCAAAAAATAAAAAACAGATCTATCATGTGATCCAGCAATTACCATTCTGAGTATTTATCTGAAGAAAACAAAAACACTAATTTGAAAAGATATCTGCATCCCTATGTTCATTTCAGAATTATTTACAATAGCCAAGATATGGAAACACCCTAAGTTCATCAATGGATGAATGGATAAAGATAATTTGGTATACATCTATATATCTATATCTATGCACACACAGACAGACAGACAGACAGACACACACACACACACACACACACACACACACAACTACTCAGCCACAAAAAGAGAATGAAATATTGCCATTTACAACCACATGGGTGGACCTTGAGGGATTCATGCTAAGTGAAATGAGAAAGACAAACACCACATGATTTCACTTATAAGTGGAATCTACAAAACAAAACAAACAAACAAACAAAACAAAACCAATTTCATAGATAAGGAGAACAGACTGGTGGTTGCCAGAGGGCAGGGGGAGGGAGAGAAGGAGATCAAGAGGTACAATATCCATTTATAAAATAAATAAGGCACGGGGATGCCTTATAATAAGGCACAGCATGATAACTATAGTCAATAATATTGTGTTGCAAATTTGAAAGTTGCTAAGAAAGTAAATCTTAAAAGTTTTCATCACAAGAAAAAAAAGTAACTCTGTATGGGGAGGGTATAATAGACTTACTGTGGTAAACATTTCACAATGTATACAAATGTCAAATTATTATGTTGTACACCTAATATAATATAAACTAATATAATGTTGCATGTCAATTATACTTCAATTGAAAAAATGTGGCTCTATGCTTATTGGTGGTTTATCACCTTCACGGGATCATGTGAATATGAACATCATCTTGCTACACTTAAAATATATTTCCATTCTTATATACGATATTTCCAATGCCTTTTATCAGTACCGTCTTTCTTCTGATACTTCTAAAATCTCATGCTCACAGTTTTTATTATTCAACTTTCCTATTGAAGAGATATTTCTTCTAAAAATAATCCATAGCTAACACCTTATAGGATGATACTTTCTTTCCAGTGACAAGCTCATAACCTACATTATTCTGGCCAGGGTGTGGCTCAATATCCTAAAGGGGCATGTCATACCTGTCACAGAGGGCTGTGCCAAAACTGCCTCTTCTTAAGTATAGTTTACATTGGACCATAATGTTATATGTATTTAAAACTGTGTTATGATTTATCAACCACTTTCTTGTTTACATAAATAAGATGACAACCATGAAAATTTTGTGCTACAATAAAATCACATTTTGTGTTGACCTGGTTCTAAATCACATAACCAACGAAAGAACATAATGTGGAAGCACATTTTGAGTAACCTAAAACAAATCTTTTCAAATTCCTTTTGCTCTTGTACCAAGATTTACATAAAAGCTGAAGGCTTCTAGCCTCCACCCTCTAACAGAGGCATCTGGAAGACAGTTAAGCAGTTTGTTCCAGCTGTTTGAACTACAATCCCAAGAGCCTACCTCCTGGAGGCATTTTAAGTTTTACAGCCTTGAAAACTAATAGAATGGGTCAGTCAAAGGGCACTCTGGGGGTGCACTGATAAAAACTGGGAGTGGGGGAAACTATTAAGAACTGAGAATATACTAAAGGTACATAATAAAACTAATTGTAAAAATACATTCTAAAGCAACTACTGAAAAACATTTGGAATAGTACACGTTATTGGGTAAATACTGGCAACACCAATTGATTTGCTTCCCTGTTTTTATAAAACCAGATACCAATACTCTCCAGTTTTCCTAACCACCTCTTGGACATATACTTTAAAAACAGCCTATGCTTAAAACTCAACAGCCAATGTAACTAAGAATATATTTACACATTAGTTTCATTCTTTTAATAGAAATAACCATCTCTGTCATTCTTTTTGGTCCTTCACACGCTATGATACTTAAAAATTTCCCTAATATGCTTAATAATGCCTACTTCTTTCTATTTGCTGAGCCTATAACTATCGAAGACCTGAGATCTTCACTAGTTTATTTGAAACTCACAACCAACCTTGTCAACAGATATTATAATTTCCATTTTATAGGTAGGGAACCTGAGATAGTAGACACATTATAAATATAATCACACATGCAGCCATTGTTTGGGGGCATGTCTATTTAATGATTAAGGGGTCATGATGCCATTTGAAATACATTTTATTCCTATCAAAAGATCGAATCAATCTAAACAAATCCAACATCCACACATTTAATACAGGAATATTTTGTCATGGTTGCCTCAGTAAGTCATAAACTTTATCAACTATAATCCCAAGACTATTTCTAACACATCCCAAGAGAGCAACTAAACTACATAAAATTATTCAGAACACAAAAGTATCTTGGCAATTATATAAAAACTAAATAAACAAATAAACGTACTCGTCTTTAAATGTAGTGCTAGAAAAAAATGCCATTTTCACTTCTTGAGATTTGCCACTGCTAGAGGTACACAAATTTCAAATTTGACAATAAAAAAAAAAATGCAGTAAGAATTCTCCTGTCCTGTGACGCAACTGCAACTCAGAAATTGTTCCTTTTCAAATACTCTGCAGCATTTCAAAGCCTCTTATCATGATACACAACTGTAACAAATTTGGCTGAATTAAATATAGGTCCAGATATTGTTGACGCATCGTAAGTTTCTAGCTCCCACAGACTCAAATAAGCTCTACATTTCTTTCAGCTTGAGTTAAATGAGAGAAACTGCAATTCATATTTCCAGAAGCAAGAGTGGCATATTTTCCAGTAAGTTTCTTGTTCTCGTTTTACTATTTTAAGAATTGTGATCACTCCCAGCATTGCTGTGTGGCAAGATCTGAATTCTGGTGGCTGATCATTTTCATGGCATGATGCTTCACTAAAACTGTCTCAAAAACTGTTTTCACTCATATTTAGCTTCAGTGTATTTATACACAAAGTACCATTTCAGTGGCGTCGTGCCAAGAAAAGAAATAGCTTGCTGGAATTTCAGTTGACTTTGTTAAAGGAAATTATTTTAAATTAATGTGGCTACTGAACTGCTGCCATCCTTAACCTCAGAAAATATATTCCTTCTAATTTTTGCTGTGAACATTATTTATTTAAGTTAAATTCCAGCTTGAATGTTGACCATAAGGAGTCTAACCCTTCCTGCTACTATTTCATATTCTTTTTCTAAACAAGGGAAACCACATGTTTGCTGCATTAGTATGCACGGCGAGATCACCACCATTAAGTGAAATCATCTATGTATTTTTGGTAGAATCTTTAACAACTTCCACGCCCGTCAGTGAAATGGAACAAGGCTGTTTTGTTTTCAGAGAGCAACAATTTGATCTCTGGTTTACTAGATGGCGCTCAAAATATTTTTCCATATGTTTTTCCGCAAAGAGAATCTGACATCAGCATGGTTTACCTTAACCAGTGAATGCAGGCTTTTTTCACCAAACATATCCCAAAGGAAGGTCAGGTCTTCCTGGCTATCCACATGTGGCTGCAGCTGGGCTGGCAGAGCCGCCAGCAGCTCATACAGACCTATAAAACGAAAATAAAACACAAAGCGTAATCTTAGAGTGATCTCATTAATTTCGCTTAAGGTGTGTGTAAGTGGCGGCTGGAACATGTCTTTTTTACTGGATTTGTATTCTGAGCCATCCAGCAAAACACTTCTCCAAAGAAGCAAAGGAAGCTTTTTGATTTTTCAATTCCAAAGAAGTATGTATTAACAGACTAGTTTTTACCTTTCACAGTTGTCAACATTCTGCAGTCTTCCAAGTTTACATAACCCGAGACAGAAAATGTGTACAAGCTTTCAAAAAAAGAAAAGGCATACATTCCTTTCCTTAATCGTTATTGCATTCCCTCAATTTTAGCCAAAGAGTGAAATGAGTCATGAATAGGAAAAACTTCCTTAGAAGAGCAGAAAATTGATAGAGTGATCCACTAAAAAGGTTTTGTGGCTTCCAAATCGCTTCTAATAACATACAGCTTCAAAACCCTTTGCATTATCTAACGTCCAAAATCAAGCTCTAAGAAGGCAGAATAAACCATCATTGATGCTGTATTATTTCAATCACCCATTAAAAAAGAAAAAAGAAAAAACTACGTAGAACTTAGTTTAAATCTGACTCTAATTTTGGGGGAGGTGATATGCTCTGAAAGAGTTAAGGTAAGAGATGCAGGTTACTCGTGGAGCTCCTCGCTAGAAGCTTCCTAGGAGCAGACAGTAGCGCAGTGTTCCACAGTAGCGTACGGCATAACCCATCCATCTCATTCAGAGGCCGTCAGACTCCTGTCCAAAAAAATGTTGCAACGGTCCTTGCCCGAGACTCTTCAGGGAGGTGACCTGGCAGAAGTCAATATCAACTCATAGCACATGTTTTATTTTCCAGTGGGATTACATGAGGTAAAAAGGACAAAATTCCTTTTATTTCTGTCTGCTGTCTACAAAAACACCAAGAACTCCTGGGATCTACAACACACGGGACTGTTGTTACTTCTGGTCTGAATAAGTACTGCTGTTTATCACAGGGACAGCTTTACACGATACTTAACTAGCAAAGAATTGTAGAGTAAATTATGGACTGCTGATCAGTATATCTATTATATTCCTAAAGCATTAAATAGTCTGATAATCAGTGACAATTCACGACCAAATGCATTAGGGCCAACTTTGAAAGTTAGAGATGTAACTTGAGAGATTTGATTAAACTCAAACATTCTTCGGGCTGTATCTGGCCAAAAAAAGTCTAAAATACTCTAGAAAAAGTATTACATTTTTGAGTATTCTTGGTGGTTTATATTTATTCCCTGAAAACCCTGGCATCTTGCCTAAACTAGCTCTTATTTACAATTTAGTAAATATTTTTAAGGTACCTCAACTTAACTCAGTGTATGCAGGTCTCACTTCACACACACACACACACACACACACACACACACACACACACACTTAAAGTAATCAGCATTGCCAAGGTCAGTGGTTAAGGTCAGAGGTTCAAATATGAAATTATATAAAAAGAAGGCAGATCTTCACTATTACTGATTTCAGGAGTAGTAAAAATAATTACCTATTCCTCGGTAACATGATTAGTTTAATTAATGATACTAATTCAACTGTGATATAATTTCTGAGGTATACTTATTGGGGGTATTAAATGAGTTAATACATTAGAATAGTCACTGGCATGGGACAAGTACTCAATCTGTTTCATATGTAACTCAGTGAGGTCCAGCCATTGTTTTAATTGATCACTATTGTTATTTATCATTACTATTACTGAAAAAGCAAAACTTTGAATCCTACAGACCTATATTCAAACTCTAGCTCTATACTTCACACATTTCACATAACTTATCTGAGCCTTATTTCCCTCCTAAGTTGAAAAAGAAACAGTAACCTACACATGTGGTAAAACTGTACGGAACAAAATACACATGCAAACACACACACACACACACACACACATAAGTGCGTGTGACACTGATGGAATCTGAATAAGGTCAATGGACTGTATCAGTGACAATTTCCCAGTTGTGATACTGTCCTATAGTTATACAAGAAGTTACCATTGGAAGAAACCAGGTCGGGTGCACAGGATCTGTCTGTAATATTTCTTATTAGGTTGGTGTAAATATAATTGCAGTTTAAAAGGTTAAAAATAATTGTAAAAACCGCAATACAACATGTGAATCTACAATTATTTCCAAATAGAGTGAAAACAAAAGAAGAAAGCCAATAGTTCCAAGATGGTGGATTAGATAAATGCTACATATGCCTGCTGACTCCCAAGATCACACCAAAATTACAAACAAATTATAGGACAATCAACCTCAAGAATCATCTGAAAACTAGCTGAACAGAACCCCTACAACTAAGGATATAAAGAAGAGGCCACATCGAAACTAGTAGTATGGGTGGAGATGTGAAATGGGCTGACCCCAAACCCACAGATAGTGGTTGAACACTAGGAAGGACACCTCGGTGGGGGAGGTTACCCAGAAGAGGGAGGGGTTCCAGCCCCACTCCATGCTCCCCAGCCCAGGGTTCCTGTGCCGGGAAGAGGAGTTCCCACAACATCTGACAGTGAAAATCAGCAAGGTCTCTGTCTGCCTATCCTGGTGAGACAGAAGGCAGCTGGAAACCCAGATGCCTACTTAAAAAGCCCACACACAGACTCATGTGCTTGCAAATACTCATCTGGTCTCTGGTGGAGGGGAAGCAGCTTGAGGGGCGCCAGAGACACATGGGGAAAGACTGAGTTCTATGGCTCCAGAGAGAGGGCTGGAGAGATAGGGGCCATTATCTCTGTATGGACTCTGCCTCATGTGTAGCCTACACGAGGATGCCATCTTTTCTATGTTGAACCCTCTTCCAAAGGGCCAAATCTGAGACCGCACTGGTCTGGTAAAATCCGCATGTACACACCACCTTAGTGACACTCTGGGTTCCAGCCCCACATGGCTGGTGCTGCATTGCCTGGAGAACTCTCAGCTGCTGAGCAGCAGGCCCAGCCCCCGCAAGCTGCAAAGGCCTCTTAAGCAGCAGACAGCCCACAGTGGCCCAGGAACTGTTGGTGCTGGGCTATGACTCAGACCCTGTGCTGCAGCTTGTCTTGGGCAGCTCTCGGGAACCTGAGGGCTGAGACAAATGGTGGCTGGCAAGGCTGAAATTACCCTGCACAGTAGACCCTCCTAAGAGACACCAGAAACAACACACTCAGAAGCCAGCTTCAGACCACACCAGAGCACCACCTGGTTAGCCCCACAAGCAGTGCACCCAAAAAGTGGTCTCAACAGGAACAAGAACCCATGGGAGCAAATCTCCCTCTAAAGGATCAGCACCCACACAGCAGCTCATACAGGAATAGCCAATCCTAAGAGTCAGTCAGTCTGGAAGGCAATCCCACCCACTGACACGCTAAAAGGAATCACGGCTCAACCACAACAGAAGAACACACACAATACAGACAAGGGACACTCCTGGAACACATCGCAAAGGAGATTAGGAAGACTGCACAACTGAACCACATGGGACACGTACTCCATAAGGCCACCCAGCAAAGACTGTACATCTACCTAATATATAGAAGCAAACACAGAGATGCAGGCCAGAATGAGGAAACAAAGAAACATGTCCCAAAGAAAGGAACAGGAGAAACCTCTAGAAATAGAACTAAGTGAAATGGAGGTAACCATCCTCCCAGAGACAGAGTTTAAAACACTGGTTATAAGAATGCTTAAGGAACTTAGTGAGAATTTCAACAAAGAGACAGCAAGCATAAAGAAGGACAGAGAAACCATAAAAAGAACCAGGCAGAAATAAAAAAACAATAACTGAAATGAAGACTACACTAGAAGGAATCAATAGCAGATGAAGCAGAAGATCGAATTTGCAAATTAGAAGAAAAGGTAACAAGAAACACCCAAACAGAACAACAAAAAGAAAAAAAGAATTTAAAAAAAATGAAGAAAGCTTAAGGTCTTTGGGACATGAAGCATAACAATATTTACATCATAGAAGCACCAGAAGGAGAAGGGTGGGAGCAAGGCATCGAGAAGCTATTTGAAGAACTAATGACTGAAAATTTCCCTAAGCTGGCAAAGGAAATAAACATACAAGTATAAGCCCAGGAAGCGCAAGTCTCCCAAACAAGATGTAACAAAATAGGCCCACACCAAGACACATCATAACTAAAATGGCAAAGTTTAAAGACAAAGAGAGAATCCTAAAAGCAGCAAGAGAAAGACAACTAGTTACTTACAAGGGAGTTCCTATAAGACTATCAGCAGATTTCTCAACAGAAACCTTCAAAGGAAATATTCAAAATGATGAAAACCAAGGGCTTTCTAAGACTACTCTACCCAGCAGAACTATCATTTAAAATTGAAAGAGAGACAAAGAGCCTCCCAAGACAAGAAAAAGCTAAAGAAATTCATTACCACTAGGCCACTATTACAAGAAATGTTGAAAGGACTTCATTAAGCAGAAGAAAGAAGAAAACAAACAAATGAAGGTAAAAAATATGAATAATAAAATGACAGTAACTACGTACCTATCAATAATCACTTCAAAAGTAAATGTATTAAATACTCCAATCAAAAGACATAGGGTAGCTGAACAGATAAGAAAAAAGACCCATGCAATATGCTGCCTATAAGAGACCCACCTCAGATCAAAAGACACACACAGACTGAAAGAAAAGGGATGGAAAACAATATTTAACGCAAATGGAAATGAGAAAAAACTGGGGTAGAAATATTTAGACAAAATAAACTTTAAAACAAAGACTATAATAAAAGACAAAGAAGGACATACATAATAATAAAGGGATCAATCCAACAAGAGGAAATCACCCAATAGGCATTTATGCACCCAACATAGGAGCAACTAAATATAGAAAGCAAATATTGACTGACATAAAGGCAGAGATCAACAGTAACACAATCATAGTAGGAGACTTTAACACCCCACTGATACCAATGGACAGATCTCCCAAACAGAAAATCAACATAAAACAGAGGTCTTAAATAACACACTAGACCAGGTAGATTTAATCGATATTTTTAGAGCATTTCACCCCAAAGCAGCAGAATATACATTCATTTCAAGTACACAGGAAACATTTTCCAACACAGACCATGTTGGGCCACAACAGAAGTCTCAATAAACTTAAGAATACTGAAATTATATCAAGCATCCTCCCTGACCACAATGGTACAAAACTAGAAATCAATTACAAGAAAAAAAACAGAAAACCACACAAATACATGGAGGCTAAATAATATGCCCCTAAATAATGAATGGGTCAACAATGAGATCAAGGAAGAAATAAAAAAAATACTTTGAGAGAAATGAAAATGAAACACAAACACCTAAAATCTGTAGGACACAGGAAAAGCAGTCCTAAGAGCGAAAGTCATAGCAATGCAGGCTGACTTCAAGAAACAAGAAAAATATCAAATCAACAGTCTATCTTTACACCTAAGGGACTGGAAAAAGAACTGTAAACAAGGCCCAAAGTGAATACAAGGAAGTAAAGATCAGAGGGGAAATAAACAAAATATAGACCAAAAAAAAAAGAAAGAAAGAAAAAAAAATCAATGAAACCAAGAGACAGTTTTATGAAAAGATAAACAAAATTGACAAACCTTTAACCAGACTCATCAAGAAAAAAAGAGAGTGGACCCAAATAAATAAAATCAGGAATGAAAGAGGAGAAGGGACAACAGACACCAAAGAAATACAAATACTTTAAGAAAATACTACAAGCAACTGGACAGGACAATCTGAAAGAAATGGATAAAATCCTAGAAGCATACAATCTTCCAAAGCTGAATCAAGAAGAAATATAAAATCTGAACAGATCAATTACTAACAACAAAATTGAATAAGTAATTAACAGATTCCAAACAAACAAAGTCATAGACCAGATGGCTTCACAGGTGAATTTTACCAAACATTAAAAAAAGAAATAACAACTATTCTCCTCAAACTATCCAAAAAAATCCAAAAGGAAGGAAGGTTCCCAAGCTTGTTTTACAAGGCCACCATTACCCTGATTCCAAAACCAGACAGCAACATTACAAAAAAAGAAAACTATAAGCCAACATCCCTAATGAACATAGATGCAAAAATCCTCAACAAAATATTAGCAAAACAAATTCAGCAATACATTAAAAAGATAATATGCCTTGATCAAATGGAATTCATTCCTGGTATGCAAGGTTGGTTCATTATCCACAAATCAATTAATGTGATACACCACATAAACAAAATGAAAAATAAAAATCATATGGTCATATCAATGGATACAGAAAAAGCATTTGACAAAATCCAGCATCCATTTATGATAAAAACTCTCAGCAAAATGGGAATAGAGGGAACATAACATAATAAAGACCATATATGAAAAACCCACAGCTAATATACTCAATGGGGAAAAGCTAAAAGCATTCCCCTTAAGAGCAGGAACAAGACAAGGATGGCTATTTTCACCACTTTTATTCAACCTAGTACTAGAAGTCCTAGCCACAGCAATCACAAAAGAAAAAGAAATAAAAAGCATCCAAATGGGAAAAAAAGAAGCACAATTGTCATTATTTGCAGATGACATGATATCATATACATACAGAACCCCAAAGATTCCACCAAAAAACTTTCAGAACTGATAAATTTAGTAAAGAAGCAGTAAACAAAATTAATATTCAGAAATTGGTTGCATTTTTCGCATTGGTTCGTATACACCAATAACAAACTATCAGAAAGAAAAATTAAAGCAATCCTATTTACAATTGCATCAACAAAATAAAATAATAAAATAAAATAAAATACTTAGGAATAAATTTAACCAAGGAAGTAAGAGACCTGTACTCAGAAAATTATAAGACATTGAAAAAAAGAAATAAAAGAAGATACAAATAAATGGTAACATATACCATGTTCACAGATAGGAAAAATTAATACAGTTAAAATGTCCATACTATCCAAAGCAATCTATAGATTCAATGCATTCCCTATCAAAATACCAATGGTATTTTTCACAGAACTAGAGCAAATAATCCTAAAATTTATATGGAACCATAAAAGAGCCTAAATAGCCATGACAATCCTGAGAAAGAAGAACAAAGCTGTAAGTTATCACACTACCTGATATTAAATTATACTACAAGACCACAGTAATCAAAACAGCATGGTACTGACATAAAAACAGACACACAGATCAATGGAACAGAATAGAGAGACCTAAAATAAATCCATGCCTATATGGTCATTTAATCTATGAAAAAGGAAGCAAGATTTTATATTGGAATAAAGACAGTCTATTCAATAAATGGTGCTAGGAAAACTGGCCAGATACAGATGCAAAAAAAAAAAAAAAATGAAACTGGACTACCTTCTTACACCACATATAAGAATAAAATAAAAATGAATTAAAGATGTAAATGTTAAGACCCAAAATCATAAAACTCCTAAAAGAAAACATAAGAAGTAAACTCTCAGACATTACCCTTGGTAATATTTTCACTGATATATCTCCTCGAGCAAGAGAAACAAAAGAAAAAAAATAAACAAATGGGACTATATCAAACTAAAAGTTTTTTTTCACAGCAAAGGAAACCATCAACAACAACAACAAAAAAGATATCGTACTGAATGGGAAAAGATATTTGCCAATGATACATCTGATAAGGGATTAATATCCAAAAATTATAAAAAATAAAAATAAAATAAAATAAACCTCATACAACTCAACACCAAAAAAAGACAAACCATTCAATTTAAAAATGGGGAGAGGACCCGAATAGACATTTCTCCAAAGAGGACACACAGATGGCCAACAGACACATGAATGAAAAGGTTCTCAATGTCACTAACCATCAGAGAAATGCAAATTAAAACCACCTCAGAGATACTACCTCACTCCTGGCAGAATGGCCATCATCAATAAATGAACAAAGAACAAGTGAGTGCTGGTGAGGATGTGGAGAAAAGGGAACCCTCAAGCACTGTTGGTGGGATTGCAAATTTGTGCAGCCACTATGGAAAACAGGATGGAGATTCCTCAAAAAATTAAATATAGAACTACCTTATGACCCAGCAATTCCACTCCTGGCTATTTATCCAAAGAAGTCTAAAACACTAATGTGAAAAAATATATGCACCCCCTATGTTTACTGCAGCGCTATTCACAATAGTCATGGGGATGTGAAGTGCAGTGTGGAGAATATAGTCAATAATGTTAACCTTTGTATGGTTATCGGGTGGGTGCTGGATTTGACAGGGGGATTTCATAAGTTGTATGGATGCTTGGCCACTGCCCTGTACACCTGAAAGTAATATAAAATAGTATTCAATGTCAACTATAATTGAAAATATATATAGTCACAGGATGTAAAATACAGTATAGGGAATATAGTCAATGGTATTATAATAGCTACCTACGATGTCAGATTAGTAGACCTGTTGGGGTTATCACTTTGAGAGGAGTGTAAATGTCTAATCATTATATTGTTTTGTACACTTGAAACTAATAAGAAAAAAGAAGAAGAAATTGTGGTAAATACGGTTGTTGTGTAACAATTCAACAGAACAATGCACATGGCAGCACCTGGCCCTATGCCTAACACAGAGTAGGCATTTGATAAAAAATAATGTTCTTCCTTCCTTTATGTCTCCTCTAGAATGAAAACATTTCAATGCAATGGTTCAAAGTCAAAACAACAGTTCAGATATACATTTTAACTGGACAAAATACCGTACTCAGAAATAAAACCACCCTAGTCTTGTATATATGGAACATGTTAACTTTACTCAAATAATGCTTAACCTTTTGTGGGAATAAGCCATATTATGTGCAAATTTAAAATAATTTATCTGTTAGCATAAGCTCATAAACCGAAGTTTTCTGCTTTTTAACTAGATTTATACAATCCTACTTTATTTGCCACCCTAGTTTAGTACGCTAGTGACGACAGCAGTCACTTCTCCTCGGGCCACAGTGCAAAGCCAGAAGAGGTAGGACAGTGCAAACCAGAAGTTAAAGAGATGGTTAAAAGAGCCCCTAGTGTGCATATAGTCTCAATGCAGGTAACATGGACAATTACTCCAATAAATTATATAGACCCCAGAAACCATCTCAGTCCATGCCGAAAACTGGGTCTGTGTTCCAACATGTGCTTCAAAGCACTCCTCTATTCAGTTCCTAGAGATCCAATAGTGAAGAACACTGTGAAATCCAGATGGTGTGGGTCCATGAGCTTCAGAGAGCAAGTAATGAGAGGTTAGACAGCAAGGCGTATCTTTAAAAATTTTACCTAAATCTACCTTGAGCAAGACCTGGAATGGTGAAAGTTACCCTGTACTCCTCTGTAGTCATTCAAGCGCATGGATGCTTCACTCCGATTAACATTTATAGTACCTCCTTGTATAAACCAAGGGCTGTTCATGGTTCTAAAGGTCTAAGAAATTGGCCATGAGCCCCGTCCTGAGGAGTTTACAGGGTCAAGAACAAGCACACGGGTCTATCAGTAAGTGCAGGACAGGGTTAAACTGCTTTGGCAAAGGCACGGGAAGTGGTCAATTCCTCCAGAGGAGGAAGACGACTCAAGGAAAGCCTTCCACAAAGAATATCTTCAGAGTTAGGTTAGCATTAGGTCCATAGCCTTCAAAGGCTATATTCCTAAGGACAGATTTTAAGGTGGCGGGGAGGGGGGTGAGGAGGGAGAACTCACCTTATATTTGGGCACATTTGATACAACATACGATCAAAGATACACATGAAAAGTTTCAATAAAATTATTTCATAGAAATGTTGCAGTGGAGAAAAAGCAGTATTTTAAAATGAGCGTATTTTATATACTGAGAGAAAAGAAAGCAAAACTAAAATATGTCAAGGGTCATTTGACTGATATGCACAACAATAATTACAGCAACTTAAAGAAAGGAGTCCATAAAGGTCCAAAGCTATGCTGGAGCTGGAAGGACGTGAGGTAGGACCCAAAGGAAAGAAAACAGGCCCAGAAGGATGCATTCTAGGTTGGAGAGTACCCAAGGTGAAAGGTCAGCAGTAATCACGTAAATCTATAGATTTTTAAATGCACTGAATTTCTGTAAGACTGAAGAAACATTCATGAGGACTCACTCAAACCCAAATTTCTGCTTTGTATGTTTACGTCAAGTATGGTCCAATCCAGAGACAAGAGCTAGGCAGTAATTTGAACAAGCAAAGTTTAATATAAAGCTTTTTGAGCCCTTGACAACACAAGTGGCAGAGGGTCAGCAATATTTTACATCCAGATTTACATACTTTAATGCTTTAGCAACTTCAAGTTGTCTTGTGATTTGTTTTTACAATATTTATACAAGAGTAGTACTATCAAGCTAAAGTCATATTTCCATCATAATCTTATCTTTATATAAGATATATGTAATAAGCAGGTGATTTGACCAAGGATTGGGGAAGGTAGATAGACAACACTGTCTGTGGGAGGAAGTGTGACTGTGTTGAGTAAACAATTTACCCCAAGTTATTTTATAATACATTTATCAGAAGATAATTACAAAGTGTCATCATCTGGGATTACAATGTCATTACCTTGCAAAATTACTCAAATCACAGGAATATATGACAGTAATTTTAACTGTGGGTGAAAGTTATCATCATCGTCAGACCCTCAACAATTTTTACCATGCCTAATAAAACTAGTTATTAAAAATTACATTTATTTCTATCCTATGCCTCCTCCTTAATCCATCCTTCTTACCACCAACTGATAAAGCTTCCTAAAATAATACTTAGCAATAATTGTAACCAGAAGCAATTCCTAGTGGTATTGATCATGGCTAAGAGAGCAGGTCCTCAAATAATGTCATCTCATTCAGTGTCATTTCATTATAACGTGGATGAGATGCCCTCGGAACTTACACTCTTGTTGATTAAATAGCCCGTGGTAAAATTGGTTTTGGTATACATCGCTTCACTTAAGGTCACAGAACCTATCAACGATGTAAATGAGAACTTACTATACAGAAAGGGCTATGGCAAGTGCTTCACAGGTTATCTCAGTTAATACTCTCCACAGTAGGTACTGTTACTATCTCCATTTTACAGAAGAAAATACATTTAGCCAGTAAGTAGGACTTAAACTCAACTCTGGCCTATGCCTCCTGTAATAATCCCATCATTTAAATCTTCTATTCAAAAACCTTCAAGAGATACTTTTAGGAGAAAAGTTAAATGCCTAACCTGATATCCAAATTACAGAGGGATCAAATATTTGAAATATTAAGTAGACGATTTCATAGAATATTTTTATCGTGTTGCAGTTAAACACTTTTCATAATATACAAAGAACTTAGAAACTATAAAAGGCAATGATTGATCAACTTTATAATAAAATTTTCATGCATCGAAAGAAACAAAGAAGTTTGCTAAGAAACAGCTAAAAATTATTTGCGACAGGGAAGTGACTTGTATTAAGTACACAAAAGATGAATAATCCAATAGAAAAAAGAGCAATGGCACTGGTGGCTGGAAAATGGTGGTAGAAAAAATACATGCCTCCACCCCACAAAAAATCAATACATAAATCAATGTTACATGTAATAAATAATTTTTCAAAATCAAGCAATCATTTTTCTCCTATCAATTTAGGAAATAATTAAGTTTGCAAATATCCAGTCTTGGCAAGAGCATGGGAAAACAAGCCCAGTAGTCATTTGGTAAAATAAACATTCATTCATTGAACCAGCTTTCATTGAACATAAGTTCTCTGTGCCAGAAACTGTTCAAGGTAACTGTAATATATTAGTGAAGCAAAAGACAAAGATCCCTACCTTCATGTAGCTAACATTCAGGGGCTGTGGGGGTGCCGAAAATACTACGCATTATAAAGCAAATTATACAATACATTGAAGATGACAAGTACTAATAGAAAAAGACAAAACGGAGCAATGTCAGATAGATCCAGTGCTGGCCCACTGGCATATGGTAATGACCAAGTGGTTAGGGTACACACTACGATGCAAAAATGACAAATGTGCAAAAACTTTTAGAAGGTAAAGGAGTTAGCCACGTGGATAACTGAGAGATAAGCATTCCAGACAGAGGGATCAGACAATACTGAAAATCCCGAACCTCTAAGACGGGGCGCGCCTGGAATATCTAAGAAAGGGCAAGGAGTCCAGTGTGACTGGAGCAAAGGGAGGAAGAGGAAGAGTTGTAAAAGATAAGAGAGGAAATGGGTGACCTTGGAAACGGCCTTGTAGGAAGAATATTGCAAAGAATTTAACTTTTATTTTAGAGAGAAAGAGCCATTGCAGTGTTTTGAGTGAAGGAGTAATATGCTCTAACTTACATTTTTAAAGCATCACTCAGGTTGCTGAGTTGAGACGCAACAGCAGGGGAGCAAGGGCAGAGGCAGAGAATACATTAGAGGGTCCATGTCGTGATCCAGGCAAAAGATGATGGTGGACTGCATCCAGGTAGCAGCTAGTGAAAGTTATGACAAGTATTGAAATTCTGGAAATTTTGAAGGAAGAGCTAATGATCAGTTTCTATCTGAATGAGGAGGTATGAATAAAAGAAAAGAAGGAAACACGACTCCAAGGTTGTTTGAAGTTGCCATCGGTGTGACCAGGAAGTTCAGATTTAGACCTATGAAGTTCCAGATAGCTCCGGGATATCCAGGTAGAGATGTGGTGGGCAGCTGGACAGAGGAGTCAGGAGTTCAGCAGAGCAGCCTGGGCTGACGATATACCTTTAGGAGTCATTGGCATATGGATGGTATTCAAAGTAAAGCCAAGAGCCTGCATGAGATCCCCAAAGGCATGAGTGTAGACACAGAAGAAAGAAGAGCCAAGGACTGAGCCCTGAGGTCTCCACAGTTAGGAGATGGGGATGCTGAAAATCACTCAGGGAGGAGGGGCAGCCGCAGGAGTATGATGTCCTGGAAACCAAGTAAAGCAAGAAAGAATGAATGATCCACTGCATCAAATGCCATTGACAGGGCAGGCAGCATAAGGACTGCGAATTGCCCACTGAATTTAGCAACCTGAGGTTACTAATTTTGGCATTGTGGTGAGTGAAGAAGACTGGATGAAGAGCACCAAGAAGAGAAAGAGACATGTTGGAAATCGCCAATGTAGACCGGTCTTACAAATATAGGCAATCCCTACAACCTCTTGCAAAAGACAATTGATGTCTGTAAGGGAACAGGGGTAAAGAAATTTAAGGTGAAAAAAAAACTGCGTATTTGTGTGCTAGTGGTATTAATCCACTAGAGAGAGAAATTTTGACAATGTAAGAGAGGGAGGGATTTGCTCGAGCTCTGTCCCTCAGGAGATGAGAAGGAATGGGGTCTAGCACACCAGTGGAGGGACAGCTTTCGATAGAAGCGTGGAGAGTTCACCAATGGTTCCAACAAGGAAGGCAGAGTGTGGGGGAAGCGTGAGGTAATTCCCTATGATGACTGCAGTATTTTCAGTAAACTGAGAAACATGGTCCTCTGATGAGAGTGAGGATATGGAAGAAAGTGTTTGCATTTGAAAAAAAAGGCTGGAAAGGGTCATCTGGAAGAATGGAAAAATGAATAAAGCAAGGAAGTCATAAATCGGTACACGTTATCGGCAGTATCAAATTTGAAGCTTGCATTCCCTGTGATTTAGTAATTCACTCATTTATTCACTCATTCATTTACTTCTAGGTAGCCTGGAGGGCCATCTGCAGGACCTAAATCCAACTCTCACCAGTGTTTAATCTAGAAAGAGAAACCGGAAGGAACAGGAAACAATTACTTTCATTTTTGCTGTATATAGCTCTGTGCTGCTTGAGTTTTTACAAAAATACAGGCATACCTCATTTTATTGTGCTTCACTGTGTTAAACTTCACAGATGTTGTATTTTTTACAAATTGAAGGCATGCTCCTCCCCAGCAAAAAGATTACAACTCCCTTTATCGTAATATTTGATTGTGGTGGACTGGATCAGAGCCCTGCAGTGTCTTCAAGGTATGCCTGGAGACATTACTTTCATAATTACAAAAATTTCACTTCTGGGTAATAATCTGATGTAAACGTTTTCCCAGCATTATAGCTCACAACTTCCCCTCAAATTCTGTTCCAGCCAGAGTGGACTGCTATTTGCTATATCCTGAAAGTGTCACTATATTCATGTAATCTTCCACCAAATCACTAGATAATTAACTTCCTGGTGATTGCTAATGCCGTCACAGTCCCTCCTTCAGGACTCCTGAGATTATCTGAAAGACAAAACAAGCAATGCTAACATTCTTACCACACAGTTTCATGAACAGGTTTAACGTAACACACTTGACAACATTTCATGGGGTGAACGGAGGAAGCTGGCAAACTCCCAAAACCCTCTGCATTTCAAAATCCTACCCGATCCTTTCCATCATCACTCCACAAATACTGAGTGCTTACTACGTGCCAGATACTGTAAAAGACAGGGGACACAAGGGTGAGAGGAAGGGTAAAAAGCAAAGTCATCCCCCAACGTAGTGTAGGAGATGACAATGAAAATAAATCTGAAGCCATTTATGTAAAGTAACTGTGAAAAGTGCTTTAATAAGGTAGGGGGCTGTGGCACCAAGGAAGTGTTAGAGTGGGTTGGGGAACAATTTCAGGGAAAGCTTCCTCGGGGACATGATGATTGTGCTGAGATCTGAAGGAAGTGCAGGCGTTAACTAAGGGATGATCAAGTAGGGAACAGAAAAATCTTGTAGGAAAAGAACGACACGTACAGAGGCCCTGGGGTAGGATGCTTAGACTCTGGAGCCCAACGACAAATACACATTCACAAAATAAAATACATAAAATCCAAATTAAATGCTAAGACATATGATTATGCCCAAGCATCACGGAGGCAGATTATAAAATGTAAGTTTATCTGGCTGGAATACATTAAGGGGGAATAAAAAGCTTTCCACCATAGGCAATAAAGTTAGGCAATGAGGGACCCCATGTATTGGGTAAAGCGTGAACTAGAGAGATGAGATATAATGCAGAAAGTGATCACACACCCGATCTGGGTCAATCTAGACGTTTACATAGTAAGGAATGGGAGGGAAGAAAAGAAAAATGACAAAATGGTCCCTGTTCTCAAAAAGCTTAACAGCTTTCAAGATAAACATAACGCAATAAATGCTTGCAAAAAACATCAATAACTATAAATTTGATGATATCAGTATTATGTATTCACTGACAAACTTCTGACATTATTGGCTTATGTAAACTATATGCCAATGCACGGTCTTATTTCAAAATCCAAACTGAGGGTCCAAGGAATCAATCATTTGTCATTAACACCAAATATGCTGAAATAATTGTGAACTCATCTTACAAAATGCCTCAAATGATACAGAAAAATAATATTAATTTCCTTACTGAGATAATTATATATACTTTCCACTTCCTTCCAGACTGCCAGTGTTAGCTATAATAAAGAAACACATTGGAGACAATCGGCTATGTCATGCCTTACTGAAATATACTCAGAAGAAATCTAATAAATTTGTGTTCAACTTATTCAATCATCCTGGATCTCTGGGCCCCTAACTCTTGAAGTGACAGTGGAAAATAGTTCATTAGATATAGAATACATTTTGTCATTACAAGGACTGTTCTCTTTTTTTTCTGGCAGAACTAAACCTCAGGGAATCTTGGCTACACACAGAGATGGTGGAAAAACCAGCCAGCAATATAATTCCCCTCAAGAGGTAGAACTTTTTAGAAAAATGGATCTTGCTTTTGAGCCTTTTAATGTTAGGTCTCTCAGCAATTGTCTTAAGAGTTCTTGACATACTCATATAAAAAAATGTCAAGATTCCTATTTACAGACTCCTGTTTACAGCTTAAATGCTTAAAAATGTTTGATAGATTATATCTCCCATTTCAAAGCTATATATTTCTATAGGAATACAAAAGAATAAAGAACAAGGGTATCCTTCACTCAAGGATACAACATTCTCAGAAGTCAGAAAAAAACTGCATCAATCAAGAATTTATACTCAGAAGTCACAAAAAGGCTTTACCATTTTGTGTGGACTACTTCACAAAATTCATCTTTATTATAAACAATTATCTTCTAAATCATTAAGATGGGGTGGGGAAGGGAAACAGGAAGCAATGGATAAAAAAGAAGTCAGAAAACCTACTTCCTACTCTGACGAGAACAAAGTCATAATGCTTTGTAGAAGAAGAAAATTACCAGAGTTGTCACATTTGTCAAACAATAAAGAACTGTGTTTTCATCAAGAAGACCACAAAGTATAGACACACTATCTGGAAAACATTAAAAGCCATCCAGGGTAAAGCAAAAAATAAAAGCCTCTACTTGGGTAAGCCTCGACCTTACCCAAGTGTTTGTGGCTCAGAAAGCCTAAAGAGAAGGCAAACAAGGGATGTGAACTATGATTTTACTAACTTGGATAGATTGAAGATGATTCATAGCTGCTTATGTTGACTTGCAGCCTAAGTGAAAATAATAATGCAATTTAAAGTTACTGGATAAAAGTGATGAGTAGGTAACAATTCAAAGTAGCAATGATGACTAACTTCAAATCAGCAGGGAGAAGACTGCAATAGTCTGATGGAGAGGTAGCCATGATTCACAAAGGGATAAAAAGAAAGGGAAACTGGGAAGGTAGGGGGTGGGGGAGGCTGCTGGGTCAGGAGTAGAGTATTTAGTACAAGAATAAATCTTCAGATTAAATGATCAATATGACATTAAAACTATTTACACATTTGGAAAACCCTATCCCCATATACTTGATAACAACATTGTGTGTGAAAGGCAGATATGCAGCTTCATCAGTTTAAAGTTCAGTGGGAGCTGATGATGGAGCATTAGGTAAGGCAGATACGTACAAGATGGACTAAATACTACTAAACTGAGGGGAAGAATAATATTTCATTTTAAGTAAATATACTACTGAATTATAAACACATTTAGTATTATTAGGGTGGTGCAAAAGTAATTAAGGTTTAAGAGGTTGAAAATAATTGCAAAAACCGCAATTACTTTTGCACCAACCTAATAATAAAACATTAAGACCTAATATGAACTATTCTAGTTCAAGAATCTGGCCCCTAACTTAGGCAATGACACTTACAATCAAACCCAGGATCAGCAATACTATATCCAAACACAATGAACAAAAAAAAAAAATCAAGACCGAGAAGAGTCTTATTCAGAGTAAAAATTTACTAAATAGAGGAAACGTTTTTGCTGTTTAGAAAAAAAACCTAGAATTTAAAAAAAAAAAGAACAGGAAATGCATACCAACTTACACTTATTTTAAATACCGAGCATGATCCAGGACTAATTAGAATCTCGACTCCTGATACGAGAAATGTTTTAACCAAAATTCATAGCGAATTTCACATATTCCTTCCCTCCACTTCCATAATAGCACTGTTTTAGAAATCTATGCCATAATCAACGTGTAAGATGTCATTATACACATTGCAGATATTCTGAAAAAGTCAAGGAAAAATATGACAAAGTATAGATCAGCGAAAGATCCATCTACATAAACTACAAATAAATCTCTGTTGGGGACAATTTATTTTCTATTGCTTTTTCACAGAGTTTGGACAAATATAAATTAATGTTATTAAACCAAAGGATATTAATTTCATGCTAAAATGTGATGTTAATTCTCAAAATAATAACATCTCTAAAACGTGAAAGCAGTCAAAAATACAGAAGCATAAAGAACTGAAGAAATTTTTCCAGTTCAGAAAACTGCTTCTGTAAAAATATAATATTCTGTACAAGACAGTAGTAATTCCTAAGAGAATAAATGTCTCAGAATTTGATGAAAGTGTTCCCGCAGTGAACAATTCACTCTTCTTGCAGATTCCAGATGCTCAACATTCCTGATTCAGAATGGAAAAATTTACTGTTAGTCTAGAGAAATTTAATATCACCATTCTTGTCATATCCTTCATAGCTTCATTATTAGAACAAGTCTGGGGAAGCTATAAACCTATGTTAAATGCTAAAAAAGATGTTCGCTGTGTTCAATCAGATTACATAGTGTAAGAAACCAAAATATCTAGAAATCATATAGGAAACGACTTGAGAAAAAGAAAAACAAATAATGTATTTATTTGGGGCTTGTGTTTTTTTTTGAGTTTTGATATTTGCATTCTGTACAGTATAGCCAGGCATAGGACCAAAACATTTTACTATAACCAAGGGCTAATAAACACTAAAGAACATATATCGACGCCCAGAACAACACTATAAAGTTTTATTATATTAATAAAATAGGATACACCAAGCTTTAAATTTTCCACTTTGTCAAAGGTAAAATAATCAGCACTATTCAGTGCCATTCATAACAGGCCTCAATTTTTCTCATTTAAAGAATGTTTTATTTCCAAAAGTACCTAAACTACTAAAATGCTTTAATACAACTCGGACAGAAGCATTCTCTTTTCTTACACTTTCTCTCAACTGCAAATAACTCATTAAAGCATTTAGCAAGCTAAGTTTTTAAATATACAAAACAATTTAAGCGATTCTATTGTTGTTTGCTTATACAATTACCTTCAAGTCTATAAAATGAGGGGCAAGTTAATAGAGGGTAAGAGCAGACACCTGTATATAACTTTCATTTTTAGAAGCAATCTCTAAGCCTTAAGTAGGTTCCAATTTGTAGCTAACTATGCATTCGTGGTATATGGCCTTGCACAGGGTACCCACCACCAAAGCGAAGATAACAGACAGTACTTTATGACTCTCAGCAGTACTCATCCAAAAGATAAAACCATAGCAAAATGAAAAATCGCTTCTAAAACTCTTGTAAATTATGGCCTATAGCTGTCTTTTAGGAAAAATTGATTACATTTACACTACATTTACCCAGTTACAGGACCTCCTTGCCTGGAATAGTCAGCTATAAAAGCTAAAGCACTGTATTTGTTTTATTGTAGTTAATATTATGATAGGATTTATTTCCATTTATTTCAATATTTATTATATATTTAAAACTTAGCAGAACATGTAGTTAGACAAAGCCAAATAGTGTATCTGGATTTTAGCTTACATTGCAAAGCAGCAAACCTAAATCTTAACTCTCATTATACTATGGTAGCCACCAGTCAGTGTAGTAAATGGTACCGTGTTTCCCTGAAAATAAGACCAGGTCTTATATTAATTTTTGCTCCAAAGGATTCATTAGGGTGTATTTTCAGGGGATGTCTTATTTTTTCACGTACAACAATCTACATTTACTCAAATACAGTCATCTTCTAGAACATTGTCATAACGTACTAAATGCGTCCGTCGGGCTGATGCTCTTAACTGGGGCTTATTTTCGGGGAAACATGGTAATGTACAGACCATAAACACTAACTTTAATCAGGAAGATAAGCGTTAGCAACAGAAAGTGAGGAGGCAGAAGGTGGCCTAGTGGTTGTACAAAATGAAAGTGTAGGAACAGAAGTAGGGGCTTCTCATAGAACTACTACAATCAACAGAGACAAAGAATGAGTGCTTAGCAGCTAATTTATGCTTCCCTGTTTTGCAATGAGATGAATAAAAAAACACCTAGCGTACAGTTGACCCTTAGCAAATAGTAGCTGCCATCATCACTTTTATCATAGCCTCTCAGAGGCTTGTTAGTTGAATTAATAAGCAGTTAAGTAAAAGAAAAGCTCCTAGGCAGAGTTCAAGAAAGAATGATCTTCAATGATTTTCTTTTCAAGTACAGAGGCTTCTCAATTTACGATAGGGTTACGTCCCAAAAGAATATTTTCAACTTATATGGGTTTAGGTCAAAAATGCATTAAAATACACCTATCCCACCAAACATCATAGCTTAGCCTAGCCTACCTTAAACTTTCTCAGAACACTTAACGTTAGCCTACAGTTGGGCAGTTATCTTGAGTTTCAGTTTACGCGTAATTGCCTTCATCTTCCTCTTCTCACCAGAAGCAGAAGACACAAATGGGCATTTTGTAGACATGATGGGATGCAAAACTACAATATCCAAAACACACTGGCAACACAGCACACTGCAGAGTACTGGTTGTTTACCTTCATGAGCACGTGGCTGACTGGGAGTTGTGGTTTACAGATGCTTCCCAGCATCACGAAAGAGTGATGGCCGGAAGCTCTCCAGGATGTCCCCAAGGAACTCAACCCAGAACAGAAACCAGGTTCTTGCCTTCATGGGAGAGAATTCAAGGGGGAGAAAAAATGTGGGAAAGCTCAGGAAGTTTATTAAAGCAAAAGTACACACTTGAATATGAAGTGCAGGCAAACTAGAGATTGAGTCACCCAAGAAAGTATTGATTAGGGTTTTTATCTCTTATGGGCAGGTATTTGAGAACGACACCCTGTTTCCTCCTCTCTAGAGGTGGGATCTCTGATTCCTTCCTTTTTGTCCTTTGGTTCTTCTGGAACTGTCATGGCACCAGATGCATGATGGGAGTCACAGTAACTGCAATGTAAATGAGATTATAATGACATTAAAATTAGCTAAAGGTCAGGCTCCAGTCATGGTCACTGGCCATGCCAGGCGAAACTAGTTCTGTTTATCTTTAGCCACAGGTGTCCCTGTGGTTCCTTGTTTTACTTCCTTGAAAGGAGGTGCCTCTTTGGGTATTCTGGAGGGGGTTAGATACCTTAGGCTATCTATCCTACCTCAAGGGTATGGCATATCGCTAGCCCAGGAAAAGATCAAAATTCAAAAAAGTATGGTTTCAGGCCGGCCTGATGGCTCAGGCGGTTGGAGCTCCATGCTCCTAACTCCAAGGGTTGCCAGTTCGATTCCCACATGGGCCAGTGGGCTCTCAACCACAAGGTTGCCGGTTCGGCTCCTCGAGTCCCGCAAGGGATGGTGGGCTGTGCCCCCTGCAACTAGAAAACAGCAACTGGACCTGAAGCTGAGCTGTGCCCTCCACAACTAAGACTGAAAGGACAACAACTTGACTTGGAAAAAAGGCCTGGAAGTACACACTGTTCCCCAATAAACTACTGTTCCCCTTTCCCAATAAAATCTTAAAAAAAAAAAAAAAATTTCTGTTAAGGATTAAGAAAAAAAAAAGTATGGTTTCTACTGAATGTGTATCACTTTTGCACCATCACAAAGTCGAACCATCATAAGTCGGAGACCATCTGTGTTCACCTGAAATATCCTTCATGATATCTCCAAGAACAATGTTACACAATAATGCAATAGTCGCACTCCTAAGAAACTTTGTGTTATCAAAAATGCACTAATAACCCTTGTTTCAATGGGGAAAAGATATAGTGGGTGAGAGTTCCTAACTAATGATAACTATGGTATTTTCATGCTTGAATTTTAATAATAAATGGGAGTAGCCTAAGCTAGAACTGTATTTGATTTTAAACTAAAAATAATAAATTGGTGGTTCACAACTGATAACCACCAACCTAAATGCTTCCAGCCTTTCAACCCACTCAAGTCTTCTCTAAACAGCTTGAAATTTTGTTTGTAATAGAAATCATAATCATCAGGGGGTTAAACCCCACCCCCAAAAGACCAGCCAACTACGGCAGCCAGATGGCTGAATTGGTTAGAACGCGAGCTCTGAATAATAGGGTTGCCGGTTCAATTCCCACATGGGCCAGTGAGCTGTGCCCTCCACAACTAGATTGAAGACAACGAGATTCCAGAGGGGCAGTCGGGTGGCTCAGTTGGTTAGAGCTCAAGCTCTCAACATCAAGGTTGCCGGTTCAATTCCCACATGGGATGGTGGGCTGCTGCGCCCCCTGCAACTAAAGATTAAAAACAGTGACTGGACTTGGAGCTGAGTTGCACCCTCCACAACTAGATTGAAGGACAACGACTTTGGAGTTGATGGGCCCTGGAGAAACACACTGTTCCCCAATATTCCCCAATAAAATTTTTTTTTTATTTCTAAAAAACAAAAAGCCCCAGCCAACTAAATCTGCAGAAACATAACAGAATATCCAGAAAGAGAGCTACTATATATAAATAATTGCATATAAGATAAAGGTAACACTTCAAGTCAGTTAACTAGTAAGAAATTATGAGCACTGAACCCTCCTGAATTACCATTTCAGGAAAAAATGAAACCAAATAAACTAGATCCTTATATAATGAAGCCAACCCTTAATCACCTCTTTACATCCAAGTTGTGTTATAAAAATTCAGTCTAAGAGACCTCTGCTATTGTAAAAATCCTTTCACAATATTTCCAAGGGTGATTTTTCTACAATCCTCACTTGTCAAGAAGAAGCAAAGCAAAATATATAGACTTTAGCTATTCCGTCCCATATCTTAAAACACGTTATTGAGCTTGCTGAACAGTATTTTAAAAATTTAGGTGGTTAAAGCACAGTACATCAGAAAGAGTTTAACTTTTAATGTGAGTTTTGGCAAATTAAATAGTTTTAAAATTTTATCAAGATTTCAATAGCTGTGGAATAGCAATTTAACTACATACTCACTGACTGAAACCACCTTCTTGCTTTGCCCTCCATTTTTACTGTAACTGCAGACCATGCATTCCTTCTAAAGGAAAAAAGATTCAATCTTTCAAATGACAAATTCCAAAAGGAATATAAACTCACTAAATGAGGTTCATATAACCAAAGAAAAAAGAATTTTTTTAATTAAAATTTATTGGAGTGACAATTGTTAGTAAAATTACATAGGTTTCAAGTGTAGAATTCTATAACACATCAACTATATATCACATTTTGTGTTCACCACCCAGATTCAGTTCTCCTTCCATCACCATATATTTGATCCCGTTTACCCTCTTCTGCCATCCCTTTCCCCTCTTACCCTCTGGTAACTACTAAACTATTGTGTGTGTCTATGAGTTTTTGTAAAAAAGAATCTTTTAATATTGAACAATTACTTAGCAACAGGGATCTGAAATGTACCAAAATAATCCTCAATCTATATAAGTTACTCAAACTGCTAACAAATCCTTTCTTGGACTGAACCCCATGATTGTGCTAAGACTGAAAAAGAAAAAGAAAAATGTACTTTATAACAATGAAGGATATTACAATACAAAACCAAGTGATTTGGCTAATTTTAGTCAACATTATATACATACTAGCATACATGGGAACCGGACTATACAAATAGACTCCCAATATAACTTCTCATATTCTTATTTATTTCATAAGAAGAACACCAAAAAAAATACTCCCTTTAATTTAAATGTTACTTAGTGTGACATGTTCTCCTGATTGAGAGACTAACAGGGTAACAAGGAGGGACCGTATCCAAATTGCTAACTGGGCTCCAAGCTTCTGAGGAAACAGTACAAGAGAGCAGATTCTTCCTATTATTACTATTGAGATATAGTTGACATACAACACATAATGTATTAGTTTTAGGTGTACAACATATAGGAGAGCAGATTAATTCTTGTTTCTTAAGGTGCAGCCTGCTGACCATTACAAGACCCAATGGTCTCTCATGTGGCCCACAGGCAGTTTCCACAGGGCATTTAGCACTATCAAAAGAAAAATGACTAAGATTTTGTTCATCTATGCTCAAATTTGCAACAAGATTGTGATTTTTGCAGAAATCTAGTACCGTCACCTTTACATAAGGCTGCACAAGTGCTGTGGAGGTTGTGCTTGTCAGAATTCTTTTATTAACTTCCATGCATTTGTCCACTGCTTACTGTGTTTGGAAAATCAATACTTTACATAAGTACAATTACAGCTAGTCATATATTCACTTGACTAAAATTGATCAAAGACTGACTGAAAATTCATTCACAGAAGTATAAAAGTAGTAACTGAAAATTGTAATACAAACATCAAGGTTCCAATCTTCAGATATTTATCATCTGAGTCCCGAATATTACAAGATTACAAAAGAAAGTAAATATAATGATATAATAAACTGACACTATATAATATTAGCCCTCACTCAAACATCCCTTCCCACCTAACACATGCCACTATACTCTTGGATGCCATAAACATCACTTCAAAAACACAGGATTTCACAATGCTGACAAAAATAATGCCGAAGAACTGCTTCAACCATAAACAATGATGGTGATGAATGAGCCTCTGAAAGTAGTCTGCCAATTACCAACCAAGGAAGAAAAAAACTAAAACACTTGACAATACACTGCAGTTAAAAAAAATAAAAATTGAACATCAAACTTCAAAAGAAAACAAAACCTGGAGAAATTGAAGACTTCAAGTATTTGGTTAAAGTGCCATCTTTATTACCCTGCTAAAAACAAAAAACAAAGTACTATAATAAAATGTGTTAAGTAGTATTACGCCAATAAAAAAAAATTCAGTATTCTTCATCCATGTTAAGAATTAACACAGAAAAATGAATAAACAAAATGTAGTATATTTATGTAATGGAATATTATTCAACCAGAAAGGGAATTAAATTTTGATACATGCTACAATGTGGATGAACTTTGAAAACACGTTAAGTGGCATAGGTCAGTTACAAAAGGCCAACTACTGTATGATTCCACTTATATAAAATATACAAAATAGGCAAAAATCTAGAGACAGAAAGTAGAATGGTGGTTGCCAGGGGTTGGGGGGCAGGTAGAGTTATTGTTCAACAGTTACAGAGCTTTTGTATAAGATGACGAAAATGTTTTGGAAATAGTGGTGATGTTTACACATTTTGACTATAATTAATGCTACTATAATGTACACTTAAAATGGTTAAATTGGCAAATTTTACATTACATATATTTTACCTCAATTTAAAAAAAACTTAAAAATAAACCATATAGACATCATTAAACATTGTACTCTTTTTAGCTAAAACAGAAGTCATACTGTTGCCATAAAGATTTTAAAACAAGCCTCAAAATGAAAGACAAATATTATGTAAAAATGAAAACGACTGGCACAATTCCTATATGAAATGACTCTGCTGGACTCTGTAACAGCAAAGGTATGCAATGTGGAAGAGTAATTGCTATCATGCAGGCATGCTAGCAGGTATTTACCTTAACCATTGGAGGGAACTACTGAGACACTTTGCACCTGTTAGAGCCTTTGTGAGAAAATGAAACAGTGATTTTTCTACTTATCAAAAACCAGTATTCCATGGAGAGGACTGTTTCACCTAGCCCATAAGTAGTTTATGAGCTGTGACAAGGACAAGAATAAGTGTACTGATTCTGTTTTTAAGGAACACAAGTTCTATGTACACGGAAGTACACCACTACAAAAAAAAGTCACACCCAAATGCCAATTCACACACTGCTTTTTGTTCACAAAGAACAGTTAACCACATGCCTAATAACCTTGATTTGCTGTAAAAGGGAACTGTGAAAATATAAATATGTCTTCAAAGCTGCAGGGTATATTTGTTTGGGGGAATTATTTGAAGAAATGATCAGCAAGTTCAAAACTTTGCTTTCCCACAATAAAACATATCGGGGGGATGGGGGAATGATCACATTAGTCTTTTCAATGAAAGATAAAACAAAACATTTTCAGGACATTTACAATGCCAATAAAGTCCATTTCTGTTATTATACTTCAAATGGTTCCTTTAGTTGTGTGTCTCAGTGATATATTAAATATCTTCAATAACTTTCATTTATCACTTTAAGGATAAAAACATTATGATTTTCATGTTGGAAATAAGGTTAACTGGATTTCTTAACACTCATCCATGGTACAAACTACTTGAACATTAGCTGAACATTTATTAAAGAACAAAACTTCTTATAAAATATGTATATTTTGCCAAAATTTAAAACAATGTAGAGATAGGAAGGAGATCAGATACAGTTCCAAAAAGAATGATTAAAATGGAAAATAGGTGAGAGTTACTCAGAAAACAGGATAAATAGGCCAAAAGATGTAAATACAGAAGAGTGATAAGAGAGGTAGCAGATGCAAAAAAAATCTTACACATATTTAACTGACATACCAGAAAGAGAAGACAATGGAGTAGAGGTAATATCTGAAAAGATAACAATTGAAATTTTTCCAAAACTCATGAATTACATGAATATACACATTCAAAAAGCCAAAAAAAATTCAAGCACGATACAGAAACAGAAATCCCACCTCAGCACGTAAGTGGAAATACTGACATCCAAAGCAAAAAGAAAATCTTAGAAACAGCCAGAGAAAGTAGATCACAACATAAAGGCATAACAATAACGTATTTAAGGTTTTCTTTTTTTAATAGAGAATGAAAATACATGACAAAATAGCATGTAGGTTGGAAGGGAAGTACACAGGGTAAAAGTGTTCTAAGACCCTTGGATTTTACAGGATGATAATAAAGGTACCGATGCACGTGAGATTTTTATAATAAAGAATTCAGGTTGTAATTTCTAAGGTAGTCACTAAAACAACAAAAAGAAAATGTATAACTACAAGAGAAAGAAGGGAAAACCATAATAAAAAAAGAAAAATCTTAATCAGTCCAAAAGAAGACACAAAAGTATAAAAATAAAAAAAAGGAAACTTAGAAGAGTCAAGACAAAGAGAAGCCACAAAATACGAACCTAGTAGGAAAAAATATATACTTTAACATATAATTTGTTTAAAAGGTTTCATTCACAAGCAAAATAATAAATTTATATTCTTACAAATTTAAATATATACAACAAAATGGACAGAACTATATGATAAAACCATACTCATAAGGGGAAACTTTAAAATATACTTCTCTTAATAACAGAGAATAATTTAAAAATCGATAAAAATACAAAAACATATAAATAATTAACAAACTAGCCGTAAGTGGCGTATATAGAAAGCTATACTCAGTGACTGCAGAATGTACCTTCTTTTTAAACACACAGAATACTTACTAAAATTGACCAGATAGCTGAACATTAAGTATAAACAAATTTCAAGGGACTGAAATAACATAAATTAAGTTTTCTGACCACAAAGCAATTAAGGTAGAAATCAGTAACAGAAAGATAAATGAAAAATATCCTTATTTGGATATTTTTAAAAAAAAATGTAAATAACCAATGACAAAATAATTCTAAGATAAAACAAAAACTTAATAAAGTTAGAAAACATTTTTAATTTATGGCATAAAATGTAACCAGACTTAGGAAGAAAACAGTCTTAAATAAGAACATTAGAAAAGATGAAAGTTGAAAATTTATGAACAAATTTTCATAATTAGAAAAAGAACACAAAATCAATGAAATAAAAACAAATACACAATAGAAAAAAATTAATAAGGCTAAAAATTATATCTAAAAAGACTAATAAAATTGGCAAAACTTGCACTATCAAGCAGAGTGGAAAAGAGTACAAAAATTGTCAATATCAGGACAAAAGAAGAAAACATTAATACAGAAATTGCAGATGTGAAGTAATATTGTAAGTAACATTTTCACAAATTTGAAAATTTTGATGAAGTGGACCAAGTGTGAGAAAAATGTAAATCACCAAAACTGGCTCAAGAAGAAATAGAAAGCCTGAGTAGTCTTTAAAATTAGTCACCAAAATTCTTTTTTTTTTTAATTAAAGTTTACTGGGGTGACAATTGTTAGTAAAGTTACATAGGTTTCAGTTATACAATTCTATAATACATCATCTATATATCACATTGTGTGTTCACCACCCAAAGTCAGTTCTCTTTCCATCACCATATATTTGATCACTTTTACCCTCATCTACTACCCCTCTCGCCCTTTACCCGCTGGTAAACCAAAATTCTTAACAAAAAGAAAAAATCCAGGCCCAAGTAGCCTAAAAGTTAAGTTCCACTCAAGTAAAAACTAATTTCAATTTTTCACAAATTTTTCCACAGAAGAATAGACACTCCTCCCAACATATTACGTGAGGCCAACATGACTTTGTGAAAATCTCGTAAGAGAGAAGGAGAAAGGAAAATTACAGACTAAACCCATTCATAAACACAGAGATTAAAACTATAAATAAAATATGAGCAAACCAAATCCAGCAGATTATATTAAAAGAATAACAACTTATGACCAAATTGGGTTTACCTCTAAAATACAAGTTGGTTTAACAGTCAAAAATTCAATAAAATTTGCTGTATTGAGATTAATACAAAATAAATTATATGATCATTACAATGAATAAAAAGCACCTGACAAAATTCAATAGCTAGTCATTAAATAATTTTTTTGTAAACTAAGAATAAAAAGAACTTCCTTAATCTAATAAAGGGCATACATGAAGAAGAAAAAAACTAGAGCAAAGATGACAAACAAGAAATATTGGAATAATCCCTTCTGAGATACAAGGACATGCACTCTCACGCTACCAATAGTCAAGTTGTAATGAAGGTCTCAGAGGGTAGCACTGCAAGTAGAAGATAAAGGACATTCCTTATAATGTCATGGTGAGACAACTGAATATCCATGTGAGAAAAATTAATTTGGAGCTCTACTTTATACTTACACAAAAATGTATTCTAGAGTTCTAAAATCATAACAGAAATGGAAAAAGGAATAATTTCACAACCATAATTTAAAGTATTCCATGAATCAAATATAGAAATCAGTAACCATAAAGGAAAATGGTGCTCAACTACACTGCACATAGAATGTAACTTCTGCACATAGAGTAAAGGAGGACAGCAAAAAGAAGACAAGTCACAGAATAAGACAGTTTTAACACATACAATTAACAAAACTGACAAAGGACTGGCATCTAGAAAATAAAACACGTCCCACACATAAGACGATACAATAGAAAAATAATTGAAAGACTCCATCAGTACTTCACAAGAGAGAAAATCTAAATGGCCAAAATGAGAAGGTGCTCAACCTCATTAAGAATCAAAAAACGCAAATTAAAACTACAATGCAGTATCATTGTACATCCACCGGATGAGTCGCAAAATTTTTAAAGCCTGACGATAACAAGCGACGGTGAGGATATGGAACAACAGGATCTCTCCCACACTATTAAAGACGTTGTAAATTAGATTAGTACAAATATTTGGGGAAAGGAATCGACATTCTCTTCTAAAGTTGAAGACAACTGTACTCTATGACCCAGCAATTTGACTTCTAGGTACATAAACTATAGGAATGCATGTGTATGTGCACCAAGATACAGGAAAAAGAATGTTCTTAACAAAACTTTTCATAACTACCAAAAAATTGGATACAATCCAAATGTCCATCAACAGTAGAATGCAGAAAGAGTGATTTATAACTCTTTCTATACAGTTCTACAACTGAATATTCATAACTGAACAAAACACATCTAAACACAGCATGGGCAGTCTTGACTGAAAAAAAAAGGCACAAAAGAATACATAAAGGCATTTTGGGGCTCTAATTAAGGATGAATTGCTTCCAAGATAAATTTAACTTGGGTGTAGTGAGAATATAGTTACGTAGTGGCATATAGTTACATAGCTCATTATGGTTGTACATATTTAAATTATTGTCCCAGGAGAAAAGATTTTGATTACTCCAGCAACCCACGGTGCTGCCTCAGTTGGCTTCATGACACAAAGATGCAGGGCCAGAGGATGTACGTACGTATCAATGTAATCAAGTTCTATAGCAACTGGCACGGGAAGTTAAGAGTAGTTTGAGGTGTACCCAGTCAGAAGCTAATTTGTAAAACTTCTACCAATCACCAGAGTTACAAAATTGTAAGCAGGGAAATCCATTCTCATTTATATCAAGTCAAAATGGAAACTCTATTCTGTCAGCAATATATTCAATAATGCACCACACGTTATTTTTCTTTATAATGGGAATCATGCAAAGTAAAATTTATCAGAATTTCTGCATGAAGTTCAATGCTATTTGCATCCAAACTATCAATAATAATTTTATAAATGGTTAGTAACGTAAGAAGGATTGTGTGAAATAATAGAAAATATATATACGGGTCTCTGCCCCCAATGGCTAACACAGAGCTTCTATATACTTTCCTGTGTGATAGCAGTGTCTTTTGTTCTAATGAGATTACTCTGGGTGAGCTCCTCGATAGCTGCAGGATGGGGGATGGTCACTGAAACGACCAAGCCATGATTTGAAGCTTGGAATTTTCAGCCCTATCCCCCATCCTCTGGGAAGGTACTGGAGATTAAGTTAATAATCAATCAGGCCTACATGGGGAAACTTCCATCAAATTCCCAAAAGCATGGGAGTTTCCAGTGAGTTTCCAGGTTGGTGAACACATCTACATGCCAGGAGAGTGGCACACCTCAACTCCACGAAGACAGAAGCTCCTGGGCTTGTAACCCTTTCAAACCTTGCTCTATATATCACTTCATCTGTATCTGTATCCCTTATCATATCATTTATTATATAATAAACGGTAAATGTACATAAGTATTTCCCTGAGTTCTGTGAGCTGTTCTGGCAAATGATCAAATTCAAGAAGAGGATCATAGGTACCTCCGATTTGCAGCCAAGTCTGACAGAAGTTGTGGGTAACCTGGGGACGTATTACTTGCAACTGGCATGTGAAGTTGGCTGGGGGAGGAGTCTTGTGGGACTGAGCCCTTAAACTGTGGGATCTGCACTAAACCCAGCTAGTTTCAGATTTGAATTGTAAGACACCTAGCTGGTGTCGCACAGAATTATCTGGTGTGGGGGAACGAACACACACACACACACACACATACACACACACACACACACACATTTGGTTTCAGAAGTATTGTGAGTAAAGGAAAAACACATGAGTTTGGATTGGATTATCTTTCTCTTCTCTTTAAGAATATATTACAAAATCACAGGATCAAAAATAGGTCGCCAAAACACATAGAAAACATTACAGAGGTACGTCAGGCAATTTATTAATAAAAATATTATGCTCTTCCCCTTAATTTTGTAATATTTATTTTATGGATCCACTTTATTTATAATTTATGATTTTTTTCTCATTCTAAATAGTCACCACCCTTAAAAAAAATCCATAGTATAATTCTATTTATAAAGTTCAACAGGCAAAATTAAACCATATTGCCTAAGATGCCTACATAAATCATTACCTAGGTTTATATATAGTGTGAGACAGGATTTTTTTTTTAATGTCCATATCTAAGGAGGTTGAGGGGTTGTGAATGAGAAGAAATACACAGGCTTCTTTTAGAGTGTTAAATTTCTTGATTGAGGCAGACCACATAAACGTTGGCATTATAACCACTTTTAAAACTATATTATAAAAGTTTTATGTGCATTTCTGTGTATATATATGTATATATACATATATATTATATTTCACATATGATATTTATAAAAATCATACTTAAATTTATAAACCTAAAATAACATAGGTACTATGCAGGATAGGAATGATTTCATAAAGATTACAAACAAAATGGTACTATCACAGGAATAAAAGTAAGACCAATTCTCTAACTAATAAAAGTTGTTTTCCATGGAGGTTAATAATTCTAATACTTCTATACATATACACTGGAACTGAATAATTAAGAAAATGGATAGTGAATAGTGGTGGCCAGCTTTCCACTACTGGAGTGGGAATTTACAGATCCAGAGAAGGGAGGTAGAATGATCCATTTGCTAAGGATTAGAGGAGGAGACCTCAGTAAGAATTCATACGTAGCTTAATACAGTCACAGCTGATTAAGCACAGAAATGTTTCTGTGTCTATACACACGGGTTACTATACATACATGTATTTCTTTGCCCTTGTCAGATGAGAGGGCCAAAAAAACAACACTCCGGTAGCAGTGTGCAAACCTATCAACCGAGGTCTTGGTTCCTAATCCCACCTCCTAATACAAAGAACTAGGGCTCCTTAGAGAAATGGCAGATTCTAGGAGTCGGGCACTATAAGACAATCCTGGAGCATCTTGCAGTGCCAAAAGTAAAGAACTGTTAAAAACAAGCCACATGGGAGCATATCAAAGGAGCCAACTGAAAGACCTCCCAATGGCCAAAGCTGGAACAATTTGAGCAACAAAATAAAGTAGTACTGGATTACAATCCAAAGTACGAATAAATATCTATGAGTCTACATAAATATTAATAAATGATTAAATAAATTAATAAATGGGAGAGAAGAGACAAAGAATGCCATATAATTTATACAGCTACTTCACCCTGAAAGAGGGGGAGCATAACACACTATAACACACTCTGACAGTGTGGGCTGCGCATGGAGCTCTCCTTCCAAAGAGGACAGTATGGGATGGGTGGGAAAACAGAGTAACTTTACGGTAGAAAATCCTGGCAAACACTACTTCAACATCAACAGTCATAAATCAAGTTTGATACTATGTACTCTTAATATCAACCAAGGTCTCGGCACTTTATATCAGACTAATTCCAATAGAGGGAATTCTACAACACACCTGATCAGGACTCCTGAAAATTGTGAAGATCATCAAACACAAGGAAAGTCTAAGAAAACTTTAAGGTCAACAGGATCCCAATGAGACAATGACAACTAAATATAATATTAGATCCTGGAACAACAAAAAAACAGATATTAGGGGAAAACAAAGAAAATCTAAATAAAGTATAGATTTTAGTTAACAATAATGTATCAATAGTTATTAATTGAAATGAATGTATGAAACAAAGATAAGACGCTAAAAATCGGGGAAACAAGGCATAAGGTATACTGGAATGCTCTATATTATCTTCATAATCTTTCTGTAAATCTAAAATTACTCTAAAAATAAAGTCCATTAAAAATTTGTTTTTTTAATAAGATCAACAGATCACAACAGCCAAGAAACAAAACCCAGAACATACGTAATGCTAGTATACAATAGAGGGATCATTACAAATTTATGTTAAAAGGATGGGCTTTTGAATAAGTAATTCTGGGGACTATTGGCTGTTCATGTGGGAAATTAAATTACTGCCTAACATCACATACAAATCACAGTTGGACTAAAATTCCAAATGTGTAAATCCAAATTTTTAAAATTATTGGAAGAAAAGCTTAGAGAATATCTTCAGGGAAGGAAAGGCCATCTTAAGCAAAATAGAAAAAGCATTAACCTACAGAAAAGATTTGTCTACACAAAAGTTTTCAACTTGTACAAAAGAAATGCTATTATTTGAGAAAGAAAAAAGGACAAATGACTGACCATAAAAAATGGCGTTTGACCTAAAATGATCCAAACAATTAATATACAAAACACAAATAGAGAAATTCTGCAAATAAATAAATAATAAACCAATAGAAAAATGGGGAAAAGATATGAATAGACTATTCACAGAGGAATAAATGGCCATTAAACAAATATAAATATGCCCAATGTCAATAGAAATGCATACTGAACATTTAAGATACCATGTTTTCCCCATCAGATTGAATAAAACTAGGGCTTTCATTAACAGTAGTTTGGTTCATTCAATTGTGATACTATGGAAAACAATGTGTTAGTTTAAAAGAATGAGGCAGATACACACACAAACACACTCACACACACCATGAAATATCTCTCCAAGATATATTACTAGGTATAGAAGGAAAGCTAGAAACAGTCCAGAGTATGATGGAATCTGTGATTAAAAAGTAAAGACATAAAACAATATATTTATGTACATACATATGTGTTTAATGTACAGAAAATTCTTGAAGGATGCCCCTCAAACAGACAGAAAATGAGACAGGGGGAGGGGAAGAGTGGGGAGTAACCATTCATTTCTTTTTTTTAATCTAGGCATCTTTGACAATGAGAATGCTTTTATGTATTACACGTATAATTAAAAATTGTTTTTCTTCGTGAAATTAAGTAGAAACAGGAAGAGGGAGAAGTGGCAGAAGTTTTACGCTGAAAGTATCCTGTGCATTGGGATTGCTGTTGTGCCGGTTTCCTTCTATAGGAGCATCTGCCCTTTAGTTATGCTAACTCTGTTCCCCTGGAGACCTGATAAGGAAACAACAGCACCAACAGCACTGACATTGCTAAGCAACACTGCTGACGGTATACGTGACTCCTGACTGGTAACAGCATCTGGTCTGCTAGGAACTACAAGGGAACCACAACCACCATACTTTGGGACTTCCCTAAATGCAGTGACTCTTGGAACAGGCACGTCCTCTCTGCCTGACTCAAACCTTGGTGGGACATACAGGTCAAAAAATATCACAAAGCCAAGCATGAGTCACACAGGCATTTTAGATTTGCACCAAGTGAGCCAGCTATGTGTGGAAAAGTCCTTTTCAAATGCTAAATAGCCTACGCTATTTTTCATGACTGACACCTAAACTGCCTTTTAAACTATAAATACTCCATTTTAATCATTCCCCAAGTTAGATGTAAGCAACACTATTTTGCATTCAATTAAACTAAGGTATTTTTGGTGAATACCAAGGCATAAAACTTAAATTCATTACACAACTGTAATAAATTTATGATTCAAATAAATTTTATCTATTAATTTCCCAAACCACTATGGAAAGTTAAATCCTTCCTTTTATATAATACAACACAGTGTGGGACTATATAAAACTAAAAAGAAGAAAAAAAGTTTCCAAAGAGTTAGCCTCCAAGTTAATGTCTTGAGAAAAAAAGATTTTTATGTCATTTAAAAATCAAAATCACTTCCTAAGAAAAACTACCCTGAATGTAAATCACAGTAGGGAAAAAATATATATATCACTCTTGATGAATAAAGATGAGATAAAACTTGCCAAAATGTAAGTGTGAATATGCTTTAAACAGCAAAGAATGATACTTGAAATAGTGCAAATAAAAATGCCAACATAACATAATACAACACGAAATCAAATTTGTGATTCAGCTTTTTAAAAATTATGGTGCCAGTAACTGTCTAGTGTGAGACAGCTATTTCAGCTGGTTATAGAATGGTATGAACAGAACCAAATTCAGCATGGTCAATGCTACACAGAAAACTTCCTTTTTAGTCAGATTCTATGCCATCACTTCTTTTGAGGGGTCTTAAATTGCGTGTCGTAGCTCCCCAAACCCACTCACATTCTGTTTTCCTAGTTTTAGGAAGGATCCAGGAACGTGCTTTTTTTTTTTTTTAAGTGCTGATTCTGGGGAACCCCAGAATAGGACTTCAAAGGGGCATTGATCATCCCCAGTCTGCTGCCCGAATCAGGTCAGAAGGAGGGATTTCACACATTACACACATGCGTAAGTTTTTTCCTTTTCTTGGAAATCTTTATTCCAAGTATCACTAAGTCTTACAATGGATGATAAGGCGAAATGTGTCTGTTTTAACTGAATCCCTTAATGATATGTATCAACTTCAGAATGGTTTTTAACCTCTGATGACAGGAAGAAAGAAAATGGAAGAATGGGTTAGGGGTAATGTTTCACTTCTTAAAGAAAAAAGTGAGAAGTCTGAAGCAAGTATGGCAAAAAGCTCATATCCCTCATTAAATCTGAGTGAAGCTTAATTTGAATATCATTACAGTAGTCTCCCCCTTATCTGTGGTTTCACTTTCCACAGTCAACCATGGCCCAAAAATATTAAATGGTAAATACCAGAAATAAACAATTCATAAGTTTCAAATTGTGCACCATTCTGAGTAGTGTAATGAAATGTCCCGCCCTCCCACTCCTTCCCACCTGGGATGTGACTCATCCCTTTATGCAGTGTCTGCACGCGGTATATGCTCCTCGCCTGTTAGTCATTTAGTAACCATCTCCCGTTATCACATAGTCCAAATCACCCTTAGTTTGCTTCAGAATGCCATATTCACATAACTTTTATTACAGAATATTGTTATAATTGTTCTATTTTATTATTATTATTTTGTTAATCTTTTACCATGCCTAATTTATCAATTAAACTCTATCCCAGGTATGTACGTATAGAAAACACATCATATATACAGGGTTGAGTACTATCCAAGCTTTCAGACATCCACTGGGGGTCTTGGAATGTATCCCTCACAGCGAAGGGGAGACCACGGTGCTTGCCACACTTTTGTGTATGCTTAAAATACGTAATATTTTTTAAAGAAATGTAAATGCACATTACCCCAAAAGGCTGGACAGTACAAGACCATCAGTATAAGCCACCACACAGTCAATCAAAGCCCTTCGATAGATAACTTGCACGTTGGAAGGATGCATTGATTTCACACCCCTCGTGTTGGTTACAGAAAAACAAGCATGACCAGCTTGCACTTGCTTAAAGCAATGCTGTTTTTCACAGTAAGCGAGAAGATTTAAGTCAGGATGGAAGGAAACTTCCCCTCTGGGGTTCACATACCTGTGTCACTACCAGGTCCTGTTGACAAAGCTGGCATGATGAAGGCTGGACACTGCACTCCAAACACTCGCTGCTCAGAAAGCCGCAGGGAATTCCAGCTCAACGGCCCGCAGCCACGCTGTCTACCAAGAATTATATATCGCGCAGGCTGTTTCTACAAAGAAAAGGAACAGTTTTAAATAATAAGGAAGATTACTAAATTGCAATATTCTGTAACTAATTTGTATTTCAAACCTCTATGAGAGAGATCACAATTCTTCAGAATTTTTTCTACAGACTATATGCAAATATTAAGCGTGAGAGTTTTTTATTTTGATGTGAAATTTCTAATTAAAAACATGAAAGTTTTTCATGGATGTATCAAGACTTCCTCAAAGATTTTTACCATTGGTTTGAGGACAGATGAATGCATAGATGGAGAAGTTAAAGAAGCTTTCATAAGCCAATGCCATTTTAATATTCCTTCCCCTGTTATAATTCTAAGCTATATTTCTAATGTAGAACAGAAACTTTATAAATTGTCAACAATTTATAACTAATTGTAATTTTTAAAAATAGCTCATCCTAATATGACAACTGCAAAATTTTCTAACTGAAAACTGCAAATAACCTTGAAATACTAAAATTGAAGCAAGATGTTATCATAGATTTACAGTAGTGTTCACAATCTAAACTAAACCTAGCAATCCAAGCTACTATACAAAAGTAAATTCTTTTAGTAAAAATTAAGCTTTGCTGTATCTTGGAAAATACCAATTTTTTTCAATAACTATTTTAACTAATGTTTATCCCAAAATAAGCAGTAAAGGCATTAATTATAGTAGTTAAGAGCAAAAACTTAGAACTTAGAGTTTAGCCTAATCTCTAATCAGTGCTAGATCTGTGGTTTAGGACAAGTTATTTAATCTTATTAAGCCTTAATCACCTTACATGCAAATGGGGATAATAGCAATTTAGAATTGTCTGACAATTAAATACACTAAGGCACACAACACAGCTTCTGGCACATGGCAAGCAAAAAACAAATGCTCGCTATTATGACTGGAGTTGTTTAATTCAGGTAATGAGATTATAAAACGAAAACATAAAAGAAAGTAGCAAGATTAAAATTTACATTGGCCTAACACCTAGAAGGAGGCCATGTGGTTTAAATTTGGACCACTGCTGCCTAATAACGGAAAAAACACTGCATTTACATTTTTTTAGAAATCTCAGCAGAACCACACAATGTGTTTAAGTTTGTTTTTAATACATTTTCACCAGTTCTCTATAAAGCAAATTCAGTAATTTAAAAGCATATTTTAATACATGTTAACAAGAAAAACAGATATTGCAAACGTTCGAAAAACTGCCTCACTTCAATTCTTAAAAACTTTAAATTGATGATTCATATTACAGAATAAAGAAAAATGTGCTTGCCAAATTTCACTTGAAAAAGTCCAAACTGTAAAATTCTATTAAAGCCTTCTAAATTAGCTTTTTAATTACGAAAGTGAATGTAGTATTAAAAAATTCCCCATCAAGTAGTCTGGTCAAAGATAGTCTAGTCTATCTTGTACAACGTCTTGAACTTTGTTTTGTATTATTACAAAGGTTGACAAAGTTAATATAAGCATAGAAATCTACACAGAGAGGAGTGTTGATTAAAAATACGAGCAGTTGTTTTAAATACCAAATGAAAATACAAATCACTAAGCTAAAAATAAAAATAAGAGAGAAAAAAACAGAGCAAAGTTTCATTAATGGTCACCTCTGAAGCTTGTTTTTCCCAATAATTTTAAAAGGCCATTCTGCTTTGCTTTTATAAATTATTCTAACAATCAGGATTAAGATTCAACTACACAAAAGCGTTCCTAAATTCAAACACAAAGACAGTCAAAAACAGACCACAGACAATTTAAAGAATGTGTTCAGTAAGTAGACTTTTTTAGCTGCTGGGAAAAAAAAAAAAAAAAAAAAAGAGGAAATGGTTAGCATTTGTAAAGTGTATACACACACATTTCCACCAGTAGAGCAATATATCTGTATGTATGTGGGTAGGTAGTTGTTACATGTATGTGAGTATGTAATTTAAGCTCTTTATGCTATGAGAAAAATCATAATAATTTGTATGGTACAGACTGCCTAACTACAAAAAGACACATACCATGCAAGCTACCACTTTCTACATGACTTTAAAAAGTTACAGTGTTTCACTTTTATAAACCACATACACCACATAAGCAAACGTATCCTTATATCAAACAAACATTCAATTAATACTAAGACAACCTTACAGTCCACATCAAAACATCATTCTGATGTGATATTGCTTCTGTACATATATGCCATATGTGAAAGGTCTTAGCAGGTCTCGTTTTTTATTTCATAATGAACACTCAAGTTAAATTTTTCCAAAGTTCTGTTATTTAAGAACTATAGGCTACAAAGTAATTATCTTCTCAGAACACATATAAGTATATTAATAAAAAATAAATGGTTTAATAAAATTCCAACCATTAAAATGCTTAATATTTTGTGGAACGAAGCAGAATTGCTGGGTTTAACTTGCAAACTGAGCTAAATTTTTGTAGTAATCATGTTATTTTCTTTGGCTAAATTTATTGAAAATGCTTTGGAATTTGTCAGAACCCAGCCATAATTATTACTGACTGTTGTATGGAATCGATTTACTACAACACAAAAATACCAGCTGTTACAGTTTGTCCTGAGAGGGATTACCAAATATTCTTAAATTGAAGTTCAATCCATCTTTCTATAAAAAAGAGAGAGCCCCAAACGCCAGGAACATAACAGTGGTATCAAGTGCACCTGAAGCATTTACAATACCCAATAGAACCATTACAACCCTCCTTTAAAAAGGCTTATTTTTGAAATTTCATTATTCCAGTTGTACCTTGCTTCTATATATCACACTGTATCAGGTTCTTCTGGCATCTATCATGTGGAAACAGTGAAATATGTGAAGGTCTACGAGCTTACAATGTCCAATTTCTGCCAGGCCCTGGGTAACCCTTAGGGTTCCCATGGCACTTGTGACATCTAGTGGTCAATCGCAGAGGTGCAAGTGTTTGTAGCAAAGTTTTTGCCCTTTTCAGTAGACCAAATATTGTCTTATTGCACCCAGTGAAATAGTCACCTGCAAAAAAAAAAAAACAAACAAACAAATATGCACACACACACACACACACACACACACTATTAAAGAAATATATACTTCTCCTGTGTCTCCTCTACTCTCAATACTCACTACAACACTCCTTCACTTCTGGTACCAAATAAGGTTTTCACACATCAAGCAATTCTACATCAACGAGAGGCCTACAATTTAATTCAATTCTGACACTGTCTACCTGGAGATAGCATCAGATCCCACAGGTTAAAGGCTCAGTCCTACAAGACCTCCCCGCCTTCTGCAGATGTCAATCGAAAGTCCAGGTTGTGACCTGTGCTTCTGATCTATTAACCATAAACACAACTCCCTCCCTGGGGTAATTTGCTAAAGCCACTCAAAGAACTCAGGAAAACATTTACTGACTAGATCACCAGTTTATTATAAAATGATACACTCAAGCACAGCCAGATGGAAGAGATACATAGGGTAAGATACATGGGAAGGGGCACAGAGTTTCCATGTCCTCTCCCCACACCTCCCCATGTTCACAAACCTAGAAGCTCTCTGAACCCCGTCTTTTGAGGTGTTCATGGATCCTTCATACATAGTCATGTTGATTAAATCATTGGCCATTGGTGACTGATTCAATCTCCAGCCCCGCTTCAGTTGATGGAGCTGAAAATTTCAACCTTCTAATCAAGGTTGATTCCCTGGCAACCAGCCTCCTTCCTTAGGGGCTTTCCAAAAGTCACCTCATTAATATCAACTCAGGTGTGATTGAACAAGCCACCTTTATCACTCTTACCACTTAGGTAATTCCAAAGGTTTTTGGAGCTCTGTACCAAAAAACAGGAATAGGACAAAAGATATGTTTCTTATTATAAATCACAATATTACACACACCCACAGAGTTAATGCAAATGAATAAATAAAGTACTGGACTGCATATTCAAACACATTTCCTCTCAAGTTGGGAGGAGTATTCAAGAATATGAAAACTTTTAATTAGCCGCCATAAATATTTAATAATCATATTGACATCTTATCATTTCAGGAGACCATAACTATACCGAGTAATCCAACTGTAGATTATTTCACCAGAGACAAATACACTAAAGTTATACTTTCAAAATCTAATAGAGCAATAAAATAACACAAACAAGAGTAAACACTTTCATAAATGTAATATAAAAGATATTTTCTAAAAGCTCCATTTTTACAAATCAAACATCAAAGGTTTTCAAAAGGCTGAAAGATTCGTTGGTTATATTAGCAAATGCAAGCAGCAAACTGGTATCTTAACAGTATTCAAACTTTCATGAATAATAATTGTAAGAAAATAAAGGTGACAACACAGCTAAGTGGCATAAATCTGCTTATATAAAATGGTATTTATACCAGCAGTTCTGAAAATGTGGTCTGCAGACCCCAGTGGACGCCAAGAGCGTCTCAGAGGGGGTGCATGGGGTCAAATTATTTTCATAAAAATATTTTAATAGTGTAATATGTTAATTATATTAATATCGACTATATTGATATACTGACAATATTTTAATAAGTTTTAATTTTTATAAAAATAAAAATGTTATTTGCCTTTTGCACTATACCCACATTTGCACCAATGATGAAAAGCTATGCTGGTACCAAAACCACTGGTACCAAACTGAAATTATTCCTCCTTGTATTCTTCACTGCTAAACACTCTCATTAAAAAGAAAAAAGAAGAGAAAAAAGTTCACTTTAGAATGGCCTCAGTGAAGCAGTAAAAATTAATAATTAACTGACAGGTATCTATCTTTTTAATACTCTGTGATGAAATGGGAAGTACAGAGAAAGTGCTGGTGTTGTAAACGAAGTAATGGTTGCCTTAAAGAAAAGCACTGTGCGAGCGTTTTTGTAAACTGAGCCAGTCATTTTTTCATGTAACACCATTTTTACTTGAAACCAACAACTGAAAGACAAATTATTCAGGCTACTCAGATTAACCAGGCTTGAGTATTTGGCAAACATTTTCTTGCAAATGAATGAAGTGAGTCTGGGACTTCAAAGAAAACTGACAGTGTGTTGCTAAGGATAAAACATGAGCTTTCAGGCAAAAAACTAGAATTTTATAAAACTTGCATCCACTAGAGGCTGTCCTCACTTTGAAAGGTACTGTGTTAACTGAGAAATGCAAACGTGCTGGAATCCAGTCCCCACTTTGCATAGTTCCATTGGCCTCCCAAAGTCTCTTCGGAGAAGATCAGTGGTGATATTAATAAATGATTCTTTCTATATTGTGTCAAGATTTGGACAGTGAACCAGTATTTTCGAAATTATCAATGCATATTATAAAAATCATGCATGAATAAAACATTCATTCAAAGTACAAACTAGACCGAAGGATTTTAAAACTCCAGTGCGATAAATTTACTGCCATATTTTCACATTCCACATTTAAACTCTCTTTAAGAAACAATCACACGAGTTTTAGTGTTTTAGCAAAGAATATCCACGACTAACTGAATAGGCTATTAAAATACTCCTCCCTTTCCCAACTGCAGATCTGTCTGAGGTTGGATTTTCTCCAAATCCTTCAACCACAACACATAGCAACAAATTGAAAGTATACACAGATATGAGACTATAACTGTCTTCTATTAAGCCACCCATTAGAGAAATTCCCAACTCATTAGTGTTTTCATTAGGGGGGAAAAAAGTTATTTTTCATAAAAACGTTATTTATGTTAACATGTAACAAGTTTAACATTATTATTTTTAAAAGAATGGAAACAATTTTTTAATTTCCAATTTCAATTTAATCCACATAAACAAAATTCTTTGGCGTTTTCACTAATTTTTAAGAGTATAAAAAAGTCCAGACCCCGAAAGTTGAGAACTGCTATTCTATGCCAGGGGTGGGCAAACCTTTTCTGCAAAAGACAGTAAACATTTTAGGCTCTGGGGTCCATGCGGTCTCTGTCTCAACATAGACAATACATAAATGAGTGGATATAACTATGTTCCCCTAATACTTTATTTTGAGAAACAGGTAGAGGGTCAGGTGGGCTGACCACTTTCAATACCATTACTCCTTATCTGCTAGTGACTTAAAGATTTAAAAGTAGCATGCTTTATAGTAACATTTCTATTGGTCATTATTTAAACATTAAAAAACAGAAAGTTAAATTTTTTCAGTTTTTTATTATGCAGAAATGTATGTAAAATAATAGCTATGTTATTTTAAACTACGCAGTTCCTAATCATAAAATCACATTTCGATTTTGACTAGTCCAAGAATCTTAGAATTTGTCACTACACATAGAAAATCAAAAATATGCTTACAACTGGGAACACACTATGGCACTTTGTGTTAAGAAAATATGCTTTACACAACCAAATGCAAAAGAAATTCCTAGAGTTCAAGAAAAAGGGAAAAATTATGAACAATGAAAACATCCCACATTTTACAAACTCAGCAGGATTCAGTTATTATATAATACAAAAGTTACATATCTGCTTTCCATGAATGGAAAGGAAAATACCAAAGCCACAGAAAAGAAGAATCCCATTGAAAAAAATCCTATAAAACTTTAAAGACTTAAAAGAGGAAACGAGAGATCTGCTGTTTTATAATCCGCAGGTTAAGATGTCCAGGCTTTCAGACGGCTAGGAAAGTCTACAGGGAGCCCTGGCACACTTGCCCAGAGGGGCAACGTAACCATGAGTGCATCAAGGCTTCCCCTGGTCGGGGCTCTCGGTGGGAAGGCACACACTGCCACACTCATTCACTCAATTCCTCCTTGTCTGGAAGCACAGGTGTAACGCGTGAACTGGCACTTACAAGCAATGACCTCATTCCAGACTACCCAAACCATCTATAACAATTAGTGCACCAGGACCCCAGAGCTTTTTCTCAGACCGTCCTCAAGCAAAACCAGTATCATTTCTACTGCTGCACACATCCCCCATCTCCTCACAGTGGGACATTTCTTCTCTGATGATGACCTTTCTTCCATCATACTTATTTTCTACCACTCACTACTAAAAAGTCTTGGATAGTCTTTAAGGTTATACCATTAACCATCAATGACCCACTTTTTTGTTTTGTGTTGTTTTTCTATATTTTAGCTCGTTCCTCTAACTGTTGGAGGCAGGGGAGAATAACTTCTTCATTACATTTTCCTTGCCTAATTCTCAATTCCAGATCCATCCCAATATTCCACCAGCATATTCTTAAGTCCTCTATTGGAAAAACATGTTGTCGTTATTTTTTATAATTAAGATACATCAATGTGATTTTATAATTTTGTTAGGCTTACATTCCCCGCTAAATTTCCTTGAGGATGGAACCCATATCATCATATGTCCCTAAAAACTGCATAATGGCCCCTATTCAGAAGTACTTCTACATGTTACCAGCACCAGCCTTCCAAGAGCTCTTCCCCTTCGAGGTCAGAGTTAACCTCACTATTTTACTTATGGGGAGACAGCATTGCCTAATGAAGAGAGAACAGACTTTGAAATGAGACAGACCAGTTCTGCCTTACGGACTCCATGATCTTGGCCAGGTTATTTAATGAAATGAGATTAAATGTAATGACATAAGTAAAACACCTAATCTAGAGTAGCCAATCAACATATGACAGCTTTTATTAACACTTTTCAACCTCATTTTCATCACTCTATTTCTCACTTCCTCTAACTTAGCAAACTTTTAAGAGGTCCTGTAATGAAAAGAATACAGGTTTTGGTGGGAGACAAAGCAGTCTCTTCATTCTACCACTTACTACATGCACAACTCACAGGGTATAAGACCTTGGAAAACCAAATAAAATTAATACACACTCACACATAATGTATAAGTGTGTGTGTATGTGTGTGCATATACACACACATATATATGCATGTATATTTGTATTGTATATATATACGTGTGTGTATATATGTCTATATACACACGTGTATGTACATATAAATGTTAATGATAGATAACATTGAGTGCACATGATTTCCCAGACTCAACATGCATTGTTTCATTTAATTCTCACAATAATCCTATAACATAAGCATTATTATCATCATCTTATAAATGAGGAAACTGAATTTTAAGCAACTTGCCCTAAGCCCACAGTCAGCATGTAAGAATCTAATGCCTTACAATAATAACCACACTCCACAATGCTACCTCAACTCTGTTATTTAACCTTTCACATTCAGTTTTCTCAGCTGTCAAATGGAAATAATATCTATGATTCATTTACTTCTTGTGATGGCTAAATTAAACAACGTATCTAAAGCACTGGGAACACACCAGATGCTAAAATATTAGCTCCCTTTAATATCCTTATTTATCCTGTTTATTTACAAATAGGAAAAATATCCACTTCATGTCCACATCCGTTAGCTTGCTCTTCAGTCACCTAACAGCATGGCTTGTCTCATAGATCCAAAACCTCAGATAGGTTTGGAAAACAATATTCTCTATCTTCAGCCCATTGATTTTGAACACTTAGGACTAGACCACATCTACAAAATCATACCCTATAAAAGCCATAAATATTTACAAAACCTATGGTCGCATCCTGCAAGGTGGCCAAGGATATTGTTCCTCTATGTTCTATACAATTATAGTAAATTCTGTCAGAAGTTCAAGAATATCACTGACTCTACTGTGTTCTTTCTCATGAACAAAATGTCACCATAGCATTAACCACAAATCATAGTTAGTAATTTCAAAAATTTCATGAGAAACCTAAAAATAAATCAGCCAAAGCAAGTCTTATTAAAATTATGTATCACTTCCTATACAAATTGTTAACATGTATAAAAATAGAATAAGTGCTTATTAAAGAGCTGAATTTATTAAATTATAACAGAGTTAACAAATGTATAGACCTGTAGCAATAAAGCCGCTAATGGAATGAAACTAGAAATCAAAAACAGAAGGAAAATTGAAAATCCACAAATATGTGGAAATTAAGCAACATACTCTTAAACAATCAATGAGACAAGGAGGAAGTCACAAGGGAAATTAGAAAATATCTTAAGACAAATGAAAATGAAAAACAACAACTTATCAAATCTTATGGGACACAGTGAAGCCATGCAAAAAGGGAAGTTTATAGCTGTGAACTTACAGTAAAAAAGAAGAAAAATCTAAAATCAATAACCCAACTTTATAACTCAAGGAACTGGACAAGAACAAAGTTAGAAGGAGGAAATAATAAGATTAGAACAGAAACAAATGAAATAGAGAATAGAAAAAAAATCAGTGAAACTAAGAGTTGTTTTTTTTTTTAAAGCTTAGCTAAACGAAGAAAAAAGAGAGAAGATTCAAATAACTAACATCAGAAATGAAACAGAAGATATTAAAACTGATGCTACAGAAATAATAAAGATTACAACAGGCTATTAACAATTATGTACCAACAAATTGCATAACATACAATAAATGGATAAATTCTAGAAATATACAACCTAACAAGACTGAATCATGACAAAATGTAAAAATCTAAAAAGACCTGTAGTTAATAAGGAGATTGAAGCAATAATCAAAGAACTTCCAGCAAAGAAAAGCCTAGAACCAGATGACTTCACTAGAGAATTCTACTAAACATTTAAAGAATTAATACAAAACTTCCTCAAATTTTTCCCCATAATTGAGGAGGAGGGAACACTGCCAAGCTCCTTCTATGAGGTCAGCACTACCCTGATACCAAAGCCAAACAAAAAAGCTACAAGAAAACTATAGACTAATATCCTTGATAAATATTAATTCAAAACCCCTTAAAAATCACTATCAAACCAAATTCAACAGCACATTAAAAAGATTATTTTAAGAAAAAAAGATTATATCCCATTACCAAGTGGGATTTATCCCTGAAACGCAAGGATGGTTCAACATATGAAAATCAATTAACGTGATACACCACATTTACCAAAATAAGAACAAAACCATGTGATCATCTCAATTCATGCAGAAAAAGCATTTGACTACATTCAATAACTTCCATGATTAAAACACTCAATCAACTAGCAATAGAAGGAAACTACCTCAACATAACAAAGGCCATATATGAAAAGCCCACAGCTAGCATCATACTCAATGGTAAAAGACTGAAAGCTTTTCCTCTAAGATGAGCAACAAAGCAATGATGTCCACTCTCACCACTTCTATTCAACATACTAGAAGTTACAGCCAATACAATTAGGCAAGAAAAAGAAATAAAAGTCATCTAATTTTGGAAAGAAGTAAAATTATCTCTGTTCACAGATGACACTACATGATCTTATATGTAGAAACCCTAAAGATTCCACATACAAAAAAATATACATTAAAACTACTAGACAGATTTAGCAAAATTGCAGAATATAAAATTGACACACAAAAATCAATAATTAATTTTCTATACACAAACAACAAACAATCCAAAAAGGAAATTAAGGAAACAATCACATTCACAATATCATCAAAAAGAATGAGCTACTTAGGGATAAACTCAACCAAGGAGGTGAGAGCTATATACTGAAAAACTATAAAACCATCACTGAAAGAAATTAAAGAAGACACAAACAAATGAAAAGACATCCTGTGTTCAGACTGGAAGACTCATAATCGCGAAAATATTCATACTACCCAAAGCAATCTACAGATGCAATGCAATCCTTGTCAAAAATCCCAATGACATTTTTGGCAGAATAGAAAAACTACCCTACAATTCACATGGACCTTCAAGGACCCTGAAAATCCAAAACAACCTTGAAAAAGAAGAAAAAATTTGGAGGCCTCACTCTTCCTGATTTCAAAACATATTACAAAGCTACAGTGATCAAAACAGTGTGGTATTGGCATAAACACAGACATACAGACCAATGGAACAGAATAGTGAGCCCAAGAAAAAACCCTCAGGCACATGGTCAAATGATCTTCCACCAAGGTGCCATGATTACTCAATAGGGAAAAGGCAGTCTCTTCAACAAATTGTATTGGGAAAACTGGATATCCACAAGCAAAAGAACTACAAGGTCTGACAACTAAGTTCATGAACTCATCCTCGAAAAAGTGCTATACCTCATTGCTGAATATCACTACAGTCACCTTTGAAGTACTCCCTCCCCTTGGGAAGCAATGCACCTATGCCAGCGCCTAGTCCACCCTTCAAAGTAATTTTGGAACTCTTTTACTGGAATGGCCATCAGAGCTGTCATCATATTACTCTTGATGTCCTGAATGTCATCAAAATGTCTTCCTTTCAATATTTCCTTTATTATCTTCGGGTAAAGAAAGAAGTCATTGGGGGTCAGATCAGGTGAGTAGGGAAGGTGTTCCAATACAGTTATTTGTTTACTGGCTAAAAACTCCCTCACAGACAGTGCCGTGGGAGCTGGTGCACTGTTGTGATGCAAGAGCCAAGAATTTTTGGTGAAAAGTTCTGGTCATCTAACTTTTTATGCTGCCTTTTCAGCACTTCCGAATAGTAAACTTGGTTAATGTTTGTCCAGTTGGTACAAATTCATAATGAATAATCTCTCTGATATCAAAAAAGGTTAGCAACATCTTTTTGACTCTTGATTTGAACTGACAGAACATTTTTGGTCATGGAGAATTGGCTGACTTCCATTCTGCACTTTGATGCTTTGTTTCAGGGTCGTATTGGTACACCCCTGTTTCATCATCAGTGATAACACAGCCCAAAACATCATCTTTCCTCTCCAAAAGGTCTTGGCAAACTTCAACTCTCCTTTGCTTTTGTTCATCCGTGAGCTCCTTCTGGACCATTTTTCCACACATCTTTCCCATGCAAAGATTTTCAGTTAAGATTTTCCTAACTGTGTCTCTGTTGATGTTTACTTGGTCTGCTGTGCTTCTCAGTTAGCCAATGATTTTGACACACAATTCGACGAATTTTTGCAACGTTTTCATCAGTTCTGCTCGTTACTGGCTGCCCTGACCTCTCTTCATCAGTGACATATTCTCTCCCCTCAGAAAAATATTTAATCCATTTGTACACTGCCGTTTTCTTCATGACATTATCCCCATAAACTTGAACTGACATGTCCCTGATTTCACTTCCACTCTTGCCAAGTTTAACAAGAATTTTAATGTTTGTTCACTGCTCTAATTCAAGCTCAGACAGTCTCACAATGGCACACAAAAACACACAACAACAATAATGAATGCCACTCAGGAAGACACCACCACACGTCGACACAAACACAGCTGTGAGACTGATATACTAAGGTTATGAAACCTCACCGAGCTGCTTGTACAGTGCTTCCAATGTAAGCGCGTGGTGGCAAGTTTGCAAACTTAATTGTCTGACCTCCATACATAAAAATTAACACAAAATAGATTAAATATCTAAACATAAGACCTAAAAGTATAAAACTCCTAAAAGAAAACATAAAGAAAAATTTCATGACTTTGAATTTGGTCATAATTTCTTGGATATGACACCAATAGCACAGGAACAAAAGTGAAAATAGACAAATGGGATTACATAAAACTTAAAAAACTTCTGCAAAACAAAGGCAACAATCAATACAGTGAAAAGACAACCTACAGAAGGGATATTTGCAAATCATATATCTTGTAAGGGATTAATATCCGGAATATATAATGAGCTCCTACAACTCAACAACAACAAAAAATACAAAATGAGCAAAGGACTTAAAGAGACATTTCTCCAAAAAGCACATGCCAACAAGCATGTGAAAAGATACTCAACATCATTAATCATTAGAAAAAATGTAAATCAAAATGAGATATCACCTGGCATCCATTATGATGGTTACTACCCAAAAAACCAGAAAATAACTGTTGGTGAAAATGTGAAGAAACTGGAACCTTGTGCACTGCTGGTGAAAATTTACAACAGTGTAGCCACTATGAAAAACAGTACGGAGGTTCCTCAAAAAATTAAACATAGAATTCCCATATTGAGGCAGGATAGGTAGCCTAGGAAATTGACAACCCATCCCCCCCGCACCCTCCCCCCCAGTTCTGGAGGAACCAAATAAGGAAGAAAAAGCAGGAAACTTTTTTTCCCAGGAGGAGGAGATGAATGAACCACGTCAATGGGAGGTCACCAATTCCCACCCAGGGAGGGATAAAAACCCCTGATCGTGACCTCCTTGGCATAACTTGTTCACTGAGTTCACCCGCACTTTCCTCTCAAGTGTATACTTTCATTTTGAATTAATTACTTTCACTTTCCTACATCTGTCTCACTCCTGAATTCTTTCTTGTGCAGACACAAGAAGCCAATCACCGCTGCTCCAGTTGAGTCCTCTCTTGGACAGCCCTGTCAGCCTCCAGTGACAATATGACCAAGCAGCAATTCCTCGTATCCAAAAGAACTGAAAGTGGAATTTCTAAAAGTATCTGCAAATCCATGTTCACTGAAGCATTATTTACAATAGCCAGCCAACAGGTGAAAGCAAATCAAATGCTCGTAGACAGATAAACAAAATGTAGTATGTAATACATACATTGGAATATTATTCACCTTAAAAAAGGAAATCCTGTCACATGCTACAGCATGGATGAACCTTGAGGACATTATGCTAAGTGAAATAAGCCAAGCACAAAAAGAAAACTGCTGTGTGAGTCCACTTACATGATGTTTTTAAAGTAACGAAACTCATAGAAACAGAAAGTAGAATGGTTGCTGCCAGGGGCTAAGGGGAGGGAGAAATAGGGAGTTGTTTATTGGGTATAGAGTTTCAGTTTTGCAGTATAAAAAAGTTCTGGAGATCAGTTTTGCAGTATAAAAAAGTTCTGGAGATCTATTACTTAAGACTATGAAACCGTACACTTAAAAATGGTTAATAGAGTAAATTTTGGTATGTGCTTTTTACCACAATTAAAAAAAAAAATGAGTGCAACACTTGAAGACAGACTAAGGAAGAAATGAAATTACTACAAACTAATAGGCAGAATAGTTGCCCCATAATCCAGAGATTACTATCAGAGATGGAAAAGCTTAATTCTAGTAACAACCAAACTGATTTAAGCAACAGTTGCAAATACAAGCTAGTCTTCATAGCAGAGTGTGAATAGCTGTCTTGGAACTCAAGTTTGAAACACATAAATCACTGTTGTACTTAGACTCACTAATAAAACTTTGTCAGAGGGGAGGTGCTAATACCAGCCTATAAATGTGGGGTATAATAAATGGTTGTACTACCTCCAGTTCTGAATGACAACCCAATTGCTATACCAAAGAATGTAATGTAGTGAACTTAACAACATTCACTTATTTTGGAAATTTTTCTATTTGTGGTTGGACAATGATGCTACCCAACAAAGTTTCTGTTGTTGTTGGAATCGTTTGCTACTGAAGCACAACCCAGCCCATCCTGACTCACACACTGTCATTTGCAGAAACCAATGGTATAATTTTTAAGTATATGTCATTTACTCTAAGTATTTACATTGTTATTTACTGGGTGCTAATAAATATTGTGTGGCTCAATACAAGAGTTCCTAAAAATGTAGCTATCTAAAAACCTTCAATGAATCTGGATATTTATAAACATTTCATGTGTTTACTGACTAGACAACAGAAATCATGCAAATTGTCCAGTTTTATCAGTTTCTCAGGCCCTACAACAGAGCTATAAAGAAATAAGCTTTCCAAAAATCAATTTTCATTTGTATACTAATTATATCATAATACCAAAGTTAATTGTGTTTTCTCATTAAGGACAGCACTAAAGAGGTAAACTAAATGTAATACTTAATGGTTGTTAATGCATATTTACATATGTATTTTTTAAAGCTATCATAGATAGTGATTAAAGAAATATGTAATCTAAAAGCACTGTTAATTTATGATACAAGCAACTTTATACTGAGATAGATTTTCATTGATGGTGGTCTGTCTTTACACTCCTAGGGAAATCCTGACTTTCTTGGATGGGAGCTTACAAATACATTCATATTTCCTAGATTCTAACATAGTCATCTACTTTAATGCTTTGCAAAGCTGAAAACAGAAAAAGAATAATTCCTTTCAAGAACAATTCAAGACCCTCATGTTGTATGATACAGAATAGTGACTCCTATATATCAACTAAAAGAAAATCTGTTCTGCATTGACCCTTCATGTATTAAATAGTAAAGAATCTCATATTTGAAGTCAGTTATACCCAAAGGTAACTTTAAGAATAGTTCATTGTTCGTATACTTTTTAAAGTTATTTTTTTCAACTATGTCAACACTTAAACTTCATTATTATTAATTGCTGGAATCTACTAACTATACTGCAAAATTTTTAATTTGCATATCACAGCTCTGAAAAGCATTATTTTTGTTTCCAGAGTGAACCAAATGAATGGAAAAGGGAAAAGTTAACATTTCCAAAGTTTCATGTGAAGATGGAACAAAAATTAAGTTGCTAAGGAAAATAACATGCCAATTCTTGTTCAAAAACCATGAGAAACATTTACACAAAAGAACATTTCACAGAACTTCTCAAAGCCTTTTAGGGTACTGTTAGACACACTGTCTTATACTAACATACTCTGGAAAGATACAATGTGATAAAGAGAAACTCACCTTGTGATTAATTTCTGTCAAGAAATCTAAGGGTTAGAGGAGGAATCTGACTGAAATAAAAAAAAACAGTGTATGCAGGAACAGAAAAAAAATTAAAGACCATATGGAAGCCAGCTGTAAGTCACTTCCTATTCATACATTCTTGAGAGGAGACAGGCCCACACAAGAAATGGCAAATGACGCAAACTGTGTGCACATCAACACAGCTTTAGCTTTCACAGGTCTTTCCCCAAATGGCATCTTACCATGTTTCCCTGAAAAAAGACCTAGCCGAACCACTAGCTCTAATGCATCTTTTGGAGCAAAAATTAATATAAGACCTGGTATTGTATTGTATTATATTATATTATACCGGGTCTCATATTAAAATAAGACCGGGAATTCAATGTTGAGTAACACATACAAAAGTCCTTGCCTTCATGTATCTTATATTTGAGTAACAAAGACAGACAGTACACAAGATAAATGGAATCTAGATAGCATATTAGATTGTGATAAGCACTAAGAAGAAACATTAAGTGAGGGTGAGTGTGTGTGGAGATTTTAGAAAGGGAGGCCCTGGGGCACCACTACCGTGTTTCCTAGGGTCTTAGAATAGCGTTTGCCATAATAATAAGCAGCTCCATAAGTATTTATTGAATGATGAACACTGGAATCTCTACCAATTTTAGCTATAATATTATACAAGATGTTTCACGCCAGTGCCTACCCCCTTCCTAGTTTTCCTGCCCAAAGGAGGAAGAGTTGCTAATCTCATTGATCATAATGTAAAATACTTACTAGACCAAAGGTATAGTAGGCAAATTCCCTACTAATTAAAGATACTAAAAGGTCAGCATCTGTGTCTTGTGCCTTTTGGCGTTTCCAGCTTCCTGCTCTTCCCACCACCACCCTCCAACCCTGTGGTAAGGGGATCGCATTAGTGCCAGTCAGCTTGCCTGTGCTCACTCTCTCCATCACCCATGAGTTGGATCATACCTGTGCTAGTTGCACAACTGCTTTCTTACATAAACTTCTGCCAATCTTGGGCCTTGGCCTGGCCCTTCTTCCTCCTTTTGGGAGAAGGCTGGCCAGCTCCCCTCCTCCAGTGGAGAAGCGTGGCATGGGCCATTGCCCTGGCCAGGAACTCTATTCTCTTCAACTATTGTACGCATTTGACCTGTTTTCTGATTAAAAATGTTTTCTACGTTTTTTTAAGTTTCAATTTAAAATTTAATAGCACTTACCATATATCCATCTCTTGAAAGTCTCAGGAGGCGAGGAGGAAAATACTGTCTAACCACAAATTAATAACAGTAAACCAAGCCTTTGTGCCTTTGTGGATTCTCTTATTCGATATAAAAGAACCCATTATCTTTACCCCCAAATCCTAACTTTCTGATTTTATCGCCCTGAATGTCTCTCTCCGGATGTCCTTACTTTGGAGAGATGCTCACTGAAGTAATTAGGGATGTAGTGTAATGATATCTGCAACTCACTCTAAAACACTTCAGTAGATAAGTACATAAAGTAGGTAGGTAGGAAGCAAATACGGCAAAATGTTACCAATTGTTGGATCTAAGGTGGTCATGCGGATATTATCCATTGTGCTGTTCTACTTTTCCATACATTTGACAATTTTGTGATAAATTTTTTGGAAAAGCTCTCAGTGTCTCCCACCCTCTCCTACCTCAGAGCCATGTGTCTCCCTGGGATCCTCATTGGCCCACTTAGCAAATATAGTGACCCTCAAATTGGTCTGTCCCCACCTCCAACCCCTCCTGCACACTCCTGCCAGCATCTTCTTTCTAAGATACTTAAATGGTCACATTACTACTTTAAATAAAGCTATCAGATGACTCAACAGCACTCATGATAAAGTTAACATTCCTTAAAATCATGCATACCCTCCACTCTCTCCAGTTTCTTTCATCGCAAAAACCACACCGACACCCTCCTCAAATTTTCTATAAAACTACCTGCAGCTCCCTGAATACACCATGTTATTTCATGCATCTGCGTATTTGCTCACTCTTGTTCCTCTACCTGCTTTGGATAAGGGTTTCACTGCATATCTGTCATCACACTGTCTAATGAGGAGCAGTATGAACAAAAAGAACCATAATATGAGTGACAAGGAAGTCTCAATTATACATTGATACATTCTCTTATTCATATCTGGATATTACTATTCAGCAATTCCTTTGAAAATCAGCAGAGGGTGCCATAATTTCATTTTTAAAAAGGAAACTTAAAGTAATGCTAACAAAAGCAACTTTCATAACTTCAGATGGAAGTGTCTAAAAAAATTTTTCCTAGTTTTGAGATATAGTTGATATACATCATTGTTTAAGTTTAAAGTGTACAGCATAATGGTTTGACTTACATATATCATGAAACAATTACTTCTATAAATTTAGTTAGCATCCATCATCTCATAAAGATACAATAAAAAGAGAAAGCAAAAAAATAAGAAAAATGTATAGAGTTAACTATGGTCATCATGCTATATATTACATCCCCAATACTTATGCACCCTGTGACTGGAGGATTGTATCTTTTGACCACCTTTCTCCTATTTCCATCCCCCCATCCCCACCTCACACCCTGGTAACCACACACCTGATCCCTTTTTCTATGAGTTTGGAGTTTTAAATTAATATATATTTCTAATAAATAAGGAATTTGAAAATGAAAATAAATACCTATTACCAACTTAATTTAAACAAATTTTCTTAATTTAAAAAAGAAACCCCATGACAATACACCTTAAGTTCTAAATGTGATTACATCATCTTCCTACATTTAACTTGTAGGAATTTACCCTGAAAAATGACCATAAGAATGGACTGATCGATTTAAATAAAGTACACTGGAAAAAGGTTCAAGTTTTGAATGACGGTATCTTCACTACAGAGTTACTACTACTTCTTTCACAATTATCAACATGGAACCGACTCTGAGCACAGGTATTTTTACTTCAATACGTATTATCTGCACCAATACATGGGGCCTCGATCCCCTTCACCTCTTTATTCAAACTTTTGCAGTTTATTTCACTTTGGGCCTTCTGGTCTAGGCTTCCCTAAGCTAGTTCCTAAACCATTTTTGCTTTTGGTTTCACACTTCCAGATAGGGGCTGACCACTAACAATGACCACATTTTAGACAGGACAATAGACCTCGAATTCCCTGGTACTTTCAAAATTAATCTCTATCTTTTATGACTTGACTTACATAGTGCTTATAATTATCACGTAATTATTAAATTCCTGTGATCTGCACAGTACTATACCGGGCTGTCACAGGAAATTCCAAAGTATAATCATACTTACATTTGATCATCTGAAAACGACTTTCACTTCTAAAGTTCTGAATCTATGAATCTAGATTTTATTCTGTTGCTTTACTTGTTAACTTCATGGACTCAGGTCAATTAGGGCATGTCACACTGAGTATTCTGAAGTTGGGCATTCCCAGGGGGTTTGTACCCCCTGAAGCTGGGTAGAAACTGTAATCACTGTGAGTGCTGATCCTTATCTGAAAGGAAGGACAGATGAGACTGAAAAAGAATGGAACCACCAGAGCATGTAGGAATTTATTAAGCTTTCAGTGAGATATTAAAAATCAGATATTACTCAAGCTTGGGCCATAAAACCAGGAAACTGGCATCAAATCTCATATATTTAGTCTCCCCATCAAGGTCTTCCTTTTCTAGACAATCTGCTAACAGTCACTGTTTTCTCCACTAGATAAAAATGCAAGAAATATGTCTGTATCTAATCTCAAACAAAAGCATTAAAAGGTAATCAGATAAGATTTTTGTAAGTTGGCAGAATCAATCTCTTAATTGTGGAAACTTAATAGACTCTTAGGACTATCTGAAATTTGAACCTATTCAGGTCACATTAAAAAGTGAGTCATCTCCTGATATCAAAAGCTTCCTTCTGACACACACATGTCCATGTCTAGCTGAAACTCCCACTCATCTAACAGTTGCAAGTTTATTCCATGCTTCCTTAAAAGAGTCTCTTCTCATTTGCATTTCTTTTTTTTTTTAACATTTTTTATTAGTTTCAGGTGCACAAAACAATGTAATAGTTAGACATTTATCATTTATATCCCTCACACAGTGACAACCCCCCTCCCCACATCCACTACCCCTCTGACATTGTACACGACCATTACATTTCCACTGTCTCTATTCCTAATGCTGTACTCCGCTTCTTGTAAATATATATATAATTGTGTGTATATATATATATATATATATATATATATATATATATATATATATATATATATAAAATTGTAGTTGACATTCATTATTGTTCAGCTTCAGCTTCAGGTGTGCAGCGCAGTGATCAGGCATCTACATCATCCCTGAGGTGGTCTCCCTAATGAGACAAGTGTCCATCGGATACCCTACAAAATCTTTACAACATTATTGATTACATTCCCCAAATTGACTTTCGTATCCCCGTGGAACTCTTGTGGTTACCGATTGTGCTTTCTAATCCCCTCAGTCATTCGCATTTATTTAAAGATTAGGATGGTTTTTTTATTTTTGGTAAAAGATAAACTGGGAAGGGGGAAGGTACTGAAGTGCCAAGTAGGGCTGCCAGCCACACATGGACTGAAGAGTTGAAGAGTAGGATTTTACAGTTTTAAAGGTTGCTGGGAAAGCCAGAAAAATGTGAAAAAGAAAAGGGGTCTATGAAAGACAAGGTCTCTGCCTTCTCTGCAACCTAAGAGATTGGGCCAGACTTGAGGGCTGGATTAATCAGAAAGAGAAAAAAATAACACATCTGTGCTACCACTGTCTCAACATCAAGGAAACCTGTAAGTATCATCATGTAGAAACAAAGCTGACTAATACTTTTCCTTACCACTTGGTAGGCCTGTAGTAAGATTTACAATGAAAAATCCATCTTCCTTAATTTTTGCAAGTTACACAAAGTGAACCAAGTAACTAACTGTCTATTTGATTGCTTTAGGCATCATCTCCCCGTTACTAAAAAGAGATACTCTTACTATTTCCACTCTCACGTGAATTATCTTCAATTGCATTATAATCTTGGATTAAGAAAACGTGACAATGTCTCAAAAAAGTTTCTTTTTACTCTCTCCTAAACCACATGAGAACATTTCTAAAAACCATTAATTTCACAAGCTAGCCAAGACGCATAAGACAAAAATCACAGTTGTACAAATTCTGAAAATCTTACATGTCTTGTGGTTCAAGAGCTGTGTTTCTTTGTCCTAATCCCTGAAGAGTAAATTGCTATGGAAAGGAAGGAGGGAAGAAAAGAGCCCAATAAAATGTTGCCATTTGGAAAGCAGTAACATTATTTTAACATTTAAGTGAGGAAGGGATTACCTAAAACCACTGCTTCTGCTCTTAAGTACTAATTTTGCCAGGCTATGGCAAATAAAACTAAAAAAGCAATACTGAATTATCCTGAGTTAATAATTTGATCTTTTTTTCATGTCAAGGATTACTAGATTTTACTATACCTTAAATAGTAAATAAAAAGAGAGACTAGAGATAATTACTTAAAACTTATCCAACAGAATTATCCTGTGTGGAAATAGTAATACACAGAGAACCATAAAACAGATTTATCTCAAAATGGAAACTTGGGCAGATTATATTTAAATGAGTGGTTCTGCTACCTACGTGCTAAACAGGTCTCCCAATCACCAGGATAGGAAAGGGTGAGAGGAAACACAAGATGAAACTTGCTATCTTACTCATCTGTAGTGAAGGGCTGGCTATAAAGCAAGGGGGCCTGCCCAACCACACAAACAACTTAATGATGACCTACAGGAGAGCTGTTGAATTTATGCAACAAGGAAACATGCACAAAACTCAGGAAAAAACTACTGAGGCCTCACATAATTGCTATGTGCTGTGGATTTGAAAACGATGATGATGATGATGATGGCATTCCAGCAAGAATTTGCAATCAAATAATAAACATGAATTTGCTGTAAAATAAGAACTACAAATTATTGAATTCTTGCATTTGCCACTTTAATTCTCTATTTTTTTTTATTTTTTATTAATTTACTTTTAGTATTCTCTAAATTTTTGTGCTCATTCTAACACAGAGTAAAGGGACTTTGAAGAAAAGGTATATTATAGAAATGAGATAGGAACTCTTTTTTCTTAACTCTACAAATACATAATTAAAATAGTTTATCCTCGTCAATTTTAACAAACTACAAAATTCTATCACTGAGCACAATGGATCAGAGCATCCTAATCAGAGAAATACAGACTGCTCTTGTATTTGTGGGTTAAACAACTAGGAATACTTCTAGTCATCATTAGCTGTATCCTAAAACGTTTGTAGATGCACTAAGAGCAAGAGGGAAGAAAGCGTAAATACCACATTCAAGTGCAGGCATTTTATTTCTTTTAGGGCTAGGGAAATAGCACTCTCTATAAATCATTCTTTGGAGTTCATGGAAGACTGTGAAAATGCCACTACCTGGAAAGTCATGCATGGTGGATTTTCTTTGCTCTGACCATCAGAACTGTGCCTCATTAAGGTCAACAGGACACTAGACTGCAAAAAGGGAGATTGTGGAATACCAAGCAATTTGGGGAAGAGTATATCCAAACAGGGACGACGTGAGGGCAGTGGTGGCTCACAGGGCAGACAGGAGAGGTGAGGGACTGAGGGAGGGAACTGAAGAGGAATCAAGACAAATCAGCTACCCTAAAATTCCTTCCACGAGCCAAACCTCTGCAGATGCTGCAGCTAAGGTCCTTGAATCACCACCTTTCATTCAAGGTTTGTTGTAACATTGATGAGATGCCCTGGGAACTTTTTATACCAATTAGCCTGTGGTAAAACTGGTTTCATTTTACATATTTCGCTTAAAGTCACAGATGTTAAGTGAGGACTTAACTGTTCTGTCTTCCAGACTATTTCTGCCAGTTCCAAATGCCCATAAGCCTCTCAAGTTTTTAGTTATCTTTAAAAGAAACTCCTGCCAATCTAAAGGTTCCAATAACAGACAAATATACCACAGAGACATATTCCTTAGCCACGATTCTACTCCTAGGAATTTTCACTATTGACATAACTCACACACGTGTGAAGTACATATGTACAAGAAAACTTACTAAACATCACTGGTTACACACACACACACACACACACACACACACACAAAGTAATGACCTAAAATGTCTAATCAGGCAATAGTTCAAAAAATATATACATAGAAAAGGGAGGGGGTGGTTAGGATATAAAACAGAACTAAATTGTAGACTTTTTAGTATTTTTTAAAATTTCACAATTGAGTATTTATTCAAGTTTTACTTAAATAAGGACTTATAATTAAAAACAGAAAAATCATACATACTATATGGCAATATTTTAAAACTTAAATGGCAACGACAACCCATAATTCATTTGTCATGGATCTTGAGCCCTATTTAATCTATCATTGTACTTACTACATGTATATAAATATCTGTATGTCTTTCCCCTCCTTTAGACTATAAATTCCCTAAGAACAATGATAAATAATAAATTATCTTACATAATGCCTGGCACCGAGATGCTCATTAAATGTACAATGAATGAATAAAAACAAATATACACATATGACCTCAAACTACGTGGGTAACCACTTGGCTGAAGTCCCAAGTGGAAGTTCTCTGAGCTACTAAGTCAGCCTGACCAAAGGAAAAGATAACATTGATTTTCAGAAACTGCATACATTTTTAAAAGTTCCACAATCCATTAGAAGATTCTAGGTTTCCTAGCTCTAACTTGTCCCTCACCAAGACTACCCACAGTAGATTAAAAACCAAGTGACAGCACTGGAAACTTGACTCCATGGTATTAAAAAGTCAGTAAATAGAGTTCAAGTTTCATGTCATGGTACAGATTAAAAATAATATTATTTATCTGGTGCCTGGAAGGGAAGTCTGTGCTTGGTGAATCAAATCAATTATATTTTCCTTCTATTCCATAATTATGATCAGGAAAGTGAAATGCAAAGTATTAGGCAAGATACAAAATACAGAATTTACATAAAACTCCTAAAGAAAATCTCAGATTTTTTTCATAAGGAATAGAAACTTGTTTCCATGACCGTAACTTTTTTACATCAGGTCTATGCTTGCAAAGACTACATACTGATCAAGAAGACAGATGATCTCTTCAAATTTCTGACGGATCCCCCATCAACAATAAACTTTGTTCACACAGGTAATAAAAAACCTAAAATCAGTTTTACAATCATTCAGAAAATTTAATAGGATTTCATATTTCCTATTCTTTCATTAATAAAAGCATTTTGTGATCGTGCAAATAGACTTTAAATCCAAACTTTTTCATATTAAGTTGTTTAAAATGATGGTTTCCAAAGGCAAAACTATGGAGACAATAAAAGGATCAATGGTTGTCGGGAGTTAGGGGGGAAGAAGGGATAAGTAAGGAGAGCACAGATGATTTTTTTAGGGCAGTGAAACTACTCTCTTTGATACGAAAGTAGTGGACTCATGTCATTCCACATTTGTCCAAACTCATGGACTGTACAAACACCAAGTGTGAACCCTAACATAAGTTACAGACTCAGGTGATAATGATGAGTCCATGTAAGTTCGTCATTTGTAACAAACGTGCCATTGTCTGGGATATATTGTTAATGGAGGAGGCTATGAATGTATAGAGTACAGAGTATATGAGAAGTCTCTGAAACTTCCACTCAATTTTTCTGTAAACCTAAAACGGCTCTGAAAAATAAAATCCATTAAAAATGTTTTCCTTCAGACAGATATATGCTCTGTTAGGCTTCGTAATTACTTTGTATTCAACATCACTAAACATCATTAATGACCAATTTTAATCTTATTTTTCCTAAATTGAATTTTCACTTTGAATTAATTATCAATAAAAAGTAATTCACATCTACACAGTTCTTGCAACTTTCTATTAAGCCCATTAAGATGTTCAATCATGCATTTTTTACTTAAGTAAGCCATCTCTCAACTTAATAATGATCTTCCTACAAAACTACAATGTGAAAATCTGTCACAAAAAAATTTCTTCTTATACTCAAACTCGTGATAAACCCTTCTTTTGGCCTATTAACACTTGAAGTACAAAACAGCAGAGCTCAGTATACTGATCCTATTTGTTTGTATAAAGTCAAAAAAAAGGAAGATGGAGGCCAAAACTAAACATTAAGGGCTAGGATGCTGTTAGAGTCACTCTTTTTTTTAACATCAATTAATAAAAACTTCAGATTTATAGCCAACTTTTACATAAAAGTTTCACTGTGAATAAAACAATATATGACTGAAATCAAAGTTCTTTTAGTAAGCTTTACATTTTTGATCAGTGCTACTACACTATCATTAAATAAAGTTGTACAATGTTTCTAGGGCATCTTACTTGCTTTGAAGTATTCCTTTAACATTATATATTTCAAAACTCAGTAGCACACTTGTAGTGTGCAAATCATGTTCTTTCAAGTGTTCATCTTCAAGGATTCTATAGAGTGCTATTAATAATTCTCAGTTAATAACTTCTGTTGATTCATCTTGAAATGAAACTTTTTGTGATTTAACAATCTTATGGGTAAATGTCTCTATGTAATCTTCTCATCAACAGATCTACTAAAAATATTATTCACAAGTAAAACACTTAAAATTTTCTTTTCTTCACTCGTTCCTACACAATATTTGAGGTTTCCTGGCAGGCTGGCAAATAAAGCAATTCTGAATTCTATAATGTATTTGGTTTTAATCAAGAATTGTGTGGCCTTGTAACTAGCTTCATGACTCAATTTGAAGATTATGACTGAACTCACAAAAGAATTATCCTTTCTCTGTTGCCCTTCCCAGACCTTAAAAAATTACAAGTCTATGCAGCGTAGGATGGACATTCTGCTTTAAGGTACCAGAACAGTCTGTTTGGTACCATTGTTTTATGTAATAACATTCCATGCAAATGAGGTATTTAGGTTAAGAGAAGAATTATCAAGGTACACAAGTTCAAATGTGAGATCACCTTTTATTATATTACCTAATTAACGCCAAATTCTTAGTTTAGGTTTCTATGTTTATCTTGTTAATCTGTTACTTTCAAGCTTTAACTCAAATGCCTTTCATTATGATGTAAAAATAAACTTAAATCATTTAAAACACGAAGTAATTAAAGAGACTTTGAGTATTTATGGCTTTAGAATATCAATTTTTCCAAATATTTTTAGGTCACTTCCACTCTAAGAATGTTTAAAATAGTTACCCAGTAAGCAAAATAAGAGATAAAAATGTTAATTTTCATTTAACTTAATTAAAATTCTGTAAAAGTAAATTATAAAACTACATTCATACGTAAGCAAGTCTGGGAAATTTCTTTTATAAAGCTTTAAAGCTAATAGTCCCTTTAATAAAATTTAATTAGGTTCAATTATTTGTTTTTACAAATAAACTTTTTATTTCTAAAAAATCATAAAATTCCATCAAAGTCAGACCTTGGCTAATTGTGAACTTCAAAAACTAAACACAAATAAATGTAACAAGGAAATTAACAAAATCAAATTATGCTCTACTTAACAATATAATACTTGGTGATGATGATGATAATGATGGAGGGTAAAAAAAGAACAACTAGAAAAGCTGGATAAACTTTAAAAAAAAAAAAAAACAAAAAAACTGTTTAAACTCTCAAAAAAATAAACAGAAGAATAAAACTCCCAAAGTGGGATTTGAATGGCCAAGATCCTGGGAAACAGAGAAACACTTTCAGATATACCCAATATTTTACACTGCTTTCCCCCAACCATTTCCCAGTTCATAAGCAGTGGAGATAGAGAGGTTGAGAAGGTAAGGGGAAGATAAGTGTTAGAAGGCAGAGGAGCTGGAAAGACAAAAACTGGAGTTCGGGATAGACAGGATTTGAGGGGCCAACATTCCAGAGAGAAGCAGAAAGAAAGGAGTCTAACAGTGTGAGCTGCTTTTCTTCTCAAGATACTGACTGATGTGTAAGCAAACCAAACCATGGGGTATAAAAGTTGGACAGAATACAGCTGCTAGGAGACTTTGAGAAGCTGAGCAGAGATAGAGAGTCCGTCTCACCAGGCTAGAAAGATAAAAATTGTAGTTCAAGTAGACAGACATTGCTAATTCCCACCAGCTTTCAGTTGAGACCTCTAAAGGACTCCAGCTTCAGGGTAAGGGAAAACTGGAAATACACTAGGGCTTACAAAGACTGACACAGTCTCAATCAACTGATTGAACTACAGTGATTACCCCTTTTCTAACTGCCTAGCAGAAGCTCAAGAAAATCCTATGGAGGAAGTTATCATCTGAGCCTCTACAATCATCCATATGCAATGTCCAATATTCAATCAAAAATTACTAAATACATCAAGAGACAGAACAGACAGAACCAAATCCACAGATAATCCAGATATTGGAATCATCAGATGTGGACATTATTAATCAGTTAGTTTGTAACAAAGAAAGTTTAAAACGTTAAGGAGAACTTCACCAGTACCTATAAAGTCCCCCAGTGAATCAAATGCTCAGCCAGGGCAGACAACCACTGGGCTTTAGAGTGAACCAAACCTAGATTCAAATCCAAGCTCTGCCATTTACCAGTTTTCTTCTCCCCCTATACAGAGATAAACATTTCTTCCTCATAGTGTTACTGTAATAATTAAACACCTTTCACAGTATCAGACATATAATAGAAACATTAAATCATGTATGATAGTCAACAAATGTTATGACATAAGAATTACCTTTTCCCAGGGCCAAGTAAATTCCTTGCATACTTTCAATGTAACTATCAAGTCCTAACAAAATTTACTATCAATTTCACTAAGTCACTAATTACTAATTGATTCTACTAAATTTAAGAGTCAATTTTACTATCAGCTCCTAACAAAAGTATCTTTCAAAAGAATTGTTTCTATTTTTGTTTTGTTTTTAATCACCAATAATGAATTCTGGAACTGCCAATGCTTTTCAGAAAAAGTAAAAAAGTATTGACTGATTCATACTATGACTCCTTTCCCTGAAAAAAGATCTGAGGTAGCTTACAAAGACATAAATTAAAAGCTAGAGGTTTTATTTTTCCATGGGGGCTGTTTTTGTTTTTCAATGAGAAAAGGGCAGACCGATTATGGGGGGGGGGGGAGCAAAAGCTTCTAGGTAAAATATTATTATGTGCTGACACAGTAAATAACAAAAACATGCATGTCTATAGATACTGGCAACTGTTGTATATTTACAGTCATTAGTGCCTTTCATCCACAACCCTGAGGCCAGTTAGACTTCCATTTCACCCTTCCTGTCCCAGAGTCACAAAACAAGAAGGGGACAGACCCAAGTCTAGAACTCAATGTTCCTTCCAACCTATTATGCTGCCTTCCCAGGCAGAGCAAAGGTGAGGCCACCAAGAAGACAAAAAAGTAAAACAACCCCAAAAACTGCATTTTTTCAGCGATCAATACCAAATTTACTCCTGTGAGTTTTACTGAATAACAATGACATGTACCCAAAGAACAGTTACTGAGCAACTACCAGGCATGACACCGGAATCATAGATGATATCATGGCTACTCTGAGGAGACTCTGTGTACAGGGACACAGAGTTCCACATAAAGCAGTAAACTGGAGCAAGAGGCTGTGGAAATATGCAGTTATTGCTAAAGGACTACTAAAGGGAAATTAGGAAAAGCCTATGTGTAACATCAGAACTACTTTACAATGAAAAGGCTTAGGGCTCAACCTTACAGGTGAAACTGCTCCTCAAATGTAACATCCCCTCCTACTCCCCAGTTTATTTTTACTCCTTAAAATATGTCAACTCAACAAAGTTAAACAGAAATAGCTATGTAACAATAATTTAAATCAGCAGTTCCCAAACTTCAGTCATTCATATACCTTAAATCAAAAACTACTTTTTTACTTAACATTTTTCTTAAATTGAGTTTTTTAACTTAAATGCCTATTATGGACTCTTATAAATCAACTAACAGTAAAACCATGAGTTTGATGAGCTAGTCATGCTTTCTAAAATACATGAAAATAGACATAGTGCTTAAAACAAAAACTATTCATTTGAAAACCTCTTTAAAAACTCTCCATGTCCACACTTAGGAAACACTAATATTTAAATTTAAAATTTTTTTAAAAAGCTATATTAGCATCTATTTTAAAATTCTTTATTTGTAAATATAGTAAATGTTTATGGCATTATGTAACTACATCTGTTTCAATTCCTTTTTCTACTTTCTTAACTAATATATTCTTAGTTACCTAAAAAGTACTTATTTCCAGTGGAAATCTATTATATTCCAATCTCCCTAGCGCTCTATAAATGAACATAATATCTATATCTAGTTATTAGTTAACTATCTAAAATATTATACAAATCTTCCTCGTACCTATAGACAATTACAGATGGTTCTTTCCTTCAGCTTGAAGAGAGAAATTAAAAACATGAAAAATATCAGATACCATATTTAACTGTTCTATCTTTCTTCTGACAGAATTAAAATGAAAAAGAAAATGCTGTTTTCTACATGATCTCAGTGTTGATTCATTTTATGCCCAATTCCTGTTACAGAAAAAATTTAAATGCTGCTTGCAATTATAGTTGTCTAAAAAATTACACTGTACCCATTATTCGTTAATTAGCCTAGTTCTTTACCAAAGCAAATTAAGTTTTTTTAAGCCAATTCAGCACCTCACAAGCCAGGTGGCTCCCCCACTCAATTATCTTTAATCTTTCAACTAAGAAAAATTGCTCTTAACTACTTTGTCTCACTAGTTCCCTGCCCAGAATTGACCATTTTAACAGCAGGGTGTATGCTCATTAGCAAAAGAAGATCTTGCGCACAGGTGAGAAAACAAAGAATTAACTGTGAACATTTTCCTTACTAGCAATGAGAGCAATAACACTGAAGCATGATTTACATAAGACTCTAGAAGTCATTCACTGGGGTTGGAACTCCACGGGGTTTATCACAAATGTACTTTCCCACCAGCACAGCGGCTGTGCATTCCAGTGGGCAATGCTTTTTACATAGAAATAAGTCAAAGGCCACATCTGGAGCAATCACAGAACTTTCACCAAATAGAAGTAAGGCAAAGCATTATCCCTAAGGCCCCTTCTTTTCTTACCTCTTCTCGTATTACTCATTATCAACTTCTTCTGACCTCTCCCCACATTACTCTTCTCCAGTCCCCTGCCCTTAATCCTTCCACGCTTCTTCGTACTTCCACCTCTGTATCTCACTCCTGCATTAAGGAACTTGAATCTTCGTGGCTTCTTCGCCCTGACCTTTCTGACAACCCCCTTCCTGATCCCGACTACACCTGGTTTGTTGTCCGGTCCAGTTACATTCGTAACAGAGAGCGCTATTCAGGCTATGCTGTTACCTCTGCCTATGAACTCATAGAATCTTCCCCTCTCCCTTCCAACACTTCTGTTCAGAAGGCTGAACTTATTGCCCTTACCCGTGCCCTAACTCTAGCCAAAGGATGCTCTGTCAACATTTATACAGACACCAAACATGCCTTTCATATTATCCATTCCATGCTGCAATCTGGGCAGAACGCGGCTTCCTTACCTCCCAAGGCCTCCCTGTAGCCCATGGCCCCCTAATCCTCAAGCTTATTGAGGCTTGCCAACTCCCTGCTCGTGTTTCCCTTATACACTGCTGGGGCCACCAAAGGGGCTCTGGCCTTGTAGCCATAGGTAACAACAGGACTGATAGGGAGGCACGCTGGGCCGCCCTCCTTGGCTCTCAAGAGCCTGTTATCCAACGCCTTGCCATCCCTAACCTTCAGCCACCTGCACTCCTGATGAAATGACTTCCCTTACCAGTCAGGGAGCCATTTGGGAGGGCCCCTGGCTTACTTCTGTCAGCAAACTAATCCTACCCGAAAGCCAGGCTTTAGACATCCTTACAATTTCCACAACTCCCTTCACATTGAACATAGACAGACCCCTACTCACTTTCTTACATCCCTTTATCTCTCACCCACGTCTTTCTTCCCTTTTAGCCCACATCACCTCTACTTGTCGCCCCTCCAACCCCCTGGGGGCCATTCAGCCTCCCCCATCCTTCCCTGCCATCATGCCTGCAGCCACATCCCTGGCCAAGATTGGCAAAGTGATTTCACTCATATGCCACTCATCTGCCGACACTGCTATTTCCTCACCTTCCTGGATACTTTCTCTGGATGGCTAGAAGCCTTCCCCGCCACGTCTGAAAAATCCTCCCCAACCACACTTGCCCTTTTCCACCACATTATCCCCCATTTTGGCCTCCTTTCAACCATCCAGAGCGACAACAGTCCTAGTTTTATTCCCCAAATCACCCAATAAGTTGCCACCTCTCTTGGTATTCAATAGCGACTGCAAATCCCGTATTGAAAGGTAGAAAGGCTCACCTTACCCTCAAAACTCAATTAACGAAGCTGTCCTTAGCACTCCATCAGGACTGGATTTCCCTCCTCCCTCTTGCCCTTTCCCGTCTCCGCGCTGCCCCCTGCGCTCCAACTTTCCTCCGCCAATTTGAACTCATGTATGGTCGCCCTTTCCTCCTTGGCAACATACCCCTTCCTCTTCACCGCTCCTTGGTGATTACCTCCCTACCCTTTCCCTTACCCGGCACCTCCTCCACTACCATGCTGATACCTTCCTCCCCAAACCTCAGGCTGGAATTGAAATTGCAGCAACTCCTCTAAACTGGGAGATTGGGTCCTCTTGAAGGTTCTCCCAGACCAAGTTCGCCTCCTCCATCTCAAATGGGAAGGACGCTATCAGGTCATCCTAACAACCCCCAGAACCGCCAAACTGTTAGGAATACCTTCTTGGATTTACCTATCTAGGCTTAAAAGGGCTCTGCAGTCAGCAACCCCGGACATAGACCAACAAAAACAACAGAAGCTGGACCAGCCAAAGGGTCCCCAGCTAGACACCCCATCAGACAATTATACCTGCACTCGGACAGGGGACACAAAGATGGCAATACATAAGCAACAGACCACATGAGTAATAAGACCTCACAGGTACGTGCTGGACAAGTTTCTGGGAACTGGCCTTTGACAGGGGGGCTTTACGGACACCAACTGAGCTGTGTACCAAACCCTTTATTCAGCCTGTCAAAATGAACTTTATACAGAAAACCATAGACGAAGTCATCGGCAGACAAATTGCTCTCACCATGCCCTTCAAGAACACCATTACAGCCCCCTCACCCGAAACTCTAATTAGGGACCCTGACAGACAACCCCACTCAGTAGGAAGCAGTTACAGAAGATGGACCACCATCCCTTTTCCTAAGAAGAGTTATGAAACCCAGAGGGGGAATTTGTTAGGCCATATTTAGGCCAGGAACAGGAAGCTTCTTATTGTAAAAGCCATCTTGTCTTGCTTTGTGCCTTGGCTTGTGTTTGCCTTAGGCCTGGAGAAGCCATCTGGAATATAGAAACCATCTAATCCTATCTTGCTTTGTACTTTGTCTCCTAGGGGCCTGTGATCAGCAGGTCTGGGCAGTCCCAAAGGAGGCCTGGGGGCCAGGGTGTGGAGCCGGAGGGCTTGGTCATGCCCCCCCCCCCCCAAACCCTTGGTTGCTAGAGACACCACAACGAAAATCCCCTGAAGCACTCAAGGGGGAACAGCCTCGTTTACCCTCTCCTATAAAACTCCACACCCCTTTTTGCTGGGGTAGTTATGGTCTTTTCTAGCCTGACCTCCCGCAGCTCAAACACGCCAAATAAATTCTAATAGACCAGTTTTGATCTCCTGCTACTCATTCCTCCTGCCGTGCCTAACAATGACATCACTCTCAGTACTCCGCATTCAATCTGCTTTCCTGAGAGTTTCAGTATACGAGGTTGGACAATTATATTCATGAACACATCCTAGAAAAAGAGCTACATACCTCATTGCTGAATATCACTGTGGTCATTTTCGAAGTACTCTCCTTGGGAAACTATGCACTGACGCCAGCACCTAGTCCACCCTTCAAAGCAATTTTGGAACTCTTTCTCTGGAATGGCCATCAGAGCTGTCGTCGTATTACCCTTGATGTCCTGAATGTCATCAAAATATCTTCCTTTCAATATTTCTTCTATCTTCAGGTAAAGAAAGAAGTCATTGGGGGCCAGATCAGGTGAGTAGGGAGGGTGTTCCAATACAGTTATTTGTTTACTGGCTAGAAACTCCCTCACAGACATCATACGTCATTAGGGAAATGCAAATTAAACAAGATACCACTACACACTCATACGAATTTCCAAAATTTGGAACACGGACACCACCAACCAAATACTGGTGAGAATGTGGAGTAACAAATTCTCATTCACTGCTGGAGGGAATGCAAAATGGTATAGCCACACTGAGCAGTTTCTTACAAAACTAAACATACAAGGTGGGACAACTAAGTTTGCAAACTTGTTGCAATGATGTTGCTAACCTTTTTTTTATATCAGAGGGATTATTCATTATGTATTTGTACCAACTGGACAAACACTTAACCAAGTTTACAATTTGGAAGTGCTGAAAAGGCTGCGTGAAAAAGTTAGACGAAAAGGACCTGACCTTTTTGCCAACAATTCATGGCTTTTGCATCACGACAATGCACCAGCAATTCATGGCTCTAGCATCACGACAATGCACCCAAAGGGAGTATTTCAAAGGTGATCATAGTGATATTCAGCAATGAGGTATGTAACACTTTTTCTAGGATGAGTTCACAAACTTAATTGTCAGACCTCATACTCTTACCATACAGACCAGCAATCTAACTTGTTGGTATTTACCCAAAGTAGTTGAAAACTTCTGTCCACACAAAAACCTGTACAAGAATGTTTATAGTAGCTTTATTCATAACTACCCCAACTTGGAAGCACCCAAGATGTCCTTCAGTAGATAAATAGATAAATAAACTGTGGTACATCTAGACACTGGAATATTATTCAGAGCTTAAGAAAAAAAAATGAGCTATCAAGCTATGAAAAGACATAGAGGAAACTTAAGTACACATTACTAAGTGAAAGAAGCCAATCTGGAAAAGGTACATACTGTATGATTCCAACTATCTGACATTCTGGAAAAGGCAAAACTATGGAAACAGTAAAAAGATCAGTGGTTACCAGCAGTTAGGAGGTAGGGTTTAATAGGTGAAACAGAGAGGATTTTTAGGGCAGTGAAAATACTCTGTACCACACCATAATGATGGATACATTATAAATGTATCCAAACTCAAAAAATGTACAACATCAAAAGTGAACCCTAATTAAACTATGGACATTGGGTGATAAAAATGTGTCAATGTAGGTTCACCAATTGTAACAAACATACCTCTCTCGTGGGGGATGATGACAGTGGGGAAGGCTGCGCATGTCTGTGGGGAGGGAGGGTACAGAGTATATGGGAAATTTCTGTGCCTTCCCCTCAATTTTGCTGTGAACCTAAAACTGCTATAAAAAATAATAATAAGGTCCATAAAAAAATTAAAAATATTTTCATGTGCATAAATAATTCAGAGATACAAAAAAGCTCACAAACATGGTTTCTAAGCAAAAAGGATCTAAAAAGGCTTTGCAATGTGCCTTTCCCTCTTGGCAGATGTTCAGCCTATCTTTTTAGAAGGAGCAGAAATACCTGCAGAATATTATACTTAAGGACAGATAACAGTCACAGAGTCTGAAACCCATCTTTTTACTTAAGAAAGCAAAATATTAGATGATGGGGCCAACAAATCTGTAACACCTCTGGGAAATTTCCTGAGTGTTGCCCAAGACAACACCCACTAATATCACACCAACAAACAATTCAGTAAAAGTCTGTTAGTATGTCAATAAACCTGATATAAGTTTGCTAATCTAGTTTGATCCAGGAATGTATTTTAAAATATGTAGTAAAATGTATTATCTACATACCCTATACGCACTCATACCTAAACATTGGTTCTTTCAAACAAAACTGTGATAAATACTGAATGACAGGGAGCACCTGGTTGTCCTCCCTGGGAAACCTCTGGAAAGGTTTGAAGCTGCTGGACCAATACGAAACCATCTGCGTTAGCAAGAAGTCTGAGCAGGGCTAAGATTCTTGTGTAAAGCTAACAACAGTGCCGACTTGAATAAAAAGTCAGCTCACCTCAGCTTTGGAGAAGCTAGAGGAGGCAAGGTCAAGATTCTCGACTGAACATTAAGCAGACCAGTGGGTGATCAGACCCCAATGTTCTAGTCCATATGGCTTGACGCTGATCATCTAAGTCAGAAACATACCTGAGGCAGGAATAAGCAGACATCTTCAATCAACTTAAATGAACCTTACATTCATGACTTAGATCAACGCTTCTTCTGCACAAACCAAGGAACATTATTTGTAAAATATACTCTAAGACATGCCATTTATACAGACGTGTCCAATTTGTGAGAATTCATCAAACTATATACTTACATGAGCACTTTCTGTATGCATTTTACTTTTTAAAGCTTTATTTATATCTGTACATATATTAAATATGTGTATATATATTTAGATATATATGTATATATCTGTATATAAAATAATGAACAGAGGTAATGTAAGGTAGTGCTAGATCCTCAAATTAGGAAAAGAGGTGATATATTTACAGGATTGTTATATACAACCATTTAAAAGCTGGAAACATCTTCTAGAAAATAATTTTGTTGCAACAGCAACTGCTGATAAATAATCAGATACGTATAGGTAAATGACTCCCTCAACCAGATTTCGCCATTTCATTAATTGAGTTTTCATGAAGATTTGCTTGGATTTTAATTTTATATACACTCTTATTTTTAAATACATGTAAAGAGAGTTTTTTTAAAAAAAAAGAGTGGGAAGGGGAATCAATATATGGATGCTGATGCCTGGAGATGTTGAAGTAGTTTCATTTTTTTAATTTAATTGACTTACTGTATTTTCATCTAATTATTTCAATTTAATATACTTATTAAATCTTACTCACCTATTACTATTTCTTATGAAAAATAATGATTTTATTATTGGCCAAGTGGAACAACCCAAAATGTCATTTTATACTCTACACAAAATTATCTGGTATTAACAAGTCAAAAGGAATCTGGAATAGTCTGAAAGACTGTTAAGTCGATGTGCTCTATATTAACCAGGAAACCTGTGTCTTCTGGTACAATTACAAAAGAAGACTATCTCGAAAAAGATCACAGCCAAGAAAGATTCAAAGCATTCAGATCAATGTATTTTGTCCAGATTTCTTAGGTGACCTCTTTATTGAAACAGTTACAAGGTATCTGGAAACACAGATAAGCAATCACTCAGCACAGCCTCTCCTATGGACGTGTAAGCTCAGTGAACTACGAAAATTCTACCCACCCTCACATTCCAGTTCACTCACCCACATCTACCCTAACGCTTAAGCGATAAGCATTTAGACACTATGAAAGCAAAGACGTCTTCTGTTTACTTTAAGGGAAAAGGCATCAAGAACGCTAACGCAATGAAAGAAGTTCCTCTCCACCAGAACACAATTATTCTTCACATTAACTTAAAGTTCTGCATTTGTTGCAATCGTTACACCTCACAGATTTTTAATACCATCCCTGCACAAATAATCAAAGCCATATATATATGTGTGTGTGTGTTAAGTATTCCTGACCAAAAAGACTGTCACGTGATTTTTACCCCATTGAAAATTAATTATCAAGCAGCAAGCTTGATGAAGTCGACACTAAATACTTAGCATCGGTTAGGCTGCAAGAATAGTTCAAAATAGGGGCCCACCCCAGATGGGACTTATAATTGAGATAAGGAAATCACTTCTACATACAAGGTAGTAAACAAACAAGATGGCACTTTATAAACAAAATAATACATTGCTGTAAGTTAGTGTTGCCAAAAACAATCAAACAAACAAAAACAAAAAAGGTCTTTGAGTTGGCTTTTAAAGGATGGGTGGAAAATAAACAAAAAAGAAGACACTCCAGATGAAAACCTATGGAAGTCCCCAATCGTGTGAGATGTGTATTTACAGGGGCATATGTCTATGTGATTTGATTTGGAGGGAGGGGAATAAAAGGCCAAAGAGACTGATCTGATTACACCACAGGTCTATATTATTAAATGGTCAAAGTTGAATACTTAGAGATTAGCACAATATGAAGAACAATGAAATCTGGGGAAAGGGATTGAGACTTGATATTAGGAGTAATAGCCCTGCCACTGGACCATGCCAACCACAGTACTTTAAGGATAAAGACACGCTTCGCTTTATTGTGCTTCACAGATGTTGCCATTTGTGTTTTTCTGTTGTTGTTTGCTTTTGTTTTGATATATACATATATACATATGATATATATATATATATATACACGTATATATATATACACACACATATATATACACACACATACGTATATACATGTATAGAGGGTCTCTACCAGCAGAAAGATTAGGACTCACTTTATTACAATGTTCTGGAAACAAACCCATAATATCTTTAGGTCTGCCTATGTTCTCTGATCCAAAGCTCACTGCAACCCTGTAACCTAAACACCTACTATTATTACTGCCTCAGTTTACATATGAGGAAACTGAGTCCCAGAAACATTTACAACTTATTCAAAGTCATACAGGTAGTTGCTAAGTGGTAGAACTGGGGTCTGAATATAGCAACTTCAAAGCCCTTAAAAGTCCACGGGAAGAAGTCCTCTTCGAAAATAATGCAATGCAAGCTATGCTTTAAAATCTGATAACAGGATACAGGGTTAAAATGAAGGCTGCATATTCACCAAAGCAGCAGCTACAATAACCTAGGTCAGAGGTGAGCATATTTAGACTAGAATGATGGCAATGAGATTAGAATACAATATATCAGTGCAATAGAGAGTGATAGGTGGGAAAAGCAAGTTTAAAAGTGAAACGTTAAAGAGATGTTGGGATTCAAAGATGACTCTACAGTTCCTAATCTTAGATATGTGTAAAGGCTAGTGGTACCATAAATAAGAGTTGGGTGAATGAAAAAGTGGACCTGTTTTTCCACTTTAGATCTTTGAATGAGGTCAAGACGAGATACCCAGGTGAAAACATCCAACAGACAGTGGGAGCGAGGAGACCAAAGCTTGGTTAGAAGAACAAGGCTGGATTAATATTGAGTACTAATTTTATATTTATGTGTATGTCTTAAACCAAAGGGGACATTGCCTTCATATAGAAAAATAACAACTGTTACCAAAAAAAGAAGAAAAATTATTTTAATAACATAACACTTCTCCACACAATAACATGTTCCCAAAGTGGCCCTAGCAACAGCACTTCAGCATATGTTAGTTTAAAACAAAAACTACCTGCCACCTACTCAGGACCCTTGCAAACAATTCCACACCCATTGCAATATCTTTGCAGCAATTTTTTGGAACACCAAATATTGCGACTGTCAGCTAAAACACATATAGAAATATGGCCAAAATTAGACTTTCAACTTATTAACAGTATCAATTTTTTTAAATTCTAATCAATTTAAGGCATACAAATAAGGATTTTTATTAAATGTCAGGGAACCAATGATGGATTTACACTAGCAACCAGGCACATAAAGACATCGGCAGACAATACAAAACATTAGAATTGAAAATGTCACTTGGTCTCTGTATCTGTATGACTACTGTGAGAAAAGATTATTTTTTAAAAACAACTAACAGAATGAAACATGCAGTGTATCATTTACGCTAGTGATCATTTTACACTGTATATGTCCTTAAAATTATAAAAATACCATATATAAAAGCACATTTAGAAAAAGACGGAAGGATACACACAAATTCATACGAGCAATTACATGTGGGGAAGAAAGGGAAATAGAATTGGAAAGGGCAACAAAGGATACTTCAACTGTATCTACAATGATTTGTTTCTTTCATATACACACACACACACACACAAAAAAAAAAAAAAAATCTGAAACAAATATACCAAATGTTAACATCTGTTCATTTGGGGTGAAGGTCGTATGGTGTTTATTATGTTCTCTTTGCCATTCGATATTTCTGAAATGTCACATAAATTTTAAAAGGGAGGGAAGGATCCAAATCTGTCACCTAATGAAAATACCACACTAAACATACCTGACATATCTTATCTGAGTAACTCCAGGGTGAACAGGGTGAAGCTCACTTCTTCACCCCGCAGCCAACTTCTATTTTGGACTTCTAACGTATTTCTTGACATAGACTAGCCTAATTAGCAGATCTAAACTCTGGTTTGAATCCCAAAATTCATCGATAGAGTGGGTCTTAACTACGGGTAAGTTCCCAGTGGTGGCAACTAGGAAAGGGCACTAGCCTCAGTGTCTCCTAAGGAAGCTAAGAGGAAGATTCCAGAAGGAAGAAGTTGAGGAAAACAATTCTGAATAAATCCAACATCTTCCGTCCACTCCCCCAATCATGATTCCCACTGCCTTTTCAACTCTGTCCTCAAAAGCCAGCCACTAGTACAGACATTTTGCAGCATAGTGGCTCCTTTTTCCTCCAAGAGGTGAACCTCTTTACTAGTCTTTTAGATATAGTCATTTGCTCACTATAGAAATGTACACAGTATGCTCTTTAAGAAATCCACGCATTTATTCAGTAATCATTTATACCAGATGGGTGCCAAGGATATAATAAGGGCAAGATCCCTACCCCCAATGATACCTCTATTAATTCTTTCTCCTCTCATTTGCTGAGTCTTAAAATGCTGCCCCCATCAAATAAAAAATAAAAAATAAATTTTTCAAGTGTAGCCACACTGTAGCTAAATGATCCCTTAGAATTAGTATTATGGTAGTTCCCCCATTATCCAAGGGGTATACGTTCCAAGACCCCCAGTCGATGCCTGAAACCATGGACAGTACCAAACCCTATACATACTATGTTTTTTCCTATACTATACATGCATACCTATGATAAAGTTTAATTTATAAATTAGACACGGTAAGAGATTAACAACAATAACAAAATAGAATTATAACAATATACTGTAATAAAAGTTCTATGAATGTTCTCTCTCTTTCTCTCTCTCTCTCTCTCTCTCTCTGTCTGTCTCTGTCTCTGTCTCTCTCTGTGTGTAATAACAGAGAGGCTAAGTGACTAACAGGCAGTGATCACATACAGCATGGATACTGTGGTAAAGGGACGAGTCTCATCCCAGGTAAAACAAAGTGGGAAGGTGCGAAATTTCATCACTCTATTCAGAATGGCTTGCAATACAAAACTTATAAACTGTCTATTTCTGGAAAATTCTATTTAATATCTTTGGACTGCAGTTGACTGCTGGTACTGAAATCTCAGAAGGGGAAACCACGGAGAAGGGGGGACCCAAGGTAAGGAGAACATGCGCAGCGAGATCAGGACATTTAAACAGGCCAAAAGCACAGGGAGCTTTAGCAACTGCCAAGCTTCCTTAAATTATGAGGACAACAAGAAAAACATTACTGTGCACTAACTCTACACTAGTTTTAGGAACAATAAGATATAAAAAACTAATATGGTGATGCAACAGTTCGAGGAACAAAATTCCTTTAAACAGGGCTTACGCTTACAGGAACCTGGTGTGATATCTAATACTCTTGACTCAAGATTACTGACAGCAGCAGAGTGATGAAATTGCTTAGAATCTAGACCTCTAGACCAGGGGTGTCCAAACTTTTTTCAACGTTTTTCACCAAGGGCCATATGTGGTAAAATACACAAACAGCCGGGCCACTCACTCGAGGTGAAGTACGTATTGCCTCACCTGGTTTATTTAAGTAAACTAAATATATTTTTGGAATTTGCTGTGGGCCAATTAACAATGGATTGCGGGCCGCAGTTTGACACCCCTGCTCTAAAGGCAGGCTAGGGTCCAGTAGGGAGGAGGCTGCAACCACCAAGGCCCTAATCACTTCAGACCAGAGAAAGCGCAGACCAGCGGGAGGTCATATGCAACCTCCACAAGGGATCAAATTGTCCCATAAGAGACAAATGGGTGTGTGCCTGCTGAAGCAATCCAGGGTTCCAATTCAGACAACAAGAGAAAGAAAATATGTCTTGGAACACATTCCTATGTCTGATGAGAGGGAGAGTAAAAAAGAGTAATGGAAACTAACCATATATGGGACTAAATAGGACAGGCTTTGAAGGTCAAATAGGATAATTTAGACCCAGAGCCAAAGAATCAACAGCCATTTCTAAAAAGGAAGATCATTTCTGTAGCAACACACAGAACGAAGGGGAAACATAAAAGCGAGTCACCTAAGAGCTGAGTTTTGCCATCTAGACAAAAGGTATGAGTATCTGATCTAAGTGTAGCAGCAGCACGATAGAACAAGGTAGGACACCATGAGACACTGTGAAAAGGAAAAAATGACAGCATCTGGTTACTGAGCAGATAGCAGAGGTGGGGGGGGAAAACAAAAACAACGCGTTTTGGGGTACTTAACAATATTGTTAATTAATAATGAAGATCAACTACCACAATTGACCCTTTATTTGTGCCAGGGACTATACTAAGTGCTTTATAGTTTTACCTGGTTTAATTCCTATTACCATCATCTGAAATAGGTACTATTATTAGCCTATTTCAGATAGGAAAACTGAGGCAATAGAGATTAAATAACTCACCTAAGTTCATAAGCCAGCAGTGAGCAGAGCTGGAATTTGAATCCAAAAATGTTTAGAATATTATTCGGCTTTAAAAAAAAAGAAGGAAATCCTGCCATTTGAGACATAATGAATGAACCTGGAGGGCATTATGCTAAATGAAATAAGCTAGACAGGAAGGAAAAATACTATATGACACCAATTATATAATGAATCTAAAATAGTCAAACTCATAGAAACAAAGAGCAGAATGGTAGCTGCTACGGGCTGGGGGGAAAGGACATGTGGAAATATTAGACGAAGGTACAAAGCTTCAGTTATATAAGATGAATCAGTCCTAGAGATCCACTGTACAGCACAGCACCTATGGTTAGCAATACGATGTTGTATACTTAAACTTCTACTGAAGGCAGATCTTATGTTGGGTATTCTTTTCACCAAATAAAAATAATCATAACAAAGAGGGCAGGGGGAACCTTTTAGACGTGATGACGAGGTGTACAGCAGAGATTGCAGGTGGATACAAACATGCCTTGGAGATACTGCAGGTTCAGTTCCAGACCACCGCAATAAAGCAAGTCTTAATCTTTTTGCCGGTGGAGAATCTTGCCTTCAGTTTGTAAAAAAAAACACAGTATCTGTGAAGCACAATAAAGCAAAGTGCAATAAAATGAGGTGTGCCTGTATTTATTGAGTGGTGTACATTATTGAGTGGTGTACATTAAATACATATAGCTTTGTGTATGTCAACCATACCTCAATAAACTGGTTTTTAAAAAGTACTGTTTAATTTTACAATCCACATTCCTAATCATTAGATTAGATATAGATACATAAATAGATATCCTTAAGGTTTCAGTGACTAAGGCAAGGAAGACAACGGGGAAACACTTTCCAAGGCATTGACCCTTCCTTCCCACAATGAGGCTTCGGGCCTTGAGGAAGCTAAGTTTAGGAGAACCGGCTGTTTAGGAACATTCCCCTAAAAGGAAGTACACAAAGAGTTCCTGCTCATTCTGTTGGAACCATGATGGAATCCTGACATTATCACAGGCAGCTGCACGCCTCACTGGGAACCAAGGGGCCAGAGAAAGGAATGCCCGCTTATGTTGTTCCCGCCAATGTGACTGCCCACCTTCCGGTGAGTTCTGTATCCTGGGCTTATTAAATAGGGATCTGAGCCACATCCACAGTGGATGTGGAAATGTTCTCTTCCTACCAATTTGTACACCACCTAAAAATGTCATCACTGGTTTTAGAGGGAAGAGCAGTTGAAATTAAACATGCCAACTCTGAGACATTCAAATACCCAGGACACAGCACTGAGCAACTGCAAATGTGCTTCAGCAAATTAGGGCTCAGGTGGATTCACTGAGCTGGAGCTCGAGGGAACCGCTCGCAGTTTAGAAGTCACTCAGACAGGAAAAACAGCTGAAACGACAACTGGCAAAGGCCCAGCTGTGGGGGGTGGGGTCCTGAATAGGTGGGTCAAGGATTGAAGACACTCCCACAATTAAGGGACAGGAGCAAGAAGAAAAGCCAGTGGTAGAAACCAAGAAGAAATTAAACTGTCTGAGAAATAGGAGAATTAAGCTCCTCAATATCCAGTCATCAAGTCTATTCCACCATTCTGCCCAAATCTGTGCTAAATCCACCCCTGCCCCACCACCCCTACACCTCACTTCAATATCTCATCACTGTCCATCTCTGCTGTCAGTGACCTCCTTGCCATCGGACCCCCCACTATAACCAACAGTGAATTATATAACCTTCATGTTTGATCACGACATAACTGCAAAATCCTATAAACTTGTTTCTCAAACTGAGATACACTGTGGAGGATCAAGGGTAGACATAAACATGACACACCTTTCTGGAGTGTCAATTATCCACAATGGACAGTGATTTTTCAATCTGTTAAACCAAACATAAAACCGCAGTATAATTTCATGTTTACAGTGGGCTACTGCTGATATACCATCAGGCTTCTTCTGGGCAACCTTCTATCCTTAAGGGGATGGGGGTGGAGGGGGCGGGCACTTCAGTGGTGAGACTTGTGCTCATCCAGATTAAGATAGGGAGCTAAAGAAAGAAAGATTGAAGATGTATCAAAGAAAAAAAATCCCAATATGAATTCAAATCATATGATTATCTCTGACATTGGTCTCTGACATAAGGAGAATGGGTGGCCTGGGTCTGAATCCTGGCTTTACCACTTCATGTGACTCAGGGCAAAGTATTTAACTTCTCCATGACTTGGTTTTATACATTTGTAAAATCAAAAATGGCAATAGTATTCAAAGGGCTGCTGTGAGAATTAAGCCTGAGTATCTATGCACAGTGCCTGGTCTATACAGTAAGGGGTCAATAAATGGTTGCTATTAACTGTAAACTCCAGCCTCTCCGTCTGTTACGGCATCCCAAATCTTGTGTTAAGTCCAAAATTACTCTCAGACAGGAAAATGCATAGCAAGACTGCTGCTTATCAGAATAGACCATTCACAGTCTGTCCCTAAGGATTTTTTAAATCCATATGCAAAAATAAGAGTAAATTGAATTACCCAGCTCTACACTCATTTGGAGATTAGAAACAGCTAGAACAGGGGTGTCCAAACTTTCTTCAACGTTTTCCAACAAGGACCATATGCGGTAAAATACACAAACAGCCGGGCCACTCACTCGAGATGAAGTATGTATTGCCTCAGCTGGTTTATTTAAGTAAACTAAACATATTTTTGGAATTTGCTGCGGGCCAATAAAAAATGGATTGTGGGCCGCAGTTGGCCCGCGGGCCGCAGTTTGGACACCCCTGAGCTAGAACTGGAGCCAAGTCAAAATCACTGTAGTTATCATGTATTAAGTATTCAGACACTGCACTGAAAACAACTGAACAGATCTTGGTGGTTACTTTAATAGTCAGTATGCACACCAGTGATGAAATAAAGTACTTTACTAAGGAGATACCCTTCTAACACACGCACGAGAGGAAGAGTACCTGAAAACCTCGGGTTAAAAGGAATCCTACTGCTGATCAACAGCTGTTACCCAGCTCCCAGGAGGGGTTTCACAAATGTACCCAGATATTTACATAGCATTGGATGTCTGAGTACTAAGTATTGTGTATTCAGCAATCACTCAAACTATGAAAAGGAATTCAGGGAGGGAGGAGCAGCTTAAAACAGGTCTGTCCTGAAGCAGAACCTGTTTGAAGTCACTGTCAGCATTAGCAGGAAATCAGGGTGAAAGTCTACAATTAAAGACTGAAGGCATGTGCTTTCCCTTTTTCTCTCACCCTAATTCCATTAGATACTCTAGCTCCATTTGACTTGCCACTCCCAGAATCAGTTTCATCTGCTGCTTCCCTTTTTTCCAAAGAAAACTTTATTTTCTACCATCCGTTTCTCAACATTGTAAAATTTAAAGAGGGGGAAATGCTGCAACAAATATAACTTTTATCATTCAACCCACAGGATGCCAGTAACAAATACAGAAAATAAAGGTCAACATTTCACCTACGTTATTACACTACGAGCACCTTGAAGGCAAAGACGTGTGACCACATTTTCGAATCTGCTCTCATAAGAATGGGTAGCCTCAGAATACAATGTAAGCTACATAGAAAGTAATTACATGCAATAAACATGTTATTCTAGAGGCAAGAAAAATCTTGTTTTAATTTTAAAAATTCCAATTTCTTTAATAGCACCAAGATGTGTCTAACTTTTTTTTTTAATTTGTTTGTTTGTTTGTTTTTTAATCTTCCTCTTCTTCCACCCCTACTCTGGTTCAAGCCATTGTTTCTCAGTCTAGTTGTGTAGGACACAGCTCCCTGGCCCATGCTGGTATTATAAGCCTTACACTGCCCCCCACCGCCCCCTGCTCCCCCCTGCCCTCCCGCTGAGGCAGTCGGTGGCCAGTCCTCGGTTGGCGACTCACAGCAGCCCATGGTAGCTCTCGCTGGCTGCTGGCAACTCACGCTGACCGATCCTGGCAGCACACAGTAGCCCACCGCAGTTCACAGCAGCCTTAGGCAGCCCAGCTCCAAGGACAGCTGTTGTTCACAATCTTAGCTGTAGAGGGAGCAGCCCATTGGCCCATGTGGGAATACAACTGGCAACCTCCGAGTTAGGAGCACGGCGCTACAACCATCTGAGCCACCTGGCAGGCCCTATTTTTTTTATTTCAAATGAATTAAGCTATTCCAAAATATAACAAAAGGACTTGACTATTAATAGTTTCCTTTGGACTGACTTACTTCTAAAAACGAGTACTATTTAGCTTGTTGCTTCAAAGAAAAATAATGGAGAAACCGATTTAACGTATTCGTCCTGCACTGACTTGACGTGTAGTATCATAGTGCTGGAAACCGATTTTTTTTTAAAAAATCAAACATTTAACCTCCCTTTTTTAATACTAACTACATCTCAAATAATATATTTTCTCTTTATAAAAATATTCGAATAAATGAAAAATAATTGAAACATCACCATTTTGTAAACCCCTAATAATGGTTCTTGAGAATGATTATCAATGGTCATAAACCTAGCGATCAACATTGCACGATGCCAGCTAGAGGTATATTTCACCACCAATGAAGCAGTTCTGCCAAAAAATAGACACTGAATCAAATCAAGATCTGATTACCACTCACAGGAAATAAAAGATGTCAAACTATGTATTAAATAAAAAGCATGACAACAGGTTACCACCTGTTATAATACTTCTTAATTATGATGCTACCAAACAAATATTTCTTGATAAATGTACAGGATGTTTTATGTTCTCTTTGTGATTATCTTCATCTTGAAAGATAGGAAAGTCAATCAAGTATTAGCATGTTTATGGGTGTATTTATTGTGATAAGACAGCAAAATTAATAGTTTCATACAGGTCTGGAGTTGCTGGTCTCAGAAATATTTTCCTCCTGAGTGTTCCTAACCTTTCTTTCACTTGGAAAAATACAGCAGAGCTGAGCCAAGAAGTAACAGGTCCCTGCTTCTAAGAAGACAGCTTTAGGAGTAAGCAAGCCACAAAGCTGGATCCAGTTCAGCAACCTCAGAAGAGACACATTAGTATAAGCTGGCTCTCAACGGCACTGGCCAGAGATGCTATCAGCCAGCTGTTCTTAAAGTGATCCATGAAACCTGGGACTCCTCAAGAATCTTTCAGGACATCCATAACATCAAAACTATTTTTGTAATAATGCTGAAAGGTTATGCGCGATTTTCACTGTACTGACATTTGCACCGGTGATATATAAACAAGGGTGTGTAAAATTGCTGGCATCTTTGCATGAAGCAAGGCAGTGGCCCCAACTGTACAGGTGATCATTGTATCCTCATCACTATAAGCTCAGGGGGAAAAAATGTCAGTTTCACATAAGAATGTCCTTGATGAAACAGTGAAAATGAACAATTGTGTGACATCTTGACCCTTGAATCCATTTCCTTTTAAAATTCCGTGTGACAAAACAGAAAGTACACGTAAGAACTGATGCTATACACTGAAAGATGATGGCTGTCTCAAAGAAATTGTGCCAATGGTCTGATTTGCAAGCCTACCTAGCAGCTTCCCCCCATAGAATACCATTCTTCTATGAAATAACAACTGAAAAACAAACTGAGTACTGAAAGTTGGGTGTTTGGTAGATATTGTGTTAAATGTGAACAAAGCAAACCTGTTGCTTTAAGGAAGACACCTATTTGTTGCCAATGATAAAATTCAAGCTTCCAAGCAAAAATTAGATTTTTGGAAAAATTGTATCTGCCACCAGGAACAGGACAGCTTTCTCAACACTTAAAGATTTTCCTGATGGGATCACTGGTGATTTTAACAAATGTGATTTTTTTCAAATAGTATCATAAAATGTGCCAACATTTGGGAAACTTATATAATTCTGTGAACCATTATTTTCCAAATCATGCATGTGTACAAAAAGTCAAAGTGCAAGATAGGCTTGTAGAATTTAAACGTAACACAATAAGAAAAATTAACTGATACAGACTCAGATTCCACTCTGCAACCAAACTTCAACAAATTGTCACCTGCAGAGCTTTGGTGTAATATCAAAGAGAATATTCGCAATTATCTAAAAAGACCATTAAAATACTCCTCTCTTTTCCTACTGCAGGTCTGTATCAGGCTGAACTTTCTTCGTTTATTTCAGCCAAACAATAAATCACAACAAATTGAATGCAGAAACAAAATGAGAATCCAGCTGTCTTCTATTAAGCCAAATATTAAAAAGAGGTACAAAAATGTACAATGCCACTCTTTATTTTAATAGTTATTTTTCATAAAGAACTATTATTTATGTTAACATATGAGATAATTATTTTTCAATGAATTCTCTAATAGTTCCTGTTTGAGTTTCTAAAACAGGAAATAGCGATAGGTATAACCCACATAAACAGTAGTCCTTAATAATTTTTTAAGAGTGTGAATTGGTACTGAAACCAAACGTTTGAAAACCACAATGCCAAGGTCTGGAGGCCAGGTCAAGGCTGTACTTGTTCAAATGAGCTTTCAGACAAGACCTTATTCTATGATTTCACCTTTGAACAAAACACTAAAAGTTGGGGGCCCAGCAGGAGCCAATGGACAGACCAAGACCGCTAACTACCTCCAGTATTATTCCATACTGTTACAAGACAGGGTCGTGGAAATGAGCAGGAGGATGGCATCTGGGACCTGCTAATCTTCCATTGTTTTCATCTGAGTGCTGGTTACACGAGTGTGTTTGGTTTGCAAAAATTCCGTGAACTGCACACTTAAGATGCATGCATTAGGATATATGCATATCCTAGTATATGTATAGAGATTATGCATTTATCCAGGTAGATATATACTGCATACATTTTTTTAAATTCATAGTTGAAGATGCATAACAATTTCCACTTTGTTTTTCCAAATACATGATGGCTTTCAACTAACCAGAGTCATTACATATAACTTACTTTGGAAAAGCCTGACAAAAATAATTCAAATTTTTAATTTAAAAACCGCAATATACACAACTGTAATTTTTCAGGGTTAAAAGCTATGTACCATCTATGACAGCTACTTTACCAAGACCAGGGAGAGAATCCTGTCCTTATTTCTCAAGTTTCCAAAAACAATGAAGCCACAACAATAAAAAAAAAAAATGAAATCAAATATAACTTAAAAAAATGAAATCTCCTTGGGATGGCCAGTTAGCTCAGTTGGTTAGAGCGCGGTGCTCTTAACAACAAGGTTGCCGGTTTGATCCCCCCATGGGCCACTGTGAGCTGCGCCCTCCACAACTAGATTGAAACAATTACTTGACTTGGAGCTGATGAGTCCTGGAAAAACACACTTAAAATAGAAAAGAAAAAGAAAAGTGTAAAAACAAAATGAAATCTCCCAATTAATGGTGAAACTAAAGATGAATTACTTTTAAGGTATTAAAGCAATCAAGAGGCCACTAAATCTTCCACTACTTAACATATCACTACAAGTCTAGACAAATGCAATAAGGCAAGGAAATACAAAAGTGTGTTTGGTTTGCTGGCACATGCAAAAGACAAGGTAATAAGAATTGGAAGAAAAATGGTCATTATTTTAAATGATATCATCTTCATAGAACATCCAAAAGAAAAAATAGCCATTAAAATACAAGAGTTCAGGGATGGCCAAATGGCTCAGTTGGTTAGAGCACGAGTTCTTAACAACAGGGTTGCCAGTTCAATTCCCACATGGGCCAGTGAGCTGCACCCTTTACAACTAGATTGATGACAACGAGCTGCCGGTGGGGCAGCCAGATGGTTCAGTTGGTTAGAGGGCGAGCTCTTAACAAGGTTGTCGGTTCAATTCCTGTGTGGATGGCGGGCTGTGCCCCCTGTAACTAAGATTGAAAACGGTGATTGGACTTGGAGCTGAGCTGTGCCCTCCACAACTAGACTGAAAGACAATGACTTGACTCGGAGCTGATGGGTCCTGGAAAAAACACACTGTTCCCCAGTATTCCCCAATAAAATTAAAAAAAAAAAAAATACAAGAGTTCAGCAACACCAAAAATATTAAATATAGAAAGATTAGCTGATTAATTTATATATACATAGGATGATTAATTTATAGATATAGATAGATGGGATCCCCTACACTAGAGGACAAAAAAATACGCATACAACAAAAAAAATGTCATCCACAATAGAAACAAAAACTGAGATACCTAGGAATAAATCTAACAAAGAAGAAACAAGAGCTTTACAAAGAAAAATTTAGACTCTATAGAAAAGACATAGATACCTTTGATACCCACTTTCAACCATGGCTATGTATCAGTATTACCAGAGGAGTTTTTAAAAATACAATTGCTGGGCTCTACTCCCTAGAGAATACAATTCAGTTAATCTGGGGTAAATGGAGTATGTTTTTAAAAAGCCACTTAGTTGATTCTAATGTAAAGCCAGGGTTGGAAACCACCAGCTTAAATATGATTGAAAAAGACCACAGGTGGGACTCAGACATTTAGATACCAAGATCTATAAACAAGTTGTAGTAATGAAAATGAAAATAAAAACAAAAACCACTGAAGAATTCGAACTGGAAGAGACAAACTGTAGAAACCTAACTTCCTTAACTAAGAATGGAGAAATATTTCCTAAATAAGACCTGGAAAGTGAAAAAATATGGAAGATTCTAACTATAACAAAATTAAAGAAATTAAAGATTGTGTTCCATAAAGGATTTCAAAGAAAAAACTTGACAAACAGGTAAAAAGCTAACAGATCTGCACCACTTAAAATCCAATGAGATTAACATCTAGACTATATACTTCAAAAAAAAACAAACCTCTCCTGTAAGGGCAGAAAAGAAGGGAGGAGGATAAGAAAATCTAATAGAACAAGAGGCAAAGAACATATAAAGGCCAATTCACACAAAAAAGAAACCCACACAACTAATAAGCATATGACAGGATACTCAACTGCATTAGTAATCAGAGAATTGCAAGTAAGAACAGTAACATCACTCCATCTGTTACATCAGATTGAAATGATAAGGTCAGAAAATACCAAGAGCCAGCAAGAATGTAGGGCTAACAGCCAGTGTACTTACAGAAACACAATATTATTTCCACTTTAGAAACGAGAAAACAGAGGTAAGAAATTTGCCTAAAGTCAAAGATCTAGTAAGTGGCACACATTCGAATCCAGATCTTTCAAACTTCAAAGCCTGTGTTCATAACCACTACAATAAAAGTCCCCTAGAATTTTTTCAGTGGTTTTCAAACCAGAAGCATCACTGTTACCTTGGAATTTATTAAAAATGCAAAGTCTCGGGGCCCATCCCCAGACCTACTGATGATTCAACTTAAGTTTTAACAAGCCCTCCAAGAGATTCCGAGGCATGCTGAAGTTTGAGAACCACTGGCCCCAAGTTTCCATACTCAATTTAACATAACATAACATGTTAAATGATTACCATGTTAAATGATTACCATGTTAAATGATTACCATGTTGAAAGTCCCAAAATGTAAAATTTTGATCCTATCTAAAATGACTCTAAACATATCAAAATAACTCATTTCCTCATTGCCCACCTCACAGCAACACTTCCCCTAAATTTGACAAAATGCATAATCTGCCCCCTGACTAGACCACCTAAAAAAGTCTACTTTCATAGGTCTTACTGGAAACTGAGCTAAATTCCAAATATGAAAAGAGCGCAGAGGTCCAAACTGAATCTCCAGAAGTTAAATCAGAAGCCATATTAGGAAGCGGAAAAAACTATTTTGAATACCAGCAGAAGCTTGACAAATCTTGGTCCATAGTTCCACAATCCGTTTTATCCCTGGCTCAACGCCATCACTTCAACAAACTTCCAAATGCCAAAAAAGTAGTTACAACCCTCACAAATATTTCCCCAAATTCAAATTGCTTTAAGTAAACATAGAGACACTGTCTTACAAAGAGCATGTTTTTATCATGAGTAAAGCTAATCAGATGGTTTTACCACATATACTACAGCAAAAAGTGCTCAGGTTGTCCCTGCCCCTTACCTAGACCAGCCCGTTACAGCATCCTACCTGACCCTTCTCTTTTCAAAGCAATATTTAGGCAAGAGCCTTCTTTGCTCCCCCAACTCAAGTTCTCCATCTGAGTAGTACAGCTCTATGTGTATTCAAGTTTGCCTATCTCTAATACAGCCTTTTTTTAAGGGAGAAGACAGTATCAGAAGTACATTCAATGACCTACCTGAATTTGAGAACTTACCATATGCCAGATAATTCTTTTAAGCTATTCACTTGCATATTCAAGTCATTAATTTAACAAAGTTCGGGATTCTATTTATTTCTTAATATTAAAAACATAAATTTGAACACTGAAGAGTTAATTAACCCAAGTCTGCACTATAGGATAGCTACAAAAGCGAGTTAAAATGCTTATTGACTTGATTCAAGTTGTTAAAGGTGCAGAAAACTCTGGGAAGCCCATGCTCAGGCAAGTTTTTAATCTGCCTGGCTACTTCTGATCACCATCTTTCCAGCTCACACCCAAAGGCTGGCAGCACGGCCGAGAGCTACCTTCAAAGAAGGAATGGCACCTGTTTATTTCCCTCCTCCCAAATCATCAGCAAATTCCCTGAGAACCACAGCTGATTCCAAGAAACAAATTACTAAAGCTCTGCTCGGCACACAAGGGTTAGTGGAACTGAAATAAACACACCAAACACCTAAAGACCTTCCCACTTACATTCTTCTCCTGTCTTGTAAAAGTCCAGTGCTTTCTGCAAAACGTCTCACAAAATGCAATCCTCCTAACTAGTCCTTATTCTCCATTAACATTGCCATTTCTATACCTAAAACAGGCACTGCTTTTTATGCAAGTAACAACTGTTTTCTCATCTCCCTTCTGTAACAATCTCAACAAGCTATCCAATCAGGAACAAACAAGCCTGAGGGACAGCTCCTACCACATCAACAAGAGAATGAGCTTCTCTCATTCATAAGTGAAGCAAGGTGAAAATGATGCTCTCCTAAAAGATGAGAAAGATATATTGAGTGAGCATTGAAGGAAAAAAGAATGTTTACAAGTCTGGATAACTTAAGTATTTGCTCATACGAAGCAAGTATCCAGTAATCTTGCTATATGTATCCACTTTATTCTACCAGTTCTTTCAAAGAATCAGTAATGGAAGAAAAAGCAAATCATAAAACTACGCTCAAATAGCTTAGTCACAGTTCACATAAGATATTGATAATACACAAGCCACTTAAAGAAAACAAAGACCAGTTCAAGTGTACATAAATAAGGACCAATAAATCCACACCCTGGTCTAGGTTCCTGACCACAGGGTGAACCTGAGAACTCCTTAGTAGAAGTTATTTCTAAAATTACTAATAATTTTCTTCACTTTAAATTAGGCTTCCATTTCCTTGCAAATAATCTCATTTAATAAAACTGACTTAAATCACTCATTGAAATAATTGCAATTACAACAGAAATAGTTGTACTACATCTGTACTGTTGTCAATGAAATGCTGTAAGAAAAAAAAAGTTGATCGAAATCTCCAATAAGCAGCAGCCAGTGCACCATCTAGTGGAAGTTGTGTAATGTCGTAATTAATTTTTTTAAAAAGCACAGAAATCCTAGATAAGAACACAAGCAACTACTTTAAAACTAACCTAAATCTCTTTCCAGTTTCCCCACACTGCAAAGGAGCTGTGATTATCAGAAGAAAGGACTCACTTTCCATACAAATTAACAGACAATAAAGGTTTCTTTATGGAAATTTTTGCTTGGCAGCTAGAACTTATACGCTGACAGGAGAGGAAAAACTAAGTAAAAACATTAATATAAAAACAAATACACAATCAGAGCTAGATGATAGGGCTTGTGTAAAGGATGCTTTATAATCTACACAAATAAGTTATGTCAAAACATACATGTTACATGCATCAGAAGTATCTGCCATAAAAATAAGGAATGGCTTCAAGATTAGAACAGTTCCATTCAGTAATTCATAAGACATTTCCATGTTCCTGATGACTAATAAATTTAACATAACCTAACAATTCTCTCGAGTTCCCCAAGCCTTGACATCATTTAAGAGATTCCTCCCAAATAACTATCTAAGCCTGCTGTCTATTAACTCCTACACTCCCTTGCTTGAGTTATTCCAATTAAGGAAAAAGTGCTTTTTTACATTTTCCACGCTTCTATTAAATTTATAGTAAAAATTTTCCAAAACAAAGTCATACATCATGACCAAAATGCATTTCACTTCATTTTTATAATATTTGCCTTACACATATTAATTATTTCAAATCAAAGAACTGTACTTATGTCCATTGATACAAACATAAACAAGGTTGTCTAATTTGGAACACCTCCCAAGATTTAAAATAGAAATTTTCACATAACATCACTAGGTTGTTTTGTTTTGCCTGTGCAAAAAATTACCTTTCTAGTGTTATTCAAACTATCTTAGCAACCTAGGAGGAAAAAAACTAAGAGACAATTTTTCTTTACTTGGAAATAACCATCTCCATCTGACTCATGTACACAGGATCAAATCGGTAAACTGAGCTTGCTTGATGGTGGGACCCTACTGGATCCTGGATTAAATCTATTAAAGGTACAAAACCGTGCAGGAGTCAAGTAACCTGGGGCAGAATTCCTTTCATCTCTAGGGCGTTCTGGGTTTTTCATCTGTGAAATGGGCATGATAAACACTACTGGTCTCCAGAGAGTAGGAGGACATTAAAATTGAAGCCATGCTATGAGCTTCTCAATTAAAAGACCTCAGTGGAAATACTGTCTTGTAGAAGAGAGAGCACCTGGAAGGGGAGAACACTGCTCCAAGAGTCCTCACTGTGCCATTACTGCTAAAACTCGTGACCTTCACCATTTCACTTGTGAACAAATAGTGAATGAAAAAGGGGTTATTAAACATATCAAGGAAAAGATAACAGCAACTCAAGCTGCTTCTCTCCAAGTAAGTCAAACCATACAGCTAGTTGACTAAGGACTTGTCTGCAAAGTATTACTGCATGCGTAGCAGGTGTATCCCTAAAACCCAAAACCTAGAGACTTTTAAAAGAGGCTTTTAAAAAATTGAATGCTGTTTTAAAAAATTAGAGAAAGGAAAAAGAATCATAATTTCACTCTCACCCACGACAGAGTGATAGAAACAAGGTCCCACCCCCACAATCCTTTCAAACCTGCACAGGCATTCCTCATCAACATTCCTCCCCCTCGTTCCGATCGCGCCGCTCCCCACTTCAGCCCAGACAAAGGTGAGTCACCCTGCTGGGTCTACTTGTCACTTGCGGAAAAGCCCCCAAACAAGTTCACGTTCAAGGTTGTTTTTCATTTAAAAGATAAGAAATAAGTAAGCAATGTCAACGTGTAAATAGCACTGCAAAGCTCCTGTCTCCAGAAAATGTGTAATTAACACTACCCAAGTAGGCACCTTTCTCAATTTAAAAAAAAACGCTCAGCTTATCGCTACTTATCGGTAGGTCCTTTTCCTTCTGGTGCCTAACTCTGACTCAACTCTGCGGTTTTCCCTCCACCTGCACGTCCCCGTGCCCTCCATAGGGCCCAGCCGCCTCGCCCGGAGTCCTGCAAGATCCCCAGGGGGTCCCGCCTGCAGCTGCCCCTCGCCCGGCCCCGCCCCCTCCTCTCTGCAAGGTGCCGCCGCGGATTCTCGGACCCAGGCGCCTCGAGGCAGGAGGGAGGCGGCCCGGCCGCAGCCGGCGGGAGCAGCAAGGGAAGCGGACCCCACCGCCCGCACTGCGCCGGGTGCGCCAATCGGCGCTGCAGCTCCGGCGCCCCATTACCTGCTCTGGGCTGTGGTGCCCCGCGGGAGGCACGCTCGCTCTGGACCCTGCAGCCCCGGGATCCGAGGCAAGGAGACAGCGACAGCGGCAGCCGCAAAGGACAATCAGGAGCCAGCGGGAGCAGAACGAACGAGCCCAGCAGGAGCCAAGCCCCTACCTCCAGCCCTGAGAGTAACCGAATCAGCCCCATCCCACGGCGGGGCGGAGCCAGAGAGGAGGGGTCGGGGGCTGGGACCGGGCTGCACCGCCCCCGGGGCGTGAGCGCCGCGGATACTTTGTAAGAGGCGCCTGCTGATAGGCTAAGATAGGGGTAGGTGTCTCAGAGTCAAAGAGAGCCTCGCCAGCAGATTTTCCTGATTGGTCGGTAAGAGAAAACAGAGCTGAGCCCTGATTGGTGACAGTTCTGTAGCTCCTCTCCCCCTACCTTCAATCATCGGAAGCTCCGCCTCCACCCTCTCGGTTCCCAGGTGGCTGCTGAATGGGCTGTGTTCTATGGACGAGCAGCCTACCTGAAGAGAACCCCGGATACCCAGGTTCCTTCGCCAGATGCGAGCTTCCTAACGCTACTGCTAGTCTTTGATTTCCGTATGAACTTGGTGAATAACATCTAATCTTTAACATCGCTTGGATTTTGAGAAGTCTCGTGGGTATTTTTTAAATGATGCATAAGACTCAGAGGGAAATTGTCATATGCAAAGAAAAGGCATAAAATGTTTTCACCCTGGTGAGAGTATGCGTGACTTTTTTTTCTTACTACCTTCCTGTGTTCCATATTGAGCATATATTTTATAATTAGGGGGAAATTAAAAAAAAGAAAAAGAAAATGAGTAAGGTGCACAGAATGGTAAAGGCAAACTTTTGAGGATATTGAGGGGGCTAATTCTTCCACAATAGAAGAAAATACAGTAACATACTCAATAGCTGAGGGCTATCAAAAAATACGTAGTGGTGTCAGCTCCCTTCAGCTCTCTTAAATAACTTTACAAATACAACTGAGGTGTCCCCATACTCTTTCCTGAGTAACTACTGTTTATCCAACACATAATGTAGAATGCATTACACTGTAAACAGATCCTCCCTAACAGGAAGAATTTAGAATTCAAAGTACCAAATAAATAAAATTTTAACCCCCAAAAAAGTAGACTACCAAAAGAAATTCAGAAGATATAAATTGAAAAACTCAGCTAATGCGGAGAGTTATAAGGAAGAAAGGAATGTGACAGGCCTTCAAGAGATGACTCAAACTTTGAAAATTGAAATCGGGAGAGAGAAAGGAGTTTAGATAATTATCAATGACCTATAGTTAAAGTAATCTGAGCTCTCAGATCACATCAGCCCAGCTCCAAGTCATCCCAGTCAGTTTAGAAGGGGAGAAACATATCTCACCTGGGGACCACACTCACTTAACTCTCTTTGGCTGTCTTAACTATTCTATGGTTTCTTCTTGTCATTCCCATGAGATTCTGAAATAAACTATTCTGAATGAAGCACTTCTCCCAACAATTCTATAATAGCAGTTAAAAAAAATGGATATTGACAAAAATCAAACAGACAGAAGGAAAGAAATGTTTAGGTAAACATAAACTTGTGAAGAAGTAATGACAAGAAACTCGATACAAAGATTAGGACAAATCCCCTTTTCTCTCTTTTTTCCTGAGAATAAGGTAAAGCTCTTTAGAGGACAGTAACCTCATTACCTAACAATTTTTTTTTACAGAATGCTTGTAAATATAATACATGGGCTCCTAAACAATAGTCTGAAAATGTGTCCCAGAGTAGTCCGAGCAAGTAACTTAGTGTTGAGATAGAATTATGTTCAAATACGTAGGGGGAAAAAAAGAGGTGATAAGTTGAACTTACGCTATTAGCAAATCTATAAGGAAAGAGAGCAGCCCCCACTATAGAGGGCCAATAAGAGGAACTGCTGGGAAATGTCAGAGTATCTCAGTGCATCCAGCTGATAGAGGCAGGTGAATCAAAAGATACAGCAACCAAATAAAAAAGTAAATTAAAAATGTAATCTTTAAAATGTATGGCACAGTGGTTCAAGGCCACTGGTAAGTAATCTTTGCATCCCAATAATAGAGTTCAACAATTAATTATAAAGATAGAGGGTGTCTTATAGAATCCACGGGCAAAAATAAGTCAGTCTTCAGGAAGACCAGGAGCCAGGACTGGAAAAACCATGAGGAACTCAGCTGAAGTTTTCTCTCTCTTCAAACCTGCCCCTTTCTGCAATTCTGCTCTAATTCTTCTTTATTTTTCTCTGGAAAGCAGCTTTCCTGGCTCCTAAATTCGTGAGTCAGCCTGAAGCTACCTACCCCAGAGAGCCCCCTCCCTCCATACAAAAGGACTGAATCAACTGAGGCCTGAATCAACTTTGGCCCAGAGGCCAAAGTCAAAGCTTTCTATGGTGATTTCCAGCTTTCTCGAAATTTCTTAAAATCTCTCTCTCTACTTCAGCTGGCTTCTAGATGCCAAGTACTATTGTCTCTTCCAGTTTCAAGTTGCCGGTCCCATTTAGGTCTTTACTAATTCCCAACGTACCTGCCTGAAGTATACCTCTCAAACTCAGTTTATTCAAAGAACAGAAGCACTTGCCAAGTTGGTGAACATCGGTGAACATTGCTCTTGGCTCTGATGAGACCAGCATGCAGCATGAGTAGGGCTGATGGAGTGGATAGAGCAGAAGGCAACACTTTGCTTGCCACTGTCCCTTCCGTGTGTATTCAGTGGGAGATCTGTCCCCACTCCTGGATGCACACTTGGATGAACACATAACTTTTCTGAGAGCACGTAGGTAGTAAAAATCTTTTGACTGGTTTAAGCCACCAAATAGTTTTAATTCAGAAATTTTAATGTGAATACCAATATTTTGATCATTTCAAACTTCATTCAAAGATAGGCCTTCCCTCCATTTCCCCAGCTAGGGTCTGAGCAGGCAGGCCATGGGGAAACAGAGCCCCACGGGTCCTCCTTATTTCTATCCCCATGGGTCCTCCTCTAATTCATAACAGAAGGAAATGAGGACAGTCTGAAGATAGTAAGTTCATGCTCAACTGGTACTGTTGCCAGGAAGGTTCGCTCTCTGGGCCTAGCCAATGACTATTGCACTTCCCCTTGGGTGCTTTCTGACACTCTTAGAGACCTGACAGTGAAACATCTGACCTGAGCAATGTAATTTTATCTGGCTGCTACTTCCACCCTTGGTTTCTAGTTCCCTGCAGGCCACCTTATACAGATTCTCCAGTTGGAGGGGAGGTGGGCATGGTCCTTTTGCCTCTCCAGGTCTTCCTCTTGGGCAGAATTTAAACATCTGCCACAGCTCGGCTCTCTCTCTCACGAATGGTTCTCATCTGGTCCTCAGGAAACTCTTCTATGTATTTTAGTACCATGAGTAGTGGAAGTGCAGCTGGCTCCCAGAGCACAGGAATCTGCAGTATTCTTTCTCCCCACGCCTTGCGCTCTCTCTGAACTGCTGCCTCAAGCCAATACATTCAGCCTCTGGACTTTGTATATCACAGGTAAAAGTCAGGCTCTTCAAATACCAGAGAACACCAGTCAAGTTGCCCTCGTGGCTCTGTTGACACCTGGTCTCTAGTGAGATTACAGTGGGAGATCTTGGATGAGTGGTTAGGTTGGGACTCAGCATTGCTTTCCCGAAGAACACTCTTCACAGATCCTTTTCTAAACTCCGCTTCCTCTGTCTCTTTACGATCCTATCTTAAGTGAGGGATTTTTTTTTAATTAACGTTTATTGGGGTGAGAATAGTTAGTAAAGTTACATAGGTTTTAGGTGTACAGTTCTGTATTACATCATCTATGTATCACATTGTGTTCACCACCCAGAGTCAGTTCTCCTTCCATCACCGTACATTTGATCTCTTTTACCCTCCTCTACAACTTCCCGCCCCCATTTGAGTGAGGGATTTTTAAGAGTCACCAAAGTACTAAGATATTTCCTTGGAGATTTGCTTCGTGCTCTGGCAATTACTTTAGAATTTCACATTTATTGTCCTTGGTGCTTTAGTCAAAATTTTACTATTACATCTTGTCATACAAATATAGATCTGTAAAAACTGCTTTTGTAATCACCACCCAGGACATGGGGCTAAGAAGACATGTTCTCTAAAGTCACAGGCTGTGGAAAACGCAGCTGTTTGAGTATCAGTGAGAATGGAACGCCCACTCTTGCCTGGGTGATGGGAGACTGTGGGTCACAGAGAAGCAGACTTGATTTCCAGCCGAGGTGCAGAGCTTCAGATAAAGGATGTGGGGACACTGCATGCCTCATTTCTCTTAATTTTATAGTTTCCAAGAAAATGAGGCTCTGAATCTGCCTTTCAGCCCTGACCTGATGTCAGTAAAAATATTACTAAATATTAATAAAATATTGCTGACAGCTTTGCCATGCTTTGAATCTGTCACAAAAGTTTTATTTAAGTCTTACCTAAACTCCACCCTTCCCACAAACCCACACACCCTACAAAAGCCCTGTCGTTTCCTCTGTTTGGAAGGCCCTCTCCGGTTCCCTTGGAGCACTCACCCTTGTTACAAGTTCATAAACCGAACTAAGTTAGACTTCGCGTTTGTCTCTGGTGGTGTTTGGCTGTTGGGTTTTATCATTAATGATCAATTCTTCCCAGATCAAGTTATGAGTTCCCATTTTCCCAGATGCTATCTTCATGTCTACATCTTCATTTGCTGCACCAACTCACACAAACTCGTCGCTACCATTATACTATTACCAGAGTCATCCAGAGTTCTGCAACTACAATTATATAACACTCAAAATACCATAAACACATGTATATGCAGGAACAATAACATCTATAGGCTCTAGCAAAAGAAGATATAGTAAAGGGTATTAAAATTACCTGAAGGTAATTACACAACCCCTGATATACTGATATAATCCTTCCTACTGTTTGCTCCCCAAATACACACAGCAGCTCTCCTGTTCTTGAGGGTAGAGGACACTCAGGTATGTCTCTGGGAGAGGTTAAGAGACTCTATCCCTCACTAATATGATAGAGCCTTTGTCAAAATTCTAAGTCGATAAGCTTGGGGAATATCTTTTCTCTTAACTAAAAATACAGGCTTGATCTTGCTTATAAATAAAAGAAACAACTGTCCCCATAAAGGCAGGGACTTTACCTGACTTACTCACGCTTCTCTCCCCAGTGGCATCACCAGGGGTGATACATAGTAAGTGCTCAGTGAATATTTGCTGAATTAATTACTTTGAAACTCATTTTAAAATAGAAGAGTTTCAATCCACCAATTGTATCTGAGCAAGAAACATTTATCTAAACTATTAGCAGTGACTATGGTCTATTCTATTCATTTTTGTCTATTTGGCAACTCTTCAAGTTTGGTTTCTGAGGCAAGTGGTAATTGGCTGCCTCTTCAAAGACTTCTGTGTGTAAACTGAGTGCCACCTAATAACTCTGAAGAATAGGGGTGAGAAATGACAACATGGTATTGGGTGTCTGAGCCTTAATTACCTGTGACCTCATCACACCTTTGTACAAATCTGTATGTGGGCCTCAGCATAGTACCTGACCATTCATATCTACATCTACATCTATAGCTATAGTTATAGAGATAGCTATATCTATAGCTATCTATATCCAGATAGATAGAAAATACGTAAAGGTTCTCATACTAAACTAATAAGGTTTCATTCTCCCACTTGCCCATGTCTACCGTGTTTCCCTGAAAATAGACCTACTCGGACCATCAACTCTAATGCGTCTTTTGGAGCAAAAATTAATATAAAACCCGGTCTTATTTTACTATAAGACCAGGTATAATATAATATAATAAATATAATATAATATAAGACCTGGTCTTATAGTATAGTAAAATAAGACCAGGTATTATATTATATTATATTATATTATGTTATATTATGTTATATTTATAATATTTATTATATTTATTATATTATGTTATACCTGGTCTTATAGTAAAATAAGACTGGGTCTTATATTAATTTTTGCTCCAAAAGATGCATTAGAGCTGATTGTCCGACTAGGTCTTATTTTCAGGGAAACACGGTAGAAAGCTGTAAATTTGAAGGAGTTTGGAATAGTTTTAAAAATGCTCTTCTAATCTGTGGTATTTGAAGATAAGATAAGAAAATAATTTTTATTTGAATTTAGCATTTTAAAAAAAGATTAAAAATCTTTCAGGCGTGATTATGAAGTGAGAACAAGTATAACAGTACCAAAAAATGATTCTAGTCACTATTTAGCCACTCATGTTTTGCAGGAACAGATTCAAAGGACAAAGAACATCTTCAGTTTGTAATACTTATGATGGAATAAGCATTTCCCATTCAGGAAGAAGGGCATTGATAGAAATGTTCCAAAAAAAATACACAGAGAGAGAAATGGGTTATTCAGAATTTATATTTAATTAACCTCTGTCATCTCTGTACTTACCCAGTTCAGCTCACCAGGGAGTGTCGCAAGCAAAATCATTCTTGCACTACTTATGTTCCCCCAGAAACTACTATATGCCATCATTCATTAATCAGCATTGACCTGGAAAGCAGACGCTTCCTCATCTCACCACTTGAAAACTGAGTAACTCTTTGTTGTGCATAGAAGATTAAGAAATGTGTAAGGAGAAGCTGTAGCAAATTAGAAAGCCATAAAAACTGCTGCAGAAGAAACAATTTGAGGATGTACACACACAGAGGGTGTCCAGGGTTCAGGTGCCACTGCCAGCAAAGACAGTACTTTAGGAGATTGGACCCTTGCTTCATCACCTCAATTTTTTAAACTTTCTTATGACTGTACCTTTATCAAAAAAATTCTGTCTTCCTGGTATGTGAGCAGGAAACAGAAACCATAATAGATAAGTCTCTGATGCATATGAGTTTAATTTCTAAGATTTAAAAGAAATGAAACCATGTAACTAAGAGGATATATAGAGACATACTATTAATAAATAATAAATTTAAGAATGTGTAAACTAGCTGAAGAATTGACTAAAGAGGCTAAAGTCCCCACAGAGAAGCATGATGTATGATACTCAAAATTTTGGATTCTAATTATGCTCTGTAAACAACTGAATAATAACTTCTTTAAACTAAGAGCTTCTGTGCTGTTTAGAATGGTTAGTTCCTGTCAGCAAATGCCAAATATTTTCATTTCCACACTATTAGATATGTCCTAGGTGCCATCAACATTATGTGTTAACACTTCGTCTTAAGTCATTAATGACAGCATTCATGCAACAAACATTTACTGAGCATCTACTATGTGCCAGGTATTGAAAAGAATACAAACATGTTTAAGGCAAAATTCATAACCTCTAGGAGATGACATAATTCTGATTTGCACATTTGCAATCGCTATTGCCAATATGGGTTTTTGCCCAAGCTCCTGTTCAATCTGCAGTGTAACATTATGAACTACACAAGCAAATGAACCATGGAATCTAGCAAGAAACAAAGGAAAGTAAGGCAAATGGTGCATGAATAGCGTTCATGGCACCAGTTAATTGGAGTAGGCTTGATGAAAGAGGTAGTATTGCAGGAGATCCAGCTTCTCTGTATCTCAGTAAAGGAAGTCAATCTAAAACAAAGTCCAGATGATTCTGAGAAAGTTAACAAGCTGTTGAAGAATCTCCAAAACAGAGGACTATACCGTAATGTTAGAACCCTGAATGTCAACCCCAGTTTAGACACTAGAGCTGGTGTGACCTTGGACAACTTGTTTACTTTCTGAAGATGCTTCCTTAGCAATAACATGTGCAGTTCTTAATCAACACTGGAAGTCACAAAGTGAGGGAGCAAAAAGTGTGTAGAAATTTGGGTTAGTTGCCAACATTTCAAAATCAGGAGATTTCATTGTAAAAGTCCAAATTACCAGTTTCTTTCTTTCTTTCTTTTTTTTAAATAGGAAGGTATTGCAGGGCTTACCCATATTTTCATTTGACAATTGCCAGGAGCAGAGAATTGTGCCCCCTTTAGAGCAGGCAGGTGCCTCCCTCAAGGAGGTGGGACATACTTCCACATTCCTTAAGTGTGGGATGTGCATAGTGACTTTTTCCAAAGAGGACGGTAAGGAAAGGGAGGGGGAGAAAGGCTGACCTTGCACTTGAGAAACCTGACTACTACTCCCTCAATAGCATGATCAAGGCCAACATCAAATGATAAGTCATGTTGACAGTATGTATGGTCTTCCTCCCAAAAACCCACAACCCCAGTCTAATCATCAGACAAATCATCAGACAAATCCCAATAGAGGGATATTCTACAAAATACTTGACGAGTACTCCTCAAAACTACTCAGGTCATCAAAAACAAGGTAAGTCTGAGACTATGACAGCCAAGAAGAGGCTAAGGAGATGTAACAAGTAAATGTAATACGGTAGCTTAGATGGGATGCTGAAACAGAAAAGGGACATCGTATAAAAACCAAGGAAATCTGAGTAAAGTATGGACTTTAGTTAGTAACTAAATAGCATCAATATTGGTTCACTAATTGTAACAAGTGTACCATACTCATATAAGATGTTCATTATAAGGCAAACAAGGGGCAGGGTATATGGGAATTCTCCGTACTACAGTCACAATTTTTCTGCAAATCAAACTGTTCTAAGGGCGGCCGGATGACTCAGTTGGTTAGAACGTGAGCTCTGAACCACAGGGTTGCTGGTTCGATTCCCACATGGGCCAGGTAGCTGCACCCTTTACAACTAGGTTGAAGACAACTGAGCTGCTTCTGACTTTCCAGAGGGGCTGTGGATGGCTCAGTTGGTTAAAGCATGAGCTCTGAACAACAGGGTTGCCAGTTCGATTCCCACATGGGCCAGTGAGCTGCACCCTTTACAACTAGATTGATGACAATGAGCTGTCGCTGAGCTGCCGGTGGGGCAACCAGATGGCTCAGTTGATTAGAGCGTGAGCTCTTAACAACAAGGTTGCCTGTTCAATTCCTGCATGGGATGGTGGGCTGTGACCCCTGTGACTAAGATTTAAAACGGTGATTGGACTTGGAGCAGAGCTGCGCCCTCCACAACTAGGTTGAAGGACAACGACTTGGAGATGATGGGCCCTGGAGAAACACACTGTTCCCCAATATTCCGCAATTAAAAATAATAAATAAATAAAAAACTGTTCTAAAAACTAAAGTTTATTTTTACAAGACTTTGTGTGTGTGTGTCCACACACATGTGCATGAACACACACAAGTTCTGACAATCAAATTCGTAAACTCATCCCAGTAAAAATGCTATATACCTCATTGCTGAATATCACTATGGTCACCTTCTAAGTACTCCCCTTGGGAAGCTATGCACCGACGCTAGTGCCTAATCCACCCTTCAGAGCAATTTTGGAACTCTTTTTCTGGAATGGCCATCAGAGCTGTCATCATAATACCCTTGATGTCCTGAATGTCATCAAAATGTCTTCCTTTCAGTATTTCCTTTATCTTTGGGTAAAGAAAGAAGTCATTGGGGCCAGATCAGGTGAATAGGGAGGGTGTTCCAATACAGTTATTTGTTTACTGGCTAAAAACTCCCTCACAGACAGTGCTGTGTGAGCTGGTGCTTGTCGTAATGCAAGAGCCATAAATTGTTGGTGAAAAGTTCAGGTCCTTTTTTGTCAAACTTTTTCATGCAGCCTTTCAGCACTTCCAAATTGTAAACTTGGTTAACTGTTTGTCCAGTTGGTACAAATTCATAACGAATAATTTCTCTGATATCAAAAAAGGTTAGCAACATCGTTGCAACCAGTTCACTCGCGTGAACTTAATGGTCAGATCTCGTGTGTGTGTGTGTGTGTGTGTGTGTGTGTGTGTGTGTGTGTGTGTACCTGTGAAGGATATTGAAGTATCTCAAGGGATCATGGAAGATTTGGGCAGCCAAGGCTGAAAAGACAGCCTCAGCATTTTTCTGGTACAGCACTGCCTTCAGTGTGACAGCTCCATCACCTCTCAGGCACTGTGTTTCTCAGCTGCACATTGCAAATTCCTCAAAGAGAAAAGCCCATTCGTTCAGCCTGAGGAGGAGTCATTCTGCCCAGGGTTCGGTGGTAGAATCGTGGCCGCTGCACCCAGGCCTGTGTATAGGTGACTATTTTCACAAAAGGAGGGGGAGCCATGAGCACAGACAGGTCCCTCTCAGCTCTAAAATGCTGAGTAAGATGATCTAAGAGAAGAGGCTTAGCTGATAAAGTCAATATCCTAAAACTTACGGCAGACATTACAAAACAAAGGAGCAGTAGTACCCTTGTCACTTGTGTTTGCCATTTATATGTGCTAGAAAAGCTCCTGGGCTGATTATAAAATTTTGTGAAATCAAGATTTATAAAAATTGTTTTCTGTAAAAATTGGTTTAACCCCCAAGTGCTCATGCCAACTCTCCTGACTTCTATCTACTTCGGGCAGGGAGACCAGTCCAATGCAGACCAGGTAGGAGACACGCAGGATAGTCAATGATTTCAAGGCTGCCGCCACCCATAGCTCTGCCGGCCCATGTAGTTGGTGACTTGCAGAAATTGGGAAAAGACACTCTTCATCACATTTCACTTCCATTTGACATAAGATGCTGCTTTTGTTAGAACAAGACCCTTCACTGACACCTGCCAGGCATTTGTCAGAATAAAAATACAAATGTGTGATACCTATGATGTGACCACGGTTGCCTGTGTACTGCACACGCTGTATAACCATATGCTGCTGGTCTGGGGACCATTGTCGATCATGAGCAAGTCTCATCTATCTAGAGCCTTGGCAAGGCTGAGCTTGCGTTCATGTCTCACTATATGTAACTCTCCCCCCAGAGTGGGCATTCCAATGCTCACAGATAATCATTATTTTGTTTACCTTGGATTAAATTAAAGAATTCAACTCTTGACCTGATCCTATAATTGCAATTCCCTTAACCATAACAGTGGAGATAATACCATCCTTTGTGCACAAGTGTTACAATCGTTAAGTGAGAGGACACATCAAATCACTGAGCACATACCTAACAGATCATGAGGGCTCCCTCCATCAATGCTCAGTTCCTCCTTCTCTACTTAAAAATATTACGAGCTCACCAGACTAAGTCAGGATTCTCTGTTGACAGGCCATGAGGTTATTCTTGTGAAAGTGCTCTCAGATATATAGCCCTGTCTTTCTGTGTAACAATTTTTTATGGAACAATTTTTTTACGGGGCCTTGTTTAAATGAAGCCAAATCTAATTATCATACACCAGCTGGAGACAAACAGTACATGTTTGCTCTTCACAAATTATATTGCAAAAATCAGTCTAGGACTTCTATTTATTAATGAAAGAACCAATTTCTAAATGTAATATGATGAAGCTTTAGAAATTCATCTCAAAGACATTGTTTGCCTTGAAAAATAGTTGCTTGCTTTATTTATCTACTGAGACTGAAATTGTGTATCTTAAGTTAAATGCATTGTGTGCTACATTTTGCTGCAGTGAAGTAAATTGAGGACATAAATTCAGAGGGGGTATTTAAATATTGAAAATTGAAAATGTCGTTCATAAAAATATACATTTTATCCATCCAAATTATTCTTCTGGTGCCCTTTGTTGTCTCAGGGAGGAAACCTCTCTGTTTAAGGTACTATGGGGGGTGGAGGGCCCCTCACTTATAGCCTCCTCCAGTCACACATAGGATGTCTCTATGTAAAGGAGTCAGTGTCACAGGAGTGGAAAAGTGTGAGAGGGCAACATGAATTGAAGGAAAAGAAACAAGTTGAGGGAGACAAATATATAGGCTGAGAATGTACTTTGGAGGAGGGTCTTCCTTTTGGGGTTTAGCATGAACAGAATCTTTGAGGCAGCAATGAGCTATACAAGTTTGAAGGAAAATAAGGATGCCAGCTGGAGTGAAAGATTTCTGTAGGGCAGAGTTAGGCAACAGTGTAATGACCTAGGTGGCCAGGCTGAGAAATTTAGACCAGACCCTAAAGCCAATAGGAGTTGCTAAAGCTTTTTAGCTTGTGAGGAAAATGGTATTCTAGGAAAATTAATGTGGTAGGTGAAAACATACTCTTGCAAAGTAAAATCATTGAAATTATTTTTTATTTTATATTCTACAATACTAGTGAGTAAGAGGATGCTTATGATAAGCCTACTTAGAAAAATAACTATTGAAGTTACGGATTACTTATGGATGGTGAGAGGTGGTCATGTTGAAATCACTGCACACGCTTTCGTATCCATTTTGCCTTACATGCTCTTAATTACTCGGGGTGGGCACCAAATCTTTGTTGATGTATAGTTGTATTTTTTCACTAATTTAAAAAAATTATTTAGTTTCTATGTCAAACCATATATTTATCCACTTTCAATTTTTAAAAACTATTTTTATTAAATGTATTGGGGTAACGTTGGTTAATAACATTATATAATTTTCAGGTATACAACATTATAATACATCATCTGTATATTCAATTGTGTGTTCCCCACCCGAAGTCTAGTTTCCTTCCGTTTCCATGTGTTTGACCCCCTTTACCCTCTGTGTCTTCTCTCCACCCCCTGTCCCTTCTGGTAACCACCATTCTGTTGCTGGTATCTATACTTTCAATTTTTAAATGTGTTTTTCATTTGTTTGTTTGTTTGTTTGTTGTTTGTTTGTTTGTTTTACTATGGTTTGTTGTAAAGCTGGTCCTGGGAATGGTCACTATGAGGCTCATCCCCTTCACTGTAACTGGGATGTTATCCAGGAGAAAACAGAATGCTCCCTGAGCTGAGCTTGGAGGAAGAAGCCTGCCTGAGACCCCCTCAGGGCTCAGCGCCCATTCTGAAACATTGTGTGTGGAGAAATTTCCTCCCCACTGGGGACACAGGAAGCTTGCCACTTCCAGAGCTCTAGCCCAACCCAAAATTTGCATCTGGGAGGTTTAAAACCTTACCGATGCTGCTGGTAAAAACCAAAGAGAAAAGCTGACGCTTCAAATATTAAGCAGTTTTCTGTCCTGTAAAAGACAGAGAACAAGGTATATTTTGGGGGCAGACTGTTCTGGAAAACCAGAAAAAGTTTAATTATGGGTATGAAAATATACCAAGTGAGATAAGATCTTTTCGTGTTGTTGTCCTATACGTCTAAATTGTTCACTGTTAAATAACAGTGTCTTACCCAGATTATGTCATTCAGTCCTCACAATAAACACCACGGGATATATATCATTATCTCTATTTCATAGATGAGAAGACTGAGAATGGAGAGATTATGTTAATTTAGATGGTCAATAATTGGCAGAGCTTGGAATTAAACCTGTCTGTCTCATATCAAAGTCATAAACATTAACTGTCCTTCTAAATCCTTCAGATTAAGTTTTCTTTATAGAATTGTTTTTTAAAGAATTTATTTAGATTGTACTATGCCTGCAAGCCATTACTAATTGTTGTTAAAGTGTGTGGTTGTGTATATGCGTGCGTGCGTGTGTGTGTGTGTGTGTGTGTGTGTGTATGGATATTCACAGAAGATAAAAACCTGCTTTTTTGAGAAAAGACACTTTGAGGGACACTGGATGCATTTGTGCCACTTCTGGGCCACATGACAAAACAAGTCACAGAGCCAGGAAAGAGTCATCTTCCATCTTATGTAAGGAGCCCTGCACTCAGGACCTGAGAGCAACTTAGAAGGCAGTGGACCCTGGTGAGGAGAAATAGGGGCAGGAAAGAAAGTTCCAGTGGAGATTTGTGTTGACTGAAGTAGGTGGGATATTGTAACCCATATAAAAGCTGGAATGTCTTGTAGACCCTGTCCTGAAGAAGTAGTATGAAACTAACCTTAGTTGAGAGGCATAGAAGTTAACACTTTTACTATTTCTCTAGATGAAATAAATACAACTTGGTGGTAGGGAGGGAAGGAGAGGCAAGATTTTTTGTACAACAAAACTTTGAAAAATCCTCTCTAACACCCTTTCTTCATAAACATGGTGACCAGTCCCCAAACCCCTCTGTCTCTGTCACTGTCAGCTCTCCCTGACACCCAGTCCTCGTGAACCTTGTCTCTCTTTGCCACTGTCTCTTTCCTTCAATTTCTTCTCTTTGTCCTCTCTCACAGGTGAAACTCAACCTTTCCAAAGCACACCCCAACTGTCACTTCTCTATTTCCTCTAAACCCAAATCTTGCACTGTAAAAGCCCAGGAACTAAGCGGAGAAAGACAAAATTTCCTTTCGCAGATCTGCGAGGGAAAAAGATATGCACACCCACATGTTAATATGACTTTATTTGTGCCATTGTATTGATAAGACCTGGTGAAATTTAGGTTACTCAATTCTGCATCTCATCTGAACACTTCATTCTGCTTCCATTTTTCCATTAAGAAGTCCCAGCCAAAACTAGGCTTTGTTTTTTAACCCGAACACACCTCCTACGCTTAAAGATTGCTGCCTTAAAAATTATGAAGTTTCTCTTGCTGTGCAGAAGCTTTTTCATTTGATATAGTCCCATTCACTTATTTTAACCTTTACTTCCCTTGTCTTTGAGGTCAAATTCATAAAATCCCCTTTGAACTCAAGGTCCGTAAGTTTAGCACCAATGTTTTCTTCTATGCAGTTTATTGTTTCAGGTCTTATGTTTAGGTCTTTGATCCATTTTGAGTTCGTTTTGGCACACAGTGACAGACAGCAGCCTAGTTTTATTCTTTTGTACGTGGCTGTCCAATTTTCCCAGCACCATTTATTGAAGAGGCTTTCTTTTCTCCATTGCATATTTTTGGCTCCTTTGTCAAAAATTATCTGTCCATATTTATGTGGGTTTATTTCTGGGTTTTCAGTTCTATTGCTTTGGTCTGTGTGTCTGTTTTTCTGCCAATACCATGCTGTTTTGATTATTGTTGTCCTGTAGTACAAACTAAAGTCAGGTGGGTGTGATACCTCCAGCATTACTCTTTTTTCTTAGTATTGCTTTGGCTGTTTGGGGTCTTTTGTGGTTCCAAACAAATCTGATGATCTTTTGTTCTATTTCTTTTAAAAATGCCATTGGGATTTTGATGGGGATTGCATTAAATCTGTATATTGCTTTGGGTAATGTGGAAATTTTAACTATGCTGATTCTTCCAATCCATGAGCATGGAAAATCTTCCCATTTCTTTGTGTCTTCTTCAATTTCTTTTAAAAATGTCTTATAGTTTTCAGTGTATAGGTCCTTCACATCCTTTGTTAAGTTTATTCCTGGGTATTTTATTCTTTTTGTTGCAATTGCAATTGAGGTCAAATATATGGTGATGGAAAGAGAACTGAGTCTGGGTGGTAAACACACAATGTGTTATATAGATGATGTATTACAGAATTGTACACTTGAAACCTATGTAATTTTCCTAACCATTGTCACCCCACTAAATTTTAATTGAAAAAATAAATTAATTAAAAAAAAAAAAAAAGAATTATGAAGAGACCAGGAGACAACAGATGAAAAGTTCAGTCTCCAGCCCCAGACCACATCAACCAGGGTTTGATGACTTAGATGCTGATTGACTCAGGGGCACAGTAACCCACCTCTCCAAGCCCTGGTGTGGGATTTGGACAAAACTGGGATCTGGACATTCACTAAACAGATATTTAATGATTGTCTACTATGTGCCATGCACAATGTAGGTTCTGGGGATACACAATGAACAAAACAGAAAAAAAATCCTACCTCATAAGCATACATTCTAGTGGAATGATAAGAGCCATAGTTACCTCTTAGGTTACTGTGAGAATTAAAAAGATCACCATCATCATCACATGTATTATGATTATTATGTGCCAGAAATGACTACAAGTGCTTGGCACATGTTTTAATCAAGGATTCTTTACTTTTTCTGCAGCACAGTACCATCTGGTACTCTAGTGGAGCCTATTTACCCCTTCTCAGAATACGGTTTTAAATGCATAAAATACATGGAATAACAAGAGAAATAAAATATCCTGAGACAGTTGCCAAAACAATAAAAAGATATATGGTAATAAAAGTGCTTCTTTTTTAACACAATAAATAATAAGATCTAGTGACAGGATTAACGATACCATACTTTGGAAAACTGATGGGGCTAGATGTACGGTTAACCCTTGAACCACACGACTTTGAACTGCACAGGTCCACTCACATGCAGATTTTTTTCAATAGATATATACAGTACTGTAAATGTATTTTCATTATGATTTTCTTAATAACATTTTCTTTTCTCTAGTTTATTGTAAGAATACAGTATATAACATATACAACAAAAATATGTGTTACATCGATTGTTTATGTTTTGGCAAGACTTCTGGTCAACCGTAGACTAAATTTTGGAGGAGTTAAAAGTTATACGCAGATATCCAACTGTGCAGGGCTCAGCACCCCTAGCCCCTGAGTTTTTCAAGGGTCAACGTAATTAACTCATTTGCTGCAACACTTGGATGTATTCAAATGAATATTTCCATCCACTAACTGCAGCGTTCGAGTTTACTCTACAAGCTCAAAAAAACTTTTCCCTCTACTGTGGAGTTCGAGTATGTATGCATAAAAGAGTCAAAATATCAACTTTTTATTTTTTTGTACATTTTTGACACATTGTGAAAAAAACAAAAACTTGAAATCAATTAACACAGTGAAAGGGTTAATTTCCCCATTCCAGGTCATAGGCGTCCAGAGTGCCATCCGCTGGTTTGTAAACCCAAGGATTAATTTAATCCTCATTATATTCCTGTGAAGTCCATGTTATTTTCATTCCCTTTTTTACAGATGAGGAAAATCAGGTGCAGAAAGTTTAAGTCACTTGCTCAAGGCTGATAAGTGATAGAGCTGAGATATGAACCCACAGTCTGGCTTTAAAGCCTGTGTTTTTCACCACCATATAGTGCAGGGCTTAGCTGAGGGCTTGCCTCAGGGTCAGGGTCAACAACATTGACTGGTAGTTGAAAGGAGTAATTGCAATAAGGAGTAAAAGCTTTCACAGAAGAATGTCTAGGGGATAAGGAATAATTTGTACTCGTATGAAGACAATCCTTAAGGGAAAATCTGATGTGTAGCAATGAAGTTAACTGGAGAAGACAAAGCCTATTCCTTTCCCCTAAATCTCTGAGACACACCGGAACTCGCTGCTTTCTGTTGGTGATGACCCGTTCTGGAACTAGACGCCAAAGACTTTTGAGGATGTGACAATGCAGAGTAAAGTTCTGGCGTCTGTGAAAAAAATTTCATTCTTATTTGTATAATCCCGTATTAATTATTGGGAATTTTCTGCACTTCCACTAGGCACTGTCACCAAAAGACCCTTGGGACATAAATCGGTGTTGCAGAATAAAAAGAACACTGTTCATCTTGCAGAGAAGGGCCCAGTATGAATGCAGCAGCCATTCTTCCCTGCTATCGTTTGTAAACACAAGAAGCCAGAGGTGTGGGCGTGCAGGTCCTCAGGCAGTCTATACATCTTAATTGAAATTGAAAGCTGTTGATAAGGTAAAGAAACTTACACTTCTCTAAATGGTGACAGTCAACACTTCAGTTTCAATTTTTAAAAGAAAAAGACAAAGGAGTCTAGATCATTAGAAAGGCTTTCCCAGCATGCACACTGACAGCCATTCCAGCTCTCACACCTGCTGGCTCCCCAAGAGGAGTGGGCGCAAGCAAGCTCTGCCCAAAGCTCAGGAAGCATAGTAAGATGAGGTATTCTTTCCCCTAAGTCTGCCTTATAAAGGCATTTTTCTAATTGCTTGTCCACAGCACATTTTTACTATGACAAGGCACTCCGTTCCTTAACCTTCACTTGGCACCGTGATCCCAACAGCAAAGCAAAAAAGTGGCAGGAGGTGCCCTCTCCCACCATCAAGGTAAAATGCCTATTGTGAACCCCAGTTCCCAGGCTCTACCTGCACTGCTTCTATTAAATCCCTTAGAAGAAAAAAAGCTTCAACACTAACACACAAGAGGGAGTTAAAGTGCTAGCGGCCACGCAGCCCAGCACTCAGCCACCAGGATCAAGAGTATCTACTGACGGCAGAAGGATATGGCGAGAGCCTGCACACATTCCTCCCCAGGTCACCAGCCTTGACTTGGGAAAAGAGTACATGTGACTGACTGCACTGAAAAATACCAGTGTGAACCTTTGCAGAGAAACCAGATGGCTGCAAGCCGGGGGTAAAAATAGCTCATCATACAGCACAGCCCAAACTAGGAGCAGGGCAGAGTCTTAGGGCCTCACAGGTTTTGATTTCAACTTGTCAAAAAGGTAAAAAATGTTATAAGTAAACTGTGAGAAGCTGCCTTGGAAAGAGAGATTAAAAATACAAATTATTCCACATTCTACCTGGCTTATTGCAAATTCATTCGACTGTCATCAGCAAAAGAATGAAAAATATTTGCAACTAGGAAAAAAAAAAAGTATTTGTCTTTCTTCTTATTTTACCATAACAAGAAAACCGGCAGACCAGCATAGTAACTGGGTAAATAACTTCTTCAATGCATAGACTAACAGGAAAAGTTGAATGAAGAGAGATGAAAACCTCTACTTTTATAATTAGTGATTTTTTTTTTAAAACTCAGCTTTACAGTTTTATCGGAGTTCTAATTTGTTTATTTAATTTTTTATTTCACAGAAGCTGTTTAATCCATCTCCCATTGTTCCAAGTGAGGTTTCTATTTTTACCAATGGGGCTGAATCACGCTCCAACCATTTAGGGACACGTTTAGAACATGATTTTTCAAGTCAAGACCCAAGTGAAATTTTGACTCCCAAACCACAGCCTCGAAGCTCTGCACACTAGCAGTCATTGTGTTCTGACATTACATTGGCCTGTGTGCACTGATTGTATTACACAAAATAGAGGTGATTGGAAGGGTTCCATGGACCAAAAAAATAGCTCAGATAATAACTCCTTACAAGATAAGAGGAAATAAATGGCATTTGACTTGGGGTTCCCTCAGTCCTCTGACCTGGTGAACAAGAAAATGCTTTTGTATCTTTCAGTTGTTGAAATTGATGCAATCTTCGATCTACACCCAGTCACCAAAGAAGTGTTTGTCCTCATGTACAGTGTTGTTCTGTCCTGAGAGCCATGAATGCTTTTCTTATTTGATTCAAACTTCGAGTGCCTCATTAATATAATAGAGTCTTGATGCCTGGTTAATAAAAGTCTCAGCTTTGCTGGATTTAATTTGAATTTTTAATACAAAATAAAATTCAATAAAATATAACTTAATTAGAACTTTTACCTACATGCAATAAATAGGCTCAGTGTTCAAATTCACATCTTAAAAAATATAGAATAATTGTTCTTGAAGGTCTATATTATAGCTTTTAAAAATTGAATCCCTTAAAATTGAACATTAATCCTAGTGTTTCCTCCCTTTTTTTTTTTCCCAGTAATCCAGAACTTTAAATATGACAAGGGTGAGACTTGTAAGTTTATAATAGCCCTGGTAGAATTCTTAGCTTTTTCTGTCTGTGTGTCAAAGCTTGCTCACAGTCAGTTCAGAGAAAAAGAAAAAGAAAAATGCTTCCATCTTGAGATTTCCTTAACTAGCATTTTTTTCATTAAAAGTTGATTTCCATTTCAAATAGAGAAATTCATATTTCTGATCTTAGTTCTTTACCTAATAGAAGAAAGGTGTATATGGAATGATTTCCATAATTATAAATATATCTAGGCATGTTTTCTTGTAATACCCTGTAGCTATATTTTTAGCATTTACATTTTATATATAGCTGGAATTTATTTTGGTATAAAGAATAAAGTATAAATCTAGTTTTGTTTAATGGCTTTCCATTTGTCTAAACACCATGTGGCATTGATTTTAAATATTTTTATTATGTACTAAATTTTTATACGGGGGGGGGGGATACAAAAAAATGTACACATTTTAAGAGATGTTATCTATGTGTTACTTTTCGAAGTTGAAATGAATTATAGTAGCAATGTGTAGTATGACGTTTGCTCAAAAGATGGCGTTAATCAAATGAATGCTAGCGTCCTCCATTGTATTACAATTTTAATACAGTGTTTTACTTTCTTAAAATGTGTATACATTTTTTTGGCACCCTCTGGATATACTGGCCTCTCTATTCTTTTCCATTACTATGTCTATTCTAATTACCACAGTTTTCACCAGTGTCGCCTTGATATTGCCACATTATATTAACCACTGTAACATATTGTAACACATTTTATATTTATTATAATATGTACTAAAACGAGCAGTATGAAGTACTGCTCATCATTTGTACCCTTTCCCAAAATGGCCCTGAATACTCCTCGACCCTCCAGATGATCTGTAGATTAATCTATCAAGTCTTCCTGCCTGCTCATTCTCCTCCCACTATTGGAATACCTTTTGACTTATTAACCAATTTACATAGTATCAATGTTTCAAAATATTGCTTGCTCTAAAGCATAAAAATATTCAATATTCCTTGAATACTTCCTTATTAAATTTATTCCTAAATATTTTCTGTTTTGGGTTCATTGTTGTGACTGAATGCTGTCTTTCCTACTTGAAAGTTTCATTCTATTTTTAAAATTTAGGAAAGTATTGATTTTTTGCATGTTACTTGAAAAAAAATAGCAACTGCTTTATTCTTTTAAAATTTCTAACAGTTTTTCTGCTGATAAAATGTCCTTAATAGATAATGCAAAAGTGAGTCACATTTGTAGTTTAAGCTATCAAAATGTAGAGTTTGAAATAATGAGGTTTTTCTGTAACTGAGGAGATGTACATTTCTATAAATGTTCCTAACTTTAGTCACTTTATAGATTTTAACCCTATCCAGCAGGAACAATATAAACATGAATACTCCCAACTCATTTGCTAAAATGATCATAAGCACTTTTCTCCCCTTCTCTTTATTACAGGTTTTCACTTTTGTACCGTGGAAAGAGTCATACTTCTCCTTTTCTCCCTACATTGAGGTGCTGTGAGGTTAATTGAGATAATAAAGCAAGGTGCTGGTTATAGCTTCCCAATATACTACATTGCATCTGAAAAATAAACCTGCCAATGCCCATCAATAAGACTACTACTCAAAAAGTTTTAGTGTTGGTAATAGTGGAGTGGCTTGTACTGTACTAAACTTACTTTATTTTTTTTACTTTTTTTTTTTTATTGGGGAATATTGGAGAACAGTATATTTCTCCAGAACCCATCAGCTCCATGTCAAGTCGTTGTTTTCTTCAATCTAGTTGTAGGGAGTGCAGCTCAGCTCCATGTCAAGTCTTTTTTTTTTTTTTTTTTTTTTTCTATCTAGTTGTGGAGGGCGCAGCTCACTGGTCCATATGGGAATCGAACCGGTGATTTTGGTGTTATGAACACTATGCTCCAACCACTGAGCAAACCGGCCACCCACTAACCTTACTTTTGATAGTATTTATAAACGCTGAACAAGTTTTTTAAAATGATTTGAAGGCACTGGGGCGTGACTAAAAGCAGGCAGAAATGGTGAAAGTTTCATGCAGAGAGGGGGGCCTGGAAGTTGAGAAGAAAGCCGTAGTCTTACTGGATTGAGGGACACAGGATAGAGTATGGGGTTGCTTGAGTGGTTGGATATTGAAGGTGAACATCCAGGAAAAGAGGGAGCCACACAGGAGGAAGCCTCAAACCCTGAAACTAAACCCCTTTCAAACCATCAGCTCACTCAAGCTGCACATACTGGGCAGACTGCAAAGAGCCAGAAAGTGAAAGCTAGAAGGATGGAAGCGCTGCAGAGATTCCAGCTGCTGCCCACCACAGAGCAAAAAAAGTTTGGAATTTTGAAACCTACCAAGTTAGAGAAGCTTGATAAACATCTCAGAGTTATTTTGAAACCATAAAGGGCCTTGCCTTACAAGTAAAAACTATGTCCCATGACTGAGGAGTTCATCCTAAGAGTAAGGGCAAAACCAAAATAGACCTGCCCTAAATACATGTAAAACCAGGCCTCCACAAGTTAAAGTAGATGAGTCAGTAATTTAACTGCCTGCTAGAACAAAAATCAACACTCTTCAGTGAATGTAAGAGGTTCCAAAGTATTCTGTATACAATAAAAAAGTATTATATATATGAAGAAACAGGGAAGTGTAGCCCATAGTTAAGAGGAAAATCAGTCAATAGAAACATATTCTGAATGACCAAGATGTTGGAATTAGCAGATATGAATTTTAAGGCACTATTATAAATATGGTCCAAAAATGTAAAGGGAAAGATGGTCATAATGGGTGAAAAGATGGGGAAATCTCAGCAGAGAAATAGGAACTATATTTGAAGGAGGATGAGAATGAGAAGGACCACTAAATGGAAATTCTAGAGTTGACAAGTATAATATCTAAAATGAAAAAAAATATATATCTGGATGGGGTTCAGAATAGATGAAAAGCAGAAGAAAAGGTCTTGTGAATTTGAACACAAATCAGTTAAATTATCCTATCTGAAAAAAACAAAAACATCTGAAGAACGAAGAACAAAAAGACCCAAGAAAAAAGACCCAAGAAAATAAAGGGAAAATGTATAGCTGAATAGCTTTTGAGGACCCCATCCACATGCAAGATTTGATCAATTCAGTTGAGTTTGTAGATTCCCCACAGCTAGTAAACTGTCTCTCATGGTTCCAGTGAGTCCTTTTAGAATGGCTTCCAAAAGACCTCACTTCCTAGATGAACAGCTTAATTTAGGCCTTCTCTCCACTTCCTTCCAAGCCCATGAAGGATAGTATTACCTTTGTTGATCCTATTGAAACTATCCTAAACGAAGGGAAAAGTGCCCTGAAAGCATATACAATCTTTTCAGAGGTGACCTCCTGATTGTTTTAAACTAGCCTTCTACTTCCACAACAAGGTAGAGCACTTTATAAAAATGTGCTGAATGAATAATTGCCCAGTTTGAAGGAAAAAGAACATGGGCAATTGAGAGTGCTACCGAGAAAGTGGCTCATGTTATTGATTACTGACTCAAGCTGGGTAATAGACAAAGCATGGTCAGAAGAGACCCAATGCACTGAGCTAAAAATCAAGGGTTTAGAAATGGAGGTTTCAAAGAGGTCAAAGAACAGATTATTGTTGGAATAAGGAAGTAAAGGAACTGGAGGGGGGGAAAAAGCTCTGCTCAAAGAGTGAGTACAAGATCTGAGAAGCAACATACAAGATCCAGATCTTGTCCAGCCAGCCTCAGTCCCTTCAAATGAAAGTAGCACATCTGTGCAGATCCAGTAGGGAAGCTCATAAAATCCGCTGCAGGCATTGGTTCTTCATCTTCTCCACAACTGAACTCTGGATTTCCTCCCTAAACAGCCTCCCCGCATCCTAGCAAATGGCAGCTCCAGCTGTCTATTCACGTCGTCATAACAGTAACCTGGGGGTCATTTTTGATTCCTCCCTCTTCCCACCCCCACATTCAACCCATCAAGAATTGTTGATTCTTCCATCTCCACTGTCATCGCTCATCTTTGTCCTGAAGTATTGAAATAGGTACTTAGTTGATTTCTCTGCTTCTCACTCTTGTCCACCCTCATCTTTCCTCTACATATCAACCACAGTGACCACGTTAGAATATAAATCACATCATTACTTCCCTACTTAAATCAATAGCTTCCATCACACCCAACATAAAATTCACATTTTTGTTTCCTGCACAATCAGAACTCTGCCTACTTCCCCAATCTCATGGCTCACAACTCTTCAACTTGTTTATTATATTCCATGCACCAATATTGTATATACTAACACTATTATGGCAAGCTCTTTCTCTTCTACGTGGGCACCTTCACACAAGACATTCTCTCTTCTTGGAATGATCTCCTATCCTCTTCAAATGACTGACTCCTTTTCCTTCGGGTATCAGCGTAAAAGAGCACTTGCTTGGAAATGCCTTCCCTGACCACCCCATGTGAAGTGATCTTTGTTATTCTCCAACACAGCACCCGATTCATTTTGTTGCACTTATGCCAATTTAAAATTATGTATTTTTTTACTTGTTTATTTACCATCTTCCCCACTAGAATATAAATTCAATGACGGCAGAGTCACAGAACTTTTGTTCACTACTATTTACCTAGCTCAGGACCCAGTACACAGTAGGCACTCAGCAAATATTTGATAAATGAATGAATGGAGGGAAACATCTTCAGAGTTCATTTAGACCTTCTCCCAGTTACCAGCTCCTCACTGAGTGGGCCCTGCCTTCAACTAATTTCTTTCTTCCCTTCCTCCCCACATTAATCTCACTGTGGGCAGGGGCCTCAAGGAAATATAGCTATACAAGTAAGTTCCTAATGTAAAAGGCAGGGCAAGTTCTTTAGAAACAATTTGAAATAACTTTAACCAAAAATCATGATATGAATTGTAAGGCAAAAAACTACATACTCAATATGTTAGTGCAATATTTAATCCAATAATTGGTCTTGTTCACCCATATTTTAGCAAAGCAGCCTGTAACGAAAATTATAATACAAGCTAAAGATAATATCCGAAAAAGTAATTTTCAGTTTTTAATTTTTTTTAATATTATCTTTACGTAGAAAATGAGAACCATTTTTATTTTCACATTTCATCTCTTGGTATTACTGAGGTCACAGACACTAATTCCTGGTTTTAGACATTTAGAAATTATATGTTCTAACCTATATATGAGAATATGATGCCACTGACTCACTGTAATTAAGCAGGCAGCTGCTTTGTTTATTCAGCTGTGGTACAGGTTTAGGTTACTCAATCTACCCTTTCCTTTAGTTCTCTTTCCAACCACCAGACACGGGGGGGAGGTTATTCTTATAGAAATTAAGTGACCTGCAAATCTTAGTTTCATTAGCACCATGTATTAAGCAACTTAGGGAATATTTGAGGCACATGCATTGCCAGCTTGTAAAATGTGTGTGTGTGTGATTAATAAATTCCAAGTGACTTATCTTGGTACAGTATTTCTATTTCCCATCCATGCTGTCCTAACCATATTTCACTCTCTCCATTTGTGTGATTTATGATGTAAATTAAAATTGGAAGCGTATCATTTAAAATTTTTTGAAGCATTGGGAATTTTAAAGTTACTCTTTCACAGTTGGCAGTTTATGTACATTTTGTAACCTAAATAGTAATTTAGAATATGAGTAGTATAAGCTTGTTAAAATTATTATAGCTAGAAAACTTTATTATAGTATTTCGTGTGTATGTACAAAATTAATGTTATTGAACACTTAAATTGTAACACATATTTTATAATGTTATTACATTTAACCCTCCCATAATTCTGTAAGGCGCATGCTATCATTTGCTTTTTACAGAGAAGGAAATTGGGGCATAGAGAGGTTAATTATCGTGCCAAATGTCCAACAGCTGATACACACATCCAAGATTTGAACTCATTTGTGTTTGCTGCAAAGGTTTTGCTCCTGACACTGTGAGAATTCTACTTAATTTAACTCAATGTGTTAAAATTCCAGTATTCTGGAATGTACGATTCTAATTCACGAGTTATGCAATTATATGGCCCTGCTCTACACGCACATAAATTTTTTAGCAGAAGTAAATCTGTCACTTAGAAGTAACAGGAAAAGGTTACATGCAGTTCTGTGATGTTCCATTATGCAATATTATATATTTGTGAAACTATAATAACATAGGAAACAATGTAACTAACGTCTGGTAAATATTTGGCTCTACAAACCATTTAATCTTATTTGTTAGAATGCAATTTTTTGAAGCATTTTCAAAGACACAGTTTCCATTTGAAAAGAGACCCACTTTTAAAAGAGATACATGTAAAGTAGCTGAAATTAGTTTTTTAAGTTTATCTAGAAATAAAGGAAAAGCAGAGGGTTCCTCCCAAGTATCTGAACTTAGATATATAAATAAAATTTGGGCAAAGAGAAATTTTTGTGTGTGTTGGGGGATGGGGGGGATGAGAGTAGCTGGATGGGGGAGTGGGTAACGATCATCAGGAAGGAGAGAAAAAAGGAAGTGAAGGAGGAAGAACTCTTAAAACAAAGTTTTACAACAACTGAAGAAGAGGAGTTTGACTGAAAGTTCTTGTTCAATACACAAAACATAAGAAAAACTTTATCTAGACACAACAGAAGAGAACACATAGCTGGGTTCCCCCCTCCCTTAAACACTCAACTGTTCACTGCAGCAGTTGAATACAGGATGAGAGGATGGCGGTGTTTGATTGAAGCTGATGTTTGGTTTCTTTTTCTTTCGTTGCCTAGCAACATGTTCACCTCAGTGTTCTTTCCCCTCAGTGCTTATGTTCAGTTCTATATGCTGGATGTGTATATGCTCTGATACAAATAATTTTGTGCCTTAGTAGATACACTAATTTATAGAGATTAAAATATTTTGTGCAATTCTAATATTAATGTTTTCCCTTTATAAACATCCATTTCTCCTCTCAGCCTTTACCTTTTTCTCTTTATGAATGCAAACGTTTTGTCCAAATAGAATCCTGGTGATAGGCAATATTTTGCTAAAGTGGGATTATGGTTCAAGAAGACAGACTGAGCACATGCATTTTCTTCCTCATCTTTCCAAAATCTTATTGAAATGGGATTAAGTGTATTTAAAAATTATGTAGTTACCTATTGTCGTGAGCAAATTACCCCAAAACTTGGGGGCTTAACCCCACAAATGTTTTTTGCAGCTCACATTTTCTGTGGGAATTAGGGAGCAGTTTAGCTGGGAGTTACCAGCTTCGGGCCTCTCAGGAGGTTGTAATCAAGATGCTGGGGTGAGGGGGAGGGTTGCAGTCATGGGAAGACTTGACTGGACCTAGAGGATCCACTGTCAAGCTCATTTCCATGGCTTTTGGCAGGAGACCTCAGTTCCTGCCAGACTGGGTCTCTCCATCGGGCTGCTTGAGTGTTCTCCTGACATAGCACCTGGCTTCCCTGAGCGTGAATGACCCAAGTGGTGGATGGCAAGGTAGAAGTCATCATGTCTTTTATGACCTAGCTTCAGAAGTTTCTGCCATCATTTCTGCCACCTCTATTAGTCATACAGACTAACTTTGCTACAATGTGGGAGACTACACACTATGCAAGGATGTGAATACCAGGACAAGGAGAACAATGGGGGCTACTTTGGAGGCTGGCTACCACAAAGAGATAAGATCCAAAACAGCAGAGTAAAAGGAAAATGGTAGCCATCAGGAGAGCAGAAAATATGAGGGCTTTCTGAATGACAGAAAGCAAATGGAACTAGAGAGTATTTAGAGGTAAATGAAAATGAGACTCCTGGATATGAAAAGCTATGGATGTAGTCAAATTGGTACTCAGAGGAGAATTTATAGCTTTAATTTATTATCAGAAACCCAGATTATGGTAAAATATATCAACTAAACATTTAACTCAAATAATTATAAAAACTCACATTAATGTCATCTTTTATTTGAGTTTTTTAAAAACCAAAAACTGTTTCTTTTGCAAGTCAGATCAAGAAGAAAAGAGAAAAAATAAGGCTCATCCAGGAAGTAGTCACTGGCTGCCTCCATGCACTGGTTCCTGGGCATCCCAGAGCCAAGGCCAGAGGCTGGGATGGGGAGGTCGAGCTGGGGTTGGGAGCTAAGCACACTCTGCCTGGGATGCAACCACCTGCGCCCACCGGTAAAGCTGGCCTGGGTGCCATCATGCAGCTCCTGCCGGGAGCTCCAGATGACCAGGGCACCACCATCACCCATGCTCTAACCTCTGGAACTGGAGGATAAGAAAGCATTATCAGAGGAATCAGAAGTTGAAGAATTTCAGTTAGGAGAGTTTCCCATGCTGAAAACACTTGATCCCAAAGACTGGAAGAACCAAGATCATTATGCAGTACTTGGACTTGACCATGTAAGATACAAAGGTACACAGAGATCAAAGCAGTTCATTCCACATTTGAGGATTCAACCAACCTCGGAATCAAAAAATATTTGGGGAAAAAAAAATTATGTTGTTGAAGTGTCCTATGTACTTAAGTCTACAATGGTTCCGTCTGTGCTGAACATACACAGACATTTTTTTCTTGTCATTATTCCCTAAGCAATATAGTATAACAGCTATTTACATATCATTTGCATTGTATTAGGTGTTGTAAGTAATCTAGAGATGATTTAAGCGTAGGGGAGGATGTGCATAGGTTATATGCAAATGCACTGTTTTATATAAGAAAGTTGAACATCCTCCCTCAGATTTTGGTGTGGGAGGGTCCTGGAACCAATTCCCTACAGATATCAAGGGACAACTGTGCTTAAAACCTGAGCATTTTATTTGTGTAAATTTTATCTCAATTCAGTAAAACAGATGTGATTAAAAAAACAAAAAAACAGTCACTTGGGAAATTGAATATATATTCTTTTGGGCCTAGGCATATATAAAAATTGTATTAATAGATTCTTCTTCGGAAAGTAAGATCACTGCCTATCAAAACTTAAGGGATGGTAATTAGAGCTGTTCCATAAGTAAGTTCATTGTTTGAAACTATTTTACTACTTTTTTTAGAAGAGGGGAAAACAAAAAAGGAATACAATTCAAATATTTAAAAGAATATCACTAAGGAACATGGACGAAAACATAGAAGAGATAAAACAGTATCCCAAAATGGATTTATAAGAAGAAAAATAGTGAAAATACAAAAAGAATACCATTATAGAAGATATTTTTAAACAAGAATACTATTAAATGCAATGAATTTCAAAATTTTGATAAAATTAATTTTTTTTAATGGAGGAAGAAATTTTAAAAGTTGCAAAAGAATTACCTCCTAAAAAGTATTTTTCAGTCCCAGATGATTTCTCACGTAAATTAGTTCAGATGTTTAAGGGATTGAAAATTCTCATGCTGAACATAAACTGTTTTGCAACAGTTCATTTTGTGAAGTTAATATACAAGTAATCCTAGTATGAAAACCTGGTATAGAAAGAGAAAACTGTGAAGTCAATAAAACGACCATGGTTGCCAGGAGTTGGGGGGGAGAGGGGTAGGAAGGGATCAATAGGCGCAGAGCACAGAAGATGTTTAGGACAATGAAAATAAATCTTTATATTATAATGATGAATACATGTCATTCTACATTTCTCCAAACACATAGAATGTACTACCAAGAGTGAACCATAATGTGAACTATGGGCTTTGAGTGATTATGATGGTCAGTGTAGGTTCATCAGCTGTAACAAACTGCTCTGGTGGGTGATGGTGGTAATGGGTGGGGAGGGCTGCTGTGCATGCAGGGGGATAGAAGCTATATTGGAAATTTCTGTACCATCATCTCAATTTTGCTGTAAACCAAAAATTGCTCTAAAAATTTGTCTTAATAATAAATAAATTTTTAAAACCTGAAAAAAGAACAAAAGAGGAAAGGTACATATACAAATTAAAACTAATATAACCCATCCATAAATCATGAGAAATAATGAATCATAAATCGTTGTTCCAAGTTTTGTGGTGGTTTGATACACAACAATAAATAATAGAAACATACTGCACATGAACTTTGTCAGTTCAGTAACTGGGGGTGGGTCAGTGATATCCTGGCCATCTAGAAGAAGAATTAGCACACATTTTCTATAGTGGGTACCAGATAGTAAATATTTTAGGCTTTAGGGGCCAAACTATCTCTCTTCAAATTCTTAACTCTGCCATTGTAGCACAAAAGCAGCTATAAACAAAACATAAATGAATTGTGTGGCTTCTTCCAATAAAACTTTATTTACAAAAACAGAAAACAGACTAGATTGAACCCATGGGCTGCAGTTGCCAACCCCTCAATTAGAGCATCACATTTCTTGGCCACAGGGTTTGGTTCAGGGAAGGGCGCCTTGTGCAGTCAGATCCAATGAGGCTCCATTCTAGGACTTTGTGAATCTGTTGGGAAGAGAAAACCACTGTTTTTTGCTGTGATTATCAACCAGACAAAGGAAGCTTAGAGACGCCGCCAGCCATCTTGATGCCATGAAGGGATCACTGCCTAACACTAAGGGATACATGACTGAGAGTTGGAAAGAGAGGGACCTAGTGACAATATTTGAACTCCTGCATCAGGGTGAGCCTGAAACTACATCTACCTTTGGATTTTTAAGTACTTGAGCCTATGTGTTGTTTAGTTACTGAAGTCCATTTGAATTAGCTATCATTGGTCACCAAACAAGTCATATATTTCTTCCTTCATTCAACAAGCTGTGAGTCTTCCTGGATACCAGGCACTGTTCTAGGAGCTGGGAACATACTGCTATATAAGGTAAATGAGTTTCCTACTTTTATGGAGTTCATATTCCAATGGTAAAAGTCAAGCAATAAACATGGTAAATAAATAAATACTAATTTCAGATACTGCTAAGGACAATGAGGAAATAAAGCAAGGTATGATAGACAGTAGTTATTTTGGTAAGGTGGGTAGGAGAAACCTCTCTGAGGAGAGTGCAGAATCATGAGAAGGAGCCAGATACACTAAAACTCTGCAGGAAGAGTATCCATGCAGAGAAATCAGCAATAATAAAGCATGGGAGCTGGAAGAAGCTCAGTATGTTTAAGGAATAGTAGAAAATCTAGTGTAGACAAAGCACGATGATGAGTAAGGCAGAGAGAAATGCAAGATGAGATTGGAGGGGTACATGGGAGACCCAGAAAGCTATCAAAGTTTGGATTTTTAAAATAATTTACAGTGTTTTATAAAGATTTTTATTAAAATATAGCTAACATACAATATTATATTAATTTCAGGTGTGGACCATAGTCATTCAACACTCATATACCTAAAGAAGTGATCACCATGATAAGTCCAGCAACCATCTGACACCGTACCACACTATCACAATATTATTGACTATATTTCCCGTGCTGTACATTACATCCCTGTGACTTAGTTGCTTTATACCTAGAAATTTGAACCTCTTATTTCTCTTCAACTTCCCCCCTTTTAAACTTTTCAAATACAGTTGATATTCAATATTATTTTATATTAGTTTCACATGTACAGCAAAGTAGTTAGACATTTATATAATTTATGAAGTGACCCCCCTGACTAGTCTAATACCCACCTGGGTACTAATAACCATATGTAGTTATTACCATATTATTGACTATATTTCCTATGCTTTACCTTACATGCCCATGACTATTTCATAACTACCAATTTGTACTTCTTAATTCCTTCACCATTTTCGCCTCATCTCCCAATCCCCTTCCCATCTGGCAACCATTAGCTTTTTCCTTGTATCTATGAGTCTTTCTTTTTGTTGTTGTTGTTCATTTATTTTGTTCTTTAGATTCCACATATAAGTGATATCATGTGGTATTTATCTTCCTCTGATAATACCTTCCAGGTCCACCCATGTTGTCACAAATGGTAAGATTTCATTTGTTTTTATGGCCGAGTAACACTCCATTGTATATATGTACCATATCTTCTTTATCCAATCGCCTATTGATGGTCACTTAGGTGGCTTCCATATCTTGGCTATTGGAAATAGCACTGCAGTAAACATAGAGGTGCAGATATCTTTTCAAACTAGTGTTTTGGTTTTCTTTAGGTAAATACCCAGAAGTGGAATTTCTGGGTTAGAAGATAACTCTATTTTTAACTTTTTTTTTTTTTTTTTTTTAACTTTTTGAGGAAACTTCAAACTGTTTCCCATAGTGGCTGTAACAATTTGAAATCCTGCCAACTGTGCACAAGTTTTCCCTTTTCTCCACATCCTTGGCAACACTTATTATTTATTTATTTATTTATGATATGACAGTCATTCTGATAGGTGTGAAGTGATATATCATTGAGGTTTTAATTTGCACTTCTCTGATGATTAGTGACATTGAGCATCTTTTCATATGTCTATTGACCATCTATCTGTCCTCTTTGGAGACATGTCTATTCAGGTCTTCTGCCCATTTTTTAATCAGATTGTTTGTTTTTTTGATGTTGAGTTGTATGAATTCTTTATAAATTTTGGATATTAACCCCTTATCAGAAGTATCACTGTTGAATATCTTCTTCCATTCATTAGGCTATCTTTTTGTTTTGTTGATGGTTTCCTTTGCAATGCAAAAACTTTTTAGTTTGATATAGTCCCATTTGTTTATTTTTTCTTTTGTTTTCCTTGCCCGAGGTGACATCAGAAACAAATATTACTATAAACAATATCAGAGGGTTTATTGCCCATGTTTTCTTCTAGAAGTTTTATGGTTTTAACATTTAAGTCTCTAATCTATTTTGAGTTTATTCTTGTACATGGTGCAAAAAGATGGTCTGGTTTCATTTTTTTGCCTGTGTCTGTCCAGTTTTCCCAATACCACTTATTCAGAGAAGTGTTTTAGTATATTCTTCCCTCCTTTGTCATAGATTAATTGACTTATGGCGTGGGTCTATTTCTGGGCTCTCTACTCCATTTCATTGATCAATGGCTCTGCTTTCATGCCAGTACCATGCTGTTTTGCTTATTATAACCTTGTGGTATAAATTGATATTAGGTATTAGAACTTTGTTCTTCTTAAGATTTCTGTGGCTATTTGGGATTTTTATGGTTCCATATAACTACTAAGATTACTTGTTCTAGTTATGTGAAAAATGCTATTGATATTTTGATAAGGATTGCATTGAATCTGTGATTGCTTTGGGTAGTATTTGGGTAACATTTTAACGATGTTAATTCTTCCTATTCATGAGCACAATATATGCTTCCATTTATTTGTATGTTCTTTCTTCAAAGTCTTATAATTTTCAGAGTACAAGTCTTTTACTCTTTGGTTAAATTTATTCCTAGTTATTTTTTTGATGTAATTGTAAATGGAATTGTTTTCTTAATTTCTCTTTCTGATAATTCATTACTGGTGTATAGAAATGCAGCCAATTTCTGAATAGTAATTTTGTATCTTGCAACTTTACTAAATTCATTTAACAGGTCTAGTAGTTTTTTATGGAATCTTTGAGGTTCTCTATGTATAGTATCATGTCATCTGCAAATAATGACAGTTTTACTTAAATCTTTCCAATCTGGCTGCATTTTATTTCTTTTTCTAGTCTGATTGCTGTGGCTAGGACTTCCAATATTGTGTTGAATAAAAGTGGTGAAAGTGGACTTCCTTGTCTTGTTCCTGGTCATGAGGAAAACGCTGTCTTTTTCCTGATCATGAGGAAAACGCTGTTTCACCATGGAGTACGTCAGCTGTGGGTTTGTCATATATGGCCTTTATTATATTGAGGTATGTCCCCTCTAGTCCCACTTTGCTGAGAGGTTTTGTTTTGTTTTGTTTTATCTTAAATGGATGCTAGATTCTGTCAAATGCTTTTTATGCATCTATTGATATATGATTTTTATCCTTCATTTTGTTTATGTAGTGTATCACATTAATTTATTTGTGGATATTAAACCAACCTTGTGTCCCAGAAGTAAATTCCACTTGATCATGGTGTATGATCTTTTTAATGTATTGCTGAATTTGTTTTGCTAATATTTTGTTGAGGATTTTTGCATCTATGTTCATCAAGGGTATCGGCCTATAACTTTTTTTTCTTTTTCTTCTTTTTCCTTTTTTTTTTTTTTTTTTTTTTTTTTTTTGTGTGTGTGTGTGTGTGTGTGTAATGTCTTTGTCTGGTTTAGAATCAGGTTAATGGTGGCCTCATAAAATGAGGTGAGGAGGCTCCCATCCTCTTGAATTTTTCTGAATAGCTTGAAAAGTTAGGTGTCAATTCTTCTTTGAATATTCAGTAAAATTTACCTCTGAAGCCCCAGAACTTTTGTTTGTTGGGAATTTTTTGATTACTAGTTATTGGCCTGTTTAGATTTTCTGTTTCTTCTTGATTCAGGCTTAAAAGTTGTACGTTTCTAGGAATTTATCCATTTTGTCCAGGTTGTCCCATTTGTTGGCATATAATTTTCATAGTGTTTTCTTATAATCCTTTGTATTTCTGTGGTGTCCATTGTCACCTCTCCTCTTTCATTTCTGATTTTATTTATTTGGGTCCTCTCTTTTCTTTTCTTGATGAGACTGGTTAAAGATTTTTCACTTTTGTTTATCTTTTCCAAGAACAATCACTTGGTTTCATTGATCTTTTGTATTCTTTTAGACTCTGTTTTTTTCATTTCCATTCTGATCTTTATTCTTTCCTTCCTTCTACTCATGTTGGGCTTTGTTTGCTGTTCTTTGTCTGGTTCCTTTACATGTAAGGTTAGATTGTTTATTTGAGATTTTTCTGTTTCTTGGGGTAGGCATGCATTGCTATGAATTTCCTTCTTAAGACTGCTTTTACTATGTCACATAGATTTGGGGTTGTTGTGCTTTATTTTCATTTGTATCAAAGTATCTTCTGATCTTTTCCCTTAATCTCATTGTTAACCCATTCATTGTTTAGTCACATGTTATTTAGCCTCTGTGTGTTTGTGTGTTTTTCAGTTTTTCTCTCGTAATTGATTAGTAGTTTCATACTATTGTGTTTGGAGGAGATGCTTGGTATGATTGCAATCTTCTTAAATTTATTGAGACTTGTTTTTGGCCTAACATGTGTTCTATCTTGGAAAATGTACCATGTGCACTTGAGAAAAATGCATATTCTGCTGTTTTGGGGTGAAATGCTCTAAAAATATCAATTAAATCCATCTGGTATAGTTTGTCATTTAAGGCCCCAGTTTCCTTGTTAATTTTCTCTCTGGAAGATCTACCCTTTAATGTCAATGGGGTGTTAACGTTCCCTACTAGCACTGTATTACTGTCAATCTCTCCTGTCTATCAGTCAATATTTGCTTTGTGTATTTAGGTGCTGCTATATTGTGTGCATAAATGTTTATAGGGTTACATCTAATTTGCAGGGTCTTCTAATCCACTTATTTAATCCTCTGCTTCATCTAATCTGCTATTGATTCTTTCTAATGTTTTCTTCATTTCAGGTATTATATTGTTCATTTCTGACTGGTTCATTTTTCTGGTTTCTGTGTCCTTTTTTATGCTTACTATCTCTTTGTGGAAGTTCTAAGTTCCTTGAGCATCCATATAACCATTGTTTTGAACTCTGTATCTGGTAGGTTGCTTGCCTCCATTTTCCTTAGTTCTTTCTCTGGATTTTTCTCCTGTTCTTTCATGTGGGACATTTTTGTTTGTTTGTTTCCTTATTTTGGCTGCCTCTCTGTGTTTCTTAGTATGTATTAGGTAGATCTGCTATGTCTCTGAGTCTTGGCAGGGTGGCCTTATGCAGTAGGTGTCCTATCAGGCCCAGTCACCTGAGCCAAATTTCTAGTAGTGTCCCTGGTGTGGGTTGTGCCCTCCTGTTGTAGTTGAGCCTTGATTGTTGTTTTCACATCAGTGGGAGGGACTGACCCTTAGGCTTACTGGCTGTGAGGATTGGCCATGACCACAGCATAAGAGCTGCTGTGCAGGGTCTGACTTCATGGAGTGGGATTTGCCCCAGGTGGCTCTGGTGCCTGCCAACACCACCCATTTGGTGTGCCACTTGTGGAGCTAATTAGGTGGTGTTCTGTGGTAGTTTGAACCGAGCTCCCAGGTGTGCTTGTTCTGGTGCCACTTGGGAGGGGCTCCTGTGCAGACCAAGATCAGCTCCTGTCTGTGACTGGTTTGGGGCTACCTTGTAAGATCTGCAAAGCAATCCACAGTTGATCACCTTTGCTGGACCTGGAGGTGCATGGGAAGGCCATGATGGGCACCAAAGCTAGCCATCACCAGTACCAGGCTTGGGGCAGGCCAGCAAATGGCCCAGGGCACCCTGAGACCTGCCACCACCTGTCAACTGTTCATAAGGCTCAGCTGCTGAAAGAGCCTCAGGTAGTACAGAAGCTGGGTGAGATGGGTCTCAGGTAGTCACCATCGTGGGGTAACTGGTGTTCAACAGGTTAATGCAGATTCAGATTTGATGCGAGTTCTGAGCCTGGGGCCACTCTGCAAAAGGCTCAGAGCACACAGATGACAGCGACCACCTGCCTGGTGCATGCAGACCCCCAAAAGTTATCCAAGAAAGTTTGCAGCATGGTCCAAACACCAGTTGCCTGCCAGCTGGGAAAAAGCCTCTGATGTTGCACATGTTGTATGGGGTGGAGTCCGAGGGAGACACCCGGTGGAGTGAGTGGAGCTCACCAGGCCAATGAAAATTTAGATTTGGTCATGTGGAGGCAGGGGTCAAAACAGGAAAGATGGCATCTGAGCACCAGTTACATGGGAAGAGGGCTCAACACAAGGACAGTGGTGGCTTTCCCTCAGCCCTTGTCCTGCAGCCACACAACTCAGTCTCTCCCTGTATGTCTCTGGTACCTCCAGAGTTTTAGTCCCTCAGCCAGAGCTCAGGGTGAGTGTCTAGAAACAAGAAAATCTGTTTATAGACCATTTAAGAGGATGTCTGGGTTTCCAGCCACCTTCTGTCTCACCTGGTCAGACAGATTCCCCATTGTTTTTCATGACCAGATGCTATGGCAGCTCCTCTTCTTGGCACTGGTGCTCTGGGCTTGGGAGCCCAGGGTGGGGCTGGGAACCCCTCAATCTTCAAAGGGACTTCTGCGGCTGAGATATCCCTCCCAATTCTCGACTGCCACATATGGGTGTGGAGCCAGCCCATTTTGCATCTCTGCCCCTCTTACCAATCTCAAAGTGGTTATATATTTATATATATCAATGGTGCCAAAAAATGTATACAAGTGGACATTTTGGTCAGTGTTGCTCAAACAGTAGTTCACTGTAATCAGAAGTGTCTGGATGCTGATGGTAACCACTTTGAGCACTTCTTGTACATATATATATATATATATATATATATATATATATATACATACATACATATATATGTGCTTGCTGTGCATGGAGGAAGAATGACAGTAGAGAAAATTTAGAGGCCATTGTAGCAGTTCAGATAAGAGATAAAAGTGGGGTTTGGACCAGAATGTGAATGGTGAGCAGTGGTTGTGCTCTAAAAAGGGAAAAAAGCTGCACTTACTGATGCGTTGTATTGTGGAGGTGAGAGGAAGAAAGGAATGTACTATGAGTTTTAGGAGGTAGTATAAACAACTAATAGTGCCACTAACTGAGAAAGGAATGACTACAAAAGGAGTAGATTTGGGGAAGGGACTGAGCATTGAGTGTACAGCTTTGGTGTTGTTAAGGTTGAAATGCCTATGAAATATCCAGGTGGATATAAGAGCAAGCATTTGAATACTCTAGACAGGAGTATGGCAGAGATATGAATGTGGGAATCAGCAAATAATGTAGTCAAAGCCATGGAAGTAGATAAGAGACGAAGGCTAAGGACGGAGCTCTGGGCGTGCCAGGACCTTCACACTTAGAGGACAAAATGAAGAAGAGGAGCAAGTAAAGAAGACTAAAAAGTAGTGGCTAATGAGGTGGAAACAAGACCAGAAAAGCAGGGTGTCCCACATGCCAAGAAGAAAGAGGGATTCAAAAAGAAATGGTCAAGTGAATAATAATAATAATAATAATAATAATAGGAACTGCTCATTGGATTTGGCAAAATAGAGTCTCTAGTGACTTTCGCAGAAGTGGTTTCAGTGGTGCAGGGTGGGGGTGTAGGGACAAAAGCATGTGTGAAGCGGGCAAAAGAGAAATGACATGCTAGGAGGGAGAAACAATGAGTGTAGGCAAGTTTTTCAAGGAGCCATAAAAAGGTGTTTTGCTTAAATGTGTGTGGGATTGAGCCAAATGTTGCAAGGACTCTGGAATCCATATGGTCATAAAATTTTGGAAAGAAAATAGAGATTTGTAGAAAATGGAAGAATTTTTTTTAAAATAGGAAATTTTACTAAGAACAGGCTGCAGAAGTTTCCTATTAGTATGTAGGAAAGTATTCAAATGAAATTCCAGAATTCTAACCAGCAGCTACCAGAAACCCAGAGCAAACATCATTCTTAATGATAATATAGAAATAGTAAAATAAGGATCAAATCAAGAATGCCAAGTAACACTACCATTATTCCACCTTGTTCTAGAGTCCTAACCAATGCAGTAGATGCAAAAATGAAATGAGATGTAAGGAAGAGAGGCTTTCATTATTTACATGCTTTAAAATCAGTGGTATGATGATATATGTGAAACAACTAGTTGTCTGAATGCAGTTCGCAACATAAAATGTTATATTTTGCTTACATTATTGAGTAAGACAAAAGTGAAATAACTTGTCCTAACTATACTTGTTGATCCATGATGTGAGCTACTTCTTGATTAAATTGAAAAAGTTTTTAAATACCGCAAATTTTTGGTACTATTCACAATGTAATGATGACAGATATGATACATTTTGTTTCAGATATGACACATTTTTAAGTTTAATCTCCATTATTAACATTTCTCCATTGTTTTGTTAAGTCTAGACAATTAAAACCATAAGTCAAGACCTGATTTGTATAGTGTTTACTGATTTTCATGGTATGAATATTCTCATCATGGTTGTTTTCAAGCTACCAATGGGAACTCACTGAATGTGAAGTTGGAAGAGACACACAGTAGTACACTACCAGAAAGAATTTCCATTGTACAGAAACATTACAAATAAATCACTTTAAGAACATAGGTAAAATAATTAAGACATAATGAGTTTTGAGTATTAATCATCTTTGTTTTTAATATAATCTATTAATTGTAAACTTCTATAATTTAATCTTTAATAAGGTCTATGTTAAACAATCAGCCCACAAAAAATCCTGAAAACTTAACAATCAACTTTCGTGAGTTGGTTTTAGCTAGCCCTAGTATATCATAAAATTGTGTATCTAGAAAAGCAAAGAGAATCAAATAAAAAACTAACAGAACCAAAGAAGTTTCAGGTAAGTTGGATGGACACAAAATCAACATAATTATAAAAAAGAGAGTAAGAACCACTGATTCATAATGGCAAAAAGAACAATAAAATAATGAAGGAAAAGCCTAATACATAATAAGTAAGGCATATACTAAGAGATGTGTAAAACTTTATTGATTCACACGTTAAAAGAAGAGATACTCATATATCTTGTTCCTACGTAGATGTATGTAATATTGTAAAGATGTAAGTTCTCTCCCAATGTAACCTATACATTCAATACCATCTCATTCAAAATTCTAACAGCATTTTATATAAACATTGGCAAACTGATTCTGAAGTTAGTTGGAAGAGAACATACCCATGAATGAATTTTTTTAAAAGCTTGGTCTCCTAGATATAGAAACATTCTATAAAATATTGGTAATTAAAATAGTGAGATTCTGGTGCAGGAATAAGCAAATATATTTATGAGACAGCAGAAAGAATTCAAAATGTTTCATTTGTAACAGAAACATAGTACATGAGAAAGAAGGCAATTCACATCAGTGGGGAAAAGAGGCAGTGCAATTTATCTATCTTATGATTTAATAAAAAGTTTTAAAACTTCCTATCTCACATCAAACAAGAAAATTAATTCCAGATAACTAAAAGAGTTAAACATTAAAGGAAAAAATGACTTTAGAGAAATACAGGAAGTTATTTTTGTAATCTTGGCATGACAAAAGATTTCCTTAGCAAGACACAAAAGCCAGAGGGGATAAAGGAAACTATGGACAAATTCTTAAAAACTTACAATTTTTGTATGGTGAGAAACTCCATAATTCAAGTTAAAAACTAAGCTACAGACTGACAAGAAATATTTGCTACAAATACAGCAGTCAAAGGATATGTCCTAACAATATATCAAGAGCTCCTATAAATCAGTAAGAAAAAGATAATAACCCAACTTAACCCAACTAAGAGAAAAATCTAATCTCTGTCCAACAGAAATATCATGTGAGCTATTCATGTATCTAAAATATTTTAGTAGCCACATTGAAATTATTTAAAGCAACATATCTATAATATTAGCATGTAATCAATATAAAAATGTTAATGAGATATTATTCTTTTCTTAGACTAAGTCTTTGAAATCTCTTGTGTTTTATGCTAACAGTATATTTCAAGTGCCTCATAGAAGCATTTGGCTAGTGATTCTCATATTGGACAGCACAGATATAAGAAATTCACAAAAGAAATACAATTGGCCAATGAACTAAAATATGCTCCACCTCATTAATGTTAAGGAAATACAAATAAGAGAAACAGGGAGATACCACATTTCACCCATCACGTTGACAAACACTGAAAGAAGAAAAATTATTAGAAATTAACCTTGGGTATAAAGAAGTTTGCAAATTGAGTTAAACAGATTAGAGTACATTCATGCACTCGAAGCTATGCAGTAATTGAAAAGAATTAACTGAAATCAGGTGTTGACATGAAAAGCTCTCTAAAAATAATAAAAAGAAATCAATTTGTGGAAAATGTTTTGTAATATGATTTATATAACATAAATTATATTTTAGGTTTGTATATGTACATACATTTCTAAATGCATTGAAAATTATCTGAAAGGATACAAACTGGAGGATTTAACAGTGCTCTCTTCTGGTAGAGGGTATGGTGGAGAAGCTTGTTGGCAGTAGAGAGTGAGAGCTTCATTACACAATGTGTGAAGTTCTGCACAAAGCACGTATTAGATTTGAAATTGGGAAAAGGTTTCCTTACAAAGGTGGGAGGCTCAATGAGCCACAATTAAACATTCAAAGTTCACTGGCACCCACATTCCATGTAGCTGGTTCTTTCCATTGTTCTAGGCCTTACAAATGAGCTGAGGCCATCCCCAGGAGGGATAGCTTAGGATATATGTTTTTATAGTTTCTGCAAATATTGGGGGAATCAGTAGTTATTTTTGATAATTGCAACCTGAACATCTCAACATTGAAAGTACTTCACTGTATCCAAACAATCTTTTTCTGACCATGGGCTGTACTGCAAGTCCCCATATTAGGCAGTGAAAGAATATCAAGCTAATCAGACAGGAGTCCTGAGTATCATCTCACGGAACAGTGAAGTAAACGACTTTGGTTTTCCTAACAGCACAGAGGGATGGGAGTCCTCATTTTTCAACAATCCATATTGTTAGTAGAGGTAAGGTTTATTGGCACGTACTTTTTTCCCTTCACCCTTACCCGTTTCTTTGAGCCTGAAGTAAAGATATGTTATCTTCAAATAGAGGACAGAAGCCAGAAGCTAAGAATAGTATTGGAATCCTCCCAAATTTCACCAGACGACGACCTGTTAATTGAGAAAGGCTCAGTTTAATTAGAACTCACTGCAGGAAGGGAGAACACCACCTTGTTTCAACGTTAAGTAGCCAACCAGTCCCTGTGGGCTTTTGATCTAACTCATATTGAGGTCTTACTAAGCCAAGTGCTTTATGTTCATTATCTCAATTACTCTTCACAAAAACACAGAGCTTAACTGAGTCAATACATTTTCAACTAGTGGTTCCTACAACACTTCCAATGTTGGGCAGCCAGAAACACTGGCTAGCTTCATTTCCAAACTCAGCCCCAGGTCAATTCCATCCCAGCTTTTGTCCTCAATCGGCCTGTTTTATATGAAGTTAATTAATACTCAGTGCTCCTAGGATGGATATTTGGGAGACATTATTTTTTCATATATCCGCAGTTTCTATAGGCTGTAGGTAAGGCATAACAGAAGAATGGCGTTTCCTACTTCTACTTACCATAGTTCTTCAAATATACATTCTCTTTCTTTACCCTGGATCGGTTCATTAACTGACTCAACCGAGGTAATTCAGCAATATCATTTTAACTAATGTAATTGCCAGCAACCGCTTCACGTGTCAGCAATAAGAGAGCTCAGTCTTTGCCCTCAGCCCGCCCACTGGCATTGTGACAGAGTTCTGCCAGCCGTCTTCCTCTTTCCTTTTAGACATTCCTCAAGTAATACATTGTAAATTGACCAACTCCTCCCATTCTTCCCGTTTCATGCCTGGCATTGTGGACCTTGTAAACTGCCTCCTGGAATCATCTCATAGGTTATGTGATCAAGATTTCTACAACTGACCTCTTGGGAGTTCATTAAAAACAACAAATTGACCTTTGAATAGTCCCACAGTCTGTCCCATTTTCCACCTTTTTTTCTCTCTAACATCTGTTGAATCCTTTTATCTGTTTGGAACCATAATGGAAGCAGCAGACACCAGACCAGTGTTATTTCCTCCAACCTTTTCTACTCCCAGTTAATGCACTGTCTGCCCCATTTGTCTGTGCATCATTTCCTCAGTGACTGGCCTCTGTCTCAGCACCTTTCCTCCCCACTGCAAGCCTGTGCCTGCTTTCCTACACTTTACACACTGTTGCCTTCCCCAAGTTTCCAGATCTTTCTCTTCCCGATCTTGTCTCATCCCCAATTCCCCTGTCACATGCTTCCCTGTCATCCTCAATCTTCTCAGAACAGATGTGAGTCTCTTTCAGATTACCCCTTCCCTTTCCCAATAGGCAGCATATTTCACCTTTATAAAAAAAGAATATAAAAGAATGTGGTCATAATAATTATCACATGCTGTCACATTACCTTTTACATAAACCATTTAAATTATTTTTGCTATTATTCATGAGCCTACAGAATTTAACATTGAAAAATATTCATAGAAATATATGTGTTATATTACTATAATAAACTAGAGTAGGTAGATAGATAGGAAGAGAGAAATTGATTTATTATAGGAATTAGCTCACACAATCACGGAGGCCAAGAACCTAAGCTGGAGAGCCAGGAAAGCCGGTGGCATAATTTGGTCTGAGTATAAAGTCCTGACAACCAGGGAGCTCCAATGTCCAAGAGCATAAGATGATGTCCCATCTCACACAGAAAGCAAATCTGCCCTTCTTCTGCCTTTTTGTTACCTTCAGGCCCTCACCAGATTAGATGATACCAGAAGACATTGGGAAGGGCCATCTGCTTTCTCAGTTCACCAATTCAAACGCTGATTTATTCTGCAAACACCCTCACAGACCAAACCAGAAATAATGCTTTACCAGCTATCAGTGCATCCTTTAGCCCAGTCAAATTGAAACATGAACTCAACCATCACATGATCCAAGGCAGTACTGTGGAGGGTTGTAAACAAGACATGAGCAAAGGGCTACTCAGAGCCTGCCATAGAAAGATGGGGTAACTTCGCACTCAGGACCCGAGTTTCCTGTGGACAAAAGAGGGGACTGTCCCAGAATCCAGGTAAGGGGGGCACTACAACACAATTAATAAAATATTCCAAAAGAAGAATAAAATAAAATGCTGTCTTTTTTTAAATGTGCTATCTCTTAACTACTAATATCGAATAACAAAAAAAGAGCAATTAGCCAACTTAATGATTACAATTAAGAAACCTTTTCTAATACAGAGATTGCTGTGATGATCTATTATACCAACTATTTTGAAAAACTTAAAAAAATATAAAACTAATAAAAAAATTAAAAAGGTAAAATAAAACCTAAATCTACCTATAAGTATGAAACTACCCTGCGTCTTAGCCTTGATTTTAAAATAGTTCTGAAATATTTACAAGCCACAAGTTCTTAAATTTTGTTTTTCATAAATATTATAACAGTGCAATTTTTTTAATTGTAATGCAAAAGGACAATATGGAGATATTAAAAGAGGTTTTCACTTGAGCATGTCCTTGAGTCCCTGTAAAAGTTTTAAAAGATTATTGCTGCTACCACATCAACAGAACTGGCTTCATAGCTTGTTCCAGTCTCAGGTTGTGGGACATGAAATGCAGAACTTTCTCTCCTACTGCCTACTGTGGGGGAGAGAAATTATGGAGGAAGGAAACTCTAGGAGGAGAAAATAAGGAAAGAGAATCAAGAAGAAGAAAGATAAGGAAGGAGTTGGAGGAGGAAAAAGTGAAATAGATTGATAAAAATGGGAGAAGAAGAAAAAGTTGGGTGAAGGAGAAAATGATGAAAAGTATGTAAGAAGGAAACTGAAAAAGTTGCTGCTTGTGCAAATAGTGTTTACGGATAATTTGCTTCTGTCTTTACAGACTGGGGCGTACGATCTAGTGTGTGTGTTTTTTTAATTTCATTATATCTGTTAAAAAGAAGCTAGAAATTCTTATAATTTTCCTTTGCTTCTCTCCCAGCCTTTGCTCACCCACCCACAATATTAAGCTAGAATTGAGTAGAGCGGAAAAAAAAGAGAGAAAGAAACAGCTGGGAGTCTGGAAATTTGAAGCTAGGCACTAATGGCCTTTAAGTTCTTACAGAGAACACTTGGGGAACATTTGCCTGGAAAAGGTGAGCCTAATGGAAACCCTCTTGTGATGTAAGCAGCTGAGACCAATTTCAAAAATGAGAGACAAATGGATACAGACATGGAGCCTCTACTGCACCCGTCACTTTCTGGGCGGTCGTAACCTATCTGCTCTCTGCAGGGGTTTTCCTTTGGAGAGGCAAACCTCTTGCCAAGCCATCTTTCAGCCAAAAATCATTTTCCTCTAATTTACAGGAAAAAGAGGAAGACAGAATCCCACCCATCCTTTTCTCAGCTGATTATTTTCCATTTGAAATTAATGAGCTTCCCACAGCGAGGCCAAGTTGCTTTGTTCAGATAATGAAATCACACTTTTGTTTCACTTGAGGCAATTCAAACTGATGTGGATCTCGGTCATAAAGTCCTTCGTATGGCTGGAAAGAATTGCTACTCTTTTATTGGGATAAAAGTTAGACTCAAATTTCTCTACAAATTTGTCTGCCTAGCATTGACAGAGGAATCGATAGTGAAAAGTTTAATATTCACCTGGGGTATTTCAAATATGGTTCTATATTTTAAGTGTCTTCTTGTGTCTGGCCAATGTTTCAGAAGATACACATTAGAGAAGAGAGTGGTGGTTCTAGACCAGGTGTCTATCACCATCCCATATTCCACAGAACACTAAACTCACAGGAAAAGCCACGCCTCTTCGTGATTTTGTATCAAGGAACACGTACTGAGCGGAGAGGTGTAGGCCTGTGTAGCTGGTAATTATGAGAGACTCACACCTCACAAAAAGTAACTGGCAGAAAAAATATATACCATGCTTCCCTAAAAATAAGACCGGGTCTTATACTAAGGTTTGCTCCAAAAGACACATTAGGGCTTATGTTCAGGGGATGTCATCCTGAAAAATCATGTTAGGGCTTATTTTCTGGTTAGGTCTTATTTTCGGGGAAATACAGTAGTGAGAGTCTCAGTGGTATAAATTCCTCTCGTGACCTCCCAGCATCCAGAGTCCTTAAAGTCAGAAGAATTAAAAGCAAAGCTAGAAGTTATTCCTGGACACAAATAAGAACGATCTTCAGTTAGGAGAATCAGAAAATGAGATAATTTGTCTACTCAGGCACATATTTAAGAAAAGTACCCAAACCATAGGAATTAGAATGACTAGCTTCTTGGCAAAAGAAAGGAGATGGTGAGCTTCTGCACCCTGTCCACCTGAAGAACTACCCCGTCCTGGGCTGAAGGATAGAAAGATTGTCATAGAGGGTTCAGCAAAGGAAAGGGCCAACAAAGGAAAGGTCATGGTGGAGTCAAGAGCAGGGACGAGGGTGACTCTGTCCTAATGTTGACTTGGAATCGCGGAATGAAAACTAAGAGATAGTTTTCTCTTAGTTTTAAATCATTTAGTTGCAAATGATTAATGTGAAGTGTCAGCATTTTTCATTGGTCTGCATGAGTTTGTCATCTGAAGAATTTCTAATGTTACAGGTGAAGAGAAACAGGGCAAAGAGTAGAAATTTTACATTGGTCAGTTTTAAGCAAAATGTTTCATTTTGTCATATGCCTCATTATGTTCTGGCTATGTCCTAGAAGATGGTGACACCATTAGGAAGGGGACCAGAACAAGTCTTGAAGAAACACGCTAAGCACCCTCACCTTCACCTCCATGCAGGGCCAGGGAATAAAATTACATACACAAGAACCCATGAAATACCTAAGCATCCTATTTGGAAGGTGGTTTTAACCTGAGGAGAAAAGTTTGTTCATTCAACAAATATGTATTGAACATCTACTATATGTTTAGGCAATGGATGCTGAGAGTGCAGCAGCAAATGGAATAATGTTCTTATACTTATGAGCCTTTGTCCTAGTGGGGGAGATAAATAGTAAACAAATAAACAATACAATTAAGTAGTGAGAAGTTATATAAATGAAATTAAGCAAAGTAAGGGAATAAAGTATAAGGGTGCTACTATTCAAAAAATGATCAATGAAGGAAGCCATCTCTGAACAGCTGCCTTTCCAGCAGAGACCTAAATGAAGTAAGGAAGGGAGCAATATGCTGGGTAAAGGAAACAGTGGGTGCAAAGTTCCTGAAGTAGCAGGTATGCCCTTGAGGCAAGAAGCATATGCATTATACCTCAATAAAGCTGAAAATTTAAAAATAAAAATTAAAAAGAAGCATATACAATATCATTACCCCCATTTAACAAGTGAGGATACTGAGGCTTGGGTCAAATACCTGACAAAAGTCATACAGGGAGGTGTAGCAAAGCTGGCATATGAACCCGGAATCGCTGAAGTCCAGCCTCTCTGCTTTTTATCAATATAGACTATTCTGCCTGCAAAATATCAAGGGGGAAACTGCAAACCCTCCCAGGGTATCATATTGGGCATAGCATTTAAGTGAAACTATAGGAAAGAGGCCAAGAAAATAAAACCAGGCTGTCTCTAAAATTATAAAAGGTGGTAATTTCTAGGAAATTGAGGTTTGCAAAGGAAATAATTGTAGATTGGGGGCTGACGTTATGAGCCACTTTAAAATTCAGGCATCTGTGATGCAAATCAGCAAGGCTTGCCCTTCTCTCTTTCTCTCTGCCCCTCCCTGTCCAAACCTCCATACTCTGGGGAGACCACAAACAATGGATAGTTTCAGGAAACCACACAGTTATTTTGTTTTTAAATTATTAAACACTTAACTCAAGACTTCAGAAAAGAAGAATAGAGTAAAATCCTGAAGATAACAGAAGGAAGAAAGTAATATGATTTACAAATGAACAGATTAAAAACCAGCACATAATTTAAATTAACAAATACATTCAAATGAGTTTTCTTTAATAAGAAAATTCCCCGCCAAAATAGACTAATCCTGAAATTTCCCTTGAGAAAAAACACAAAGAAAAGAAGGAATGTAGGGGGGAAGAAAGAAAAGCCATGGACTAAATTACATAAGAGACTATTATAAACAATTTAATATATGTCTTAATCTAGACAAACATAATTTTCAAAAAAAAATTGACAACAGAAAAGACGCAAAATGAGAATAGAACAGATAGGAATGCATTTCCCTGGCCTGGATCCCATTAAAACCTCCCGTGAACATTGGAGAACACTGCTCACATCTCTGCAGCCTGAACTCCTACCCTTTGCTTCCTCCTTTCTTTCATCCACCCTGCTTTCCCCACCCAGACCCTCTCCTGACACCACCCTTCCTGTATCACCACTCCTGTTTCATCCGCGCCCCCCTCCCCAGCCATCTTATATCTTGGGGAACTCAGGCTCGGTTCTGAACAAGATTCCCTACAAGTTAATGTACTTTCAATTAGTTATTTACTTATGAAATTATTGCGTTAATCATGAACAGAAACAGACCAAAGTCCTCGTTCTGGGATAACTTATATTTTTAGTGATAGAAAGCTGATCATGGTAATACCTCCCAAGGTGATAAGGGGACGGAAGAAAAATAAAGCAGGCACTGAGACTCACAGGCACTGACTGGCTGGCTGCCTAAATTCCTGTCAACAACTGCGAGACGGATTTTCTTCTGCCTCCATCTGTCACTGGATTTTCTCAAGATTATCTGACACATCTTGGTCTGATTATCTAGAATAAAAATAGTTAACACATAGGCCTGGCAGTGCATTTAATCATCATAACAAGCCTATCAGGTAGATATCATTAATGTCACCACTCTTTTTTTTTCTTAAACAGAAACTGAAACACAGAGGGATTAAGAAACCTTCTCAAGGTCTCACAGCTAAGTGGCTGAACTGGGTTTTGAACAAGAGTGTCTGTCTCCAGAGTCCAGGCACTTTGCCACTACAGGTCTGTCGACACACCTGACTAAAGTCATTTCACATGACTTCCTTCCACTTGTCCTCCTCTCCACTTCAGAATTTCTGTGTTTTCAGTCTTCTCTGTATTTGTTCAAAAGTCATCATGTCTCTTTTCCAAGCTTCACCCCTGCACCTGTCCCTTTCTCGTGCACATTCTGAGACCCTTTCACACCTCCTATTATACACCCTTCTTTTACCCTTTTAGAATAAGGAACCCGATACGAGTGTGACATTAACGCGGCTTTCTTTTTGTCCTGCTCAGTACACAGACCTTTGCCCTTCTCCTGCTGTTTCTGTAAACTTGGAAGGAGATTAGGATCGTTATCATAGGAATGGTAGCAATTCCTAAAGGAGAGCCATCAAATCATGTTCTGACCTGTAAAATAGGATTACGCAGCAAGAAGGTAGCTTTATTCGTTCCCACCTGTAGCACTACATTTAACCATCGAGGCTCTCGGGGATCAGCTCTTAAAGTTCTCCTCTTGTGTGGGGGAAACCCACACACCAGCAGAAGGCTTGGCAGGGCTGCAGGGAAGCAGAGTTGAAGAGAAGGTGAACAGGACTCAGGGCACTGTGAGAAGAAGGGGGAAGGAAGTTTGGAGGAAACAGAGCTGGGCAGACCTTTGTCCTAATTGCTCCCTTTCCAGGCTCCATCCTGGAAGAGGACAAGTGTTAGAGAAACGGCTCCTGCCAACTACCCGTCTACGAAGTTGTCTCTGGGTTACGCTGCCCCACATGGGGCTCAGCCACTTCAAGAAAAATTTGGTTTCCATGACAGCACCGTCTTACACTACCTTAGTTCTCCTATCTGTCTTATTTCCTCTTCTAATTTTTTACCTTATCTCACACCTTTCCCAGTTCCACTTCCTTCTTTCATTTTTTAAGTGTGAGTGTTCTCCAAAGTTTTGTCCGCAATACTTCTTCTTTCCTTTAGTGATCTCATTTTTTCTCTTATGATATTAACTATCACCTCTAGGAAGAGGTTTTCCAAATTCACTTATCTGGTCATAACTTTTCTTTGGAACTTCTATATTGTATCTCCTCCTAGATAATTCCACCCATTCTTGTTGCCTGTACCTCCAACTCAATACAGTTAAAACTACATTTATTCCTTGCCATCTCCCAAAGCATCCTTTCGGCTTCCCTATAAGTGTTAATGACATCAGCATTCTTTGTGAATTTTTCTACTTTACATTTTGAGGGAAAACCCTCCAAATATCTTACACATGTTTGGAATAACGTATCAAGGTACCTAACACATTATGATTATATGCCAGATGCTAAGAGCTTTCCATGTGATAGCTCATTTAATTCTCACAACAACTCTGTGAGATTACTACTATTATTACTACTATCTTATATCTGTGGAAACTGAGGTACAGAGAGGTTAGGGTCACACAGCTAGTGAATGGCAGATAGTGGGACTTGAACCCAGGCAGTGGAGTCTGTACCCTTAACCATTACACTATGTCACTTCTCACTGGACAATGAATAAAAAACTGATATAAAATTGTATGCATAAACAATCACAACAAACAATCTAAATCATTGGGCATAGGAAAAAGATGAGAGGAAAATACCCCCAGATATCAATAGTGATTATCCTGAATATAGGAAGGACTAAAAGTAAGTTTATTTTCTAGCCTCTCCTGTTTTGGTTTTCCAAATGTCCTTTTATAAGCATAATAGCTATAATGAAAAACATATTACATATACAACATATAATACATTTTAGATTTCATTTTTCAATGACTGCCATGCATTGAAACATGGAAAATACAATGGCAGAATATTTTCCTCTCCCCCAAAAAAAAATATCCCATACATCTCTTCTACATCTAAATCTTCATTCCAATTCACCATCCTGCTTCTGGCTATTATTATCTCCCATTGGCATATTTACTCTTCTATGTATAAGCATCCTACATGCCAGATTAATCTTTTTAAGAGAATGTTTTTTTCTATATCACTTCCCTATTCAACCATTTTCTGTCTTTCTGTTACTCATGGAATTCAATTCAAACTTTTTAGTCTATTAAATTTGTCCACAATCTGGCCCTAACCTTCTTTGCAGCCTTTTCTTCTACTTTTTTACTGTATGTTTCCTGTGACCCAATCAGCCTCATTTCATTTCTCTGCCTTGCTGTTTCCCAGTTCCATGAAACTCCCTAGGTTCCGAGGAAATCCTGAAAGAAGTGAATTAGCAGTCTGAGCCCAGCTTCTGGAGTGGTTTGGAATTAGCTCCTGCTTTCCAGTGGCCACTGTCTGTTGGTCCGGTCAGACCGCCTGCGATCCTTCAATGCTTGGCAGTGCTGGGGGTCAGGGAGCCGGAAGTGAGTGAGTCTCAGCACTACCAACTCTCCTTCTACGTTAGCTCTCAGCCTAGTGGTGGGCATGCTCTGCTCTTTGCTTCCCTGTTCTTCTGTGTGTTTCCCTGACAGAAACGATGACCTGATGTGCTGCACAACTCTGGCCAGACTTAAGTTGGATCCTGCCCAGCTCTCTTGACATCTGCATTGGACTAACAACTACATTTCCCAGCACATACTCTGCTGACTCAATTAGACCTCCGTGAATCACCTCACCCCTTCCTAAGGCCCCTGGGTCCTGGAGATGATAGTATGACTTCACTACTTAACTGTTCACACCGATCCAGACACTACTGGCTCACACCCTCTCTTTCAGACCTGCTCTATCATCACTCTGTCAGCCTGTGTTGCCAAAATGGCACATAAGGTACCTGGGAGTCTTTCTGAGATCTGACAGTTTCTGCCAAGAAATAGTCTCCTCAGTCTTTTCTGCCCCTTGAGCCTTTGATTGTAGTGTTTCTTTTGCCCAGAAACCCCCATGACTGCTTATAAAGTTTCTACCCATTTTTTTATTATGTAAAATATGTATAACATAAAAGTTACCATTTTAACCACTCTTAAATATACAATTCAGGGGCATTAAGTACATTCGTAATGTTGGACAACCATCACTGCATCCATTTCCAAAATTTTTCATCATCCCAAACAGAAACTCTGTATCCATTAAACAGTAACTCCCCATTCCTCTTTCTTTCTAGCCCTTGGCAACCACAATTCTAATTTCTGTCTCTACGAATCCGCCTATTCTAGGTATCTCATGTAAGTGGAACCATACAATATTTGATGCATTGAATATACTATATATTGAAATGGATACAACATCCATTTTAAATGTCACATCCTCTAGTAAACCCCACTACACTATAAGCTTCAGAGAAAGGACTACCTTCCTATTCCCAAGATGCTCAGCACAGTACCTCTCACTTAAAAGATACCCAGCAAATGTTTACTGTATCAATACAAGAATGAGAAGTTAATAAGTAAACAGAATAATAAACACAAATAAGAATCCCACTTTCCCTACCTTTTTATTGAAAGTACCTAGATTTTACTTACTAATTTCCACAATTTTATTATTTTAAAAATCTCTCTAAGAAAGCACATCTATACTACCTGCTTATCAGCTTCCCCAAAATAATGATGTATGGTAATCATTTGATTATCTAAACATTACCTAATTGTTCTGTTAAGTTGAAATAAGCCAATGTTTGTTGCCGGGAGGAAAAACCGACCCACGTAAGTGATTATTTCAAGGGTTTTACTTGACTATGTAATCAGATAGCTAATCTTTGATATCTGTTGGTTTTAACTCTCATGTATCCTTCTAAGAAGCCACGCTCTTGGCAAAGTTATTTAACTATGGAAGATGAAGAAGCATATGTTTACTGCATGGAATTCAAAACCTTGCCTAATGTGAATGTTGCTCAATGAAGTTTCAGATTTAGCAAAACAAGTTGTTCCTCAGTAACGCTGAACATACAAGTTAAAAAAGGTTTTTTTAAGTGTATCAGAGAGCTAATGATGTGGAAGAAAGAGGAGAAAAACAATGAATATTTATTAATAACTGGAAATGTACATTATTCCATGTACATGTGAATTCTATGATTCACTTTATGTAAACAGTCTTTTGATGTGAAAAATAAGCCAAAAAGCAGTTCAAAACCCTTGTACGCTGATGGTAGAAATGTAAATTAGTCCAATCACTATGAAAAACAATAGGGAAGGTACTCAAAAAATTAAAAATTAAACTATCATATGATCCAGCAAGTCCACTTGTGGCTATATCCTCAAAGAAAATGAAAAAAGGATTTTGAAGAGATATGTGCTCTCCCATGTTTATTGTAGCAATATTCACAACAGCCAAGATATGGAAACAAGCTAAGTGCCCATCAATGGATGAATGGATAAAGAAGATACGGAAAAAATGTATAGGTAGATAGGTAGGTAGATAGATAGATAGATAGATAGATAGATAGATAGATAGATAGATAGATAGATATCACAATGGAATATTATTTAGCCATGAGAAAGGAGGACATCCTGCCATTTTTGACAACATGAATGGACCTTGAGCATATTATGCTGAGATAAGTCACACAGAGAAATACAAGCACTGTATGATCTCATTTATATGTGGAAATGCCAAACTGATAAAAACAGAGTAAAATTGTGGTTATCAGAGGATGGGGGTGGGGAGACGGGTCAAATGCTTTCTAAGGGCACAAACTTACAACAAGTAGTAAATAAGCCCCAGAAATCTAACGCATAGTATAGTGAACATAGACAACAATATTATATTATGATCATCAAACTCGCTAAGAGACTAGAACTTACTTATTCTAACTACTAAAAAGAAAGGATAATTGTGTAATGTGGTAGAGGTACTAATTATTGCTACAATGGCAATCATATTACAATACATAAGTGTATCAAATTCACATGTTGTACACCTTAAATGTACACAATGTCATATGTCAAATATATTTCAATAAAATAAGATTTTTTAAAAAACAACCTTAAGCCATAAAAGACAGATTTATATTGGAATACCTACCTCTGCCTTAACTGTAATGTCATTCCCACAATCTTATAATTATCTCATAAACTCCAGGCAAAGACCAAACACTGACCACTGCCTTTCTCAGCAAATAAATGGGACTGATATTCTCCCCTACACTTCCTTGGATCTAGTGGCTGAAACTTATTGTACAAAGCATTAGGCTGCCATCTGCTGGTTCCCCACCAATATTCATGGGAAAGAAAGAGCGGAATACACAGAGCTCTCTCCGCTATCCCTTTTCTTTTTGGGGGTCATCGCCCCATGAGACAGTAGTAAACTTGAAGAAGGAAGTGTGGAAGCCTTTTATCTTGGTATCCGGCAGTACAATACAGTCTCTGAATTCTAGAAAAATTCTTAAGTAAATAAACAGTGCACTCTGATACTATAGAGTAGTAACAAAATCCTCTAACACCAAGAGAATTCAGAAAACAAACAAATCTGGTTCTAGTTTCACAGCATTGACATTAGAGTTTCCAAGGAGGTGGGTGTGGGACTTGGGGAGGATGAGTCAAACCAAAGAAAATTACTTCACCCTTCTATTCAACAGGGTTTCATCTGCTGCTTTCCGGCAAAACAGGATTAACAGCAGGGTATGAAGAGGTTTTCCATCTGGAATCTGGAATTTGTCTCTGTCAAAAAGAAGTTTTGTGCAGCAGGGGTCATTGTATTGGGTTCAGGGACAGAAGTTAGACCTGCACTGTCCAGTACAGTAGCCACTAACCACAGGTGGCCATTATGCATTTGAAAGGTGGCCAATCTGAATTGAGCTGGGCTGCAAGTATAAAATACGGACTGGATTGCAAAGACTTAATATGAAAAAAGGATGGTATTGATTATATATTATATATTGATTACATAGTAGTGATAGATAATATTTTGACATATTGAATTATATAAAATATATCATTAAAATTAACTTCATCTGCTTAATTTTTTTAATGTGGCTACTAGAAAATGTTTACATGACATACGTGGCTCACATTATTTTTCTTCTCCATGGTGCTAAGTTCAACAAGCAGTTATGGCTAATGTTTGTTGAGCGCTTACTACGTACTAAGGGTTACCTTGTAGGTGTACTATGCTAAGGGTTTTATGTACACTGGTTTTTCACTCAACCCTCATAATAGCAGTATTAAAAATATGTATTGTTATCATTTCAATATTACAGGTAAGGAAACAGACTCCGAGAGAATAAGGAACAACAAGTTCGGTAAGTATCTCTGCCTGGACCTGAACCCAGATGCTTAAGAATTGAAACCCAGGTCGATCTCATCCACAATGCACTCTCTTCCAGCAGTGCTATCTTCCATTTTACCTCTGTTGCGGTCCATTCCTTGCTCCTATTCCCTAGCCAGTTCTATGGCTTTGTCATTGGCCTTTTTTCTCTCTGTAGGAACACCTTGCTATAAATTCTACAGTCAGGTAAAAAGAGGTTTCTCTCCCTTATATATTTTCCTAGACCCTGATTAAATAACAAATTTGGAGGTGGAATGGTATATGGAGGTAGAATTCTTTCCAACTACTCTTAATTTTTGTCCATCTTGGCTTTTAGTGTCTTGAGGTATAAAATTTCTCAGACATCATAAATCCTTGAGAAAGTGCTCTAAGAGGTTTTAGACAAAAACAGATTTTCCAGATTTGCCTGGAATTTTTTCTTTCGCTTTTGTCAAAAAAGAAAAATTCTGTTTATACGAAAGCACTAGGCAAAATTTCTGTAGGCCTCAAACTCTTTTGTTATTTATATACATGGAGGATAGACACACACATGCACACACAGACACACACACACACACACACACACACGGTCATTTATATGTAATCTCTCTTACAAGGAAATTAGGCGCTTTTTTGGGGTTTTTGTGATGCAAATCTTAAATTTCTAAACCAAGTAAGAGCTGTTATTTCTGGAATAATTATTCAGAAATAAATAAATGTAACCTTTCCTCCATGTCCAATCACTTCCTGCTTTGTTTTTAATTGTTTTTAGTTCTCTCTAGTTGTGGAGTGCCAAGAAATTTTTAGCAGTGCATAGCAGCAGAACAAAACCCAAAGAAATCCTATATTAAATAACACAGTTTTCTGGTACAAGCAGGGAAAGCAAAGACTAGAGTTTGGAAGACTTGGCCATCCATCCACCTGTCCATCCATCCATTAACCCATGCACCCATCTACCCATGCCAGGCACGGGGAATAGAGATTCAACGAAAACAAAGCAGACTTCAATCCTGACCTCTCAGAGCTTATGCTCTTGTAGGAAAGGCAGATATAAGCAAATAAACAAGCAAATAAAAACTAAAAATTGATCTGAATCTCTGAAGGAAGCAAATAGAGTACAGAGATAGGGGGCGACTTATTTTGGATTAAGTAGCCAGAAAAGGCTCCGGTTCTGTGGGAACTGGTGAAGGAAATGGAGTGGCACTCGTGGGAGAAGAACAAGGGCTGTGAAGAGTACGCAGTTTGAGGAGAAGGGTGGTGAGTGTTGGTGGAACCCAGCGAGCAACGGTGAGGGTGCAGGAGATATGTAGGTAGAAGTAAGTAGTGGGGAGATCAGTCGGGCGCTTTAGCTGGAGTAAGGAGTTGGGGTTTTATACAGAGCTCCATGGAAGCTACTGAGAGGTTCCTAGCAGATGCATGATGCATTCAGATTTATATGTTTTAAAGACTACTCTGGCTGCTGGGTGGAAAGTACATAGAAGAGGCAGGACGCAAAGTTGGAAGTGTTTCCTGACAGTGTGTATTCTTTTACTTCTTGACATTACTGTTCTGCAGGTTTGTACTGCTAACAATCTAGGTGTGTCCCACCTGGATTCCCAAATTGCTCCATTCTTTTTCCAGGTTAAACCCTTTCCATTTTCTTTCTTGCTATTTTTTTTTTAAATTTAGATAGAATTGACATGTAACATTATATTAATTTCAGGTATACAACATAATGATTCGATATATTGTGTATATTACAAAATGATAACCACAATAAGTCTAGTTAATATCCGTCACCACCCACAATTACACAGTTTTGTTTCTTGTGGTAAGAACTTTTAAGATCTACTCTTTTAGCAACTTTCAAACATAAAATACAGTATTATTAACTATAGTCACCGTGCTTTATATTACATCCCAGGACTTATTTATTTTATGGCTAGAAATTTGTACTTTTTAACACCTTCACCCATTTCGCCCACAACACCCTCCCCTCTCTCCCACACATACACCCCCCCACACCCCCCTATCTTTCTGCTATTTTTGTTTGTTTGCTTTCTGTCTGCATATCTGGAATGTTTCTTCCCTCGGGGCATTCTAAACACCTGAGTATAATGTATTAAAGCAGTGTTGCCCTCATCCTATGTGTCTCTATAGCAGCAAGGACCCTGGCCCAGCCCCGCGTCTGCATGGAGACCTGTGCAACACCCTCCATGGAGCATTTCAATGCTTCTTACTTCTAAGCACTCTAGCCTGTCAGCAGGTCTTTTCATAATATGATGAAATGCTGCCTGTGGCTCCAAGACGAAGTTCAGAGCTCCTCAGGACACACCCTGCCCCATGGTAGGCACCACCCCAGTGGGAGCCCCAGGAGCACAGCAAGCTCACACAAGTGCCACCAGTCATTCCACTGGGGCTTATTTGGCGCCTTCTGCACTTCTCAGTGTGCTGACCAGTCTACTGGGCTGCCCGGAATGTCTTGGCTGCCTTGTGCCCCCTGCTCATTACCCAGTGGATGAATGCTCTACTTCTCCACCACCTCTTTAGGGCAGCGACACCTTCCTCAAGGAGTGAAGATACTCCTTGTCCTGGAGATGTTTCATATGCCCCTCCAAAACTATTCTCCATCCTCTGAGCCCTGCTCTGAGCCCCAAGGGTCTGACCTGTGGGCACTACACAGATGTCCTCTGGCTTCCAGCTGCGTTTCGCCAGTGAGGACCCCAGCAGATTAGAGGGAAGAGAATGAAGTCAGGGTTTTCTTCCTTCCTATTTCCCCTTCTTCCTGGGAGGTGGCCCAGGGCACACTGCACCCCATCCTGTCCTAGGGCCCACCCAGGTGGCCAGCTCTGCCTCTGCTCCCGCCCCCTGCCCCTTCTGGCTGCAGGACAGTAATGGCATCCCTGCTGGACACCCTACTCCTTGCCACCTTTGTCCCTGAAGGGGTCTAGAACTGGCTTCTCCAAGATGTGCTATTTGGCATATAGATTATTTTGGCAATTGAGACCCTATGGGCCCAAGAGAAACGTCTATCTTTTCCTTAAAGAATTTAAATTTGGGACCTTGCATAATAATGAGTTAGTACCAGAAATAATTTTTATGACCCATCTATAGGATAGCGCAAAGTTCTAAACACTGAATATCTGCTCTTCTTAATGGTGCTGCAATAACCTTCCACCCCTCTGAAGTCTCAAGACAACTTACCTCATCCTTAGCTCAGAATGTCACATATACCTCATTTTTCCTTTCTGTCTCTGAACATCTGCTGTATGTGGGGCTCCCGTATGTACATATGTAATTAAATTTGGCTGTTCCTCTTGATCTGTCTCATGTTGATCTATTACTAGACCAGCTGGAAGAATCTAGAACAGAGGGAAATTTATTCCTCCCCCCCCCCCACATCCCTTTATTAAATGCTCCTAAAATTATCCCAATTTGAACACACCATCTCTTTCTTGCTAGGACCCTGACAGATACAACCTTCCCCTTGAGGGTCCCTCTTGACCTCCTTGCAGACAGGATGTAATAACTCTATCCCTCAATTGAGAGGGACCAATGTCTCACCCATCCCCTCCCTCCTTTCAGTAGAAGAATCCTTCCCTACAGCATCACACCCTACTCTCCCAAGTCTTTAGGAGCACTTAATTCATTCTCACTGACTGTGCCATGTAAGGCAAATGAACTCCTACAGAGAAAACAAAACAGCCCCACCAACAAACACAGGCTACCTGTGCTATTTATTCACTTCCTTAACTATTGAAGATAAAAATAGGGGTTGTACACTAACTGCTAAAGTGCAGCAATAATATACAAGGAGATGCAAATATGGCGAACCGCATTATTATTCAAGAACGATAACAATAGCTAACGTTTATTGAGTACATGCCATGTAGAGGGCGCCAGTCTAAGCACTTTCCATGCAATAACTCATTTAATTCTTATAATGCTCTTAAGAGTCAGGAACTACTATTACCCTCATTTTCAGGTGACAAAATCTAGATACAGCAAGGTTATGTGACTTACCCAAGGCTAGACAGCTAGTAAGTAGCAGGTCTGGAATTGGAACCAAGGCTATTTGACTATAAAATTGATGCTCTTAACCACAATATTGAACATAATTAAAGTCTGTTGTGAAATCTTAGTAAGGAATCCTGCATTCAGGGCTTACAGCTGGTTTGTTTGAATATTCCATATATATAAAATAAACACTGGAAGCCTCAAGTAAGAAGAAAAGGTAGACTGCTTAGGGTGTTAAAAAAAAAAAAAAAAAAAAGAGGAGATTTAAAAACACTGCCAAATAATCTGATATTAGAACATTGGGTTAGGGCAAAAGGCATACTTTAAATTCTTTTAATTGTTAATTTTGAAAGAACACTAAGATTTAAAATAGGTTGCTGGGAAAGATATTAGATTTCTTAGGATGCTTGCATTTAAAAAGAGGGTATGTATTCATTTATAGCAATGGTTCTCAAACTTTAGTGTAACAATGATTAGGCGGCTTCTGAGATATGAATGTTCCTGGCCCCACATCAAACGTCTCAGTAGGAATTCCTAGCACATCAATAGTAGGCAAAATAATGGCCTCTCACAGATATCCACATTCTAATCCCCCAAATCTGTAAATATGTTTCCTTACATGGCAAAAAGGCTTTGCAGATGCGATTAAGTTGAGGATCTTGAGATGAGAAGATTATCCTGCGCTATGTGGGGGGGCCCCGTGTACTCACAGGGGCCCTTATAATTGAAACACAGAGGCGGGAGTTTCAGAATCAGAGACGTGAGGACAGAAGGAGAGGTCAAACCGATTCGGCCATGAACCAAGGAAGGCCGGCAACGTCTAGAAGATGGAAAAGGCAAGGAAATAGATCTCCTCTAGACCATCCAGAAAGCATGCACCCTGCTTTACCCATTTTAGACTTCTGACCTCTACAACCATAAGACAATAAATGTGTGTTGTTTTAACCCACTAAGTTTGTGGTAATTTGTTACAGTGGCAATAGGAAGCTAATACAAGGTTCAGTTCAGGAATCTGCATTTGTAACAAGTTCTAGGTGACTCTGCTACAGATGGTCTTTGAGGAAGAGCCTAGGCATGGTTCTCTGGCAATAGGACAGAAGTGATCGATGCCTCATGGAGCTTTTCCTTTGTAAAAGGAGCTCCTGCCCTATCCCCCTACCCCACCCCCCACTTTTAAAAGTGTCAAACAATAATATTCTGGTCGCTTATTTATTTAAAAGATATAGATCATTGCTTTACCATATATAGCAGTTATTGACCATGATGTAGTCCTGAAAGGAAGTATAGGTAGAAAAAGCATGACATGTAGAGTCAGCTGGACCCAGGAACCAATCACTTCTGAGCTGTCATCTTGTGCAAGTTCCTTCACTTCCACGAGCTTTGGTTGTAAACCTACTTGTGAACTCTAGGATAATAACACCCCAAATATATACTCATATGTATTTCAAAGAAATTGGCACAGCAGCAGGCACATAATAGAAGCTCAAGAAAATGTAAAATCCTTTCCATTTCGCATCTTTTCCTCCCTCCTTCCTTTCCCTCATTCCACAAGTATAATGACAAAACACCAGTAAGAAGCCACATATGTGAGTTTTCATGTAACAGTTCATGGTCAGTCTTTGTTTCTACAGATATCCCAGGATGATAGGCACTAACCACTTCCACTTCCCAAAGTGAAGTGCTAGGCCACCCAGCCAGAACTCGCAAATCAGGTAAGCAGGTATCTAATACCAGTTTTGTTACCCTTAACCCAAAGCCCATCTTGAGGGTATAAAATACTTGTAGTTGGAGATTAGACAAGATTTCTCTGGAGGATATGATTGATGTGCTGTGAACATCCCTCTGCCAAATGGGAAGCTTTATAATTGTTCCATGCAGATTGTGTGTGATGTGTGCTTCAAAAATTTAATCTACAAGCATCTGCGTGTGGCTGGAACTGCCTGCTGCGCGGGAGGAGTGTGTTTGAGAAGTGACTGTGCGCCCTCTAGTGGCGATTCGTAAGGGAGCGCTTCCTATGGGCCAGACGTGGGGCCACACGGGTTTGTCTTAAATCCTGAGGGACAACACTGCCTGGAGGGGCCAGGAGATCTCAGCAGAAGGGGACTGAAACTGTTTTCTCAGAATCAGAGACACAGGAGGCAATTTTGCTTGAATCTAAGAGAACCACTGTTAGGAGATGCCCAGTGAGATGGAGAGGGCTCTGAAGGACTCATAAATACCGTGTTTCCCCGAAAATAAGACCTAGCCGGACCATCAGCTCTAATGCATCTTTTGGAGCAAAAATTAATATAAGACCTGGTATTGTATTGTATTGTATTATATTATGTTATGTTATAGGACTGTGTCTTATAGTAAAATAAGACCGGGTCTTATATTCATTTTTGCTCCAAAAGATGCATTAGAGCTGATGGCCCGGCTAGGTCTTATTTTCGGGGAAACAGGGTAACCCTCAGAATGGGTGTAAGCAGGTGGTGTGGGGGAGAGAAATGGAGGAGATTAAAACTGTTTTCATATCACATCCCATGAGTCCTGCTTCTTCAACATAATGGCTTTTTTTTACTTGGTGTAAAGGGAAAATTATATGATAATTAAGGTTTTTTGGGGGAAAAAATCATTCTGGGAAGCTTCCTTTTAAATTTCTGAAAGAATATAAAGCCTATTTAATGCCCTTTGAACCATATATAAATTCTTTGTTCACATTTTTGTACACACATTCATAGATCCCTTTCCTTTCCTGAATAGGAAACAGCTCAAGTATTTCTTTCTGATTATAACAGTAATATATATATATGCTCACTGTAAGAAAATTCACCGAGTATCAGAAAAGTTTAAATAAAAGTAAAAATAGCCTATAATCCCAACAATCAGTGTTAAATACTGGTAACATCTTGGAACAAGTTCTTTCAGACTTTCAAATTCGTAACTCTCAGAGCTGGAAAAATATGCTTAGAGATAACATACACTGATGCCCCTCTGAAGACGTTCCTCTAAAGCAGGGGTGTCCAAACTTTTTTCAATGTTTTTCACCAAGGGCCATATGCAGTAAAATACACAAACAGCGGGCCACTCACTCGAGGTGAAGTACGTATTGCCTCACCTGGTTTATTTAAGTAAACTAAATATATTTTTGGAATTTGCTGCAGGCCAATTAACAATGGATCAGGGGCCGCAGTTTGGACACCCCTGCTCTAAAGCAACCTGGATTGCAGTGTTGTCAGGCAGCCTCTGTTGGAATACCTCCTGTGATGACAAGTTCATTATCGCACCATTCCCTCTACACAGGCAGGTGGACTCTGGACTCTCCATTCAAACTATGGTTCTGCCATTCACGACTTTTGACCTAGGGTAAGCTATTTAATCTGTCCACTCCTCATTTTTATCATCTATAAAATAGGCATGATCAGTTTTTGGAACATTTAATGAAAAGATGAATAGTATAAGTAGCATGGTGTCTGGCATACAGTAAACTACCAATAAATGTTGGCTTTTATCACACTTCTAGGCTGATGTCCTCTGCCCACCTGCACAACTTCTATAAGATAAATGCAATCCCTCTTCCATGTGAGACCTTCAAATAGTTGAAGATTTCCCTCACACTGTTTTGTGTCCATAAGTTTGCCAGTGTTATTAAGACAGGGCCCCTTGAGTGGGATGCAGAGCCCCAGGCACAAGCCATGTGCTGAAGACCAGGGTGAATAGTTACTTTCATGTCCTCCACACCACTTCTCACCATAGACTCCTACTGATCTTTTTCCTGCAATTGATCCCATCCATTTCCCTCTCTTTTCAAATTGTTTTTGAAATCATATGAAACACTTTACATTCAATTCTTACATACATTCAATTACTTACATAGCTTACTTACATACATTACATACATTACAATTACTCACATATTTACTTACATACATTCAATTCATTTTTATTGTTAGACTTAGTCAATTCTTCTTTTGGAACATGATTCTGTAAGAAAATGAAATGATAATTCTGTCCCACCTGTGCCATCTACAACTCTGTGCTCACTCCTTCCTTTTCTTTTATTTTAATTGCAATATAATTGGCATACATTAGTTTCAGATGTACAACGTAATGATTTGATATGTGTACATATTGCAAAATGATCACCACAATAAGTCTAGTGAACATCCATTACCACACATAGTTACAATTTTTTTCCCCTTGTGATGAGCACTTTTAAAATCTACTCTCTTGGCAACTATCAAATATACAATACAATATTGTTAACTATAGTCACTATGCTGACATTACATCCCAAGATCTTACTTTATTTTATAACTGGAAGTTTGTACCTTTTGACCACCTTTACCCATTTCACCCCACCCCCACCTCTGGCAACCATCAATCTGTTCTTTGTATTTACAAGTTCAATTTTGTTGTTGTTTTTTAGATTCCACGGGTAAGTGAGATCATACTATATTTGTCTTTCTCTGTCTGACATTTCATTTTGCATAATGCCTTCAAGGTCCATGCATGTTGTTGCAAATGAAAAGATTTCATTCTTTTCATAGCTGTATAATATTCCACATTTTCTTCATCCATTCATCCATGATGGACCCTTAGGTTGATCCATGTCTTGGCTATTATAAATAATGCTGCAATTAACATGGACGTGCATATATCTTTTTGAGTTAGTGTTTTCATTGCCTTTGTATAAATACCCACAAGTGGAATTGCTGAATCATATGGTAGTTTTATTTTTAATTTTATGAGATACCTCCAGTCTGTTTTCCAGTGGCTGCACCACACTCCTTCCTTTTCTTAGTTTCCCAAATGGACACTTTAACAACATGTTTATATAAGTTTTCCAGGATTCGAGGATAAACTCACTAGTTTTAAATTTCCGGAATCTTTCTCCTCTTAAAAATAATTGCAAATGTGTCTCCATTAAGTACTTTGTGAACCTCTCTGATTATTCTGAGATTATCATTACGTGTTTGGCAGACCAGTAAATTCTTTTAGTACACTGGGCTGCTTTTTATCGAGGACTGATCATTTTAACTTTTCTAAAGTGCGGATTTCTGACGTTCATCTTCATCTGCCAGGGCTTCCATTTCTATTAATTAATCTACCTGCGTTCTCCAGGATAAAGACATGAGTCAAAATATATATGATATATTTCATTCATAGTTTCCTTATTTAACCATATTTATATTTATGCATAGGTATGAATATGGCATTCCATATATGATATTGTTAGCATATCATATTGCTAAATGTATACTTTGACTTGCTTAAGAGATGACTTAACAAATGTAATATGATTGATCGTGGTGATGATGACGATAATGATGATGAATTAGTGAGAACAATTAAACTGCGTAAGTGCAGCTTGCCACGTTTCTTTTCTCTGGAACACCATCCTCTTGTTCTCTATGATCTTTCTAATAATAGAAAATTATAAAATATAACTTTTTGTCCTTTGAAAAATAAACTAATTTTGCAGAAACTAGATTCAGTAGTCTCAGCTGAGCTTGTCTTTAGTACTTTTATAATTTTAGCGTCTAGAAATTAGTGTCATTCTTTCAATCAAACAGATTGTAAGGGTTTAATACATATTTACCCTTAATTAAATTAACATTTTAAATATATTCTCAACATTTCCTTATACAAATTGTATTCTATATATTGAAAACAATTAGTTTGGACCATCTTTTCCGCCCACTCCCTTAAAAGTAGTAGCTCTCTGTTGATTTCATCAATTAGATCATAATAAAATATACTGAATTTCTCAGGTCCCAAAATCCATTGATTATAACAGATTATAGAGGAAAAGAACACATTAAATATATATATATATATATATATATATATATATATATATATATATATATATACACATGTATGTGTGTGTGCATAGATAGCTAGATAGCTAGCTAGCTAGCTAGATAGATAGATAGATAGATAGATAGATAGATAGATAGATAGATAGATAGATAGATTTTCTGGTTTATTCTGTCTTTGTGTGCTGGCTTCTTGACTTGCTCTGTGCCACACACCTAATGGCAGAAAATGCCCACTCTCAGCTCTTGAGTTCATATGGTACAGAGACAAGTCACACAAATAGACTAACCCAGTCTCTCACTTCTCCTTTTTATCCTCCTGTTTCTCCTCCTCCTTTCTCTTCCTTCCTTTCTCTCTCTGTTTATCTCTATCTCTGTCTCATCCTCCCAATTCAAATAGTCAACAGGAAAAACTCTGGCAGGCCCCATTTGAATTAAGAGCCCGTCCAGTCCAATAATCAACCGCGATGCCAGAAGCCTCCCTGGTGAATTGTGAGGGAGTAGGCAGGTGGGGGCATCTTATTGAGGAAAGGGGCAGACATTCCAGAAATTGTCTGCTCCGAGGGCAGCATAACCTGCACTTCCTTGATGCTCAATATTTTAAACTGAATCGGACCAAGAAGACAGCTTTCAGGAGCTAACTAATAATTTATGTAATGATCTAATTTTGGGACCAATGTCGTTTTGGACAGTTATGTAACAGGGATACCAAACAACCAACATTTATTGCAGTTTTACTCGCATCATCCTTTTGCCACTCATCATCCCAAGTTGTAACTAAATACTAACACAATGATGAGTGAAAGTCCACGTGTTTCCTTAAAAAAAAATACTCAGAATTTTGGATGAACAAAAGTAAATTTCTTAGTTCTTGGAAAAAAAACAAAAGCTTCAGAGTTTGTTAGGAAACTTGCAAGATTCTTGGCATTTAAATTGCTTTTACAAAGCAATACTGGGATGAGTCAAGTATAACTGAATCAGGAACATATGGATTAAATTCTCCCTTAAATACACATGGGTATAAAAATGAAGGGGAAGAGAATTTGCCAATGTGTTACCAAAACAAAACACTTTCAAAATAACTTGAGATAGTCAACAGATCCCAAACACAGCTGTGTTCTCTTATGGCTAAAAATGCTTTTTTCCTTCGATGTCTTCATATGTTAATTTAATTTCTGTTGAGTGCCTACAGCATATGAGGCACCTTAGAGAGCTCACCAAGTCTGAAATGAGGGCTTTCTGTTTGGAAACATGGACTCTTAATGAAATGATTAGTGTAATTCTCTTCCTGGTTTTCCACATCTGTCTGAAGAACTATTTTTTTGGTTTTGTTTTTTTTAAATCTGTGCAGCAATGGGCTGTCAGTCCTGTTTCTGCAATGAATTTGTATGGCCTTAACCCACTGAATGAGAGTGCACTTCTTGGAGAGGGTTAACTTCGACTTGGTTTTAACTGGAGAAGTGGTAGATAGCAAGAGGTTGTGCCCTGCTAAGAGAGCCCCCCGGGGAAGAGGAAGAGCCAACACCAGATCTTATAGACACCAAATTTTCTGTGCTATTTATTGCTGTGGCGTGGTGATCAGAGCTTAGCTTATTTGTGTTGCCCTTTCCTTTAATTTTTGTAAAACTAGAGTTTTATCAGTTAGTCTGGGTAATTTTGTGAGGTTCAGAATTTTTCCACATTTGTCTTCTAACAGAGTGAAATATATGAGGTCTGACAACTAAGTTCTTGAACTCACCCTAGAAAATGTGCTACATACCTCATTGTTGAATATCACTATGGTCACCTTCGAAGTGCTCCCCTTGGGAAGTTATGTACCAATGCCAGCACCTTCAAGACAATTTGGGAACTCTTTTTCTGGAATGGCCATCAGAACTGTGGTCATATTACCCTTGATGTCCTGAATGTCATCAAAATGTCTTCCTTTCAATATTTCCTTTATCTTTGGGTAAAGAACGAAGTCATTGGGGGCCAGATCAGGTGAGTAGGGAACATGTTTCAATACAGTTGTTTACTGGCTAAAAACTCCCTCACAGACGGTGCTGTGTGAGCTGGAGCATTATCATGATGCAAGAGCCATGGATTGTCGGCGAAAAGTTCAGGTCTTTTTCATGCAGCCTTTTCAGCACTTCCAAATAGTAAACTTGGTTAAGTGTTTGTCCAGTTGGTACAAATTCATAATGAATAATCCCTCTGATATCAAGAAAAGGTTAGCAACATCGTTTCAACATACTTCACAAACTTAATTGTCAGACCTCGTAACTTTGGTCATGCCACACATGAGAGCTACCTAGCTCTTCTCTACACTGGCACTGAGTGGCCCACCAGGCAGAGAGGGGCCTGGTCAAAGCAGCCTTCTAGAAAGGGAGTTGTTTGCTTGGTTTCACTCACTGTAGTCACCAGATTCCTGATGGCAACCAGTAGTCAGGATGTATTCAGGCCAGACAGGTTTCAATAATAATATCTCAAGGTGTTTATTAACTCTAGAATTTATAAAGGTTAACAAAAGATAGGTTGACCATAACTGATTCTTACATTAAATTATGTAATAACAATTGATGTCATTTTTACTATACAAGCAACAAGCACAAGTTCACATAACTAACTATATCTAGCAGGCAGTGGGACTATAACATAAATTTCCAGTTCCTCCTTCCTATGGAACCACTGGAAACCCTTAGTCAGGAAGGCTAAGAAAAATTTTTCCTCTAGACCAAAATTCTTTGCTCGCTTTTTCCAAGTTCTGCTAACGCTAGTCTGGGTATTCCTTAGTGACTCTCTGTGGGGTGTTACTGCCTTGTATCAGAGATCTTACTACTCTTTGCACAGAAATTTCAGCCTGTGCCTATGTAACTTCTGAAAAATTGCAGTTAACATATACATTATCAGTGATATTCCAATGCTGCCCCGAGAATATCACTCTTTATAAAATGCTCTACCAGATTGCATTGAAATAGTCATCTTACTCTAGGACAGTTTTCTCTTCCCACTGGAGGGGTTCTATTCTCTGGCTGATTGGAAACTGAGTACTCTGCTTTCTGCACAACCTGTTCTGTACTGTTGGGCTCTCTCATCCTAGAGCAATGAAAATTGTGATCATAGGAAGAATAACTTTGTGAACTAAAAGATCCCTCCGCCCACACAAACACACACCCTAACATTCCCCTTGTTCTGCTTTCTACCCTGCAGGGAAATTCAACTCAATAAGTATTTATGAAGTGCCTCTTATGTCCCGGGCACTGGGCTAAGTGCCAGGGATGGAAAGAGGAACCGTACATGGTCCCTGCCTTCCAGGAACACGTGACGAATTGGGGAAATCAGAAATGTACAATTAGTACAGTGCAGTAGAACAATGCGATAGATGCGATGAATGCACAGAGGAAGGGCACGCAACCTCTCGGGGTGGGGGGGATGGGTATGGAGGGCATCCTATGGAGGGAGGTGTGATAGTTCTCTGTGTCTGCTATAACATATAACCACAAAGTTGGTAGCTTAAAGAGATACACATTCATTCTCTTATAGTTCTGGAGTCATAAGTCTGAAATGGTTTTCACTAGGCCAAAGCCAAGGTGCAGAGAAGGCTGCCCTCGGGGAAAATCCTCTCCTTGCCTTTGTCAGCATCTAGAGCTGCATTCCTTGGCTCATGGCCCCTTCCTTCATCTCCAGGGACAGTGTCTTAGCATCTTCAAATCTCTCTCTGCTCCATCTTCACATCACCTCTCCTTTTCTATGTAGTAAAATCTACTTCTCTTTTGTAAGGACACTTATGATGGCATTTAGTACCCAGCCAAATAACACAGGATAATCTCCCCACCTCAAAATCCTTAATCGCACCTGCAAAGTCTCTTTTGCCATATATGGTAACATTCACAGGTTCCGGAGATTGGGACCTGGATATCTTTGAAGGCCATCATTCAGCCTACACAGGAGGTAATATAAGGTAGCTGGGAACGGGTATTTCTGACAGAAGGAACAGCTGGACAGGGCAGAGTGGCATGACTCAGCACGCAGTGTGTGGGAACCATTCACAGTTCTAAATTGGGCCATCAAATGTGAGGCAGGTAATGCTTAAGCAGGAGGGAGGAGCCAGCTTGCGGAGGATGACATGGGCCACACTAAATTATTTGGGTTTTATTTTGTAGATTATAAAGGGTCTTTGAAGGTTTTTAAGTAGGGCAATGATGTGGTCAGATTAGCAATTTTAAAAAATCATTCCAGAAGAGAGACTCAGGCAGGTAGATAGTGCTGAGAAATAACGGCAGTCTGAACCAGGATAGGGATTAAGATGAGAAGATTTATTGAAAAAGAAGGTTTTCCAGGTAAAATCGATAGAAATAGTCACTAATTGGATGATGGGGTAAAGGAGAGAGAGGAATCTGGGATGATTCCAAGCTTTTTGCCTGGGTAGACAGTGGCCCCACTGTCATGCAGGGTCTCTGGTCCCGCTCCCCGCACAAGAACGCAGGATAATGTGAGGCCAAAAAGGAACAATAGAGCCATTGATAGGGGAGTCATACCACTATATTCTCGCTGGCAGCTGGTCGAGACACAGGGAGCAAACATCCACCAGTACCCCAATGAGAGGTCTTCCTGCACCCCAGTCTCACTGGCGGCTGGGTGAGACACAGGAAGTAGGGTCAACACGATCCACAATCCACAATCTGCTTGCTAACCCCATTTGCTAGCTGCAATCAGCCTTCTGCTTCTTTGCCAACCAACCAACCCCCCAGCATAGCCACAGCAGTTATGTTAGTGGCTAATGGCTAACTGGTAACAGCCAATGGCCAACCAGCTACAGCAGATGACTACATTTGATTACAGCTGATTGCCATCTAATAACTGAGCCATCACCTTTCCACGTGAGGCCGAGAGCCTGGAAACTGCTCTCTGGGACTCTGTCCCCACACTCATTAAATATAAGTACAAGAGGAGAAACTATGTTCAAGGTACTGAAAACTGTTATTTAGCTTGAATTTGTAAAATCTGGAGATAATCTGTGAGCAGGATTGGTTTCATGGGTTTATGACCTGTCACTCAGGGTCCTACACTTGGAGGAGCCTCACACTTGTTCAATGCTCTGCTGTCACCATCTTGAAACAAGAGGCGCCATATTTCTATTTTGCACTGGATCCCACAAATGATTTAGTCAGTTCTGCCGGTGGACTAAGAATGCAGAGTTAGAGCCATTGTCTTCAAGGAAGGTTTAGAACCTGGGTTTCCTTAGGCAGTGTGGCGACAGAGCCAGGAGTGCAGTTTCCAGGCTCTCGCCCTCACGTGGAAAGGTGCTGGCTCAGGTAGTAAATGGCCATCAACTATGATTGCATGGCCATCAGCTGTGGCTAGTTGGCCATCAGCTGTAACCAGTGAGCCATTGGCCACTAATATAACTGCCATGGCTACGCTAGCAGAAAATGGGGGCTAGCAAGAAGATGGTGGCTGAGCTAGCAAGCAGCGGAGTCAGTCGGCAGGCAAAAAAGTGGAGAGCAGGTCACTGTGGGGGCAGAGCCCCAGAAAGTAGTTTCCAGGCGCTCAGCCTCACATAGACAGGTGCTGGCTCAGGTAGTAAATGGCCAACTGTGATTGCATGGCCATCAGCTGTGGCTAGTTGGCCGTCAGCTGTAACCAGTGAGCCATTGGCCACTAATATAACTGCTGTGGCTACGCGAGCAGAGAGAGGAGAGAGAAGAGGGGAAAAAAAATGGGGGCTAGCAAGAAGATGGCAGCTGGGCTGGCAAGTGTGGATGGCGGTTTGCGGACAGTGTGGATCCAGCCTCCAGTGAGAATATAGTGGTATGACTCCCCTACCTATGGCTCCGTGGGTGTTCCTTTTTGGCCTCACCATATCCTGCGTTATGTGGGGAGCGGGAGCAGAGACCCCGCAGGCCTCCCTGCACGACAGTCACACACCGTGTGAATCCTGCCTCCAGCAAGTCTATAGTGGTATGACTCCCCTACCTATGGCTCCGTGGGTGTTCCTTTTTGGCCTCACCACATCCTGCGTTATGTGGGGAGCAGGAGCTGAGACCCCACAGGCCGCCCCACATGACAACTCCCCTATTTATGGCTCCATGGGTGTTCCTTTTTGGCCTCACCCTATCCTGCATTCTTATGTGGGGAGCGGAACAGGAAACCCCACATGACACCCCCGCATGACACTCCCCCGCACGACACTCCCCCGCACGACCGTGGGTGTTCCTTTTTGGCATCACCCTATCCTGCGTTCTTGTGTGGGGAGCAGGACCAGAGACCCCGCATGACACCCTGCACAACAGGCAGAAATGTGGACTCACAGCATCTCCTAGGTGGCACTGTTGGTCGTACTCATCCCCAATTAACCACTTCAAGGCAACCGTATGCACCCTAAGAGAAACTCAAATACCCCAATTAAAGGGCTCTTGAATCAAAACTCAATGAATGAAAAATGGCCCCAATTTAGGATTTCTCTTCTCCATCAGCCTCAGCTCTGAGGCCCACAGAAGTTAATGTCAGAGTCTAAAGGTTTTCATGTGTGAAATGGAACTACCTTATGATCCAGCAATTCCCCTCTAGGTATCTATCCGGAGAAATCCAAAACTCCAATTCAAAAATCTTTATGCACTCCTATGTTTATTGCAGCACTATACACAATAGCCAAGACCTGGAAACAACCGAAATGCCCATCGGTAGATGCCTGGATTAAGAAACTGTGGTACATTTATACAATGGAGTATTATGCAGCCATAAAGAAGAAAGAAATCTTACCATTTGCAACAACATGGATGGACCCAGAGAACATTATGTTAAGTGAAATAAGTCAGACAGAGAAAGACAAATACCATATGATCTCACTTATATGCAGAATCTAAAGAAATGAATAAGTGAATGAACTAATCAGAGACAGTTTTGGAAACATGTAGGAAAAACTGAGGGTTGCTAGAGGGGCGGGGGGTGGGGATAAGGGGAAGGTGAGAGGTTTAGAAAATAGTCGGTAACCACAAGATGACCACGGGGTTTTGAAAATTAATTTGGGGAACGTACAGAGGGATAGTGGATGGGGGGAGGGGGGTTCACACAGTGTGAAGGATATGAGAAACGTCTAAGTTTTGCTTTGTCTTGTGCACCTGAAACTAATAATAATTTTAAAAATAAATAAATAAGTAAATAAAGGCTTTCATGTGTGTAAGTTTGGTGACCAGAAGAGGTAATTCTCACAAAGCTTGTTAAATCCTCTCAACTAAACAAATACTTAGGGAAACCTCCCTAGATAACAGTACAGCAGAAATTAACATTCAGAGAAGAAGCCTAGATTTATTTTGTTGTGAACTGGAAAGTTCCTATAATTAGAGGAAGTGGTACTTACCCCTTCCCTCCACCCACACACCCCCAAGCTGCTGGCCTCCTCAGCCCTCCTTATCACTTCCACCAGTCAGGTGGATCCAGTTCATCTTCTTTTAAAAAATCAGGCTCTCCCACATTCTCAGAGTAGGTGGTAGCATGTGAAAAGCCCCTGCCTCACAAGGTAGCTGCCGCAATATCTTGCCCCATTTTTGCTTTACCTGGGTACTGAAATCATATCAGACTCCTTTTTCTGGCTTCCAGATCTCAGGTTCCTGGTTTTCGTTTTGATCCCACCTTAATTGACCCTTCTGGACTTTTACTTTCTGTAATGCCCTGACCCGCTCCACTCTGATGCCTCACTTTGCAGTTTGACTTAGATGACACCAAGGGGTCAGAGACAGCAGAATGTTCATGTAGTCACTATGTTTCAGGTCCCACCTACATCCTTCCAGGTCCAGAAACTATTAGGTTGGTGCAAAAGTAATTGCAGTTTTTGCAATTGTTTTCACCTTTTAAACCGCAATTACTTTTGCACAAAGCTAATATTTTGAGAGTGAACTCAAACTCAAAATTTACAGATGCGTAATCCAGAAAGAAGTTATTTAAATAGTAGGAGCAGGAGAGGGACCTAACCAGTTCCTTTCTACAGATAGAAATTCTAACATCATCCGACTCCCTTTGGATAACAAGGTATGTAGGACACTAAATTATTTATTAGAAAATTCTTCAGAGCAACAGGAGTAGATTATCTTGCAGGATATTTTATCTAGGACATGGTGAAGATCTACCCTCGAAACATATGAGAGTAACTAAAAGACAGGCATTTGCCAGATTGGGAACTTTCTCCCCTGGACAGTTGGCAAAAACAGTGCAGTGCATTCCCTAAACCCACGTGCACACACAGGAAGGTACTATTCCCAGAGTCTTTGCATCCAGGTGGGGGTATGTGACTGGTTCTGGCCAATGGGACAATACAAGAAGTGGTATGTACCACTTCCAGGCCTGGCCCCTAAACCTCCCACTTCCACAATGGATCTCTTTCTCCATGTCATCCTGACCAGATGCAGAGATCGCATGGTGAGACCACTGTTGGAAAGTCTGGCTCTCCGAATGATTGTGTGGGGACCCACCTCTCACTCTCAGTGATCTCCCAATATGAGAGGGAAATAAATCTTTGTTGTGTTTAGTCACTGAAATTTCAAGGTTGTATATTATAATAGTTAACCTGACTTGAAAGCTGGTATTATCTAGTAAAGGGATGGAAAAAGATATGAAAATGGAAATGAAAAAGACAAAAAAAAGCTGGGGTAGCAATACTTATACCCAACAAAATGGACTTTAAAACAAAGGCTATAACAAGAGACAAAAAAGGACCCAGTAATCCAACTTCAAGGTATTTATCTGAAGAAACCCAAACACTACTTTGAGGGGACATGTGTATCCCTATGTTCATTGCTGCACTGTTTACAATGGCCAAGATGTGGAGGCAGCCTGGATGTCCACCAATGGAAGAATGGATAAAAAGAAAATGGTACATCTATACAATGGAATATTGCTTCGCCATGGAAAGGGAATGGGTTCTTGCCATCTGTGGCAGCATGGATGGACCTGGAGGGTACTGTGCTGAGTGGAGAATGTCAGACAGAGAAAGACAGATACAATGCAATTTTGCTTATATGTTGAACCTAAAGAACAAAATAAACAAACAAAACAGAAACAGACTCATAGATACAGAGATACATATTGATGATTGCAGATGGGAAGGGGGTTGGGGAAGAGTAAAAAAGGGAAAAGGATTAAGAAGTACAAACTTGGTTGTTACACAGTAATGATGGGAACGTAGGGTATAGCATCAGGAATATGGCCAATAATATTATAAAAACTATGTATGGTGTCATATTGGTATTAGATTTATTGGGGTAATAGATGGGAAGGGGTTGGGGGACAGGGTGAAAAAGATGAAGGATTAAGAAGTATAAACTGGTAGTTACAAAATAGTCATGGGAATGTAAAGCACAGAGAATATAGTCAATAATATGGTAACAGCTACGTGTAGTGCCAGATGAGTAGTAAATTAGTCAGGGGGATCGCTTCTTAAATTATACAAATGTCTAGCCACTGTGCTGTACACCTGAAATTAATATAAAATAATAGCGAATGTCAACTGTAATTGAAAAATTTTAAAAGGAGGGGAAAAGTGAAGGGGAATAACAGGTCCGAACTTCTAGGTATGAAACAAATAAGTCACGGGGATGTGATGTACAGCATGGGGGGATATAGGCAATAATACTGGGATAGCATAGGACAGTTGCATAACTATGGTGTATACCTGAAACTACTATAATATTGTATGTTAACTATATTTTAATAAAAATCTTTAAAAAATAATTTCTCTGGTAATGGCTTAAGGATATATACTCTCTTTGGAGGTATTAGGTTGGTGCAAAAGTAATTGTGGTTTAGAAGATTAAAAATAATTGCAAAAACAGCAATTATTTTTGCACCAATCTAATACTTTCAAGAGATGTAGACACAGATGATATAGATATATAGATATAGATGATATAGATATAAATATATAGATGGTATAGATATATAGATATTTCAAGACCCATTGGTGAGAGACATTGAGCAGTGGAACCTGCTCCATGCCCATAATATCAGTCACCTTGACAGCTACTTTCTCCAAAGGGAAAAAATTGTTCCAAAAAGTCACTATACAAAGTTTTATATCTAGTATGTTGGTGCAATGAGAGTTAACCTTTATTAAAAGAATCATGCCCAGAAATTGGAGCTTGGACATTTAACACCAAGTAGGAGTAAGGAAGGTTTCTTGGTTACGTTGACAAGAGAGAGGGAAATGAATATGGGCAAAAACTAGGAGTTTGGGGGGGGGGGGGGCGTGGTGCATATGGATTCTTAAAAGCAGAAAGTATAAGATAACAGAGTTGTGAAGACCCTAGGAGATAGAATGATAGAAATTACGGGATCTGCTCTTCAGCAGTAAAAATAGAAAGAAAAAAAGTATTATAAAGAAATTTCACTGGGGGAGTCCAAGTGGATGGCTGGGTTATATTTACTTGAAGTGAGAAGGTTAGAACTTGGACTACAAGGGAGGAGGAAAGGGTGAACCACCAGAAAGGTCAAGATCAGAGCAGGACCCAGTAACTGGAGAGCTCCCATGACAAAAACGGTTGCACTGACAGGAGAAATTCAAATTTCTTAACACAGCTGGCCGGGACCTTCATAATTTGGTCCCTGGTTGATTTCATCTCTCTACTCACTGCAATTCAGTTGCATCTACTTTTTCAAAAGCTTCCAAACACAAAATGTGGTCATGACCCATTGTCTCTGAATAATCCATTCTGTTGCTTGAAATGCTCTTCCTGTGCTGGCTGTCTGAACACCTAAACATCCTTCAGGAGTTAACCAAAATATCACCACCTCTGAGATGCCTCCCTGACTGCACCTCCCTCGAGGCATTCTCCCTCTGCTGTGTTTTTGAAATACTAGGTGTATGCATCCATTAATATTTACCATGCTCTATCACATTCTTTCTTTGACATAAGCTCCAAGCTCCTCAGTGACAGGGAGCACACATACTCTATATTTGAGTATCCAGCCCTTGATACAGTGCCTGGAAAGCAGTGGGTGTCAATACATTCTCAATAAATGAGGAGGCAAGGAAACAGGAAGATTCCAGAAGAGAAAGGAGAATGTTTTGTGACATGACTTGATGAAAATTATGATACATACCTTTGATTTAATTTTCTTTTTCTCTTCGTAAGGTGGTGACAATGAGAAATTACTTATAAGAAGGATTGGCTAATTGGGCAACTCCCGGCTTTGAGGGGAAGACACCTGTCATATAAACTTGTTGGCACCTGTAGTTCAAACAGCACTAAAAGTCTGGGCATGTCTTCTCTGCGAATACCTTGCCTAAATGCCAAAGGCTTTCCCACCCTCCACGGAGGCAGACAGGGCGGACCATTCCCAGCTTGCACATTCCTTAGAAGTACACCTGGCCTGTGGTCACCAGCTCAAACTCTGAATTAGTGGTTTTCAAGCAGAGGAGATTTTGCTCCTTCCCCCAAGAGATAGTCAGAAATGTCTGGGAATATTTTTGTTGTCATAACTAGTGTGGGGGGGGTGCTACTGGCGTCTAGTGCGTAGAAGCTAGGGATGGTCCTGAACATTCTACAATGTACAGGACAGCTCCCCCAACCTCGAACAAAGAATTATCTGACCTCAAATGTTAATAATACTGAAGTTGAGAAACCCTGCTCTAAATAGTGATGTCATGGGAGAGGTAGTAATTCTCAGAAGAACCATGCCTGAAACTCTCAGCTCTAAAATGCTCCACCCAGTGGCTTGGGATGGGCACACCCTGAAGCACAGTTCAGACCCTCAGTAGATTCTGGGTCAGGTGACAATACAACTCCAAATGGTCAAACTGGTCATAACTGCCCTCTGCCCCATTTACTCTAATAGGGGGCTTTGCCTTATGCTTTGCTGAGAAATTATTGGCCATCGAGCCCAATTTCTCTTAGCTGTGTTCCCCTTTTCCTGCCAGTTTACCTGCAACAGCACCTGCTTTTGCCTCTCTATCCTCAGCCTCCATGGCTATGCTCTCCACTTTAAACTAGAGGCCATTCTCTCCAGATTCCACTAAGATCTTGTGCTACCAGTCGTCCCCTCTCTTTATGTCCAACCTCTTCAGGATCTTCGCCTCCTTCCCTTAGTCTACAAATATGTAAAAAAAAACTCTGCATCCTTTTAAAAAAATGAAATGTTCTTAATGTAACCCCTCTCAACTTTTTACCTTCTATCCCTCCATCCTTTTACCACCTAATTGATTTCATTTATCTGAATATATATTCTCACTGTAAAAAATTTCCAAAATTTTGAATAAAGCTTATCTGCCTATGATGTACCTTCATACCAACAAGCAACAAATTAGCCACTAGTAATCAGTTTGGTGTTTCCTTCTAGACTGCTCCTCTGTCTGTGTATTTATTCAGCTATATAATCTAGATTTATTTTGTGAAGGTTTTATTCTCCCATAAACGGCGTTATTCTGCACATATGGTTCCACAACTGTGTAGTACTTTTGTTGTTATTCTTTTTTTCATAGATTGATGGTTGTTATCTCAGCACCATCTCTGCCTCTTTCTTTGTTCTTCCATGCATTTGCAGGGATTGAAAATGTGGACAATATACTTCCCTGTCTCCCTTGCCAGCATGATTCCATTAATGTCCAGTCCTTACTTGAGATTTGGAAGGTGGAAGAGAAGCAGAAGATATTACTGCTTTAGAAACAGGGGCAGGTTAGTGGCTTCCACAGATGACAACCACGGTTTCTAGGCAGGAAGTGATTTCTGGGCAGTCCCCTGTGAATCACTTGTTCGAGGGCTGCAGGTAGCTGCCATCATCACTGGCATTTTCCCATGATTCCTGAACTTCCTGATTTCGCAAGGGCTGGTACTGCCTTTCCTGACGTCGTCTCCAGTCCTTTCAATAGCTGAATGGGCCCAGAATCCCGTGAATTAAAAATGTTTTTCCAGTTTAAGTAACCTGAATGGTTTCAGTTTTTCTGACTGAACCCTGACTGCTAGAGTATTTTATCGAGAAATGGTTTTAGAAAACAGTCGCACAAAGGTGCAGCTCTAGGATTAGGTATTTGATCTGGTTAGATTAAAGGCTATGGAAGATGGAATACTGATGGCTTGGAGTAACGGGAACTTTTTAAAATTATCACATGGAGTTGTTTGCAAGAGCATATTAAAAGGGAGACCTTGGAAGACCATGTGGCTGCTGCAATACAACCGGATGACAGAAAGGAAGACTGAGAGCATTGTGAGTGGGCTGGTTGCTTTGACTGCCCTGAAGAGTAAAGGATAGGAAATGGTCCGCTCAGCACATGGGATTGTCATGAACACCCTGGTCAGAGGACCAAAGAACTTCTGCAACTGCCCTAAAGGAGCTCTGGTCTCTTGTAGCTGCCAGGCCAGTGACTGTGAAAACCAGGTGCAGTATTTGAGTCTAGGGACTGCAAAATTACAACCTATGTTTAACTCACAGATTCTCTGGGTCTGTTTTTTAATGCTAAACTTAGGGAACTGATTTGGAAAGAGTGGGACCCTAGTGATTACAAAGAATCTGAATAAGGTGGACCGCCCTTAAGGAAAAGCAAGCCCCTTTTCTAAGTCTGAAGATAAATTTCCTCTTGCTTGAAGACCCTGCAGAGTCCTCATCTGAGTTAGTTTTCTCAAAAGGAGATGCCACATTATCCTCAAAACCTACCCTTGCACCTCCTGTGACCTCTAGACCTATAACTAGAATCAGATCCCAGCAAACTTTGGGAGACAAGTACAAACACTAATCACGGAAAAGAGAGAGGACACTCTGAAAGAATCACAGATTTTGACAATATATATCCATGGAAACATGGGGTAAAAGTATGGAAATGAATTCTAACAGTGTTTGTGACACACACTGTTCACCAAATGCATTTTTTCTTTCTCCTTCTCTACAACTGTACTATATTTCCCAGCTACTTTGCAAATTAGATATGGCCATGTGATGAAATTTTGGCCAATGAAATACAGGCAGAAGTAATGAATGTCACTTCTGGACTGACCTATTAAAACGTCCCTCAGAGAATTCCTCTGTTTTTCTTCATGTATTGGCTGGGCAACCTCAGAAACTGTGGGTAAAAGATGAATCTCTGTCATCCTGAGGTTCTGAATGACTGTGTGGAGCAGACCCACCCTCTCCTTTGCTGTTCACTGTGTTTTATATGAGGAAAAAATAAACTTCCATTGTTAAGCCATTGACATTTTGGTGTTTACATGTAGTAGAAGTTAGCATTTCCTTAACTGATATATTCACTTAAAAATATATATCTTGGAGACTTATCCTAGCCAGTACAAATAAATTTACCTCATTTTTTTAAACTGTTAATGTCCCACTATGTAGACATACCATCATTTGCATTACTATTTTTCTGTTTTCATTTTTTTGCGTTAAAATGTTGCAATTAACACCTTAGTGCATGCGTCTTTGTACAAAGGTGTTTCTCCATAACCAGAACAGATACAAAGAAATGAAATTGCTCAAACAGTAGGTTGATACTGACAATTTACCTTCCAAAATATCTGTATAATCTATTCTACCAGGAGCAGAGCATGAGAGTAACTGTTCGTTGGTTTCATGCCAACTTCAGTAATAGGAATAATATTTGGACAATACTAAGCTAACGGGCTTTTCTTTAAATGTCTTCCTTAAATCATATTCCCTTGCAGACTCCCACCTCTAAGGCTGATGCATGTGGCTTAATACCCTAGGAAAGGGAGGCAGGTATGCTGGAAGAAAGGCACTAATTAATTCTGAATCTCACATCTGACTTTTCTGAATCAGGAGCAAGTCTCTGAAGCCAGTCTTTGGCAGGAGAGTTCCTTTAAATCCTACCAACAGATGAAGAGTGAAGCCTAGAAATCTACATTATCAGCTACCTTTGGTTGCATGACAAATTACCCCCAAATTTAGTGGTTTTGAATAAGCGCTTATTTGCTCTTGACTCTGTGGGTTGGGGATTTGAGTGTGCTTCAGCTAGGATGGCTTGCCTCTGTTTGTGTTGTCAGTGGGGCTCACTCATGCATTTGGACCATGGCTGGGAAAGATGGGATGGAGGAGGTCCTCTTCATGTGCTCTCATTCTCCAAGAGCATGAGCGGCAGAAGAATTTCTAGAAGCAAGAGAGGGCAAACGCAAATGCCCAGGCATGTCTAAAGCCTATTCTCACATCCTTTTACTGTTGTCCTATTGGCCAAAGTCGCATGACCTAACTCAGAATTAAGAGGTGGACAGACCCCCTTCTTGGTGGGAGGAACTGCAAGGACACATGAAACATCATCGTGCCCACCTCAGATGTCCTTTCACATGCCTCTACTCTAGAACTTCTTGTCTCCAATCTTTCAGTCCTTTTCTTTCAGGATCTTTACCAGTTAGTCAGACTATTCACAGTAGCCCGTGAGCTCATATGGGCTACTTTTCTTTCTTTGTAAAGTGGATGATCTACCCAAGGGTAGTACTTTCTCCTTTTGATAAGAGATGCAAGAGGCAACAATTCATCTTTAATCTGAAAGGGATGTCCTGGTACACCCCAACCCCTGGACACCCAAAATCTTTACCAAAGTGACAGGTCCATGAACCTTCAGAAAGATTATCTCCTACCCTCTCGAGCACATGTGTCTTACCAAGGCCTCCTGCTGCTAGCTCCTCTTGTTCATCCTGTCCAATCAGTAGATGTCGTCAGCGTAATAGATCAGTTAGATATACTACAGGCTGTGCAGGTGGTCCAGATTGCTTCTGATTATCTTACGACAATCAGTGGGTGTGTTACATTAGCCCTAGGGAAAAACTGTAAATGTGTATTGTCTAGTCAATGCAATTGCAAACTCTTTCAGATCCTCTTTTTTGATTTTGCCAAATCAGTGTCTGTACAACATGTACCTGAGGTCATATTAATCTTCTCTAGAAAAGATACCATGCCCACCATGGAGCTGCAATTGGGGCTATTTGGTTTAGCTTGTCACAGTCTATAGTCATTCTCTAAGACCCATCTACATTCTGCAGAGGCCAACCTAATAAATTAACTCGAGATATGATAGGAGCCATCACAGCTAGATGCTTAAGATCCTTAAGGAGGCACCGATCTCTGCCACCCTCCCCGGAATGCTATATTGTTTTTGTTTCACCATCTTGACCGGGGGGGTTAGGATACATTTCAGAAATTTCCATGGGACCTTCCCCATTATGGTAGTTATTACTCCTCAGGATAAGAATGCAATGTAGAGCTCACCCTAATTGCCAAGTATATCAATCCCTATTATACATTTAAAGACCAGGAAAATAATCATTGGGTGGATCTTCCATTTGTTTCCTCATCTCTGCATGCTCCTACTCTTAACAAGGGACCATGATATCAATATCAGCTCGGACCCTGTGTTCAGTAGCCTGTGAAATGCCTGGGTATTCCCCTCAGCCTCATGCACAATCACCCAAGTAAATGGCCATAGATTGCTTTGTGGAAGAACCCAGCAAATCATTTAATATATTCTTGTCATAATGTAGTAGGGTCCTCTCTTCATGGGATTTGGCTAACTCTTTAGTCAACAGATTCTGTGTCTGAAAACTGGCTTTGGTCCAGGAACTGGGAAAGGGATCATGATTCATATTGGGGCAACTACTTTCAACCTTATGCTCCTCCATTCTTGCCCATCTGTTTTGCCTACAGGGACAGTGATTTGTATGGACTCTCTCTACTACTCTACCTGTGGGTCAAGCACCTTATATTTTCATTGTACATCTCATCACATTTGATATTATTAAACTCAAATTTTTGTCGATGTGATGAATGAAATATTGTGTCACTTTCTGTTTTGTTAGTATTTCCTGATTGTAAGGCTGATTATAATTTTACATGATTATTGGCCTCTTGTACTTCCTTTTCTGTGAATTGTGTATATGTGTATATCCTTCATCTGTTCTTAATTGGGTGGTATTTCGTTTTCTTATCAATTCAGTAAAATTAGTATTAATTACATTAATTGACATAATTATGAAAAAAATTACAATTAACAAATCATATATATATTAGCTATTAGTTTTATGCAGTTAATAATGTAATATAATGTATAAGTAATCTATAAATTGTTAATAAATAATGTGTGGGTTATTGAATGATTATATATAGTATCACGATTATATTGTCTCTCAGCCTATTTAGTGCCATTTTTTTCATAGTTCTGTGCTTTTTGTCAGTGATTTCACTGTTTGAAATAACCCCCAGGCATGGTTCTGAAATTCTATCTAGGCTTCCTAAGCACAAGAAGGCTGTGATGTGCCTTATGGAGAAAACCCATGTGTTCAATAAGCTTTGTTCAGGCGTGAGTTACACTGCTGTGCCTGTGCTTTCAGAGTTAAGGAATCAACAATATGGCACATCCAGAAAAAGGAAGAAAAAAATTCACTGATCTGTACGTCAAGCCACTCCAGAAAGTGCCAGTGTAGCATCTATAGTATGTGATGAACCTATGGAAAAGGTGTAAAAGGTGCTGAATTTGTGGATTCAGAGATGATGAAAGAAGAAGAAAATATAGTGGACATCAGTGTCATGAGGCTGAAAGCCAAAGATATTTACGGTCATATTACCCAGGGTTAGGAAAACAAACTCTTCCAGGCTAGTGCTGGCTCACACATTTCACAAGGTAATGCGGCATGGAAGATATGAGATTTGTAGGCAAAGTAGGTTCTGCAGATCGGGAGGCTGTGGAAGAAGTTTGAAAATGCCTGCTGAGTGTTGTATAGGAAAAGCGTTACGTGGAAGAATAGCTTTTCTATGCTGATGAAACTGGTTTGTTTTTCAAGAGAGTGGTATTTTGGTTGATGAAAATGCTGTGACCAGAAGCTTGCAGGAATCTAACCCTGCATTTCCCCTTGGAGTTTAGTATTAGCTAATTCAGCATTGGTGGTGACTTTATAGAACATGACTACCCTGGAAAATGTGTACCCTGAATAGTCGGCTGTTTATGAATTAGAGCATTAAGAAGTGAAAGAGTAGCACCTCCCGTTTTATACCTAATATATACATGTGTTTCCCAAAAAATAAGACCTAGCTGGACAATCAGCTCTAATGCATCTTTTGGAGCAAAAATTAATATAAGACCCAATCTTATTTTACTATAATATAAGATCGAGTCTTATAATACCCGGTCTTATACTAATTTTTGCTCCAAAAGACACATTAGAGCTGATTGTCTAGCTAGGTCTTATTTTCAGGGAAACACGGTATATATATACATATATATGTATATATATATGTATATATATGTATGTATATACACATATGTATATATATATATGTATGTATATACACATATATACGTATATATGTGTGTATACATATATATATATATAATACCCTCAATATTATGATATTATGGGCTCTGATGGTTTAGGAGTCAAATACTCAAGGAATGAATTTTCCTAGGGCATACAATATAGTCTCTCAAATATTTTTAATCAGTCACAGCTATGTATTTTGTGCTATGGTGTGTTTGTGTGTGTATGAGTATAAGGGGGTGGGGGTAAGGAGTTTTCCATGAATTCACAATGTTATCTACACTGCTGGTCACTACTACCTTTCTTTTTTAACCTACTCTGGTTTTCATGCCCATTACTCTACTTAAAGTGCTCGTCAACTTCACCAGTGCCCTCCGTATTGCCAAACACAATGAATGTGTCTCTGATCTCAAATTTTTCTAATTCTCAGTAGCTTTTGACTTAGTTGACCACTATCCTCTTTTTGAAACTCTTCTAACCAATTCTATAATACTGTATTCTCACTCTACTTTTTTTCCTATGTTACTAACCTCTCCTTTTACGTATCCTTTACTAAGTTCTTCTCTACTAAATCATTAATATTTGATCCTCCTCAAAACTTGGTCCTGATCCTTTTATTCCTCAGTGTCTTCTCTCTCTAAATATTCTCATCCACTCTGATATCGTCACATAAAATCCATATGTCACAACTCCTACATTAATATTGTCAGTTCAAATCTCTCCCCCTAGCTCCAAAAGTCACATATCCAACTGTACATTTAACATCTCCACTTGGGTATCTCACAGGTATCTCCAAGTCCATATGTCCAAAACAAAACTCCTGATTGTGATCTCAAAGTTCTAGTTTCATCTCCAATCCCATTCCTGGTTCTCTCCCTATGTTAACAAATGGCAATGCATTCAAACAGGGATCAAAATTAGAAACCTAGAAATTATTCTGGACTCTTTCCTTTTGCTAATCTCTTGCCTCCAATTAAAGCCTTCAGCAGATTCTATTTCCAAATATATGTCAGTTCCATCTACTTCTCTCCATGTCTACACTCCTGAGTGCCCACCACGAAGCAGAGGGTTGGGGGGCAGTAGGAGAGCATCACGGACAGTTCAGGCTTCCCTAAGCCCAAGTTTGTGGCCCTAGAGGGAGGAGATAACTTCTCTCCCAGCATTAACATATACAATCCCAGAGAAGAAGTGGCCAGCTTTGAGTCACATGGAGGAGAAAGGGCAGTCTTCCAAAGGTATGGTGGTCCTGTTACCAGAAGAGCCAAAGGATGTCAGACAATGAAAAAGAGTATCTGTGAAGAGTAGAGGCTGGTGACAGGGAATATCACCTCCTTTGTTTGTGCTTTACTGTCCTGTGTACATCTCCCAGGCAGACCAGACCCCTTGAAATAATTGGCTCTCATGAATTGTTGTCATTATGATGCCCACAAACTTGGAGGATTTCCTGGAGTAGGTATTGTATAGAACGTGTAAGTAAAATGGTGCCTTTTAAGATTCTGAACGCATTCTGTTACATTTTGTTGAATTAATGGGTCTGGTAATAAGGAGAAGGTTTCAACTTCTGTTTTTGTTTTTGTTTTCCAGTTTCTTTTTTCCAGTCTTTCAGAAGGCTTTCAGCTCTGGGTTACCAGATTGGCAGCGTTCCAGGACATATACAGAGGGCGCCAAAAACATGTACACACATTTTAAGAAAAGAAAAAACTGTATTAAAATTGTAATAATATATACGGATCACAAAAGATGAATACAAGTCACATGTACACATTTTTTGGCACCCCCGGTATATTCATGTACCTTCTTCTACTCCTTGAATGTATGAGGTAATTACAATTATACACACGATAAACTCCATAGTTGAAAAACTAAACAGTAAGACGTATATAAAAACAGGTTGAACTGTTTTTTTCCCACCCCCAGACCTTATTTCCAAACAGTCAGTAATTCAAATTAATCTAACCCATTAAAACTCACATGGCTTCTTTTAACATTTTTATGATTAGGGAGTTTTGATTTACCAAAACAAAAATTGTACAGAGTCAAAGAAAGTATAATAGTTCTAATCATTCTTGTCCTTCTTCTGAACAACCAGCAGAGGGCGAACAAGACAGCAAATAAAACAAGTGGAACCAGAAAGAACGGACGGCAAGAGGTGCTTTTAGCACATTTCCATTCAAAATGAAGGCACATAGAAGCATTAAGAAAAGATAAGCGTTTTATGAATCTTGATGTTAGATAAAGGTGAGAACATTCTATTAAAACTTGAATATAAGAGAAGATGAAATATAGCCATTTGTGAAAACATGGATGGATCTTGAGATTATCGTGCTAAGAGAGATAGGTCAGACGGAGAAAGCTGAGAACCATGATTTCACTTATATGTGAGATATAAAACTGAAAGCAACAAACAAATAAGAAAAACAAACAAGCCAAAACTCATAGACACAGACAACTGTTTCGTGGTTACCAGAGAGTAAGGGGGGAGGAGGTGGTAGAAGAGGGTAAAGGGGGGTCAAATATATGGTGATGGAAGGAGAACTGACTCTGAGTGGTAAACACACAATGCAATATGTGGATGATGTATTATAGAATTGTGTACTTGAAATCTATATAATTTTACTAACAATGTCACACCAGTAAATTTAATAAATAAATATTTAAAAATAAAAAATAAACAAATAACTAACTAAATAAAAAAATATAATGTATGGCCTTTGCCCAGTTTGATTGCCTTGTGGGTCTTTGGGTAAAGCACTCTTTATACCGTAATTCAATGTGTCAAAGATCAATTATATTCACCTATTAGATGGAAAAAATATCTTAATTAGAAAATACAGTTGGGACAAAAGTCTGGGGAAATGAACTGTCATGTACACTGTTGGATGGAGTGTATATTGGTATGACATTTGGAGACCAGTTGGGCCAATCATACTCCATGCAGACATCCTGCATGATCCCTCAGTCTCACTTCTTCCAGTATGTAAAAGCATTAGCAAACGTGTCCAAAAATATGTGTATAAGAATGTTCATCACAGCATTCTTTGTAATAGTTAAACTTTGAAAAAAATCAGTTTGTTGAGTAGTATGTGCATGAAAAGTAGAACCACACAAAAACTGTCTGTCAATATGCAACATGCTACACTGTTGGAAGTGGTTTCTTCTGGGAAAAGAGACTGATGGAGGAAAGGGAAAGATAAACAAGTTCACTTTTTACTGTATGGAAGTGTTTATATTTTACCTACAGAATCACAAATTCCTCCTATAAAGATTTTTAAGTACCAAAACGAACGCTCAGGTATATAGCGCCTCCACTCAGGGACACCTAAGCTAGAGCTCCCCCTAGCGAGCTATAAAGTCACTTAGAATGATGGGTCGGAATGATCAAACGAGGCAAAAGCTAGTTTCCGGTGGAACTGCAGTTGATCACCTAAGATTTTTTACTTAGTGATTCTTCAGACCTGTATTTGAATCAGCAATATAGAGTTAATTATTGACCTAACAATCCCTTGAATCTACAGATTTTATATCCGAATGCTGACTCTCAACCAGATAGTTGGAGGCATATCAACATATAAATGCTAAAAAATGCGAACTATATAATCCCCATCTGAGTAATTGACGTAATCCATGAAGCTTGATTTCTAAATGACATTGCAATTCCTTAATTAATATAAATTTTAAAGAAATATTCTTACACAATACACAATCTTTTCTTTTTTGCCCCATTAATGTGGCCACTGTGTCATTAATGTGGCCGTCGTGATGAAGACAATTGCCATTTTGAAAAATTCTGTTTCATATATTCCATATGAAAGATGGTGGCTTTAGTAAACTGAGCGGCCATAGCCCATACTTGGCCCATGAAAGGGGTCCGTTTTAGAGTCGGGTAGCTCTGGCAAGGTGGTCTGCCCTTTTGTTGGGCAGCCTCCTCCATAGCCTCCTTCTCTCTGCTGATGTGGTATGCTTTGAAATAAAATTGTTTCTCTGTCACAGTCCATATATTCTTACTTTTCAGCCTTATCCTGGTTTTCACCCAACATGTTCCTCCACTCTGGTTTAATTTTGTCTTAGCCTCTCCCCAGATCTAATCTGACAAGAACTCATGGAAGTGGAGGAAAGAGAGCCAATATTAATAGGCATTTACTCTGTACCAGGTACTGCGTGAGGTGCTTTTCATACATTTGTCACTTAGCTCTCCTAACAACACTTCACAGTAGGTCCTATGACTCTCACTTTCCCAATGAAGGAACAGGTTCAGAGAAGCTAAAAGCTGGTCTTGGGTCATGCCCCTTGTAAGTGACCGAGGTGGGATTTGGGTCATACCACTTGTAAGTGATGGAGGTGGGGTTTCCCCCTGTGTCTGTTGGGCTCCAAAGTCAAAGCCCTTTGCAATATGCCACACTTCATCCAAAAATGTATTTGTATTTCTCAGGTTTTTATCACTTGCTGTCTGGCTCTTTCCATAACAAATGCTGTGAAGGAAAGGGAAAAAATGGCCAAGAACTCCTAGGATTTGGGCCTGCACAACTGACTAACGGGCAGTGCCATGTAGTGCAGTGAGGAATTCTGGGGGAGGAGCCAGGTACCAGGTGGCAGGTTGATTACATTGGACCTTTTCCATCGGGGAAGGGGCCACGATTGTTCTCTTTGGAACAGGCACTTATTCCGGATTTGGATTTGTTTTCCCTGGCTGTCATCACGCTGCTACCAGCACTCTCTCTATGGACTTGCCAGATGGCTTATACTCTGTCATGTCTCCCACACGATATTATTTCTGACCAAGGAACTCATTTTACAGGTAATAAGTGAGCCAGTAGGCTAATGCCCATGAGATCCCCTGATCCTGTTATGTATCCCAATACCAGAAGCAGGTAGCTCAGTGGAACAGAAGTATCGTCTGTTGGCAGCAAGTTCCCATGCCAGCTGGAGAAATACCTCACAGTGATGTAGCATATGTTCTTGCCAGCGTTGCTCTTTCTGCCCTGGCCAAGATATACTTGGCCAGGAACCCAAGGCATGGAAAGGGTGGGAGAGGGGACTTATCAAAATTTTACCTACCGGCTTACCCCAAACTATTTGTCTCCCTTACTCAAGATTCTGTTTGGGAGACTTTGGTACCTGGAGGAGAAATGCCATCACCTGGAGACATAACCTTCCAAAAGCAACTGGCTGGGATAGCCTGCTAGCCAAGCCAATGAACATTAAGCCAGATTTAATTGTATATAGGAAAGTAAAGAAATGGGACGTTCTTACATCTGGATACCATAGAGCTCTTTAAGCCCACGATATGTAATCCACATTTCCAGGTCTTAGCATGTTCCATTTGTATGCAGAAGTCCTCAAAGGCTGACCTTTCATGACCTCCATGGCCAAGTCTTCCTGTTGCCATGTTCTTCCTTCCCAGCATCTCACTCCTGTTGGAGTCTACTGTCCACAACGCTGCCCCATGGAGGCTGCCTGCTCTCCTTACACACGGTCACCAGCATCTCTGCCAGCAGCCCTTTAACTAAAAGGCTCTCTCAAATGCAGACACTTCTGTCTTTTCTCTTTGTTTCTTGCCTGCAAATAATAATCAAAACGCTAATTAAAGCCCTTTTCCACAGGAACTAGCATTGCTTTCGTTCACATAGAGTCAAGACTCTCAATCCTCATACCCCAAATCAAGAAAAACGCCACACACTTGAGTGCACAAGACACATTACCAAACCAAAACACTTCCCATCTGCCTTCCAGCTCATGGTGACTTCCCAGTTCCTTCTAGAATAAAGGGTACTCTTTTGTGGTATGAAAGGGCCTATTCTAGCAAACTTCTTCAAATAAACAGAGGGGGTACTAATTACTCAGGCCTTAAACTCAGATATATAAGAAATGTAACTTTATTTCATTTTTCATAACTGATTTCTTCTTTCTTTCTTTTTTTTTCTTTTTTCTTTCTTTTTTTTTTTTTTTTTGGTCTCAGACCATTACCACTCATCATCACTCATCCTGCAGAGTGGGAAAGATGAAATCTTAGCCAATATTTCAGATCATGATTTCTCAATAGTTCAGATTTCCCCTCTCCCTTTCCTGGGGTTGCATCTAAACTCTGGGAATGGGGGGATTTGCAACATCTGCGGGAAGGGGGGAAGGGAAGCCTGATCTCACCAGCCTCCTCTGATGCAGTCCCTGGCTCTGGTACCGCACCCTCTAGCTGTCCACCGGCTGTTCCGGCTGTCTGTGCTGCATGCACACTGCTCTCAGCCACATGGGGAAATGCTCAGCTGCTCTGTGCCTCACGGGGTACAGGGACACTGAGGCTGCCCCAGGTCCATGGGCCTAGGCACCCTCCACTGCTCCCAAGCCATACTGCAAGGGGACGCTAAAGGCTCCACCTGGCTAGCTCCACTGCCTCTCTCAGATCTCCTCACTTACCTGGGGCTTATTATTATCTAGTTTGGAGTGTCTGCCTTTCCTTAAAGAGAGCATGTAATACAGGTTGATTCCTCACCCTGAGGGCCCAGTCATGCCTTCTCCCCGTCCTCATTTCCCTCTGGGCCTTGGCCAGGGAAGGAGGGCAGGCTTAGCCCCTTTTGCTCAAGCCCTGAAAACTCTTGCAGTTTTCAGTGTCCCTTCCAGTTTGCAAAGTCCGCACAGCCACCTTAGTTTCTGTGTGCCAAATGCTCCATTTCCCACTGACAAAATCAGAAGCAAAGAAGGCATTTATTTTTCTGGAAACTTTTAGAAGTTATCTCAAAAGCAAAACAAAACAAAAATCTCATCTCCTTCAGGATGGAGAATGCTTTTCCTCTCCTGTAGTGGAAACTGGAAACCTTTTCCTAAGCACAGTTTGTCTGCAGTGGCTTCAGGAATTCACAGCAGGTTAAGGGTTGGCCGATCTGCCAGCAGCCTGGGGTCTGCTTCCTGGGTGGTCAAAGCGGGGGTCCATGATATGGAGCTATGAGCTACAAGCTACAAAACCCATCCCTTTCCAGGACAAAGTTCAGATCACTTAGGGATGCACAGAAGCCTTTTTTAATTCTCCTCTTCTTACCCTACCTTTCTTCCTTTTGCGGGCTATCCTGCATAGATTCAGAAACTACAGCATTTTTTTCAAATGCAGTCTCATATTGGCCCACTAATACTTCTAAATCCATGATTTCTGAAAAGTTTGCCTCAACTCTGCACACCAGTTTTCTTATGTCCTGGAGTGACCTGCTCCAAATTCCATCCTAGGGTTTATCATCAGTCTATAAGGACAATGTCTACTTTAAACTTGGACAATCATTTAATCTCAATGACTGAAGTTTCCTCTGTAAAGTGGGGCGAATTATAGTATCTACAACATAACAACATGGAAAGCCCTTAGAACAGAGCTTGGCACATAGTTAGCAGTCAATAAAAATTACAGTTCCCTTAGTATTCAAGAGGGATTAGTTTCAGGACCCCCCTCCCCGCATTACCAAAATTCAAGCATGATCAAGTCCCCTGTATAAAATGTGTAATATTTGCATGTAACCTACACATACTCTCTTTAATACTTTAAAACATCTCCAGATTATTTATAATACCTAATACAATACAAATGCTATGTAAATAGTTATTATACTGTGTTGTTCAAGGAATGACAAGAAAAAGTGTCTATACATGTTCAGTAAAGACACAGCCATCTTAGGCCTAACTACATAATATAAGTCAGCAACAATGTAACTTTCTTCTGGCATATTTTCAGCCCGCAGCTGGATGAATCTCTGGATATGAAGGGCAGACTGTATGATCATTACTATGTCTATTATTATTACTATTATAAATCTCACATGAATCCCTACATGCAGCAAGGGTAAGTCTTGGGCCACAGCTCAAATATGCAAAAAATGGAACTTTATCTAACTAAGTCTCCTTAGTTTCTATTTTGTGTGCCCATTCCACTGAGTGGCAGACTCTTCATTCCAGTTAATTCAGGGTAATCTCACCCAATTCAGAGTCTCTGTCTCCCCAGCACTGTGTCTAATGCCTTGTAATGACCACATCTCCCCTTTTTGGCTAAAGTCATCGTAGAAGGTCCTAGGCCAGCAGCCACCCAGGTCCCTGCAATGGAACCCAGTTTAGATCCAGTTCTTACTTCCTGGGGACTAGAGTAGCAGAAAACACCGCTCAGACAAGTCAATTGTCTCTGTAAGCTCAGGAGAATTACAAGAGGGAGGGCTGGTACGGCAGGGTAAGTTTTCACACTCCTATATAATATTTTTCATTACTGGCAATTTATTTTTACCCTGTGGTTCTTTACCACTCAAAGTAGACAGTGAGGCATCCATTGCACATTTCAGGGAAGAGTTATTACATCAGAGAAGCAGAGGAAATACCTTTAGGAGGGTATCAAAAGCCTGGCCTTGAAAGAGTCACAGCATTCACTTTATACCATAAACAACTAGATTGGAAAGAATATGAGGTGATGGTGAAAGTCATGTTTCCCAAGCCAAAGTGAGATACAGATTCTCATTCGGTTGGAAAGGAGGAGAAGAGAGAGCTGGACAGGGAACAGGTAAATTCGATTGTGTGAGGAGAGGAGGACCACATATATTTTAACTGCCAAACAGGGACACCTTCTAATGTAAAAAAAGAGTGCTGTTAATAATTATGCTGGGACCACAGGCACAACCCAGAATTGCCTCAGACAAACCAGAGCAGAGGTATGTTCACCCTACGTAAGGGACTCACTCCCCACTCCCCACTCCTAGCCCAGGACCAAGTGGAGGGGAGGGCTTTTCGAAACCATAGATATGCTTGGGAGATCTGACAGAAGAGCTCCTTTTTCTCCTTGCTTGTAGAAAGCTCCGAGGTCCCCAACTAGCATGGTGCAGGAACATGGCTACAAAGCATGGCCGTGCAGAGCAGGTGGACAAAACCTGAAGCAATTCCCACATACCAACCTGGCAAGGAAACACGGCCAAATGCTTTCTCTGCCCCCAAGAGGTCAGCAGTAGCTGAGACAGCCAGGCCTGGCGCAGCCATGGGGCAGAGATGGGCACGATCCCACAGGGTCCAGATGGGAGGCTAAGTGCCCTCGCAGGGACTGCGAGAGTAAATGACAGCAAGAGAGAACGGCACTTCTCAGCCCACTCCAACCAGCACCCCTCTGTCTGTCACAACAAACACGCAAGGAGCCCTGGGGGAGTGAAAGGGGACCCCACACTAAGTAAAGAACACACGGAATTGACAGAGATCCCTTAACTTGACTGAGACTTTGTTTCAGGTGCCAGGCAGATGGGAACTTGACATAGAAATGAAATGGTTATGAGTATGGTGGCATATTTTGCACAGCTGAGTTGGTGGCCTGAGATTCACATCCACTTTACAATGAAACAAAGAGCCCAAAGTTAGAGTTTCAAGTTCTAGAGACAGAACTCTTCTTGCAGCTTTTAAATAAAAGTCCCCCTTTTAAAAACTGTTGTCTGAGTGTCTTGTCTTCCAGGCATCCCATTGTATACACATGTGTATCTACACACAGAAAAAGGTCTGGATTTGGGGGAGGTACTTTGATAGCATATGTTAAAACAAAAGACATAAAGGCACAGCACCTTCAGCCCAGGTTTTATTTCTCAGCATCTGCCTTTGAGAAATAATTGCCCATCTATTACATTTAAAGGGATGTACAAGCATTTTCAGAGTTATGTGGTTTATGATAGTGAAAAATTGGAAGTACCCTAAATGTCAGTCAATAGGGGAGTGGTGAAATAAACAGTTTAGTGTCTCCACACTAAAAAATACTAAGCAGCAATTTTTAAAAAATGTATTAGGTTTTACATTGTCCTGAAGTGGAAAAATCCTCAAGACATAAATTTTGAAAAGCAAGTTATGGAACAGTACATACATTGATACCACTTATGTAAATGCACATGTATGTATACACACCCCCAGCAACGTGTACATAAAAACCTGTGTTTATCTATACTTTCATATATGTAAGTAAATGTTTAAGAGATAAAGATCTGGAAAGATACTTACCAAATTGAAAACAGTGGTCGCCTATGAGACCAGGACTACAACTGCAATTGGGAGATTGAAGGTTAAGGTGGATATTTTTATTTTATAGGTATTGTTCAATTTTTTTACAGCAGGAATATATTCAGGCATTATTTGTGTTACTCTTTTTTTTTTTTTAATTGAGTAAATCTGTTTCGTTGTAACAGCGAGGAAACAGATGGAACAAATTAGGATAATTTGAGGCGGGATTAATTAAGGGACAATTTACAATGTTATGGGTAGGGTTCAGGAGAACCACTTAGGACTGTGATGTAACAGTGGAGCTGTTCCCACCCCTGAAACCAAAGGGTTGAGGGGGAGGGCAGTGACAGGAACCCAGAAGGAGAGAGTTTTGTGGTGAGGTTTCCTGGAGGAGCACGGTGACCTTTGCCCGTAAGATGCAGCCAATCGGAGGATTAGGAAGTAAAGTCCGTAACCTCATTTTTCTCCTTTCCTCCAATCACCTTCTGGAGCTCCCCATTGGCTAAATCCAATGGGAAGCCAGAGAATAAGGAAACTTGTTGATATGGTCCCTACAGCGAGGCTCCAGGGACAGAGAGCAGAGGACAAAGTGGTAGAGAGTGGATTTGAAGGAGCAAAAGGATGCCATAAAATATCTAGAATAATATATACCGATGGTCATCTCTGAGTGCTGGGATAACAGATGTTTTAAATTTCTTCCTCTTGCTTTGAAAACCTGTATTTTCTAATTTTTTTTGTAATAAATACTCATTGCTTTAAGTTTTAAAAAGTTATGGCCATTTGATAAAATGTAAGAAATCAAATGATGGCTGCAAATATGGGAGACAAGCACTAAGGGCGGAGAAACTTTGATTAATTGAAGAATGTAGAAAAGGGGACGGTTAATAAGTTGATATTGGGGTATCTCAAATGTGAGGCTCTAGTAGGATATTAAAAAGAGATATTCAATAGGGAATGGTTGGTTTTTAAAGTTAACAGTGCTGGCATAATTGACTACCCAGCTGAAAAAAATAAAAAACTGGACCCCCACCCCCCCGCTTCAAACTACATGCAAAAAAAATTTCAGATGTATTAAAGACAAAAATATAAGCATTAAAATACTAAAGAAAATTTAGGAGAATGTTTTATAACTTATGCATGAAAGATGCCAAAAAAGAAAAGACCAACATATTTGAGTATATAAAAATCAGACACTTTAGGGAGAAAAACCATTAACAAAGTCGTAAGACAAATAAGATACTACAAAGTGTATGAGATTAGAATGATAAGTTATTAAATCTACTATACAAAGGGCTACCATAACTGATAAAAAGGACAAACAACTCATTAAATGTTGAGATTTTGAATAAGTGTCACCACACCCCCTTTCTGACCTGAATTCTGAACAAATTGAGATATAGTACAAAGAGTAAGGCAGATGGGAGCCAAATATCACATTTAGTATTGAATAGAGGCTAGGAAGGAAAACACAGCGTGGTGTGAGAGGAAATGTCTTCCTGATACTGAATATGAGCATTAGACGATGTGCCAACCTGTCATAGCGGCTCTGCAATAGAGCAGACCCCTCCCCAAGAGAGAAAGTGAGATGAGCTGAGCTTGACCATCTGAAGTTCCTTCATTTTCTCATCAGACAAGTCACATGGCCTCCTACAGTAGAGCAAGTAGAGGGGAAGAGAGAGTCCAGAAGAAGTTCACAGTCCCTCACCATCAGGAGAGGGGAGGATATGTTTTTGGCCGACAACTGACAAGGAGAGACCCCTTTCTGTGTGTGTTTGTGTGGACAGAGACAACAATATGCATTCCTCACATGGGGAGATTGAGAACTAGAAGAGGGAAAATGTGCACCTTCTCTTCAAAGGTTTATGTATTGTTTAATTTGTTATTTAGAATGTCTGGATTTTTTTTTTTTAATTCCAGTAAGTGAAAAGGCCATGGAGCTCCTTTTCTAGAAAGGAAAGAGTGTGGATTTTGTCAAATGCAAATGCCATGCAGAGATTAAGTGCAGAAGAACTGAACCTTGACTTTTCTATTGGACCATGAACTAGGCACTCCTTATAAACATCAAGAAGGGCAGCTTGGGGACAGGGAACAGTTGTGGCCCCAAGTCTGGTTTTGGTGAGGCAAGCAAATGTAGGCAATGAATGAAGATGACACTTTTAAAGAACAGGAAAGATAACATGTGGCTGGACATAAACCAAGGGTTACGGACAGAGTTTGTTTTATAGGAGCAGAGATGTGAGCATATTCATATGCAGTGGAGAAGGCAACAGCACAGAGGGAGAGGAAGGATAGTCCAAGAGCAAAAACTGAGATAGACAGACGGAGTGAAATCTTAACGTCTAAAATAGGTGGGAAGGAAGCACGGTGAGTGCAATTGCAGGTAAGTGTGCAGGTGAGAAGGGAAGACAGTTTCTGGGCAGACAGAAGGCAAGGGCACCTCCGGAGAAGGTGGTATGGGAAACTCAAGGAGAGAGTTCAAGTTTCACAATAGTAGCTGGCAATCCAATTGCAGTTAGAGACCAGTCACTTCAGCAGTTTGGTAGGACAGCGATAAGGTTAGCACAGGTTAGTCTCGGTCTGGTGGTTTGCAAGGCAAGTGTGTAAGATGCTGAGAGTTACAGGAGCCAGAAACCCTTAAAAAGTGATTCAACTGGAATCTAGTCTGGATAGACACAAATAAACAAGCAAGCCTCTTCATTTATAGAACACTAAACTATTACAAACATTGCCTGTTTATTTTCTGCCACAGGCCACATTGAAGTATAAAGAATCATCTCCACCCCCCATCTCTGAGAGCAGGGACAATGTAGCATATGGTGATTATTGGTAAATAGCCATCCACTGAATAACTAAAGGAAAAAAGAAGGGTTCGGAGAATAGATCCCTTAATGAGGTAGAGAAGAAAGTACAGTGGGGTTCAATCTAATTAGATTCAATAAATATGGGCATCTCTTCTCCACCTCAGGCAGCACACAAGATGCAGTCCTAACCCTACTGAGCCTGGACTGGAGGAATACAGTGGACGACATAGAGGCTGTGATTACAGGTTGACATATGGAATTTAAGAGTTAGAGATGGGGCTGCTGTAGGTGACAACTCTGCCCAACTATCTCTTAATGATCAGACTTGCCCAAGCAAGAAGGAGAAAGGAAGAAAGTTCCAGGCTGAGGTTATGGCAGGGGGAAGAGTACAGTGTACTCTGTTGGTGGGACTGTAAAGTGGTGTAGACACTGTGGAAAACAGTATGGAGGTTCCTCAAAAAATTAAAAATAGAATTACAACATGACCCAGCAATTATACTTCTGGGTCCGAAGACATCCAAAACATTAATTCAAAAAGATATACGAGATCTGACAATTAAGTCCGCGAACTTATTGCAACAATGTTGCTAACCTTTTTTGATATCAGAGGGATTATTCACTATGAATTTGTCCAAACTGGACAAATAGTTAACCAAGTTTACTATTTGGAAGTGCTTAAAAGGCGGCATGAAAAAGTTAGACGACCTGAACTTTTCGCCAACAATTCATGGCTCTTGCATCATGACAATTCACCAGCTCACATGGCACTGTCTATGAGGGAGTTTTTAGCCAGTAAACAAATAACTGTATTGGAACACCCTCCCTACTCACCTGATCTGGCCCCCAATGACTTCTTTCTTTATCTGAAGAGAAAGGAAATATTGAAAAGAAGACATTTTGATGACACTCAGGACATCAAAGGTAATACAACGACAGCTCTGATGGCCATTCCAGAAAAAGAGTTCTAAAATTGCTTTGAAGGGTGGACTAGGCATTAGCATCGGTGCATAGCTTCCCAAGGGGAGGGCTTCGACAAATGGATAAAGAAGAGGTGGTACATATATACAATGGAATATTACTCAGCCATAAAAAAGAATGAAATCCTGCCATCTGCAACAACATGGATGGACCTAGAGGGTATTATGCTAAGTGACATAAGTCAGACAGAGGAAGACAAATACTACATGATTTTACTTATATTAGAATCTAAAAAACAAATAAATGAACAAGCAAAACAGAAACACACTCATAGATACAGAAAACAAACTGATGGTTGCCAAATTGGAGGAGGGTTGGGTAGATGGGAAAAAAGGTGAAAGGGGTTAAGAAGTACAAATTGCCAGTTATAAAAATAGTCACAGGGATGTAAAGTACAGCTTAGGGAATATAGTCAATAATATTGTAATAACTATGTATGCTGCCAGGTGGGTACTATAATAGATTTACCAAGGGGATCACTTCGTAAGGTATATAAATGTTTAATCACTATGTTGTACACTTGAAACTAATATAATATTGTGTTTAAAATAATTTTTAAAAAGAATACAGTGTACCTGGGGCAGGAAGTGAAGGTGGGGAAAACAGTTGCAGTACATAATGGTTAAAAGCATATATGTATGTCCCCCTGCTTGTTCTTTCAGCCTCAGCGCATTAACTTGTGTCACGCCCTCCCTTACCATTAACAAATCATCAGGGCAATCCTATTCACTGATGGACTCCGACTAGTCAGTAGACAGAGCCCGGAGATGGCGTCAGCTTATTCTGCAGTGCATGGCTACGTGGAAGGGGGTGGACACCTCAACCAGTAGGAATTCTGTCAGGAACGAGGGAAGGAAGTCGTGTGGTTAGATAAGCAATCAGTGTCCACTTCAGCACACCTCTCTGGCTACCCAGCGTGCCTATATCCTTTCGTTCTATCGATGTTACACAATATCCACAGCTTTATAAAACGTATTTAGAACCATCCTCTCTTTAGGAATCTTCCAACTATGGCATACATTGTTAAGTCAGGGTCTCTAGGAGGCCTGCAGCCCTCTCCAATCTTTTGATTATGTTTCATTTTAATTTACTTAAGAGTAGAAGCAATTGTCTTCCAAAGTAACCTTTTTCTTTTTCAAATGCATTTTGAGCTCCTTTCCTCCTCTTTTTTTTTTTTTTTAAGGTGGCGGGAGGTAGAAGTATTGCACAGACTCCAAGTTGGGTTCCTTCTTGCTTAGTCACTTTGAAATGCTGGCAGTTCTACACAGGCCAGCCATTCACCCCAAAATAATATCCATGTGGTCTTTTTGCTAATCTCCCTGTTTACCTGAGTACAACTTGCATCTTCCCTATGGAACATGATCTGGGGCTTAGATCAGCATCATTTATATCAGTTGGTCCCAAAACTGCCTGAGAAGAGTGGGGAGGTGAGTGGGTCCAGGAGCCGGCAAAGCTGGGGACGATTTTCATACTCATCTTTGACTTTGTCGAAACTCTTGACTAGAGTCCTTGTCCAACAAATAGAGAGGCTACTCTCTCCCATGGAGGGTGGTGGGTCTGGAGATTTGGGTTGTTCTCCCCTCTCTGACTGATCAAAACTGGAGTCAGAACCCAGCCACGCAGTGTAAAGGCCTTCCCTGGTGTGACGGAGGGCACTGTCCTGCGTCCTGCTTGCTCTGTGGGCAGCTGCTGGCTCCTCAGAGACCATTGCTGCTAGATTATTTCTGGACTTTCTCGCATCACAATGGCCTTTGACTGATGTTTGGCGTCACAATGAGGAAAAGGGCCCCGAGTGGAATATTCCAGACCTTTTCTCTTGCCAACTCAGGCCCCTATGTCCTATCTCTCCAAAGTGAGAAGCATTTTTAGTGGGATTTTTCAGAAATTCCAGCTCTTCTGACCACATGTGCATCTCACTCCAATCAGGGAGTTGTGGGTTGATTCCTAGAATTTTGTATCAATTTAGGTTCGAGTGTTTTGTCTTTGGATGTATCAGATGTTTTGCATTTGGATTTGTATTTCTTGAAGTCTGTGGTATGAGGTTGGGAAAATTTCCTAGATTCCTTCTTGGATGATGTTTCCTTGGTATATCTTGTTTTATTCATTCTAGTCAGTGTTGGAAGGATATTTTTGTAAACCTGCCAATATATCACTGTCTTTCCTGGATGCACCAAAAGCACTTTTAATGGTTACATAGCATCTCAATCGCATGGAGGACGCCAAATGTACTTAACCAATTTCCAACTGGCAAACGTTTAGGTGATTTCCAATTTTTCATCATTATAAACATGTGGCAAAAACTTTCTACATGATATTTGTGCACAACTCTGATCATTTCTTTAGTAAATTAATCACACTCTTAATAATGATAAGTTCAACTGTACTTTGCCCCTTCTCAGCATTGTCTTAGGTTTTCAGTTAAATGGTTCTAAATAAAACCATCATACAAATCCTTTGCCATATTGTGGAACACTTTCAGCACCTTCTCTTTCCACCAGACCATATGCTGACCCAGATAAATGAATCCCTATATCCAGCAACATGGTTGATCTCTCAGGGTTGTTCATTATCCTCATTTCCACTCTTTTTCTGTGCCCTGTCATGGTCCATGCATCCTCCAAGCTTCTCACAACGGACGCTCTTCATACTCTCTTTTGATGATCAGCTGCTTTTTTCCACACGGCTCTGAAGTTTTCGGATCCATTTCTACCAAGGCTTTCATCTTGTGAAGATGAAGTAATAGCCATCTAGAAGGAGTAGCCATCTGCTTCTTAGCACTTTATTCCTTCCTCAAAATAAGATCTCTTTCTCTCTCTCTCTCTCTCTCTCTCTCTCTCTCTCTCTCTCTCTCTCTTTCTCTCTCTCTCTCACACACACACACACACACGCTGAAACCCTGCTGTATCATGGTCAGAAGGCAGAAACCAATAATCTTGTGTTGATCAAACCCTAAAGACCACCTGCATAAGAAACCTAGAAGATGCTTGTTAAAATCCAACTTCCTGCACCTCAGATTTACTGGATTAAAATCTCTAGGGCACAGGCACCAGGAAGCGGTGTTTTATTGAGCTCTTTAATGATCCAGTGCTCTTTAAAACTTGAAAACTTCTATAACTTATGAGAACTCTTATATCAAAGCTCAACTCTGAATAAGCTGACACAGCACCTCCCTTCCTATCAGGCTTTTTAAATGATAATTCTATGACTCATGTTTCTAAAATTGATGGTAACACTGACACAATCTACACAAATCCAATGAATACAGTGTGGTAGAGGTTACGAGAATAGCCATACTAGGTACTCTACTCCATCAGAGCACCTTGCTGTTAGTTTGGGGCCATGTGACCAGTTCGGGCCACTGGGCTGTGAATAGGATTCAGTTGAGTCCTTTACACTGTGCCTTTGGAACCATGTGCTGAGATGGCAGTGTCACAGACAGGGGAGCCAATGTCAGCTTGAGTCTCTAATAGTCTGTGGAGAAAAACTCCTGTCAACCTTCAATGGATGTGAAGCATAAGCTAAAAAAATAAAAAGTCACAGCAGCATAACTTAGTCTTATTTGAACTAATGCAACTAAAATCCGCGTTTCGTGTTCATACATTAGTGTATCTGAGTGTCTCATGTTCATTTAAAATTAAGTTATAATAAGAAGTCTCCAGTTCTATAGATCTTCATTTTATTAAAATATTGACCTCCTAAAATCAACTCCTATCTTTACAATTAATTTTACCACACTTGAATTTGTGTAAATGAGAGAAAAAAACTTTTTGTGGGTAAAAGAAGAATATTAGAAAACTTTATGACTTGGACGTAGTAAATAAGGTAAAATGAGACAGTCGGTGGTTGACCTGGAGAAAGGACCCAGACCTTGCTTTGCTGCCTGGCTTGACAATTCACTTTTTTATTCACATCCCACCATTAACCATGACAGGAAACCCCACATTCCTCTTAATCGGAAATACATATGTACTATTATTACTATAGAACTATCTATACTATAATATACATTTAACTTGCTACATCTCTTATTGTTGAATCAGAATCCCTTTTTGATTTGTGATTATCTTACTCAACTCTGGTTGTGACTCTGTTCAGCCATATCTGCTGATATTTTAACTTAGGGCCAGTCTTAAACATAGTGCCAACACTTCCTAGTCTCCTATGGTAGAAATGCCCTTCCTAAACTCCCAGCCCTAGCCCCGGGTCTATAAGACAGAGGAAAGAAGGACCATGCATTTTGGGGTTTTTTTTGTTTGTTTTGTTTTGCACCTTTTTGAATTACCGTGTTTCCCTGAAAATAAGACCTCGCTGGACCATCAGCTCTAATGCATCTTTTGGAGCAAAAATTAATATAAAACCAGATATTATATTATATTATACTTGGTCTTATTTTACTATTAAGTAACTACCGTTATTAATATAAGTACCGTTATGAAATTAATATAAGACCCGGTCTTATTTTACTTATAGTAAAATAAGTAAATGCTCCAAAAGACGCATTAGAGCTGATTGTCCAGCTAGGTCTTATTTTTGGGGAAACACGGTAGTGACTTGAATCTCGAGGCTAGCCTTTGATCCTCTGCAGCTAACAAAAATATTGGACAAAGAAAAGTCAGGGGAAAGGTAGAGAAAGGCGGCAAAAACTGCTTTGCTCTACTCTGCTCCTTTTTCTTCCTTTTCCCCTACTCTTATTTCTCTTGGCCTTCCTTCTCTTCTATTAACATAATCTCTGGTTTCTGCTCCTGGTTGTCTCTGCCTTACATGTCTCATCATTTAGCATGTAAATTATTTGAACATTCTTGGTGTCACAGGCAGCTTTCAGAATCTGATGCAATCTATGAACTCTCTCCTGGGAAAATGGCAGTTATACTATGTTTAGAACCTCAACTGAATAAACCCTATAAGAACCAGACATTCGGTCCTCAACTAAAAAGTGTCTAGTCTCCTCCTAAAGTATTTCTCTGAAATCCATTTGTGTCATAAGAATCTGGCATTTTCTTGGAATTTTTCAACTCCCCTTTCTAAGTAACCGGTTTTTGGTTTACTCAGGAACCTTTTTCAGGAGTCAGCCTGAGGTGTTGGAAAGAGCATGAACTTTAAAACAAACAACACTTGGGTTAAATAGTGGTTTTAATGCTTATTAGCTATGTGACAATGGAAAACATATGGAGTCCCTTAGGGTCCCTCCTCTCATCTCTCCATTGCTTCTCTTTTACAGACAAGGTACAATATGGAGAAAGGATTATAAAACTAGTGCAGGCCTGTGGATGTATTTAGCCCTCTCTTTAGAATGAATGGGCTCTTAGCACTCATTGTCCAACATGAAAAATAGTGTAAACACCCTACACAATAAAAAAAATTACCAAGTAATATTTTCTCTCATAAGCAAGACAGAAATTCAAATCACACACATTACGGATTAGAGTTAAGAGATTAATCTGATGCCTCCAAAGTGTTATTTCTTCTTTTTCTTTGAGATCCCTTTGTATAACTTTCTGATTTTGTTTCTTTTTCTTTCTTCTTCTTATATCATGCAGTACCTGCTCTCCTTGCTTTCCTCTCTCGTTACTTTAAACTTATTTTTAAAATAGAAGAAAGCCTTCTGGCTTCAACATTCTGTGTTTTTATTTGTTTTCTTCATAATGAATATTCTGTTTTTTATTTCATCAAAGGTGTATCAGCTCCTTGAAATTTCCTACCTAACAAGATATGGAAGATCTGTACTTACACTCAACCTCCTCTTTACACACTCATGGCAACTATTTTTGCATTGTGCACACATAAAGCTCTGTTTGATTCTAGTAAGACTAAAATGACTGGCAGTGATATATTGTTATATATCTACTCAAAAACAAAAATTTCAAATAAGATATAAAGTGAAAAAATTCTTCTGTAAATATGTTCTGATACACTCTTCACAAAGCTCAACTCCAAAACATTGAAGAGGAATATTAGTGCATTCTCTCTTCCCAACACAAAAGAGTGATTTCTCATGGGTTTCAAATGATTCTGCCTTATTCTTCTACTTATCTTTGTGAGTTTAATGCAAATCATTACAGAATGTCAAAAGGTGTACCCACTTTGATATTCCTCCTCCAAAGTAACATTAGAAGAGTTTGTGCAGGGGTTCATGCAGAGTATGGAGGGGAAGCTCGAGAGCTGTCCCCATTGAAAGGGTGTTGAACTCAGAGTAACAGGATGAAAAGAGGAAGGGAAAAGGGGGACGGGTAAGTTACAATCCCAGAAAAATAGCCCCTTCCTCACCTTGGGTTATGTTTTCAGGTTATCACAAAAGGACAGTAAGTAGGACTTAAGTATGGGAAAGGCGATTTGTCTGGTTGAAATTTTAGAACAGGAATAAGACTAGACGAGGAGGTATACATGCAGGCCTGTCTGAGACCCAGCTGGAAAGCCAACTCTTCTCCTGGGGGGAGAGGTTTGCGTAGGGGTCACCTATAGCCATCCATCTGTGTCAGACTTGCGGGGGAGGGGTTGAGCATAAACTTCCCTCTCCACTCTTTTTTCTCTAACAGCTATGGTCAGAGCTTGCGTGGCAGTTATGGACGAGCCCTGACAGAGCAGAAAAGCTTCTGTCTACACCATAGAGTTATACCATAGGTTTATATGACTCCTTCACTTTCTGACTCACAAGGTGGTGTGTTCTTGCAAAAGGGCATCTTGGCTTAGTGAACATTGTAATACGCCACTTAGACCCTCCTCCAGCTGTGGGAGGGCTGCCAGCAGACAGCTCTCAGCTGTTGGCCTCCTTAGGACTTGCCTCAACTAAAAAGCAGTGCCTCACCCAAGGTTATACACCCTTCTCAGGGCGGCCCACATCCAATGACTCATTGACCTAGCCTATCACTCAAACGGAACAGCTCTGAGGGGCCATCCCGGGTTCAGAGCTTTCTGTGGAGTGACTGGAGCTTTTGTGGAGACTTCATCACAGCCATCTTTGCATTTGCTCAATTCTGTTTTCTCCCGTCCTGTCATTCCTCAGGGGAGATACAGGAGCGCGCCTTCGTAAATGTCCTGCATCCTCGTCTCCATCTCAGGGTCAGCTTCCTGAGGGAAACCCAAATCTAAACATTGATAGTTGCTTCACTACTGAAAACAATAGCGCACAGAATTTTGTAGAAAACTCTGTCCCAGATACGGTACAATTTCTTGAAAGACTTCTGATTATCGGCTGTTTATATTGAGCTGGCATTACAAAATATTAAATTGGTAATTATGGTTTACTCTTATTTTGAAAATGACAACCTTTAAGAATTGAAGGCTTGTCAATACAGGGAAGTGAACAAGGAGCCTGAGGGAGTAGGTCAGTTGTATAGTACACGTCTCTCACATGTAAAGCAAGATGTGACTTCAGGGAACAAGCCTGGTTGTTTGAGCCCAATTCATGCCAGTGATTTTTAAATTTTTCAGTTGTTACTTAATCTAACTCCTGTCTCCTCCTCCACTAGCAGGGGAGTGTAAAATACCCATTAGCAAGCTTCCCTCAAATAAAATGACACCTCCCAGCTGTTCCCAGCCCCCCAATGAAGATGTAAGGAAAAAAAAAATCTCCCAACCTACAGGTACCTGTGCTTGTATAGGAGTGGGAGGAAGATAAATTGTGCAATTACTGAAAAGCACAGGTAACCTTTGGGGGTAGAACTGTTGGTGCCTGCCAAAAATGGAAATAGAATGACCAACTGCTTTACCCCTAATAGAGAAAGCAAGCCAGAGGGGGAGGGGGAGGGAAAGTGAAAAGAGGAGGGAAGGAATTTTGACAAAAAAATGATCTGAGGAAAGTACGCAATAGCAGAAAGCCTCTGACACATAGAAATCTCAGTAGGTAAAAGTTGGCTGCAATTTATGTATAACTCCTTTGATAAAGTTTTGTTGTCTCCTGAAGGAGGTGTCAAATAACAAATAAAAAATAACAGGCACGTCAAATAACAAATAAAAAAAATAAAAGGCAAGACAGAAGGTGCTGATCCTTTTTTTTTTTTAAGTTTGTTTTCTTGCTGATACCTTTCTCCAGAAAGCAGCTGTTTAAAATTGAGAAACAGCTACAATTCTTCTGTAATATACTCTGGAGAAAGCAAAAGAAGAAGGAAAACATGTACAATATTATAGCTTAAATTGGAAACAGTTTGGCCTCTCATCAGGCGGAAAAGAAATGTACGAAGATGTAGATGAATAATCAAAGAGAAAAAAATAAAATTCTCACTATACACAGGACAAATTAAGCTGCTTAAGAGAACGTATTAAAAGTGCCTATGTTAGCATATTACTTTGGAAAGAAGTGGACAACTCTGTCTTTTGTGTGTTCTCTATTTGCTTATGATCTGGCACAGAATTTGAAGGGCATTAGCAAAACAACTGGCAGTTTGTATCTGCTGGAGTGCCTGTCAACAACCACATCCCCGCCTATTACCCCCTGGGGCTATGACCACCCCCATTCCATTCTGTGACTGAGAGGCCCAGCGTGTTAATATGTGGACATCACTGGAGAATCCACTAAGAAGCCTCTTGAATGTGTTCTCTATCTACCCCTAGCAATTCAACAAAGATGTCGATGTTGTGTATTGTGGGACTACACATTTAAATGCAGTACTTTAGGTACTTACATTTGATTTGAAGTCTTTAAAGGTAGAATTTTCTTTCGAAAAGAATCATAACTCACTAAGTTTGGATGAAATTGTTTATATGTATACTAATCTCTTTATCAGTATTTTATTCTCTGTAGTAAAACAATTCAGACTTCAAAGTCCCACATGCATAAATAAACAAATGCTAAGCAGTAAGTGACTACAGAAGGATGAATACTTGTCATCGCCTTCCAGGTTGGCCTTTACATGAAGTCCACCCAATGAAGTAGTTTGTGACGCGGACTCCGTGAAAGGATATTTGTATATTTTCCTATCTCTATACCAATTACGCCTATTTTGGAATGGAAGCCTTTAAAGAGTGTGGTGGTTTTACAAATATACCCACAAATTCTTCTCTCCTCAAAAGTTGGAGCTTAATTCGTCTCTCTTTGAGTGTGGACTTGATCTAGTCACTCACTTCTAGCCGATAGAATTGGGCAGAAATGATGGGATATCACTTCTCAGTTTTTATTTTTTTAAATTGTGGTGACATATATTTGTCATATGAACATAATATTGACCATTTTAACCATTTTTTAGTATATAGTCCAGTGTACTGTTCAGCCCTGTGAGAGATCCCAACCCAGAATTACCCAGCTTAGCTGTTTCCAGATTCCTGACTCCTAGAAACATGCGTTTTATTTTCCAGTGAACAGTTCCATAACACTCACATTGTTGTGCAACCATCACCAAACCACCATCCACCTCCAGAACTTTTTCATCATCCCAAACTGAAACTCTGTACCCATTAAACAATTCCCCATCCTGCCCTGGCCCCCAGCATCTAGCAACCACCACTCTACGGTTCTCTCTCTAAGAGTTTCATTTTTCCAGGTACCTCATGTAAGTGGAACCAAACAATATTTGTCTTTTTATAACTGGATTATTTCACTTAACATAATATCCTCAAGGTTCATTCATGTTGTAGCAGAATTTTCTTCCTTTTTAAGGCTGAATAATATTCCATTGTACATATACATCTTGTTTATCCACATATTCATCAATGGACACTTGGGCTGCTTCCACTTTTTCATTCTTGTGAATAATGCTGCTATGAAGATGGGTATAAAAGCCCCTACTTTCAATTCTTTTGGGTATATGCCTATGAGTGGAATTGCTGGATCACATGGTAATTCAAGGCTTCTTGTTTACAGGAAGGAATGCGGGCACCCCCTCTCAGTAGCAGCCCTCATCCTCTCCATAGTACTGTTTCATTTTCTTCACCACAAACATTATCTGAAATTCTCTTTTTTATTGTCTTACTTGTTTATCTTTTGTCTCTCCCACTAGAATATTAGATCCAGGCGAGCAGAGACATTTTCTATCTTATTCACTTTATTCCCAATGCCTGGTCCACGGTAAGTGCAAGGTGAATAGTCATTAGATGAACAGCATGGGTGGAAAAAAACTTGGCCTACTGGAGGAAGGAGAGAAAGCTGAGTGCCTGCAGCAAAACAAGCAAGGCCACAGCGGTACAATGTGATGCCAGGAGACTGGCAGAAGCCAGTCTTGCAAGGCCTCAGAGACCCTTAAAAAGATTTTGGATATATCTCCATTTTGCTCTCTCCGAATGGAATTCCTTCACTTCACCATCTGACCAACTTCTTCATTCTTCAATTCCTACTTTAAAAGCCTGCCTGCCCGCCTAGCAGAATTGGATGTCCTTAACTGGCTTCCCAAGACAATTTATATCTCAATTTTATGACTTATATTGTATCATTGGTCCATCTGTTTCCAAGATTATCTTCCCCATAGACTTGAACTGCTTGAGGTCAAGCTGCTTGTCTGACCTGTTACCTTCAGGGCCTACCACACTGCTTGCTGTAGAGAAGAAGCTCAGTGGACTTTATCGTGTGGATGAGTGGATAAATAATTAGAGGATAACATGTCTCTTAGGGCCCTGTTCACCCCGAGCTAAGCTTTGAGGCAGTGCTATGGTTTCTAGGTTGCACGACCTCCTCTATAAGTTCATTCTAGGGCACCTAGAATGAGGAGAATTGGTTTGCCCTATTTCTTTCCTTTTAACTCTTCCAATCTACAGGGCCAATCTAGATATTTTAAGTTATTCAGAACTGAGATACTTTTCTATATGTTTTTGCCAACAGATTGATTGATAAAATTCATATATATGTGTATATATATATATATTCATTATTAGGTCTTCCTTCTTCTAATGAATGATATTTTGCTCTAAATTCAGAAATTATGCTTGGTCCTAAATTACATATGTAAAAGAAAATAGTTAAATAAGGATTTAGTCCAGGTTCTCTGAGAAGCAGATGCTAAGAAAGGATTCAATGTGTAAGAGATTTGTTGAGGAAAACACATGTGAGGTATAATGGGAGGAAGCAGGAAATGCCATCTTAGACCACAAAGCAAGTATGATACCCATGAATGAGGCAGGGAAGGAGGGAAGGAAGAAGAGTGGGAGGGAGGAAAGTAGGAGGAAGGAAGTAGAGGAAAGCCATAGACTGTCATGTAATTCTAAGAAAAGCCATAGACTGCTATGTGGTTCTAAGAACATTTCAGCAAGGTCAAAAGGGAGTCCTTGAGCCAAAGTCACCCATCAGAGGAGGCCGTCTCCCAGGGAATGGGCCTCCTTGGTAACCCTGCCACGCTCAGTCACGGCTGGGAGCAACCATGGGAACTGTGGCCTTGCTGCTAATATACCAGCAGCTAGGGCTGAAGACAGATTATGCTTCCCGCAGTAGGAGGTCTAAGAGACATATTCCATTGGCTGCAACCAACAGTAATTTGCATAATTTAGGTTTAGCTGAAACAGTGGTATGATCCAAGGAAAGTTTGGGGTTTAGGCCTCAATCTTCCATCTGGACCTCATTGCCAGTCCTACTTCACTTTGAACACAAAATTATAGTCAGAGCTTCCTAAATGAAGATTGAGAAAGGGATCCATGTCTTGCTGAAGATGTTACGCTATAGTTCTGTAGCAAAATAACTGCTTTCATTTCAAAATACAATAGGTGCATTACTTTCCTTCTGCCTCAGAAAGATACTGATTCAAGATGTTGCATGTCAGATGCCTGGTTGCCTCCCTAAATCTAGTGGCTGCTACTCTGAAACCTTACTTATTTTTATAAACTGATTTATCGACCAAGAAAGCTTCAAATTTGCTTTTGCTGTCAAAAGAGAATGTCCCCTTATGGTGGGCCATCTTTGCCTCCATGCCATAGGCCTGCTCGATTATCTCTTCTCAGGAACACTGAGGCCTTCAGTAACACTCACATCAACTCGACAAAGACAGTTGGCTTTTGCCCCTGTAAGATGACTAGGAAGCCAGGGTTCTCAAGAGAGCTTCTTTGCAGAGCCCTCTCTGACAAATCTCTCATTTTGAGGACTTCATAAAAATGTGAGGATAGATAGTGGAAGGCTCTAGTGTAAACAAGAGCCTTCTCAGAGGTGATGAATCTTAGTTCTACCACACTGCTGTTAGCAAAAGCAGATGACTGGTGGCTGTCCAAATCCCGAGCCCTTGGAAAACTTCCAGAAGGAAAGGAGGTCTAAGAGTAGCTATTGGATACTTAGTCACATAATAGTGACATTTAGAGGAGTAATTCATTCACTAGGCTAGACGGAACTGGGGAAATAGAGAATTCAGTTTGCAGAGGGTGGGGACAGTAAACCATAGGGAGAAAAGTTGCAATCAAGTTTCTGACCTACTAAAGTAGAAGGTAAGGACTCAGGCACAGAATTATAAATGAGGAATCAATTTTCTGGAAATTTGGGGGTACAAGGATCAGATCCTATCATTAGAGCCTGATCCAGCGTTGGGCTGATGATCTGCTGACTTAGGATTCCTTATCTACCACACAGAGAGGATCTGAATTATTCCAGAGTCTGAGCTGGAACTTTCCGACTTTACAGATAGGGACTACGCAGCCATAGATGCAAACTCCTAGGGTTCATAATCAGGGAGAACATAATCCCAAGAAACTAGAGGTATAATTCCATGTGCTCACATTTTAAGAAGATAGCTTAATAATACTACATGATAGAAAATTCTTGTAAAGTCATGTAGGATCAATCCACAAGGATTAATTAAATTCTAGGGAGAGAGAAGAGAAGTAAAAGAGAGGAGAGGAGAGAGAAAAAGAGAATAGAGGTAGAAACCAAAGAAATAAAAGAGACTATCTCCCCACCCTAAGATTGATAGAGCCATCATGTGCCAAGCAGAATAAATTTTAAGAAGACTGACATTAAGCAACGTCTTCCTGAAATTTTACAAGAGTGACAAAGAGCTCTTAGAAGCTTTCTGACATAAAGAAAACAAAATAAATAATGAGTTAGGAGGCATAGAACCCATGCTTTGCAAGTTCTGGGAGACAGTGACTTTTGTATTTCAATATGTATTGTACTCATCATCATATATATTTCAGTTCTTGAGCCTATCTTCTTGTACGCTTGTCATTCATAAAACCACTTGTATTTTCACATATGTATATTTTCTCAACTGAAAAATTGGAATGGCTTTTAAACTTATGAGCTCTCTGGCCAAGAAGCTTCTTTAAATGTAGAAACACATGCATTAAAACTAGGAGCTTGATATTGATTATTGTAAAATCATGTGACTGTATCTTTCTTCATTTCCAAAAACTTTGATTGAATGGAATATATATATATTTCTTAAAAATTAATTTGTTTCATTGGTATAAGTGATTCCAAATCGGCAAGATAAAGAAGACACACAGGCTCACTTGGGGCTAATTACGGACTTTAAATGAAGGCCCTAGGCACTACTGAATACATAAGGCTCAGGCAATGACAAATGTACACATATTATGTCTTAAGTAACTTTTCTCCCACCAATACTCAGAGCAAAGCTTGACAATAAAGGAAAGGAATTTCTTACAGGAAAGTAAGGGAAGGATGGAGGAAGAGAGGCAGGCAGAGAAGAAGAGAAAAGAAAAAGGAAAAAAAAAGGATGAGAAAGCATGACTTCAGAGAAGTATGCACTAAAGCAACAGCTCTCTGGAAGGTATTTGCTGATTTTTTTTCAGACTAGACAAGTACAGCAGCTATATCATAGTGCCCATGCAAGGTGGAAAGTCAGGTCAGAGATGCCAAATAAAGTGAAAATCCTGAAAGGAGACCCCCCACAGTGGAAGAATTAGAAAATTAGCCATCTCTAAATAAAAAATATATATATGTACACTAAAAAATTATTTGTTGTTTTCCTGAAATTCAAATTTAACTATGTCCTGTATTTTTATTTGTTAAATTGGGCAACTCTATCCCTCAAGTAAGATAGTAATAGAAACTTTAGCCTTGGCTCTGGCTGGAGGTAGGTGGGTAGGAAAAGTTTCCCTGAGAATTCCTAACAACAAGCTGGTCCTCTTACATTTTAAGGCATGAATTCATACTACCTATGTGCCCCTAGGTACCTGGAAGAAACAAATGTAAATCCGTTCTGGAGGAACCCAACTGAAACGCAGACTTCAAAGAATAACAAGTGATAAATTTACAACAAACATTAATTTCACAATCAGAAACACAAAACACATGAGGGAACAAGCCACCATGAGTGAGAGTCAGCAGAAGCAATAAATAGTAGAATCAGACTTGCAAAGACTAAAGGTGTTTAATGTTTCAGATCTGGAATATAAAATAAGCTTAATTTGCTTAGATAAACAAAGAGGGTATCAGATGTATGACTAAGACAGGAGACCATAAAAAACAACCAGAGATTTTTAAGAAGTATTATACAGAACCCCTTAAAATAAAAATTATAATAATAAAATTACATGTACAGTGGATTGGCTATGCAATAGACACAGTTAAAGAGAGAATGGAATATAAAATGTGAAAGTGAGATTAAGAGACATGGAATTACAGTAAAAAAGAGAATGGGTCAAGGAAATAAAGATATAATGGCTAAGAATATTCCAGAATTAAAGACTCAAATAATCAATTTCAAAGAGAGTGTTAAAAAAAAAAAATCAAATGAAAGGAGGCAAAACAGACCCTTCCTCTCCTGGATTATCCTTCCTTCTTGAGGACACCAGAATACTATATTCATCCATAAAATACAGATTTAAGATTTTTGGTAATGACTAATGTGGCCCCTAAACACCATTAACAATTAATTTCAATAATAAATGTAACCTAGTTCTTGCTTTTTAGTCCATAATTTATTTTAAGCTGATTTTGGTTAATGGTTACCTAAAAAGACTTCAAACTGTATCATGTCTTTCTAATCATGTAACAATTATATATGTGGATTTAGATGGCAAACAAATTGTAATACAAGGGAAGTTCCTTTGTTAGCTTTTACTCGGATAAGGAAAAGAGTATGTGTTTCTCTTCACCTGTTGACTACAATGTTCATGTAAAGATTAGGAATAGTAATTTTGTAGTTTTACTACAAAACAGTAATTTTGTAGTAATTTAGGTGCCTGCCCTTTCATCAAGGGAACATTATTTTCTACTTGCAACTCACGGGCTACAATAATAGAGATGATGACAATGTAGGCTAATGATGATGATGACGTAGAAGGGGAGAAACTAGAACAGGAGTTACCAAGCTTTTTCTGTAAGGGGCCAGATTGTAATTTAGATTTTGTAAACCACAGACTCTTTGTCTCAACTACTCAGCGCTGCTGTTATAGTATTAAAGGAACTATAGACAACACGTAAGTGAACAAGCATGGCTGTGTTCCAATGAAACTTTATTTACAAAAACGGGTCAGGGTCAGGATTTGACCCTAGGGCTGTAGTTTGCTGGTCCGTGGATTAAATTACAGGCATACCTTAGAGATATTGTAAGTTAGGTTCCAGACCACCACAATAAAGCCAGTATTGCAATAAAGTGAGTCGTATTGCTGGTGGAGGGCCTGGCCTTTAATTTGTAAAAAGTCAACATCTGTGCAGCGAAATAAAGCAAAGCGCCATAAACTGAGGCATGTCTATAGTGAGGCCATTTGAATTCTTAATTGTAGCGAGGTATACTTCTTTCACTCTTTAAATTGTGTTATTCTTCAAAATGTATAATAAATTAGTATAAAAATAAAGATATATTAGATTTATTTTAATCCAGAAAAAAACACATTCATCCCCACATGAATGTTTGCCAAAACCTTGTAATGACATTTTTTTGTTTGAATGATAATTGGTATCTACTCTTTATGGCATGAACTTTTGTTGTATCACAAATCACCCTCAAAATGTAGTGAATCAAAGCCGAGTTCCATTATTTACTCACAATTCTATGGGTCAGCAATTTGGGTCTGTCTTAGCTCCACGTGGGGTCAGCTGGACTCCGCTCACTCTGAGTCTTACCTGAAGAGGCTGGATGGTCTGGGTCCTCTCTCTGGTGCTCTTTCATCTCTTGGAGACCGGCCTAGGCTTTTTCTGCGTAGGAATGAGCAGAGTGGCCAGCAGTAAGAATGCCAAGCCCTTGTGCACAGGTGTTTCCAGGCAGTTGCTGGCACTGTAGCTGCTCATGTTGCATTGACCAAAGCAAGTCACATGATCAAGTCCAGCTTTAAGAAGTAGGAAAACTGACTCTGCCTCCTGAATGGAGGTGCTGCAAACTAACTTTTCAAAGGGGCGTGCATACAATAGAAAGAACTGATAGCCATTTTCAGCAAGATAGTGGAATAGCTACCAAGCTGAGAGAGAGAAAGAGGAAAATGAGCAGGGGCAGCTCAAAGAGTAGGCTCAGAGCTGGGGGTGGGTGGGGTTCATTCATTCATTATAAACCTTTATTGAAGACCCAGAGAGTCGGCCTGTGGAGCTCCTGGGATGTTCTTGGGATTATGTCATGTGTGCTCTCACTCCAGATCCATCTCACTGTCAGCCATTTAGAGTGTATAAACTAGTTTACTCTAGTCCAGGCAAATCCTTAGGTACAAATTATGTATAAAGGAGGCAAATAAACATATGTGTTGCTTAAAGCCATTTAGCTCATGTTCCCACACAGAGCTGTCTTTTAAATTGTTTCCAGTTTCCATTCTAGGCCACTTATTCCCACTGCCAGACCAAGACCAGAGCCATTTATTTATTTAGTTAGTTTAGATATATACCCTGAGAGCTACTAAGAAGATTTAAAGCAGCTGTTAAATTTCTTTTTCTCAGTTCCCTTGGGTACTAGGGAAGCACATTCCATCTGAGCCCTCAGTCTTGCCTCTCAGTCCAAGTAAAAAATGCACTCTTGATAGCCAAGTAAACCCCTACCCAGTTTAACACTAAATTTCACAAAATGTTCTTAACTCCAGTTCCCTTTTTTCTGGGAACACAGAGCCAGGTTTATCTCCCCTAAGTTGTTCCTGCTTTAAAGCTCTCCCATCCATGCAGAAAACATGGTTTCTCTAACGGCACAAAGTATTTTGGTTCTTCTCAATTTTCACCAGCCCATCTCAGTGACACAAGGCTCACATTCTGATTTTCTTAGAAACCACTGTCTTTTGCTTTAAATGGTATCATATACCTACTGTGGGGACAAAGTCCCAGAGAGTAGTTTCCAGGCTCTCGGCTTCACGTGGAAAGGTGCTGGTTTGGGTAGTCGATGGCCATCAGCTGTGACTAGTTGGCCATCAGCTATTACCATTTAGCCATTGGCCACTGATATAACTGTCGTGGCTGAGCTGGCAAGTGCAGATTGCAGTTAGCAAGTGAGGCCGGTTGGCAGAGAAGCAGACGGCGAGAATATAGTGGTATGACTCCCCTGTCTATGGCTCTGTTGTTATTCTTTTTTGGCCTCACCATATCCTGCGTTCACCTGCCGGGAGTGGGAGCTGAGTTCCCGTGTGACACCTATTATCCAATTACCAGGATATATTCCCAAATCTATATTAATTTTCAAATAGAACTTGCAGTTTATAGCTCTTTTTAAAAATGTGTTTATTCCTAATAAATACCAAAATTTTTATCAGAAAATTCTCCAAATATAGAACTTTCTTTACATTTTTGTTGTTGTAAAAGTGCACACTATATATGTTCAAAAAATATGTACTATAAAATGAAGCCTAAATTGACCTCTTTTTATTCTTCTTTAAGTCTTAGTCCTGATGAAGTCACTCTTTTTGAAACATTTCCATGCATGCTGTTTCTGATAGAAAAAAAAAATCATTTACAAAATAGAGCAAAACTTGGCTGTAGTTGAGACACACTGTTAATATGAAAAGGGAGTTAACAGGGTGACTTCTCAAGAAAGGGGCAAGAAGTACGCTCTTTTGAGAAAACATAAAGCAAAAAGATTGTATCACAGTCTGTTTTTTCTATCTGCTACTTTTGACTTTATCACACTTTTGAGAATTGTAGACAAAAATCTAGGAGCCTACTACTCCTGGCCTTCGCATATTTGTCTAATGCAGCTATTCATTTTCAAAGCAGACTATAATTAGGGGCTGTATGGGCTTCTCGGGACGTCAGTAACCAGTGATTATGTTGCTGCAATTTGTTGGTCAAGAGCATCCCTTTTGCTTAAGCTCATTGAAGAAAAAATTGAAAACCAAAGCTTCTGTTTCAGCTGACTTAGAGGGAGATTGAGATGGATGACTCCCTTCTCGTTTGGAAAAGCTTTGGGTCTGAAGATGAAAAAGGGAGGAACGGGTTCCTGATAGCAGTTGTCACCAGTCTACCAGGGCTGCTGCCGCCAGCCCACAACTTTCCGGAGTTCCTGCTTTGACAATGCAGGGTAACTGTGCTTGATAGGAACTGGTTCTCCTTGTTTTCTGGGATCTGAGTGAGCTCTGAATCCCTGTAGGGGGCTTGGAGCAGTGTTTGTTTCTTAGGTACCCAGAACTCACCGGGACTGATCTAGTAATCAGGAAGGAAAGAGAAAAGGAGGGGAGGGGAGGGGAAGGGAGGCAAAGGAAGGGAAGGGTGATGAGGGACATGTATTAGCATAAGGAGTGAGGCTACGGGAGTAGGTTGCCAAAGGCTTGCACCCACATTTCTTACTGTATTCTCCCTTTCTTTTCCTCTACACAGTCTGTCTTTTCATCCCTTATTCCTTTTTTCTATCTATCTATTTCTTATTTCTTTTTTCTATCTCTTCTTACTTTTGTTATCACTCACAATTTCTTCTTTCCCTTATTGTATTTCCTTTAGTATAAGCATATACTTTTTAAAGACCTATCTCTCTCTACTCAGTTTTTGTATCTCTGATAAATATCGGGATAGAAGCAGCGGTAATTAAGAGATAAGTGGTATTTCTAAATCAGTACCATTGTTTTATACATTTAATTTGCATTTTAATTTAGCACATATAACTAAACTAAAAATTTGACTAAGACATTTGACTTTTTAATTTCCTTTTCTAAAAGTTTACACACAAAGAGCCTTCTGCTAATCGTCAGAGAGATATGGGAAGGCCGATTATAGCAGGGCAGTTGTTTGGCTATCCTGCTGGCATCCCAACCTTTTTTTTGAGAATCCTCTATCATGTGTAATTTTTGGAGGAAGTGGCTGCTTTCCCTTATGGGAACAAAAGGTTGAGGAAGGGACAATCAGACACTCTTTGGGACTTTAAACTTTGAATTAGTGAAACACTGCTATAAAAAGTTACAGGTTGACAAAAGGTTGTTACTGATGCGTGAATTTTGCTGAGAACTTGGTTCCTGACCCTTGAGAGCAACTTGGTTCCCGTTCTTTGTCCAAGCTGGATCCAGTTATCCAGGAATTCTCTAACCTCTTCCAATAAATTCCATTTTGCTTAACATGGCCAGAGTTGGGTTTTTTTGTTTGCAACAACAACAAAAAATCCTAGCTGAAATATAAATTGCTACTTCTGATTTCATTACCAAAAAAAAAAAAAAAAAAGCATCCAGGTCATATTGCCAAAAATGCTCTAGGATACCAACCATACAGTGCTGTCTCTGAAGTGGCTGAGTGGGTCATTAATCACTCATGATACTTTAGGGAAATATTTAATATTTCTGAATACATCTTTATATTTAAAGTAAAATTTTAGAAAATTCAGAAAAAATTTAGGAAGACTAAAAACAAAAATATTCTCACCAGCTAAATGCAACTACTGTGAAAATTATATGCAGTTATCTCAAAATCACAAAAGCATTAAGCAAACATTTTATTTATCTATCTTTCTATTTAAACATGAATCAGGTAGACATTGTTTCAGTTTTCTTCTTTGCTACTTGGTCTTTTTCTATTTGTAGCCACTTCTGTATGCAACAGATCTTCACCAATTTTGTAGTAAATTCAACCACAAATATTTCTATATTACCTGATATTTTGTGTGTTCAGTTTGCAGGAAAACAAAATCATGAATATGTTCAGGCCATATTGTCTTTTACATCTCATTCGTAGTGGATGAACACTATGACACCTAAATTGCCCAATGTGATAAGAAGGTTTTGAAGCTAAACACGTCTAGATTCAAATCCTAAGTTCCTCACTTTTACTAGCGATGTGATTTGAGGCATATTACCTGGTCTTTATGTTCCTTAGATTCTGCATTTGCACAAAGGAGATGAGAATATTTGCCTTCAAAGTCAACGTGAAGATTAAAGATATGAAAAATGCTTAGTGTAATGACTCAGCCCCCATCACGTGTGGAACCTTTACTATCCATGTGTCAACTATATTATTAATAGATAAGCAGTAAACTGTAGACAATATTAAATGTAAAAGGAAGAATATCATCCGATCCCATAGTTTTTCTCTCCTTACCTGCTGCCTTAAATCAGTAATTCTTAACTTTTTTCCAAGCACCTCTTTGTGACCAAAGAAAGCTATAGACCCTTTTTCTAGAAAGATGAACATCATGAGTCCAAATTTTTGTATAAAATTTCATGGGATTCCCAAGCATCTTAAAGCCATTCTATGGATTTCATATTAAGAACTCCTGCTTTAAATCAAGTAGCTTCCTTTTAAGTTGCTTATGTAACAGACAGTGTTCACAAACACCCACGTGTTCCCTCATAGTCAGGATGGGGCTATAGAGATAGTTCTGGCCAGAGGACTATGAAGGGAAGGACATATGACCCTTTTGGTCCAAGACTATAATGGGCAGGTATGAGTTCTGTTTCCTCTGTTTCACTAGTGGGCCTGGAAGTAAAGGACTTTAAGATGGCAGAGTTGCAAAATGGAAGCATCCCAGGTCCCAGAATTGTAGACATGCCACCATGGAGAGCCACCTGAGTCACACTGGATTATGATGTGATGGAGGAATCAATCTTTGTTGTGTTAATTCACTGAGAAGACAGGTTGCCTAAGACAATTGCTATTGCTTAACTTAACTAATATATCCCCTCTACTGACATATAAACTCATATAACTTGGATTAATCTGGACTATGTCCATATTAAATCAGATCTGTATATTAATAATAACAGGTTTATAAAGTGCTTGTTCAAAGGTGAAAAGAGTTCCCGGACCCAATTCCATGTGTGTGGAGGCTTCCCTACACCAACAAGCTGGTGCCCAAGAATGCAACTCAATTCTGGACTAAGTTCCTGCATATAGTCAGATTCCAAGGTAAAGGGCTCAATCCCACAAGACTGCCCTTCACTTTAGATGCCAGCTGCAAGCCCAGGTTATTACCTGTGCTTCTGATGGATGGTCTACAAATCAGAGGTCCCCACAAATTCCTCCTCAGGTTCAATGAATTTGCTAGAGCAACTCACAGAACTCAAGAAAATCTACTTACTCACTAGATTACAAAGGATATTTGTTATACAGGATATTAAAGGATATGAATCAAGAGCCAGATTAACAGATGCATAGGGTAAGGTCCCAAACGAAGGAGCTTCCGTCCTGGTGGAGCTTGGAGCCCAGCACAGTGGCACATGGAAGCGTTCTGCTTCTGTCCTTTTTGGGTTTTTATGGAGGCTTCTTTACATAGTTATGATTGACTCAATGATTGGCCATTGACAATTGATTCAACCTCAAGCCCATCTCCCCTCTCTGGAAGTCGGGGTGGGATTGGAAGTTCCAATTCTCTAACTACATGGTTGGCTCTTAGTAGCAACCAGCCCCCACCTTTGGGTGGGGTCCAAAACTCACCTCATTAACATAACAAGAAACACCCTTCTTGCTCTCCTCACTTAGGAAATTCTAAGGGGTTTGGGAGCTGTGAGCCAGGATGAAGACCAAATATATCTGAGAAATATATTTCAGTCATTTGAATGGCCAAATACATATATTTCTGATGAATCACAGTATAGCAAAAGGTCTCACTGGAGTTTAAAGACTGTAAGATAGGAGGGCAGGGATTATTATGCCTTTTTTACTATATACAGAATGAACTAAAACTCAAAAACTGTACGTGCTTTATCCAGGCACTAGTGGAGACCAGAGCTTTAGTTTTTACTATGCTGTGTTATGAAAATGTCTGAGTATCTTATTCAACTTTTAAAAAATCTGATCTGTTTATCCATTTATTCTAGCCTTGTTCTACAAAAGATGTGGTTAGATTTCAACTAACTCCCAAAGGGTTTAGATAAAGTAGATGCTATGGTGTATATAAAAAGTCTGATAACTTTCTGGAATTATCCTTAGTTAAAACTACTCAATGGAGGAGGGGGCAGCAGATTGGCTTAGTTGGTTAGAGCACAGTGCTCATAATACCAAGGTCGCTGGTTCGATTCCCACATGGGCCGGTGAGCTGCACCCTCCAAAACTAGATTGAAAATAACGAATTGACTTGGAGCTGATGGGTCCTGGAAAAACACACTGTTCCCCAATATTCCCCAATAAAAATTAAAAAAAAAACACAAAAAACAAAAAACTACTGAATGGTTTCAACTAAAATACAACATATAGTTGATAAAAATTTGTTAATCAAAGTAATACGTATTTTAATTGGGTTATTTACTAACAATAATATGAATTTTGTACTCTACATTTTTTTGTCAAAAACAAAATATTTTCTTCAAAACAAGTGAAAGGTGTATTTTTTAAGAGAAATCACAAAATTCACTTTTTAAATCCTTTATTATCATGAAATATATAATACAGATAGATACATAAACATGTACAATTTAATGGATATTTATAAAGCAAATATGTATGCGACCACCATCTAGGCCAAGAAATAAAATATTATCAACATTCTAGAAGCAATCCTATCCATTGCTAAATGTACTGATTGTTAATTCAACATTCAATGTTTTGAATTCATCAGAACACAAATTACCCATGACAATGATTTTTTTCCACAACTGCATTAGACATAAGAATTGAAAATGAATACTGAATATTGTAAGCAGATTTAAAGTAGTGAGTTACTTGCTTTAGATAACCCATTTCTACTTGTCAAGACACACTATTCTTTCAAAGGAAGTAAACATCATGTTGAAGATATCGATGTCCTCAGGAAGAGAAAATAGAATCAACTGTATAATTTTTTTTTACTATCATTCAGATTTGAATAATTTCATTAATTGGAAATTACACAATTAGCTCAAACCAAACAACTTAGAGCACAATACAGTGTATTCTCAAAATAAGGTAATTTCTTTCCCTATTTGAGGTTGAATTAGGCTTAGCTACAAGTAACAAAATATCCAATATTACAATAGTTTAACAAAATAGAAAATTATTTTCACTCTCATATAAAAAATATCTGGAGTTATTCTCTCTAGGGCTCATGTATCATTCCATGGTGCCAGAACACCAGGGTCCTATCTTTAGCTCTGTCATCCTTAGCACATGATTTCTACGTGATAGTTCAAGATGGCTTCAAGCTTCAGCTATCACAATCACATTGTAGTCAGAGGAAGAATAGTTCTTTACCTTTAAGAACATTTCCTGGAAGTTCTGCGCATTACTTCTTCCACACAAAATTCTTAGACAGAATTCTGTCACATGGCCACATTAAGCTACAGGGAAGTAGGGAAATACAGTCTTCTTCTGGGCAGAGAGAGAATTCTAACGATTCTAAGAAAGAAAGGAGAACAGATATTGGGAGAAAGTCCTTTTGCCACAAAGGGCTTTTATATCTGTAGTGTTTCATAGGAAAATTTATTCACTATATAAACAGGTCAATACTTTGAATAGGAAAGTAAGTTTCATTTAGAAAAACATCAAAAATGTATTTTGAGAAACTTGCAAACTAAATGTTGATTTAAGATGGCCTATCTTTTTTGATACAGCTGATGAATATTCCTTTTTCTAGAAGTATACTTTGTGATACAAGAAAGAATGAAAGCCAGATAGAAAACATTTTAAAGGGAAAGATTGCAGCATTACCACACAATTGCATACCACCTGGCAAGCAGACATTAATATAAGATTGGAACCCTGCTGGTGGAGTCAGATGTCCGTACTGGGCTGGGCTGCAAAAACACGCACCTGCCTGTGTATGCCGAGGATGCTCCCTGCTGCAAGGTATGTAATGTAGTGGCCTAAAAGTGCGTAACGCAGGCCAATGGTAAGCTTAAAAGAATATTAGTGCAGAAGTCCTATCATCCAGAAATGATAATGAAGCTTGATTCATTAGGAAATATTAGACATTTACATGAGTAGAATTATCAATTTTCCTCAAACACTGTGTGAAAAACTAGGTTCCTGGTATTGTTGTTCTAAATTGGATTAAACTATTGCCCTCCCTTGGTCTAGCTCTCAGGAATTCAAACTATGAACAAAATATGTGAATATGCACGTTTGGAAGGTTTTGCAGAATTGGATCCTATGATGTACTAATGAAGCATTAGAGTCTGTAAGGAGTGTTGACTGGGGTAATGACTGCTAGCTGCAGTGTCCAGAGAAACCCTTAATAATTGCCCAAAGTATTAGAAACCTCTCGAGTTCTACGTCACACTCTACTTAATAAGCAAATTTTGCTTTAGCAAAGACTCCAAAATGGGTGTAATCTTTCTAAAATTTAGAAAAGGGCCCCAAGAAACCACTTTTTAAAATATCAACTACTTTTTGAAAAACAAGGAAAAGCCTCTTATGAAAAAAACACCACTTATCGCTTGTAGGCTTTTCCTCTGCTTTGATTTAAAGACAGATAATAGCTGAAGGACAATACAGAAGCCTTTGAGGCAGTGATAAACTCTCTTTTGGAGAAATGCTACCAATTTATGTACTTCCTATCATCATAGATATAAAAAAATAAAACACTTATTCACAAGAAAAGAGTAATTGCAGTAGCTTAGTAAAAAGTAGATAAATTAACTTTTTGCAAAAGAAAAATTGGCTTTTCTACTTTAAAAAGTTGCTTACCGTTGTCTTAAGGTTTTGTACTGTTTTGCAAAACGTTTGCAGAGGAAAGCTTGCATTGTAAAACGATGTCAATAAACCAGGTATCTGAACAGGTAAGGCCTGAGCAACTATTACTGTAGCACTTTAACTCCCTGGCCAAGTGGAGTTGCCTCAGATATGTTGGATAACTGGTGCTTCTGTTTTGGCGTAACTTCCTGGCAGAACAGAGTACTTCCTTTAGGATCCAGCCTGCTCTTATTGTAATATTGCCAGGGTTACAAAAGAAAAGCCTAAAATGGAGACCCAGAAGCAATATTCCATCAGCCTAACATTTTAATTTGTGAGTAAATGAGCATATGTACAAGTAAATGTCATGCAAGTTACATTTAATATTGTGGTTTTGTGAGCAGGTTTTGGTTAGTATTTTGGGGTCATCTGATTATCCATTTCACATGAAACATACAGTATTATGATTCAGATTGTATTTTCAGTTATCTGGATAATTTCTCACATAGACAGTTTTTTTTTAATTGTGGAAAAATATACATAAAATTTACCAAACTATTATTTTTATTATTATTATTATTTTCTATTGGGGAACAGTGTGTTTCTCCAGGGCCCATCAGCTCCAAGTCATTGAACCGACAACCTTGTTGCTGAGAGCTTGCCAAGTCATTGAACCGGCAACCTTGTTGCTGAGAGCTCAGGCTCTAACCAACTGAGCCATCCAGCTGCCCCTCCGGAAGCTCAGTGGCAGCTTGTTGTCTTCGATCTAGTTGTGGAGGGCACAGTTTACTGGCCCATGTGGCAATCGAACCAACAACCCTGTTGTTCAGAGCTCACGCTCTCATCAACTGAGCCATCTGGGAGCCCCTCAAACTATTTTAAAGTATACAGTTCTGTGGCATTAAGAATATTCACATTGTCGTGCAAGTATCACCACCATCCACCTCTAGTTTTTCATCATCTAGTACCACTATGCTAGCACTTTGTACCCATTAAACAACTCTCCATTACCCCCTCCTCAACCCCTAGTAACTTACACTTTCAGTTTCTATGAATTTGACTATAATAGGTACTGTATATAAGTGGAATTATGCAGTATTTGTCCTTTTATAACTGACTCATTTACTTAGCATAGTATCTCCAATGTTCATCTATGTGTATTATCTTGTGTCAGAATTTCCTTCCTTTTTAAGGCTGAGTAATATTCCATATATGCATATGTCATATTTTGTTTATCCATTTATCTGTCAACAGACACTTGGGCTCCTTCCATCTTTTGGCTGTTGTGAATGCTTCTATGAATATTGGTGCACAAATATCGGATTGAGTTCCTGCTTTCTTTTGGGTATACACCCAGAAGTGGAGATGCTGGATGACAGTAATTATATTTTTAATTTTTGAGGAATCTCCATACTGTTCTCCAAGTAGCTGTACCATTTTTCATTCCCACCAGCAATGCACAAGGATTCGTTTCTCCCTATCCTCATCGACACTTAATTTTTAGTAATAGTCATCCTAGTGGGTGTGAAGTAGTATCTCACTGTGGTTTTGATTTGTATTTCCTTAATGATTAGTGATGTTGAGCACCTTATTGGCCATTTGTATAACGTCTTTGGGGAAATGTCTGTTCAAGTCTTTATTTTCTAATCAGGTTATTTGTGGTAGAGTTTGTAGTAGGGAGTTCTTTATATATTCTGGATATCAGATAACTTATCAGATACATGATCTCACATAGTGTTTTAAGGGGTAATTAAATCTGCAGTGATGGCTGAGTAGCAGTAGAAGGTTCATGGAAAGAGACACAAGCTTCGTATAAGTGAATGAAACATGATAAGCAGGTTTCACTGGGGGAAGAGGCAGAGGCTAGAACCGCCCCCCCGTGCCCCCATCCCTCACAAATGCCAAAGTACAGGGGTTTGAGGGATCACCCTTAGGCAGAGTTTTCCTTTTTCTTTTTTTAATTCCCCTTAATGTGGGAGTATAGAGTTACCTCAAGTTTTGCCCTGTTTTTCTCAGACCTCAACAACCATATGAAAGACACACCCTAGACAGATCAATATTTTGCTTTAGAGCAGTGTTCCTCAAACTTTGCTCACTTAACAATTTTTGCCATCGTCATATAATATGCAACATTTTTTATAATACCTTTCCTTAAATCAACTCAATTTTAAAATTAAATTGATCTTAACAGGAAACTTTAAAAATCAGCACAGTAAGTGGAAAACCAGAATTCAGGTGCCCTTCCAGCTACAGCAGATTACAAACATCAGTTACTCCTTGGTCATTTAGGACACCACCCTGGCTGGTGGCCCTAGATAAGCATACTGTCTCTCTAACAGTGAGCCCGATTACATCTGCCAGCATGCTGAGGCGGGGCTATTTATCGGACAGAGGGTGCTTGCTGTTCAATGGACACTTTGTAGAAACAGGATGATGGTGGCATAGTACCATTTCAATTGTTTTTTTCTATGCTATGTTTTTGGAAGCACTACTCTAGCCTAGAGATTTTATTATTGGGGAGAGAAGTCACAGCTTCCTCTAGGGTATGCTCTGTATATGTGAGGGAAAAGGAAAAATGGGATAGAGGCCCAACTGACCCAGCTGTCAGCAGTCTGAAGATAATTCTTTAATTTAGTAGTTCTCAAACTTTTGGTCTCATGACCCCTTTACATCCTTAAAAATTACTGAGGGCTCCAATCTCGTATCTGCTTCTGCAGTCAGTCTTTTGCAACATCACACATCATGTGGCTTCACAAAAACTGCACCGTACACCGAGAATGAGAAAGTCAAGTAATGTTTTATTACTATGAAAAGTTGACTTCATAGACCTTCTGAAAGGGTCTTGACCACTCCCATATCACACTTGAAAACTCTGCTTTAATTCATTTAGAGGTAGAATGGTGTAGTGGCTTAGAGGGTAGATCCAAGAGCAAACTTCCCCAGCTCCGCTTTTATTATCTGTGACTTTGGCCAACTAATTTAATTACTTTGTGCCTTTTTTTCCTTATCTGTAAGATGAATAGCAAGATAAACATAAGGGTGTATAGCTGTGAAGTTAATAAAATGGACCTTAAAAGAGAGGTACATGCAGGTGCTCAGCCTAGTCTTGAACTGAAAGTTCATTTTTATTGGTACTTACTTTACATGTGAAGTTCAACATATTTCGTATGTTTATCAGCCATTTGTATTTCTTCTAACTCGTCTATTAATATATTTTATATACTTTTCTATTAACCTTTTTACTGATTTTAGGAGCTCCTTGTAGAGTATACATATAAACTTGTTCTTTTATGTATTGCAATTATTTTCTTCAAATCCGTAACTTATCTTTTATTTGTGGTGCATTTTTCATTATTAAGTTTTAAATGTGTATATGTCAAATGTATCAATCATTTTCTCAATGGCTTCTGGGTTCCACATCCTGTTAATCCTAGATCAAAACTAGTCTACATTTTGTTTTAGCAGTTTCCTCTTCTTTTTTTAATATTTAGAGATGTGATAAACTAAGAATTTATTTTGGAGTATGATGTGAGCAGGGGATCAAATTTGCTTTTCTTCAGAATTGGTAGCTAATTGTTCCAACATCATTGCTTGAATATTCCATCGATTTGCAGATTTAGAATGCCTCCTTTATCACACACTGATTTGTTATAACCACATGGTTCTATTTTTGGACACTTTATTGTTTCCATATGGTATTTGTCTCTTCCAATACCCATAACATATATTTTAAATTACTTTAGTTTTATAGTCAATTTTAATGTATGGTATGAAAAAGCTCCCCTTTATTATTTACTCATAGTTTTGAATTTTTTCATAAATTTCTCAAAATAAATTTTAGAGTGAACTCATCAAATATAATCCTCACTTCTCTAAAGCTGTGATTATGGCTGGACTTGAATTACATTTACATATTAATTTGGAAACACTGTCCTCCTTTACAATACTAATTTATCCCATCCAGGAAATTAAATGTCTTTCAATTTAGTGAAATTGTTTTATGTCTTTCAGTAAATTCTTTTTTCTGGGGGGTGACGGGGGGGGGGGGGGGTTGTTCCTTCTAAATGAAATAGCCATTCTTTGCTGAGGTTCCAGAACAACCAATAGATCACAGGAAGATGGTACTTTGGGCCTCTGCTTGAAACCATTAGTAAATTCTTAAGATGTTCTCAATATAGATCTTGATATTCCTTTTAAAATTACTCTTGGGTATTACATAGGATATTCTTACATTGACACCATGTTTTTGTATGAAGTATTGTCATTTTTCAGTTTGTAATCTCAACTTTGACTTCTGCTATGAGCCAGTAAGTGTGTAGTAGTGTGTTGACATAAGAAACATCCAATCTGATAGAGAATTTTTATAATAGTTTGAGCCAAACTAACGACAATGCCAGGAAGCAAGATCTCAAATGTTCCAGAGAATGACAGTGCTGGTTATAGAATTTTTGGCTGAAATTTTTTTTTAGCACTTTGTATATGTCATCTACCTGCCTCCTGGCTTCCATGGTTTCTGGTGTAAAATCTGTTGTTAATCTTATTAAGGATCGCATGTATGTAAGGACTTGCTTCTCTCTTGCTGCTTTCAGGATTCTTTGTCAGTGACTTTCGACAGTTTGATTATATTGCCTTGGTGTGGGTCTCTTTGGTTTATTCTACTTGGAGTTTGTTCAGCTTCTCGAACATCTAGATTCAAATCTTTCATGAAATTTTGGAAGTTTTTGACCATTATCTTTTCAAATATTCTTTCTTCCCCTTTCTCTCCTTCTGGGACATTCATTATACATATCTTGGTATGCTTGATGTTGTCCACAGGACTCTTGAGCCCTGTTCATTTTCCTTTATTCTTTTCCATTTTTGCTCCTCACATGGGTAATCTTAATTGACCTATCTTGAAGTCTGCTGATTCTTTCTTCTCACTACTTACATCTGCTGCCAAACCCCTCCAGTGAATTCTTAATTTCAGTTATTGTACTTTTCCACTCCAGAATTTCTATTTGGTTCCTTTTAAAATCTCAGTCTCTTTTTCGATATTCTCTATTTGGTGAGACATTGTTTTCCTGATTTCCTTTAGTTCTTCGTCCATGGTTTCTTTTAGCTCTTGCAGCGTATTAAAGGAGTTGATGGAAAATTTTTGTCTAGTAAGTCCAATATCTAGGCCACCCTGGGGACAGTTCCTATAATATTACTTTGATTTCCTATGTATGGGCCATACTTTCTTCTTATGCTTGCCTTCTAATTTTTTTTTGTTGAAAACGGGACATTTTGTTATTATAATGTGGCAAGTCTGGAAATCAGAATTTCCTCCCTTTCTAGTTTGTTGTGGATGCTATTGCTTGTTTATTGACTTTTCTGAACTTTGTAAACTCTGTGTTACTTTGTGTGGCCACTGAAGTCTGTTTTGTTTGCTTAGTGGTCAGCTAGTGATTCAACAGAGATTTCCTTAAATGCCTACGACCAAAAAATAAAGAAAAATCTTCTAGTCTTTGCCAGTGGGCTCTGTGTATGTGTTGCAGCACACCTTCAACATTCAGCTGGGCAATTTACAAATCCACCATAGCCCCTATTTCCTATTTGAGCAGAGCCTGAAAGTTAACCAGACATGAGTGTTTAAGGCCTTTTCAGGTCTTTTCTGAGCATTTGCCCCACCCTGGGCATGCATGTGTCCTTTTCAATTTCCAGGAATATGTGGGAACTTTTCAAAGACTTTATTCTCCAAAGTATCTTACTGTTCAGTTTTCTCTCCTAGGCTTTTTGGTGTGTCTATTGTTTGCCCAAATTGTCATTTCTTTCCCCAGGTGGCGACAGCTAATAAACTTTCTTTTACATGTTTCTGACAAATGCCCTCTGGGTACTCGCCTCTCTGCCTCGGACAAGTTTTGAGTTAGGTGGAATAAGGAAGAGCCCTTTGCACCAGTTCTTCAGGGTGCCACCAGACAGCTTAAAACACACTAACACAATTCTTTGAGGACAAGGTCCATTCTTGACTCTCTGGCACTAGGAAACTACACTAGAAATGCAGGTACTCTTCAGATTTGCTCCTGAACTGATGATGAGGAAATGAGACCATGAAGTTTAAATGACACAACGCTCTCCTTTGAGATTCAACAACCTTTTTGATTAAGTGTCTGTCTGGTTACTGTAATGTCTGACTACTTTCCAGAGTTCACATAAACTTGATTCTGACAATCTTTGCCAACTTATTTGCTATTTATGTGGAGGGATGTGTGTCCTTGGAGTTCTCTGTTTGCCATTTTTGTTGACATCATCTCCAAAGGACTGATCTTGAAGAACCTCAACATTTGGTAGCAGAGAAAAATGGGTCTATAAAAAGGAATGAGAAGAGTTGTCAGAGAGGTAGGATGAAAACAAAGAATGTACATCACAGAAGCCAACAGAGAAGGGTAATGCAAAGAGAGTAGCTATCAATGTCAAATATTCTAAGATCAAGTAGGAAAAAGACTGAAAAATGTTCAGTGGATATGGGAACATAGAAGTCATTTGTGACATTAAAGACTAGTTTTCAATGGGAGTGATAATGGTATTTTGATCAGGACAATTCTTAAATGTGAGGGACTGTCCTACACATTGCAGTATGACTACAGTGACTTGAAATATGAGTAAAGTGAAGAATGAAACCAGTGAGGTATCAGAGACAAGTCTTGCTGGAAGTTTGGCTGAAGCGACAGAGCAGTAATTGGAGTCAAGTTTTTTTCTTTTTTGACACAAGATTCAGACATGGTTAAAAACAAATGGAGGGGGCCAGCCAGGTGGCTTAGGTGGTTGGAGTTCCGTGCTCCTAATGCCGAAGGCTGCTGGTTCGATTCCCACATGGTCCAGTGGGCTCTCGACCACAAGGTTGCCGGTTCGATTCCTCAACTCCTGCAAGGGATGGTGGGCAGCGCCCCCTGCAACTAACAATGGCAACTGGACCTGGAGCTGAGCTGTACCCTCCACAGCTAAGATTGAAAGGACAACAACTTGACTTGGAAAAAGTCCTGGAAGTACACACTGTTCCCCAATAAAGTCCTGTTTTCCTTCTCCAATAAAATCTTAAAAAAACAAAAAAAACAAAAACAAATGGAAATGATCAGGATGAAAGGGAGAGTTTGAGTAAACTAAGGAAAGGTTAATTGATAGTGTAAAGTAACTAAACAAGTGGAAGACAAGAATATGTGAAGGAAAAGGCCTTAGAGAGGACGTTTTTAACTCCCGTTTTGAAATTGTGACTTTAGGACAATGCAGATGTACTCTAGTTTCCGTTTTCTTCCTTGCACATAGACTATTCTAAACACAGTAGCCAGTGTCCCTTCTCTGCTCATAATTCTCCAATTGTTTCTCATCTCACTCAGAATAAAAGCCAACCTTCTTATAATAGCCTATTAGATCCTTCATGATCTGCTTCCCCACCCCCTCCTTTAATCTATGACTTCATTTCCTAATCCTTTCCCCCTCAGTCACTACATTTCACCCATATAGCTTTCTTTATTGTTCTTGAACACATCGGCACACTCCTCTCCCAGACACCCATAGAGCTTGCTCCCTAATCATGTTCCAAGTTTTTGCTCAAATGTCCCCTGCTCAATGACCACACTATTTAAAACATTACTCCTTAATCTGGTACTTCCTATCAACCTTTACTCTCCTCTATGGCACTTGCTACTTTCTAGATTACCATATCACTTATTCATATTATGTCTGTCATTTCTCACTAGAATATAAGCTCCAGGAGGGTAGAGACTTTTGTTTGTATTGTTCATTAATGTACCTCTGGCACATAGCGAGTACTCAATAAATTGTTGACCAAATAGAAGGATAAATTGAGTGCAGGTAGGTTTGCATATTTGGAACTAGGAAGAAATTTCCATTTGGTGGCTTTAGTTTAGGAGGAAGAAGGTCATGTTATCTTGTGACTGTAAATGGGAAGTAGTAAAATGAGGGGGATAGGTTTGAGGAGAGCAGTTTGAAAACTTGCAGTGGGTGAGAAAGTTAAAGAGAGATGTAAGATTGCTTGGCTGTGCTGAGGGTTCATTCGATTTGGGTGATTGTAAGATTTTTAGTAGAATTTATCCATTCTATTCTTCAACAGTTGTCAGCAGTGTGTAGCTGCTCAGAGGTACTACAAAAGTGAACAGTCGGGTTAATCCAGACTGAACTTTTGCCAGACAGAAGCAAAGGGTTTAGGGTATAGTTCTCAATCTTGGCTGCACGTTAGTACCTATCAGTTGGAAGAACTTAATATTGATATGGTGCTGTCCTATTGGCTTTTACTCCTTTTCTAAATATAATAGTAATTTTTGTTACAGTTTCCCCATTTTTTTCCCACATACTGAATGAAAGCCTCACATTACAAATAGTTAAAATATAGACTGAAGAACAGAACCAAGTTAATTTGCTCACTACTATAATCTTAATACTTGATACAAAGAAGCTCAATGTTTGTTTGTTTTTGAATGAATGAATGATAACCACCAACAGTGGAGGATGCATGTGCCACGTGCTGCTAAATTATTCAAATAATTTATTTACTATTTACAGATAGCCCTAAACCCTATCAAGCCAATTTTAGATACGAAGAAACACAATTTCGGAGACTTTAGTAATCTACCCAAAGTCACATTACTAGTCAGTCAATGTGACGTAATATAGCCAGAGTTCTACATTATGTCATTCTGATTCCAAATCTCATGCTTTAATCACTATACTATACTGAGTTTGAGGGGAAGGCAAGGAAAAAGAAAAAAGAGACAAATGAAAATAGGTAAAATGTTCATGGAATACACCCTTATTTTTGTGACCCTTTAGAAATTCCAGCATAACCTTTTAAAGTCCCTTTTACAACTAGAGGCTTGAAGGTGTCACTTTTTGATTCTTCTTCTAACAGTAGGATCACTTTAAAATCATGGTCACTTATCATAGTGAGCTTATGGGCTGATAGTTCTTCCTCTCTATTGGTTATGTCTTTTTTTTTTTTTTTCCCCCAAGTTTTATTGGGGGATATTGGGGGACAGTGTGTTTCTCCAGGGCCCATCTGCTCCAAGTAGTCGTCCTTCAATCTAATTGGGGAGGGCACAGGTCAGCTCCAAGCCAACACCGTTTTCAATCTTTAGTTGCAAGGGCACAGCCCACCATCCCATGAGGGAATTGAACCAGCATCCTTGTTGTTGAGAGCTCGTGCTCTAACCAACAGAGCCATCTGGCTGCCCCTCCAGAAGCTCAGTGGCAGCTCCTTATCTTCAATCTAGTTGTGGAGGGTGCAGCTCACTGGCCCATGTGTGAATTGAACCAGCAACCCTGTTGTTCAGAGCTCGTGCTCTTAACTATCTGAGCCATCAGGCCGCCCTCTGTTGGTTGAAACATGGGTCTTTTGATCATTTAGAAACTTGAGTTCACTCATTAGAAAGAAAAATGGTCTGTTTAAAATGTTATACATGCATATTTATGTACATTTTCAAATGTTATCTGTTACAATAGTTTTTTATCTGTGTTAGGAATAATCCAGTTTTCCATTATATTTGTGACAGCAGGACTGGATTTATAATCCTATTGTTCTTTTAGAAAGCAAGCAGAAGTAGAACCATAACCTTTTTCCTATTGAGAATTACAATATTTTGCTACTTTTTTGTGTATATTTTTGTAGGCAAATACCCTTTCATTCAACAAATATTTACCTAACATGTTACACAGAGCTTTCATTCTGGGAGATAATAAACAAAAATATGTAACATATTCTATAGCAAACTGTGTAAGAAAAATACAGCAGGATAAGTGTGAGAGGGTAGTGGGGTACATTTGTATAGTTCTCAGAGGAAGACCTTTGTGATAGTGTGAGATTTGAACAGAGCCGTAAAGAAGAGTTTGAGCTAAGTAGGTACCAAGAGGAAGAGTATTCCTCTTGGACCGAAGGATAATGCAAAGGTCCTGAGACAGAGACATGCCTGATATATTGGAGAAAAAGGGAGGATAGAGTGGTGGGAAAAATGAGCAAGTAAAACGTCTTTGAATATGAAACCGGAGGTAATAGGGATGGGGGAAGTTTACACAGGGCCTTGGAGACTATGGTAAGAGCTTTAGCTTTTATTCTGAGTGACATGGGAAGCCACATGCAGGTTTTTAGATAAGCGTTTAGGATAAAGGTGTGGGCTGGAGATTCTGGGTTTCACTTAGCCAGAGATCTAAATGGGATTGCCGATGGGGGAGAGAACAAGTAGTTCAAGTTGTGAGATTTGAAACTTGGGGCACTCCAGCATTTAGAGGCTGGAAAATGAGGAGGAACCAGCAAGGAGACTAAGAACAGCCATTTAGGAAGGAAGAAAATCAAGAGGGAAATAGTGTGTAATCCTGGCAGGTAAGATAAAGCACTTCAGAAAGAAAAGAGTAAGTTATCAGCTCTTTCAAATACTGCTGACAGGTGAAGTAAAACAAAGTAATAAAAATTGGATTTAAGAATATGGAGGCTACTGCTGTTCCTGAGCAGTTTCAACGGAGTGTAGGTTCAAGAGAGAGGAGCAGAAGTGGAGATGAAGATTTTCTGTAGAGAAGAGCAGATCACAGCAATGGGGTAATATTTGGAGGACTTACAAGTCAAGTTTTTTTGTTTTGTTTGTTGTTTAAAGATGCTTTAAAAGCATGTTTATAAATTGACCGAAGTGATCCAGTTGCAAGTGAAACAATAAGGAAGGTGGACAATTACAAGAGTAAAATGGAACTCAAGGCAAAAGTGGCAAGTTAGGTCTTAATTTTGACATTTTAGCCATAGTTACTGGAGAATAGCAGTGTATTCAGATATAGGAAGGGTGATAGGTGCAGTGGTGAAAGGCAGAAGCTGTTACTGATTTCTGATTTCTCCTATTTTCTAGATAAGAAGATAATGACTTATGAGTGAGGAGGAGGCCTGTATAGTCAAAAAGAAAAAAATATTAAATAACTGTCTAAGAGGGCAGGGAAATTAGTCTGAGGGGGTAAGAATGCTGAGGCGTTCACTTCCGAGTTATCACTGCTGCGTGTTTTTCTTCAGCCAAGTTCAACTGCTCTGATGGAAGCATACACTGAATTAACCAGGGTTGTGATTTAGGCAGGCAAAATGCAGGAAGAGAGAAGGAAAGGATTGATGGTATTTGCAAAGGAGAATTTGTAACAACGGATAATGGAATCTAAAATAGGCAATGAGTTTTTTAAAAATGGGTATAACATATAGACGTGTCCTTTAGGAAAACTCTCTTCTCATTATTTGAAGTAGTTATGTTTTATAAAGTCACGATGAACACTGAACTGCTCCTAGGGGAAACACAGGGTTAGGTTCCTGAGAGACTCTGGTCACATTTTTGTCAACGAATCAACACATAACCTTGTTTTATGTGTTTCTATTTAGATTGATGATTTACATCAATCTAAATAGATATAAATTGTTGATTTATTGTTGATTTATATTGTTGATTTATTAACACTAAACTCATGGCCAAGAGCACTAATGATAAGCTTGAATGGAGCTTTCCTAGGACACGTTTTCTCTGCAAGGCACATCCCAGCTTTCCTGTGCTTACGAATTACCAGACAGCACTTGGGGGGTAAGGGGACGGTAGTGCTTAAGACAACATAATCACCAATAAACAGCACCAAAAAAGGTGAAAAACATGACATTATACATATTGTGAAAATCGCATTTGATTATAGTAAGCGAGGTGAAACAAGGCTGAATATCGCCTTGTTTAACCTCAGCTGAGAATGTGTCAGGCAAGTTAGATTTTTTTGCTACTCTGTGAATATCCATGAATGCTGCAAGTATTAATTTTCAGGGTTACAAATAAATTTTAGTGAGTAGTCAAACTCATGAACATGGAATCTGTGAATAATGAGGACTACACTGCCTGGAACTGTTTCCTCCATAGCTCAGTCCAGTTTGCTGCTTTTGACCAAATGATACATATCAATTTCAGCAGACATCTGATCATCAAATAAAAAATTAGTAATACATTTTGCTGCCAGTTTTCAAAGTTTCTGCATAAGATCAATATACTACTTTTTATACCCTTCTAATCGGATGTCTCCTGTCTTCAAAGTATTTGTTACAAGTGTTAGAAATTACACATAAGACTTTAGGTGGGTTTTTTTTTCTCATTTCAGTCACTGAAAGTTTTTTTCTAGTTACTGACAGCTTAAGTAGGCATTTACTAGTCCTCACAAACAGCAATAATCTTAACATGTGGCTGGTGGATGTGACAAATAAAGTTAATGTAATTTATTTTTTTCAATCAACCGTGCTTTCAGGGCCCTTTCCCCACATCATTCCATCTCTTCATTAGGTCCAGCAACATTGTGATTTGTTGGATACCAAATAAATCAGTTATTTTTGATAGTTTTTTGGAGGAGTCTTGTTTCTTCTGTTTCCTGTTTTGCTTCTTTTTTTTTTTATGTAAATAGTTGTATATTTGCTTTAAAATGTTTTTCACTAATGTTGCAAGGAGCAGAAAAAATAATTATCTGAATACCACCAACCTCAAGTAAAACTTAATTTTTTTAATATACTTGACAGTTCTTCCATCCCCATATGGCAATGTTACTATTGTGCCTGTAGTGGTCTATAAAATTCAATTTGTAGCATTTTCATTGAACACAACCTATGCCTTGATTCGCACGCCAACCCTCCAAATGAATTTCCTTTCACCAAAGGACTTCAACAAGGAAGAGGAACTAGAAGAAAACTGGGAAATAAAGAGAGGTTGGAGAGGGCACGGCTGGGCGTGGAAAATATTAAACAAGGATTAGGCGGTCCAACACTTTTTCCAAGTCACCCATCCCCCCTAAGTCTCCGGGCTCATCCAATATTTTAATTCACTGTGCGGAGCGGCGCTCCCTGCTCAGTCCAGGAACCTCCACCTTACAGCTGCGCAGGCACAAGGCCTTGTCACATTGGGCACAATATCCCTAAATCCTTCACATTCGTCTTTGCTGGCTTCCGGAGCTGTGACTTACTTCTAAAATGCCGCCGCGCGGGCTCCAAACAGCCCTTGCCCGTCGCAGGTCGGTGGCGCCTTAAGCGTCCAGTTTGAGGCCGGTGTCCAGGCCCGGGTTCCGCCTCCCGAGAGCCGGCCTGAGGGAGCAGTCGCGCGCTCCCCACCTGCCTGAGGGCAGCTTCCGTCGCTGCTCACAGAGGAAGCTCCACGGTAACCATCTGCCTGCCGGTCGCCTAACCAGAGGTTTTGCGACCACCCCGCCCGAGCCCGAAGGGGCGGGGGCCGGCGGCCGGAGCGCTCCCCCCAGGGCACCCTACCCCACCCCCGCCCACGCCGCGGCGCACGCGCAGCAGCCGCAGCCTCCCTTATTTAGTCCGAGATGGCTTCTCTCGCGCCCCACCGTCCTCCTCCCGAAGGCGGCTCCCTCCCGGCGCACCCCGGGGCCCCTGGGACCAGCCTCGAACGGGTTCCCAGGCAGGACTCTCCCTAAACTGGAACGGCGGTGGCCGGACGTGAGCGTGAAGAAAAGCAGCGATAACCGGAAAGAGCTGACGGGTCGCGAGGCCGGGAGCCAGGCCTCAGAGGAAGAGGAAGGCCGGGGCGAGCCGAGGTTTGCCGAAGGCGGCGTTCCGGAGCTGCGCGGGGCGGGGAGGAAGACCGAGGGTGTGAGAGGAGGGGCGCGGCGGAAACTGCCGAGGTTTGCCGAAGGCCGCAGCCTCCGAGTTGCCCGGATGTAGTTGGTGGAGCGGCAGCGGCGGCACCAGCGGCGGCGGCGGCGGCAGGAGGAGGAGAAGGGCTAGGCAGCGGCGGCGGCGGGGGGAGGAGGGGAGGAGGCGGCGGAGCAAGAGGAGGAGAAGGCGGAGGAGGCAGTCGCTCTCCGCGGGGCTGGTCCGGGCGCGTCTTCTTGCCCCCCTCCCCCCGGTTCGCCGCTGCCGCCGTATAGTTGGCGCCGCTGCCCGGACTGAGAGTGAGCGTGGTGTGGACGGAGGGAGATGGCCCGGGAGCGCCGGCGCCAGTAACGGGGAGGTGCTGAGAGTCGCCGAGGGCGCGCCGGGCCCTGGTGCCGGTGCTGCCGCCCTCCCGCCCGCCGCCTGCGCGCCCGCCTGCCCGCCTCTCGCGGCCACTCTCCCCCCTCCCCCGACACACACTCACAGGCCGGGCATTGATGGTAATGTATGCGAGGAAACAGCAGAGACTCAGTGATGGGTAAATTGGCTTTTCGTTTCGGGCCGGGCCGCGGCGGGGGCGGGGGGCGGCGGCGGCAGCGGCGGCGGCAGCGGCGGCGGGGGGGCTGTTCCTCCTTATCTGCTGGCTGAGCCGCCATTTTTGTTGTTAACCCTGATCCGGATCGGGCTGGGGAGGAGGAGCGGCCGCGCGAGCAGGCGAAGCCCGAGTGAGTGGGGAGGGAGCGAAGGGCCGGTTCGCGGCGTTTCGCCCTCGTTACCGCCTTTAAGCGGCGAGTGTCTTGTGTGCGGGCTCAGTGCCGCTTCGTTTGGTAGGTTCCCCGCGGGGAGGGGCGCTGGGGGGGCACCCGTTTTCTTCACCCCCGAAATGTTTCATGTCGTTGTCTCTCTTCCTGTTTTTCAGCTGTCACGACCGGAGGGGGGACTCGCAGCCTTACCAGGTACCAGCCGAGACCGGGGTGGAGGGGTGGATGGGGGACGGAGGGGGAAGGGAGGACCTGCTGCTACTCGAGCGCAGGCTTCAGAAGTCGCTGCAGGCCCTTTGGTGCAACAAACCCGAAACAAGCACCACGGGTCCCCTTAAAATGTTCTGTTTGGGTCCATTAGCGCTCCCCAACAAGGTTTAGTTACTTATTTTGACAGGTGACTGGTGGAAGGTCAGTTGTGTTAGGAAAAAATCATTCTCAGCCAGGAAGGACCTGACTCGATTATTTGGGTGTCTAAAGAATCGATAGGGTGAGGTGACAGGTGATTTCTGAACCGTATTTATTGTATTGGGGAACTAAAAGTTAAAGTATTAAAATTAGATGAAAGGTTTAGGAAGAAACAACTAGTTGATTTGCAATTCTTAAGTGTGTTGTAAACCACTATCCCTTCTCAATTGTTTTTGTGCAAATAATTGTCTTACTAGTGAAATATAGTGGATTTGCTTCTGTAGGAATTGAGATCTTTGGATACTTGGATAATTCAATCTTATGTAAGAGGGTTTTAGGTATTTGGGTTCCTTTTTACTGCAGTTGTTGCATGTAAAGTTTTAAAAAAATTGATACAGGTGGTGCCTCTTTTCAGGGGGGGGGAATCTCATAAGTGGTTAATTATCAGATAACCCTAGCGGTAAATACTTTCTACATCTAATTACTTTATTAGTGATTAGGAGAGCAGGTTCCTAAGCTGCTCTTTTAACTGGCTAGCATGAGTTAAAGCTCAAGTTAGAAACCCTAGGTCCCTTGATGTGTAAAACATTTTCATTATAGTTGGATATGTCAAAAATTAAACCCTAGTGAATCTGCTCCTCTAAAAAACATAATTACACATTGTAAAAGACTGGTATATCGTGGTCGTCTTAAATATGTGTTAGAATAAAACTAAACCATTATTGTGAAGGGGTTGCATTAAGTTTCGTTATGTTACGTCAGAAATATCAGCCAACATTTTTTGTATACCTTAAAATTGTTTTACTCCTGTAAGAGTAGGTAAGGTATGTTTGAAATGCTTTATTTGAATCAAAGATTGGAGAAACGGATGCTTTTTTCTGTAGGTTTGCAGAAACATGCTTAAGCTCATTATATTTGTGTCTTTGCATCAGTTGTAGAGCAGAAATAGACTACAGTAGTACTCAGTTTCTACTTTTCTTTAGGTTAAACTTTATAACTTTATTGAAAACTTTATTGAGGAATTAATGCACCAAAGTGTTTGGTTTCATGTATTTACAAGATGCTTTATAGACTGGATTTTTTTACTTTTTTCGATTTATTTTTTTTTTACATGGTATTATGATTTGTATCAGGAGTCTTATAATAATTTATGTTTGTAGGTCTTGTCTGAATACCTTAAATGCACAACTGAAAATGGAAATTTTAATTTTATTGATATAAATTCATAAAACTTCATGAAGTTAAAAAGCCAGATTTTACGATAAAATTAATTTAGGAAGCAACGTTTAAAGTTTCAACTTTTTCTCTTTTTTGGGGGGGTGATGTTTTACAGGCACTTAAGTATTCATCGAAGAGTCACCCCAGTAGCGGTGATCACAGACATGAGAAAATGCGAGACGCCGCAGATCCTTCACCACCAAATAAAATGTTGCGGAGATCTGATAGTCCTGAAAACAAATATAGTGACGGCACAGGTCACAGTAAGGCCAAAAATGTGCATATTCACAGAGTTAGAGAGAGGGATGGTGGTGAGTAGCTTTTTTGTTGAAACTTTAAAAATACTTTTATTTTTAATAATAGCTTTGTATAAAACAGTAGGTGGCAATAACATTTCTAGCGTGTGGATGTTGCCATATAATTATGTCATCAAAATATTTTATTTCTGTCAATTTACTTGATTCCTGAAGAAGTTATTGTATAAATAAGATGCTGACCTGAGCATCTAAAAATGGACTCCCCAACGGCTGATAATAGAATGCATTTATGAATATAATCTACCCAATGCTTTAATAATGATGAGAGACACGCAGGACATTTTTCTAAGAAAGAAACTTGCACCTTTTCAAGTAAAGATTTTAGTTTATTTGGCTTAATTTATTTTGAGATCCATGTTGCAGCTCAAATTTACTTTTTAAGGGCCTCATCCTGTTGCTAAATTATGAATTTAAAACAGTAGGTATTTTGAGACAGTGTACAGGTTAAAAAAACTAAGTTTTTTTAAGTTTTGTCATGTTACGTTAGAAATAATAGCAAACATTTTTTTTTATACCTTAAAATTGTTTTACACCTGTAAAAGTAGGTAAGGTACGTTTGAAATGCTTCTCTGTGCATAATTACTGGGTTGAGGAAATTAATAATGGTTAGGAGATTGCATTGATATGGAATAATTGGTATGGGAGGAAAGTATAATTCTCTTTGGAATATAGCTATAACTCTGTGCTTCTAACTCGGTTGAACCATATTTTTGTAAGTGACAGCAGGTGAGTTTGATTATTAAAATATTAGAAAAGTTCTTAGGCAAAATTATTTAGACTACTAACATTTTTCATTTTGTGGGTAAATTTTCCATAGTGTTACGTATGGTCTGAGGTGGTACTATTATCAACCATTCTCTGTAGTGGATTTCATTTCAAATATTAGCTCTTGGAAGGCAGGTATTGTATGTACCATACTGTGCTTTATTTTGAAAATTTTGGTGACTGACAAAATAGGATGTGATACCTCATTTCCTTATAGATGAGTATCTTAGGTTCTCTTTCAGTGATTATGATCTGGTTAATCTATCATCTATCCCCAGATTCAGGAAGAAGTCAGTTTAGGTGCTCTAGGAAACTTGATGGAAATGCTTTCATACACTTACAGTGAATCATGCTTGATAAATTCTTTTACAGGTGAAATAATCCCAAAACATTCCGTTGCTTATTCATTCAACAAACAGTGGGCATCCACTGTGTGCCAACAATTGTGTGATATTCCTGGAAGTAAAGATAAGATGTCACCCTGGCCTTGAAGCTATTCAAGCTTTTGACTCTTGAGAGTTAGTGGTGGTGTAACTGCTTACTTTTTCTTTACTCCTTTTTTCATTGTGATTTTAATTTTACTTCCTATGTGAATTTGATACCTCTTGTAGGCTTTTAGTTTCCTTTTTATTTGCATCTGCTTCCTGATGTTTCTTTAGCTCCATTTGTAAGAAATTTCTTTATTATTTTTCTGATCTAGTCATTTGCTGAGTTAGGCCTTACTTTCTAACTGCTGTTTAGCTGCTTGCCTGTCTTCCTGTGGATCCTAATACTATAACTCCATCCCTGTTCGTACTATCTCTAATATACCTGCCGTATTTCTTCACACTATGTAGGAATAATAACAAATATCATAAAATGTGAGATTTCTGGAGTTCAGAGTGTATCTTTGATAATTCTGTCTTTTAAAGATATAAAGTGATTCTTCTCATTTAATACTTAGGTATTTAGTCATTATAGTTTAACTACAGTTTTATTAATATGAGGTTCAAACTAAGCTTTTAAAAGTGCATACGTATGATTTTATTATAGGCATTTGTATAGCCTTAGAATTTTACCTTTAAATATGAATTCAAATAAATATAAATATTCATATACATACATACGTGTATATACATGTAAAGTCAGTTATTGTCCAAAGTCAAATGCAGGTGAGTTGGATTATCTGTGTGCTTTGTGTGTATAAGTAGCAACTTAATATAAAACAGGTTACTGTTGAACTAATTTCAAATTTGTTATTTTTTTCGTTTAGGATTTAAAAAAATCTAATGACTTTCTTTAGTAAATATCTAATAAGTGCCTGCGTGCTATGATTTGTAACTTGCATTTTACAAAGCAAGTTAAACAAATGTGGAACTTGTAAGATGTGTGTGTTTTTTTCAGTAGTTACTAGATTTCTTTCATGGCACCGTGGATTTCCTTGAAAAATGACAGCTTAGAAGTAATATATAAAAAAAGCTTTTAAGGTATGTTATAAAAACTTAGAAAGTAGGGATTGAGAAGGATTGTCACTCCAAGAAATCTTTAAAGAAAGACTTAATGTAACATAGTATGTACAATTTAAAAAGTGAGAGATTTTTATTTTTTAGATTTATTAAAGGGAATGTAGATTTTTCCATTGTGAATTAAGGGGAGTTATGTGAGGTATAACTTAAAATGTTATTTAACTTGGTGAAACAAATTATTTTTCTGTATTCTATGATCCATCTGCAAGTCATATAATCTTTTGTTTAAAAATAACCAAAAGCAAGAATCTTAAGATACAATCATGAGATTTGGTTTTTATAGCTTAGACATGTTTTTTAAAGGTGCAACTGACATCCAAACCTCAGAAGAGTGAGCATACAGTACATGTTGAATTTATGTTTTATGGATTTTTAATTTTATCCATTTGGTTTAAATACTTTTTTCTTGAGGGCTAGTTCTAATGATTAGTTTACTAAGTAACTTTAAGAATGATGATAGTACAAATGAGTTGAGGAATGAGGGGTGTCTTTGCCAGGGATTCTGTAAAGCTGTTCCAGAAAACTTCAACCTCTTGGGGATCGTTCCATTTTTCTCATCATCCATCTCAGAATTGACTGAAATTATTATGATATATTTGGAATACTTGTTAGAAACATCTTTTTAGGAGCGGTAGCTCAGTTGGTTAGTTCAAAAATATTCTTATTGGTTTCCTGATTTGTGGGACTTTAGTGAATTTGCATAGCTCTTTAGTTAGCATTCAAATATTTTTGATTGCAAAGGAAAATTGCTATGGTTTGGGTACCCATGGTTTCTAAAGATTTTAAAGTTTTTAGCTGCACAGTGAAAGTTTTATCTTGTCATTTAGCCATATCTGGAGAAGTTTGGAAATACATTTTTATCTGATTTTCAAACACGTTGCTATAATTAACATTTGAAGGAATTGTTCAGTAGGGATCATTTGGGGGATAATTGGTGTTTCATAATTTTTAAAAGATAACTTAGTAATGTTTGAATCTTTTCACATTGGATAATAATAACTAGGTTTTGAATAAAATGAGATCTGCTTCGCATTTGTAATGTTAAAGAGTGCTATAAAAATGAACAGTCTCATTTGATCCTCATTTTGACCTTGGAAGGTAGATAGAACAGGTAGCGTCCCTGTTTTAGTTTTACAAACAAGGGAAAATACCATAAAGTCTTTTTTTACTTGTATAAAATTGAACAAATAGTGACAGCTGAGTTTAGGAATTAGTCCTTTCTACTCTGGTAAATTGTATACACTGTCAGAGATGAAACATTAGGCATATTGAAAGCTTACTTGGTGTGTGTTTACTACAGCACAAATTAAAGGTGCTTTTGTTTGTATCCTCTTAATGGTTTCAACCAACTTCCTCCAGTGGTAACGTCTCACCTAATTATAGTACAGTTTCAAAGCCAGGGAATTGACATTGGTGCAATGTATATGTGTAGTTCTAGACCAAGTTATCACATGTCAGTGGTTTACTCTTAAAAATAAGTTTTAGCATGAAAGTTTGTCAGATGTTTTACAAGGAAGGAGACTCGTTTTCAAAGCAACTTGGAAATTTCATACATAATCTAAAAGTTACTAAAAATTTGGATTTCACTAACACTGATTAATATTAAATATTTTCTGTTTATGGACAGATAAATATTACCTATTTTTATTAATCCGTGCTTTATAGGAAGATAGTAACCTCGCCAAATATGTTTGCGTTGGATTTCCATAGGTCAGTGAAAAGATCACAAGAAACAGGTATTCCATTTCAATAGAAACAATAAGGTTGGCAGATTGGCATTCTCAATATTTCAGCTCTTTAGTATTTTTTCCTTATTTTTAGAAGATACATGTGCTCTAAATATTTGTGCATGTATTTGAACACATTCATCATTTGTCTTAGTGATCAAATTTTAACATTTGTTATTTTTAAAGGTGGTTATTATGTATTGTTTACGACCTAATTTTTATTAATATTTCACAATCAGAAAAATTTGGAATGGTTGACTTTGATCTTAAAGCAGCCTTAATTGAACTGTTAGTTGTGCAAGATGTATTTGAAGTTCTTGGTGTAGCATACTTAGGATTTTTGGTCCATAATTCACAGAAAATTGATATATTCTAGATTGCCTCTCTGTTAAACATCTGTTTATTGTTTTATTCTGTTATGTAGAGTAGTTTTGGTGTATGTAATGTATCATTTTGTTACGATGATGGAAAGGGTGAAGATCCAGTGATCCGCATCTTTATGGGGATTCTGTAAGTAAGACTAAATCTATAACTGGATTTTGGTTCTGGGACTTTATAGTAAGTACTAGAGGTACTATTTGTCAGTTGTGTCAAAAGCAATTATTTGGGGCTTGAAAATAGATTTTATGAAGAGTCTATTTTTTATGATGTATATGATGCTTCATAATTTTCAAAGCCTTTTAACATTGTTTCTCATCTGATCCTCTACAACCCTTTGAAATAGGTTAATTGGATTATTCCTGTTTTGCTGATGAGAATATATAATCCAATGAAAGTATTCAGCTTACTATTGTTGAAACTGGAAATAGGTCTGTGCTGTACTTAAAAGCTTATCTTTACCTTCAGATTATGCTCCAAGTGTAACCACTTCACAGGACTTAAAATACAACCATTGTAGTTCTGGTGACCACCTCTTTTACCTGGATTCTGCAAGAGCCTCCTGAATGGTGTCCCTGCATCCTTTCTGTTTCACCCAGTTTTTTCTTCACACAGTAGCCAGTGTGAAATGCCAGGCAGCTCTCATCACTCTCATGCTCAGAACCCTCCAGTGACTATTACTTATCAAGGACTATAAAAGACCCTGTGTAATCTGGTGTCTGGGTGTTTCTTCAGCCTCTTCACTGACCACTCTTCCCCTTGTTTGTGCTGCTCTGTCCACACTTGCCCTACAGGAAGAAGTTTGCTCTTGTCTCAAAGGTGCTGCACATTATTCTCCTTTCTGAGAAGTTTATCTTTATGTCCTGGTGTACTCACTTCAGTAATGTGTCTGCTTAAATGTCACCCTCTCACAGGCCTTCCCTACCCTTGGTCACTCTGAAATAGCCATCACCATCATTGTTTATCCTTTCCACTGCTTTATTCCTTCCTTGTACTTAATGTGACTTGATGTTACTTAGTCATTGTGCTATCATGTGACATGTGTGTTCCTAAAAGTTACCATGCTATGCAAAATTGCACCACAGGATTTACGGGGAAAATGTTTTGAGGAACAATATTCAAACACATTGTCAGTGACATGTTAAAAAGAGAGGAATCTGACAGAAATCGTAGCATAACGTTAAGTGATTGAGTACATTAATGATACAATAAATAATGGTCTTTTTCTTGACAAAGACCTGAATTAGGCTTGTGGAAGTGGGCATCTTCTGGAAGGATTGCAGCTTGTTAAGTTATAAAGTGATGGAAGGAGGGTTTTTTGAAATAAGCGTCTGAAAGTTGTAACACCAGTTGTGGATGGATCTGACTCATAAGTCATACGACGGACTGGGTAGCTGACAGATGTTTGAGGTGTGTGTATTTGTGCTTTGTGAATTCCTGTGTAGCTTGGTTCAGCTAGGTGCAGCTAGTGTTTCACAGGTGAAATTGCTCATAAGTAAGTGGGAAATTTGTGTAGTGCTCAAATAGTTTCCTGGTACATCAGTAGCACTCAAATGTAGCATTCTCAGGTGGCCGGTTAGCTCAATTGGTTAGAATGTGGAGCTGATAACACCAGGGATGCCGGTTCGATACCCACATGGGCCACTGCGAGCTGTATCCTCCTTAAAAAAAAAAAAAAAATTGAGCATTTTCAAAACAAGTGTTATAGCAGAACTGACTGTATTTTAGTTAATTTCCTTGTCTTTGTATAAACTCCACCAGAACAGAGAGTGAGTTTGTTAACGATTTTATCCCCTTGTGTCACTGTTGCCTGAAACAGTATCTGACACCTTATAATGCTTCTGTATATGGGTAGACAAAAGAATATTGGGATTGTCATGATTTAAGGGAAATGAAATTGCAGTGGCGCTCAGAATTGAATGGTTACACTAATCACCTGGAGATCTTGTTAAAATGCATATTCTAGTTCAGCAGTTCTGGGGTAGGGCCCAAGAGTCTGCCTTTTTAACAGGATCCCAGATGGTGCCCGTGTTGTTGGCTGCATCTGAGTAATAAGGTTCCAGAAGAGCACTGTCCAGTGGAAATATAATATGGGCCACAAATGCAAATCACATGTAGTTTTCTAGTAGCCATAGTGAAGTAAAAGTGAACTGAAATTAGTTTTAGTATATTTTATATAATCTAATATATCTAAGATATTTCAACATGTACTTGATAATTAAAAAACGTAAGATTCTTTACAATTATGTTGTGCAATATCTTTGAAATCCATTGTTTTACACTTACAGCATATTTCAGCTTGTATTAGCCACATTTCATAGGCTTACTGGGCATTGTGGTTAGTGGCTACTGAATTAGTCGGACAGCACAGTTATGGAGAATATGATCACCCTGTTTGGTCTAGCTTTAGGCATATTCTTATATCTGAAGAATAATTTTTTTCTGAAATACTGTGACAGTAAATTAATAGGTTTACTCTTCTATGACTGATGAAGAATTAGTGTCAGGTCAGCAGCTCTAGGTCTCTAGGAAGGAAAATACTGGGAGTCTAGCAAGTGAGCTCCATGAAGGACTGCAGGGCAATTTTAACTTGGAACCTGCTCGTACCCAGGATTTTGCAGTGCAGGGATTTTTAGAATAGATGTAAGGTTTCAGAAACCAAAACACATGTTCAGGGTAATTTCCTCAAATTTGGCTGCTTATTAGAATCAATCTGAGAAGCTTTTAAAGCTATAAGTGCCCTGACTCCATCTGAATTACCATGAATCAGCAATAAGGGATAGAGCCTCGAAAACTGAATTTTTAAATAAACACTGGATTCATTTAGATATTTATAGACTGCAAATCTAGGAAGAACACTCATGAGGCACTCTGAACTGGACATTACGGAACATGAGTTTTATCATTAGGAATCTAGGAGTAGAGTGGTTGGGTGTGTGTGTTTTAAAGAATTTTCTTGTCATCTTTCCTGATTCACAGATAGTAATACAATTTGTATGCATTAAATATTAAAATTAAACATTAAATAGCTAACTTAGTATCTTTTGGCAAGGACAACTAATACCCCAGAGTAAAACTAGTGCCAGACAGTAGAGCAGTTTCTAACCATATCAGCAACTGGACAGGGCAGTAAGATATATTTGGGTAGTATCTGGAGCGACCACTATTGCTTTAGGTAAAAGTCTTTGGCACTCCATATTCTTCTCCTCCCCTGCCACCCAGCCTCTCAGTCCTGTGCCAGCCAGCCGTCTTGAGACAGCTAAGTGGTAAACTACAGTTAGCTTTATGTCTGAAAAATAGCCTTCACCTGAGTTGTTATACTTAGCCTAATTTCAGGTGTTAGCAAAGTTTTCTTGAACCGACCCTTAGGAGTAATTTTGCATTTTTAAAGAAACTTACGATGTGTGGTTGATGTATATACATAGGTCTAATCTTTTGGTTTAAATTTGATTACTTCTGAATTGTGTGACTGTATACCAGAAGAGCATGGCATAATGTTGGCATCTTCTGAAAGTTCTGACCTGTACTATATTCACAGAAGTAGTCCTTTTCTGGTAGTCAAAAAGCAATACTAGTAAAATATATTAATTTGGAATATTTTGGCTTGGATGAGGAGAGGATCGTGATCAAGTGTTTCTGCATTTAATGATTTGTGAAGAATAATTTTGCAGACTCAACTTCATAAAAATGTGTGCTGATCATGAAAACATTCATTGTAATAGGGAAAAACTAGGGAAGTTGGAACACAGTATGTGATAGGCTATTAGAAGCAGTGTTCTTGACTGCCTGCAGCCTTCTCTGATGATTTGGTCAGGTTTCTGTTCCTGCTGCTTATTGGCTCCATATCAGGGTTTTAAAGCATTCATCTTTAATACTGTATGCGTAGATATCTCAGTCTCATTTACCATGGGACCTTTAAATTACAAAGAATGAAGGGTTAGGTCATAAAGCTGTACTTTCTAAAACTGTATATTTCTGACTATATATTTTGGTGTAATTACGATAGTTCCTTTTTTATGTAACTATTAAATGTCAGTGTTGATTATTTTGGAAAAGGAGAACAAAGTACTTAACCCCTCAAATCTCCCCTTTAATTTGATTTGGGCTGGTTTTATTTGTTATAACCTTGACAAGGAGTGGGTGAGTCCTTGATACTGACTCTCATAATTTAGGAATGTTCTTGATTTGGGGGAAGAACAGTTTTCAAAATACAGTACTCATTTTAATATTCAAATGTTAAACTGTTATTTTTAGAGCAAACATAGGGAATTTGAAAAGTTATTTTACTGTATTTTCATCTGTGTAGTGCATGGAAAGATTCAAGTCTAGCCAGTCTAGAGCAGAACTCTACTGGGTGCTATTATTCTAACTGTTAAATTTAATTTGACTTTGTCAGCACCACGTTAGTAGCACAGTTGGGGGATTAACTACTTTTTTCCCATTATGCCCTTGCACATTGGCACATTATACATTTAGGCTTTGAAACTGTCCTTTTGTGTGCTGATTTGGCATACATTAGCTAACATTTGGTTATATAAAACCATATGTTATTAGCACTGTTTAAAGTACTATAGATTTGAAGTGATTAGAATTTGGATTAAGATGGTAGAAGTAGAATTTAAAGAAGATTGCATTCGATAAGAATATTTTGAGGGAAAGATAGATTCTGGTGTCCAAATGGTTAGAAATACTGAAGACCTTACGTCTGAACCTAATGTGCTGGGAGACTCCAAGAAAAATGGTGGGGAGGGGGCCTAGGTAGTTTGATTTTTGGACTAGTGGTTGTCATTGGGTGACCTCTTTATTGGTGTTTTCATCTTGTTTGAAATTTTGATACTGTGTTTCCCCGAAAATAAGACCTAGCCGGACCATCAGCTCTAATGCATCTTTTGGAACAAAAATTAATATAAGACCCGGTCTTATTTTAATATAAGATCAGGTCTTGGGTCTTATATTAATTTTTGCTCCAAAAAATGCATTAGAGCTGATGGTCTGGCTAGGTCTTATTTTTGGGGAAACATGGTATGGTTCACTAATGTGGAAATTTCTGATTTCTATTTTGATAATGTAGAGTCATTTGAGTTAAAAACTGGACATTTTTACAGGAAGCGGAGTACAGCATTAGGAATAGAGACAGTGGAAATGTAATGGCTCTGTGCGATGTCAGAGGGATAGTGGATGTCAGTCTTATTTGTGGAGGGTTCACACAGTGTGAGGGATATAAATGATAAATGTCTAAGTATTGCTTTGTCTTGTGCACCTGAAACTAATAAAATTATATTTAAAAAAAAACTGTATACATTTTCTACTTTAAAACAGAAAGGTTTACTTAATTTTTGTAAATAATACCAGTAGGAATGTATCCAAAGAGAACGTTTTTTATAACAATGAAAGCATAGTTCAAGGTAGTCATTTTATGTAGTTCTTGGTAATTGCATGTTATATTGCTTTATTAAAATTACAAGGGCAATATTTATGAAAAATAGAATGTACATTTCTGCTGCAGCTTCTCACTGTAGTTATGTATTGGATTAAGTCATATGAAATTGCTGTTTTTGTAGTTAAAAGAATTCATATTCAACCTAGATTACAGATTTATAGCATATTCTTGTTGGGTCAAGTCCTCTTGTTTTTGGAAAACATCTAGGATGTACTTAAATTTATTTTCTCACTGGGGTAATTTTTTTTTTTTTCTGACTTAGGTTTATTGCCAAAGATGGGCATTCAAATAATGTTCATTGTATTGATAATGGACATCTTTGTTCCGCATTTTAATGGCATACCTCTAGAGTTTCACCTTTAAGAATGCTTTTAGTTTTCTGGTAGATACTTTACAAGTTAAGGCAATTTTCTTCCTAGTTTGCCAAGGGTATCCAGAATAGATGTTGAATCTCATGCTTTCTCCTAACTGTTAAGAGAGATGATCATACGCCTTTTCTTCACTTTATTGATATAATAAATTATAATAGGTTTTTTAATGTTTAAATATTTTTAACGTTGAAAAAACCCTGGTTTTAGTCATAGTATATGTGGTTTTTGTGTGCTGACATTTTATTTAGCTTTTTTTTTTTGCCTTTATGTCCCTAAATAAGAAGCACTATTTAGAAAGATTTCTTCTGTGCCCAGAAACAGTTTGAATAATAAGGAATTATCTATTTTTGAAAGCTGTGTTTAAATCTGTAAAACTGTTGTTGCCTTATTGTGTGGTAGAACTTTGGCTCTTTTCCCGTTTTTCCTATGGTTATTGATTTCTTCTCCCTACCTCCTTTAATATTTTATTAGAAAGTTTATTGATACAAAGTTCAAAATTTACATTTAAATCTGTCATCAGTTTGATTCTTATTTTGTATTAATGTTGTACCCTCCACCGCTTTTTGAGAATCAGACTTAACCAAAGACTCATTTCCTGTATTTTTTTTTTTTTTTTAACAGGACTTTATTGGGGAACAGTGTGTACTTCCAGGACTTTTTTCCAAGTCAAGTTGTTGTCCTTTCAGTCTTAGTTGTGGAGGGCGCAGCTCATCTCCAGGTCCAGTTGCCATTGCTAGTTGCAGGGGGCACAGCCCACCATCCCTTGCGGTAGTCGAACTGGCAACCTTGTGGTTGAGAGGACAAGCTCCAACCAACTGAGCCATCCGCGAGCTCAGCGGCAGCTCAACTGAAGGTGCTGTGTTCAGTCTTCGTTGCAGGGGGTGCTGCCCACCATCCCTTGTGGGACTCAAGGAATTGAACTGGCAACCTTGTAGTTGAGAATCCACTGGCCCATGTGGGGATTGAACCGGCGACATTGGTATTAGCACAGGGCTCTAACCAACTGAGCTAACCGGCCACCCCTATTTTTAAGTTTTTATTGGGTTCTTCTTTGGCCCTAATACTTAGTTTATTGTGATTCTTTGTTGTTTATTGAAAACATTTTCTGGAAATAATTTAAAGTTTATTATTATTCATTGTTGCAGGTGGGAAGGATGGTATCAAACCTTATTTATAAAGTTCTTATTTATAAAGGTAGCTTATCCGTTATAGTGTATCTCTTAACTTTCCTGGGCTCTCCCATACAACTTGAGAGCATTTAGAATTTTTTCTTTATCCTAAGATCTAACACTTTACCAGTCTCTCATTGTGTGATCTTTTTTTCAGAATACATTGTACTCTGAGGAGAATCCCTTAGCATGTTCTTCACACTATTTATATTTTAAGCTATGTTCATTTCATCCACCTATTGAAAGCTCTATTTTGGACAATCTAGTACTTTTAACTTTTATTATGTCTTGTAATTTTATGAATCCAATTTGATAGAAATAGTCTGAGAATTTAAATTATATATATATATGTTTTTCATGTCAAATGTTTCATCAGAAAGTTTTCTGTTTGAGTTTGGTGCATCTCTTTCATGTTATTGGGTTCCTGGGATGTTTGCTGTTTGTAATTGCTCGTATTTGGGAATGAGAGTCTAAGCTGCTTTGCAGTAGAATGTTGATGTGGTTTTAAATGAGCTGTACATTATGGTAGCCACTAGCCACATCTGCCTATTGAACATTTGAAATGTGGCCAGTGCAACTAAGAAACTCAAGTTTTAATCTTACTTAAATTTAGCCCATTGCTGTTAATGCTTTTCACTATTGCGATTTCTTTTTGCAGTTGCTAATCTCTTGGTTACCACTGAAAACCTTTCAGTACTAATTTTACTTGACGTAAGTCCTTTCAAGTGCTTTGTCATTTGTTGTTGATAGGTTTTTGATTTTTCATAACTTTAGTTTTCTTTACTGTGCTATTGTTTTAATCCCATTCCTGAGCACTGAGTCTCATATAGCTGCACTGAAAAGTTAGTATTCTGTCCTTGTTGCTCCTCATTCTGCAAACCCTATCCTTTGATTTTTCAGGCCCATATATCTTTTTGCTTATTGGGCATGTTTCATATGGTGGGTGGTCCATAGGTACCTTCCTAAAATCTATTTCTAACTTGAGTATTCCCTTTGCGGGTTAATGCTGGGAAAGTCATACTTGATGGGTTTTTCCCTTTTCTCCTGTGTTTGGGGGGAGTTCTAGACCTCATTGCTCTTTTCTTAACTATTGCAGTATCCTTTTAATAGATTATTGTCTCATTCTTTGTCCATTGCTGAGTTTTAGGCTATGAATTTAAACACAATCTTTTCATTAACCCTTAAAGCCTCACTTTTATGGGTCTTTATTATGTTCTGTTGGCAACATAATTGTCCAAATATATGAGTTTTCCTCCCTACTTTCCCATGTTTATCTGGGAAATCTCCGTCTCGTGTACATAGAGGACGTTGAAATGAAAACAGTTATGTTTATGCTGGAAAGCAAGCATCTCAGAATAGATTTCTGCTTGTAAATATAGCTTGAAGATTTGAATAATTTAAAATCTCTGAGTCACCATTGCCGAGAGTCCAAACATCTCTCTTTTCTTAACTACGTTCTCTTCCTATACTGCAATTATGTAAAACCACTTACCCAGTCCTAGAATACCAAATGATGTTGTCCTTTTGTGTTTTCATAACCAAAACTGTCCTCCCACTTCTACCCTATTTTTTTTCTTGGCAAACCTCTTAATCCTTTAAGACCTCAGTTCTTTATTGTGTGATGCCTTCCTTGAACCTATTTCTGTTACAACTCTTTTACAGCGAATTGTAATTATTTACATATGTGGTTTGCCTGCTCTACTGTGAGCTTTTAGAAGGCAGAGACTATGTTTTAATTTTTATTGTACCAGGGCTTGGCATATAAACGTAGGTGCTCAGTAATGTTAAATTAATGTCTTATATGCCATTATAAATATCTAGTACATGTCAAAAACAGGTGAGTGGTAGTAGCCTTCAGAGAATTAATTGGTTTCAATTGAAAGTTAATTTTTCAGGTACAGTAAAGAGTAAAATAATTTACTATTCTAGAATTCCTAAAATAGTTTAAGTTGCTTTTGTACTACTTATGAAGGAAGCAAATAGTTTATGCAGACTTTTAGGGAGAACAGTATAAACTTTTTTTAAAAATTGTGTACATAATTGATATGTTAATTCCAACACATTATTACCAATCCCTTAAGTGGTCTTGATAGTTAGACTAGTAGATGTTGCTTTGTTATAATCCTATAAAATATTATATGTAATTTAAATAATAGAATGACATTTAAAATTCTACAGCCTTCTTTAGTAATTTTGACTGCTCCTTTCCTAAATCATTTTTTCTGAAATTGTCTTAAATCTATGCCCCACTAGTTAATGAGATTTTTTATAGTTTTACTTTCTATAAGCCTGAAATATCACTGGAAGCAAATAGTATATTAGGCAGAATAATCGGTTGGGTTTTTGAGTTTTTTGTTTTGTTTTTGAATAGTCAATAAGGCTTTTCAAGCTTATTGAAATTAAGAATTTCCCCAGAAATGGGGTGCTCCATTTTCTTTACCCTTGAGAATCACTGCACTAATTATTTTTAGTAATTCATTGTTCCTAAAAGTGACTAAAGTATAACTGAAGATAAATTGTATCAGGAAAAAAAGAAGGCAACAATAACATGGCATATTTGATAGCTCTTGAACTTGTCCATTTTGACAATAAAACCATAACTTTTAAAAGTAAACTCATTGAAAGACTTTAAACTGTTTCTACTATGCAGTGGCCCTTTTGAAGCCTTTGGGGTTGAATTCACATCTTGTTGAAAATTTGAGAGCTACAGTAACAGATTGTTGTTTCTTTTCAATCTCATTTTGGTTTTGATCTGAAACAATATTAGCCAATTTTCCTTCTATATTTATTTGAGTTTCCATTGAATTATGTATTATTTTTAATAGTCAAACCCATCTTCAATGATTAAAACATTAGCTTAAGACATTTGAGTGAATAGATTACAGGCTCTGTAGTGGTTTCTAAAGAGGAGTAATACATGTTTTGAGAATTGACATCATCGGAGACTTCTTAAGGTGAATGCTTTGCAGGTTGGTATTTACTTTTCTGTATGAGTATTCTAATGTTTATTTTTAAAAAAAATCATTACATTATTTGTCACCTTTCTAATTTTTTCTCAGTGTTTATTCAGGATATGTGTGGTTTTTAAAAAGCTATCTGCTGGCTTTAAAAAAAAGCATGACTGTATTTTTGTAGATGTAGGAACACTGCATTGTATTACGGATTTTCCTCTAGGCTCATAATTGATCAAGTCAGGTGGGAAAAGTTGAATGGTATTTAGGTTTGGTTTGCTAGCCCTGTCTCTTCTTTATGAGTGTGTTACGTGCCTTGAGTCAGCTCCGACTCCTGGCAACACTGTGAGTCCTGTCCTCAGAGCCTTATGCAGTGCCTGCAGACTCCTGCCTGTGGCTTCTTTTATGAAGTCAATCCATCCTATATTTGTCTTCCTCTTTTCCTACTGCCTTCTGTTTTTCCCAGCATTACTGTCTTTTCCAAAGAGCCCTGCCTTTTCATGATGTACCTGAAGTAGGACAACTTTAGTTTTGTCTTTTTGCTTCCAGTGATATTTCAGGCTTAATTTGCTCTCAGACCCACTTGTTCATCTTTCTGGCAGTCCAGGGTATCTGTACAGCTCTCCTCTAACACCATATTTGAAATGAATCCATTTTTTCCTTTTAGACTTCTTCAGTGTCCAACTTTTGTATCCCTACATAGTAATTGGAAATACGAGGTATGGATGACCTTAGCCTTGGTGTCTAATGTAATCTTTCATAATTCTTCCATTGCTGCCCTTTTGAGTTTTAGCCTTCTCTGTAGGCTCCATTTTACTTGACTGAACCAAGGTAAGCAAAATCGTTTTTAACAAGATGTTTAAATGGTAATCCTGCTTTGGCACTTACTTTTAATTTCATCACAAGTAGTTTCAAGTCATTGTTACTTTTTGCCAGTAAGATGGTGTCATCTGCGTATTTTATCCAATTTCACCAATTTTCACTCCTTCCTCTTAAGTCTAGCCTGATTTTCCTGATGTTTTTTTACATACGGATTAAACAAAGAGGGAGATTGGATGCACCCTTATCTGGCACCTTTGCTTGTACGAAGCCATCCTGTCTCCATGTTCTGTCTTGACAGTGGCTTCCTGTCCACAGCACAGGTTACACATCGGGGCCATCGAGTGCTGAGCTGTGCGGCACGCCGCCCGTTGCTTTCAGAGCAACCCATAGCTTCTCACAGTCCACACAGAGGCTTTACTGTGGTCAATAAAACAGGCTGACTACCCTTCTGAAATTCTCTGCAGCACTCCAGTATCTCTGTAATCCTTTCAGTATCATTAAGATTGGTATCAATGGAGAAAGGCAGGGAAGCATATAGAGATCTGCTTTGTGTAGCGTGATTTTAGAAGACCCTTCTTGGTTAACTCTGGGTTTTTAATACACATGTCAAAGCAGCATGTTAAGGAACTACTACCAAATAAAATTTAAAACCTGAAAGAAAAGTTGAATCATAGAGCCACAACTCTTTGAATATTGACTATTCTAATTGTAAGAAAGTTCCTGTTTGGGTTTGGATATATGTATCTCTTAGGATGGTACCCTGCTAGAGATAGATTGTTGTTAATTTGGTAACAAGAATTACGGTGAGAAAATGTACAGTGCAAAGAGCATCAGTCTTAGATGTGGATGTTGTAGTTTTTGTTTTGCTGGTTATTAGCTTTTTGTCTATGGGCAGGTCATATATCTTCTTGGCTGCAGCTTTTTTGTTCTTCTTTTTTCCAACAGGATTGAATTGATAATTTCCAAGGTCCTTTCCACATAAATGGCTTGAGATGTGTGCGGGAGAACTTTGATTTTCGTGCTTTAATTTATGCTTTCATATGTTTGCTGTGTGTTCTACCTTTCCATAGTAACTAAATTTCTCCTTGCCAAAAGTATAGTACAGTATGTATGGCTTCTTTTGTTTGTGTGGGGACCTTTGGAATATTTCCCACCAATGTTTAGCATTTTTTTTCATTGCTATATAGAGAAGAGTAGAACAGTGTGATAGTTTTCTCTGTGCTTATTAATTTAAATTGAGAAATAGGTTGAAAATTTTCAAGATTATAAGCAGAACTAAAGTTTTTACTGTATGTACTGTATATACTGTAAAAATCAATTTTGTTTATATAAAAAGTGGTTTAGTTTGTAAGCTTGTCAGTACAGCTTCCAATTTAACTCTTCAAGTTGCCCACCAAATTCAGTGTTTATTGTTTGCTCTAAGTTGGGAAACATTCATTTTGCTTCAAAATACTGAGTAGTAAATGTTTCAAACTTAATCTATTGGTCAAATACCAGTTTCTGGTGGGTTTACTTTAAAAACATGAAAGAGATATTAATTTTATATTCCAGAATTTCTTGGGTATTCGTTGTATTTTAAATGTACAGCCTTTTCTGATTTTTACTTAATAGATAAGATACTTAGAGTATTATAAAACAAAGGCATTATGCAATTATATAGCGGGATTTAAGATTGAGGGAAGAGTCATTGCTGGTTTTAAGTTTAAAGTATGTGAGTATAGTGTAAATGTTAATACCTAAATTTGGCTATTTTTGGTGAAAGTGGAGTTTTCAAAATGCAGTTACTTAGCACGAGTTAATACTTTTTTGTACTGTATAGGTTTTTATAGCTGTGGAATGGAATGAGCACTGGTGTGGGTGAAGCACGCTCGTTGTCCACTTACTGGTTTTATGAGCTTCGATTCTCTTCCTATCATGGTTTTCTTTACTTTGCTTGGTTCTTGACTTTCTTAATACCATTATTCTCCCTTATCCCCAGTATCCACTTATGAGTCTCTTAGAGCTTGCCTCTGAAATAGCTCTTGAATGGATTCATTTTTTTCCCTAGCTCAGACCATTGTCTTTTGCCTGAATTAAAGCATACTGCCGCTTCCTTACCTCCAGATGTTCCTCACACCAGAATCACCTCTTAAGAAGAATACATTTTCTCATTCTTTATGTAAAAATCTTTGTCTTCCAGTTGCCCTTAAGATAAAGTTCAAATGTTTCTAGTGAACAGCTTGCTACATCTCTTTGTATTTTTTTAGCCCTCCTACATGCTTCAGTTCCTTAAAGATAATGAGTTGTCACACATGGGAACTGCACACATGCTGTTTCCTTCTAGAATACTATCCTCCTGCCCCTTTTACCTAGTTAATTCCTTCCTATTTTTCAGGCTTCAATTTAGAAGTTACTTCCTCTAACCTCCCAATTTCCACTCTAGGTTAGTTAGCACGTCTATTATCACATATAATCCTTTATGATGATTACATTATAATGTCCAGAACTGAGCTTCTCATGTTCCCCTCTCAAACCTGCTTTTCCCACAGCCTTCTGCATTTTGTTAAATAGAAACTGCAGCCTCCCAGTGGCACAGGCTAATAATCTGGGCCTCCTAACCGGTCTTTCTGCTTTCCTACTTTCCAGCTCTTTAGTTTATTCTCAATGCAGCAATCATATCAAGTCACTCCATTGCTCAAACGCTCTCAAATGTCCTTACAAAGGCCCACAGGCCCTATGTAATTTGTTACACCCTCCATTGTTATCTCTCTGACCTTACGTCTCTAGAGTCTATTCTTGCTGCACTTCAGTCACACAGACCTCCTTGTAGTTCCTGGAGCATTTCAGGCACATTCCTGCCTCACATCTCTATCTTTGCTCTTCCTTTTCACTGGATATCTCAGCTATTTCCTATCATTTAGGTAGTTTGACAATGATATATAAAATGGGTGACTAAGAATAACATTAAATGAATTGAATAATAATAAGGATTGCAGTGACATCTGTGGTATGCACGTTTGCACTATGGCCCTTACCCAAAGCAGCAACAGATTGTTCACGTATGCTTGGTTTCTCATAAATATTTTCTCCCGCCAGAGGACTAAATATCTAATCTTAAAGACTAAATCCAGTGCAGTTAATTAGGGTTTATAGAGGGATAGGCTTTCTTGAACAAAAAGTGAAAATACACTATAAAATATACTGCCAGCAATCTTAAGTCTTGTCAATTTGTCAGTGTTCTTTAAAACATATTACAGTATATGTCAGAGAAAACTATATTCATTATATTTTAGAGAAACATTGTTGTTTTTTCCCCCCCATGGTCAGAAACATGTACCATTGTTTTTCAAAGTGTGGGTCATGGACCACTTGTCCCAAATCACTTGGAGTGTTTAAAAATGCCACTCAGTCCCACACAAGACCAACTGATATCAGAACCTCGGTGGTGATACCTGGATTGTGCATATACTTAACATGATCCCAAAAGTCATGTTGATGCACATAAAAGTTTTGACAACCACTGCTTTGTGCTATATGAATGATAGAGTTATAATGGAGTGGAGGAAGAATTCCATGGCATGATTAGTGGCAGAAAATCTTGGATAAATTTTAAAGCTTAAAATTAATTTGAATATATTTAAAACTCAAAAGAAAAACTATAACTTAAAACATTGATGCAAAGAGAACCTGGGCCCTTTAAATCTGTAGCAGTATCCTTCATTTTTTTCCTGGCGGCAAGTAACGACATATTTTGGGGCTGAATAGGGTGGATCCATTTGGAGTTGTCAGTACTCAAGGACTTTCTAATTCTTAGTGACATTTTGTCACTTGAGGATTACACTAGAGAACATTGGGAATATTCTTTGGTTCAAACCACAGAAACATACATACGGAAACTATATTTTTACAAACCCCTGCTTTCTAGGGAAATGTCTCTTTTAGTGTTATCAAAAAAATTTGATGTTTGTTACAATAATTGTCAACTGGTTTATATTAACACTTAGTTTTTAGCCTGGATGTGAGTGGATTGTTTTGGGTTGAGGAAAGCTATGTGTTTTTCCTCCCTGCTAGTGAGAACTTTGCCATTTTAATCTATTCAGTTTTAAGATGGAGATTGTCCTAAATATTTGAGACTAGTAGTTGCATACTTTGGTTACACTTCTGACAAGTCGGCATAAGTCAAGATTATTTAATTTGAAGCAGTCTTTTTCTATTCAAAAATGGGTGTATACCCTGAGGCGTTTAGAAATTAACTTGAATACCTGTATAATAAACTAATAAACCATCTTGCCTAATTGAATGCATTTTCATGCCAGTAAAAATTGCATATTGAGGCAGTATAACAATATTATAAAACTGTATTAATGTCATACAGTATTATAATTACCTACATAAAGTATCTGAGATATAGCAAGCTCTTTCTTAGAGATAAAAATTTACCTCTGGAATTATTTTTCTTCATTTATTTCCTGCTGCCACATTACTTTTTTTCAATGCTATGTGCAGCAATCTACTCTTAGACACATAAATTATAAAAAGTTTTATGTAAACAAACCAACCTCTGTTAAGTTCACAATTTTCCATTCTTCTCTTTGGTCCTCATCATTGCACTTCATTGTGTCAAAGACTGTAATTATTGATATTAATGAAAGCCACTAAAATAATGAATTTGCTTCAGAATTATTAAAATGTGGTACACTCAAGAAGTTCAAGGAATCCCAAAGTGGGACTGTCCTGGGGAATAAAGACACTTTGCAAAAAAGTGGGACATAATTTATATACCCTGTAGCTATTTAGTTGATATAATTGGCAGACACCTAGAAGTGAAAGGTTAACCAGAAGTGAAAGGTTAGAAAATATCAGAAAATTGTAGAATGAAGACTATGTAGTATATTGGTACAAATCAAGATGAATTTGTTGATATCGTGTTTCCCGGAAAAGAAGACCGGGTCTTATATTAATTTTTGCTCCAAGTGACGCATTAGGGCTTATGTTCAGGGGATGTCATCCTGAAAAATCATGCTAGGGCTTATTTTCCAGTTAGGTCTTATTTTCGGGGAAACGGTATAACAGGTGAAATGTGTAAGTAAGAAAACATGAGGGGGACTGTGAGAGATTGATAGAGCATGCACAAATGTATTGAGGACCTGCTGTGTGCCAGGCACTCTGGATATTGCAGACATTAAGACAGTTAAATCTGCCCTTTAGAAACTGACACTCTTGGGAGACACAGATAATAAACTAATATACGAGTTAGAGAAAAGTACTGCCTCACAGAAAAATAGAGCTGAATAAGAGGAAATAAGATAATCTTGGGAAGAATGAGCTGCTATATAGAAGTATGGGTTTGCTATATAGAAATGAGGAAGGTAGGCATATGAATATGGGGTGAAGGAAGTATATTCCAGGCAGAAAACAGTAAATGTCAAGGCCTTTTGGTCAGAGTGTGTGTGATGTGTTTGAACAAGATAGCACTGGTGTTTTTTGAATGGGGAAGTGATGAAAGATCTCATAGGTAGCAAGGACCAGATTATGCAGGGCGTCGTAGGCTTTGGAAAGGATTTATAGGCTTTTATTCTGAATAAGATGTAAAGCCATTGGAGGATACTGAGTGAATAAGAGAAGCAGGAGATCCGTCACTTAGGACACTATTGCATTGCCAAAGATGAGAGACAGTGCAGCTTGGGTTAGGATGATACACTAGAAGTGGTGTATTTCTGGAAGTATTTTGAAAGAATTAGCTGATGACCTGGAAGAATGACTCCCAAGATTTTCAGCCTAAGCATTTGTAAGCTGAAATTGTCATGTATTGAGATGAAGACTAGAGAACAAAAGGTTTGGCGTGTGGGGAGAATTGGGAGTTTTGTGTTTTGGTTGTCTTACATCTGAGAATCCTGATTAGGGCACCAAATGGAGTAAGCTGATGCTACGCTTGGGCTGGAGTGATCAACACATAGAGTGAATTTAAATTTAAAACCATGAGACTAGATTTCATTCAGACTCTATAGAAATTGAATCAAGACCAGGGGTTTGCAGACTTTCTCTAAAGGGGTATATAGTAAATATTTTCATCTTTGCAGCCACAGGGTCTTTGGCAAATACTCAGCTCTCCCAATGTAGTGCAAATGCAGCCATGGGCATTGTGTAAAGGAATGGATGTGGTAAGATTTCACCAGCAGTAAGTTTGTCCACCTCTGCTATAGACAGAAAGGGATAACTTCCGATTGGTCCTGTGGTAATAGATGTTTAGAAGTCAGGAGCTTGAAGATGGATTAGCAAAGGAGATTGAGAACGAGCAGCCAGTGGAATAGAGAACCTAGAGAGAGTATTTCGCTTGAAAGCCAAGTGAAGAAGTCTTTTTGCATTGACCTTTTTGAGAGAGTTTCAGTGGACTTCTGATTGAGTGGGTTTAAGAGAGTAGGAGACAAAGAGGTGAAGACAGTAGCTAACAAACTCTTATTAGAGGAATATTATTATAAAAGGGGAGTAGAGAATAAAACTATGGCTGGAGTAGGATATGGGTTAAAGGAAAGGGTACTTCTTTCTTTTTTTTCTTTTTTTAAACATGGGGACCGCTGAAAAATCTTAGTGTGCTAATAAAACAGATCCAGTAGAGGAAAAAATTAGAGGCAATTGCTGGGGCAATGTTGAGATTTAGTGTACAAATTAAAGGATTGGCCTTAGATTGGCGCATTAATAGTTCATTGATAATAAGAAGGCAGCTTATTACTATTACAGTGTATATACTGGTTATTTTTGCCATTTACTTAATTATAGCTGTAGAGATCATTGTAGCAACCGATTTTTAAGTTAAACATGGGAAGGTTTATTTGAACTATACAGCATGTTCTCGAATAATATTTTTTTTTCTCTGTCGCTTCATTATAAGGTTGATGAGATGCCCTAGGAACTTAACTCTAGTTTATACCAATTAGCCCATTATAAACTTGCTTTTGTTATTCATTGTTTCGCTTAAAGCCTCAGAGCCTGTCTAGGACACTAAGTGAGGACTTCAGTAGCTGCTAAATGTGTCTTCTTAAAGCTTTGAAAATTCAGCCTTTGGTGCCATGGATGTTCTGCAAAAGTACCTTGCAGGTCACTGTTAGGAACAAGGGAAGAGAGACCAATTCTGATTCTACCTGTTTTCTATATCTGTTCTGGGTGAGATTTTACTTTGGACAGAGTTTCTGCTTTAAAGGTATTGTTGAAAACTACTTTTCAAAATAATTTATATTCTGTAAGTATGAAATGATAGATATTAGAGTTGAAAGCAGTAATACAAGGTGATGATCTGCTCTAGTTCTACAGAACTGTACTCCCCACTTAATTTAAGAAATAAAGCATCGCAAATTAAAGAAAGCCCCTTGTGTACTACCATTTCTTAGTCACATCCTTTGGATATCCCATCTCTACCCTCAGGACCCCTTTCCCAGAATAGTCCTGATTTTGGTGTTTGTTATTACCATGAATGTGACTGTTTTGATTTTGTATTCATCTAAAATGAACTTTTATAGATTTTCTTTTGACAAAAAATTAACCAGAAATGAAAAATACACTTTTTTTTTTTTTTTTTTTTTTTTAAGATTTTATTGGTGAAGGGGAACAGGACTTTATTGGGGAACAGTGTGCACTTCCAGGACTTTTCTCCAACTCAAGTCGTTGTCCTTTCAATCTTAGTTGTGGAGGGTGCTGTGCTGTTCAACTTCAAGTTGTTGTCCTTTCAGTCTTAGTTTTGGAGGGAGCAGCTCAGCTCCAAGTCCAGTTGCTGTTGCTAGTTGCAGGGGGCACAGCCCACCATCCCTTGTGGTAGTCGAACCAGCAACCTTGTGGTTGAGAGGACAAGCTCCAACCAACTGAGCCATCCGGGAGCTCAGCGGTAGCTCAGTTCAAGATGCCGTGTTCAATCTTAGTTGCAGGGGGCGCTGCCCACCATCCTTTGCGGGACTCGGAAAGTTTCTTGTGCTATGCTTGTACATGTATAGCCACAGCCACCTCCTTCCTTCCATTCTTCCCTAACTCTTAGCAACCACTAATCTATCCTCAATCTCTATAATTTTGTCATTTCCAGAATGTCATATAAATGGAATGACAGTATGTATTAATAACTTTTTGAGACTGACTTTTTTTTCACTCAGCATAATTCCCCTGAGGACCAGGAGAATGTGTATTAATAATGTGTTTCTGTTTTATTGCTGAGTGGTGTTCTGTGGTATGATACATAGCTCAGTTTGTTTAACCATTCACTGTTGAAGGACATTTGGGTTTTTTCCAGTTTTGAGCTATTACAAATATAGCTGTAAGTTCATGTACATGTTTTTGTGTGAAATAACCGTTCATTTCTCTCTTACAAATGTCTAAGTATTATTGCTGGGTTATATAGTAGGTTAGCTGCTTAACTTTTTAAATGACAATTACAAACAGGAAAATCTTCGCTTACTGTCGTCAGTCATCAGACTGTATTATAAATTGTTGTTGCCAGAATTTAATTTTCATCTGTGGTCTTCTCGCTAATCACATTCTTCTGTAAGTCATTACACAAATACCTGAATTGTTTTTTAAGGAAAGGCATTTTAATGTTTCAGTATTTGTATCTAATGTGGCATGATAGTAGTAAATATACCAGATTTGCTTTTCATTTTGCTCAGAAAATGATACAAGCAACTCTTCTGGATAATATTTGTCATTATATTTAGTGGAATAAATATATGTTTAAGGCAATTTATTTTTAACCTGTCCAACTCTTGAAATACATATGTTCACAGAGGTATATTTTGCTGTTAGCTACTCTAGTATTTTACATTTAAAAAAATTATCGAGTATTTAAAAAGCAGTGACTCAATCTAGAATCTGCCCTTTATAGTAAAGTGCCATATCTGCTATATTGCCATTGTCAAATTTTACAGTAGAATAAAATACAGTAAACAGTAAAATTACTAGATGTTATTTAATCTGCTTTTGCAGATTTAGGAGACTTGAAGTTGCAATATATGTTTTAGCTTTGGTAGACCTCTAGTTCTAAACCTGACTATCAGAATCACCTGGGAAAGTCTAAACAATTCTGAAAATCCTCAGATTATTAAAAGTGGCGGCATGGGACTAGGAATCTTGACTGTTTATGAAGCATCTCAGTTTCTTTTGAAACGTAGTTAATTTTGGAAAACTGAACAGTTACATAAGTTCCAGGGAAGAGTGATTTCTGTTTTATTCTTTTGGTGTCTTGCACCATCTTTGGCATATGGTAAATGTTTAATAAATACTTGTTAAATGAATACTGTGTGTGTTGTGGTGGTCGAGTAGTATCGACTGCTTGTATAAAGTAAAATTACAACAAAAGAACAGTTTAAAGAGTATAGTTTGAGTAAACTAAGTTTTGCTGTGTAATGTCAGTCATTTGGCACAAAACAAACAATTATGAAAATAAACACTTGGTAATTGTAAGTGGCTGTTGAGCCCAGATACTAAGCAGACGAATTTAGGTGCATTCAGTAAACACTGCCAGTCTTTTCCATCTGTGAATTTATTTTGATTTTTCTTGTGATTGTGTTAGTCCTGTTGTTGTTACTCATGAACTGAATACTGGTTGGAAAAATAATTCTCTGGGCCACATCCATTTTTTTCCTCTTAGCACAAGACATTACTACTGTCTTCTGGCATTTAATGTTTCTATGGAGAAGTCTGAGGTCAGCCCTTTCTTGTTTGTTTTATAAGTTTCTGCCGCCATATTCATTATGCTTAAAATTAAGCAGCTTCACTAGGATATGAAAGACGTGTCAATTTTTATTGGTTCTTCATTACTTCTTCCTTGTATATGGTGAGCCCTGTTCACTCTCCGGATTGAGATCTTCCTTTCTTTCAGGAAAGCTTGTATTATACTCATGAGCATCATCTTTGTTTTTTATCCTCTTCTTCAGGACCTCTAGTTTTACATATGTTGGCTCCATCTTTCATATAGGACATTTTATTGCTAAATGCTGTCTATCATCTATCCTTTTTGTCCACTTTGCTTTGTGGTACTTCTGAGGTCAGTGTTCCTTATGGTTGACATTGCATCAGCAATGTTGATTCTTTTATTACTTCTAATGGGGTGTTTGTTTCTTTAATGATTTCATTTCTTCCCTAAGTTCCTCCTATTCCAGCTCCCCTGCTTTTTACCTTGTCTTATATCTCTTTTTTTGTTTCATAGAATTTATGTGCTCTCTGTTCTGACATAGAACGGAATTTGTCTAAAAAGTTACCGGTTTCCTGAGATTTCTTTCGAAGTATTTTCTTTACCTGTTTCTGTTATATTCCCCCACATTGGTCTCTGCACAGACTCTGTGTGGGATAGTTTCTGTGTACCTGTCTTGAGTGACGTTATTCTATTGGGCCTTTAAAATAGACAGAATATATAAAATACATATCATGTATGATTGAGATTCTCTTTGATTCTGTTTCATATTTTCCTGTACACTATTTTAATTTTGTATCCTTAGAAGTTCCTGGTTCATAATCTGAGTCTATATCAGGGAAAAAAGTGTGGGATGTATTTTTTAGGAGGAGAGTGATAATGTGGGAAAGAAGCAGTTCATTCTGTTTTCTCTGAACTTCCTGTATTTGATTACATAATTCTGTCATCTGGGAGTCCTGGCAAAGATTTAGAGTGGCAAGGCTCTGATTCAGGTAGGTTTCTAGTTAATTGGGCCAAGTGACCCTTCTCTCCCACCTCTTCTGCCTGCCATAATTTTCAAAATACATTATCTTTACAGACTTTAGAGTATTTTTCTGTGCTTGAGTGTGGATTCAGTTGTCTCTTGAAACTCTTTGTTAGTACCAGTTTGTTGGGTTGTGATGACTTCCTTTGTTGAATTTGATTAAATGTCCTTCTGGTGTTTTTTAGTTAATCTTGATATGTTTCTATACCTGCCCTCTATAAAACCTATTCTCATGGTGTCATGTTTCTGAAAAGCTGCTTTTAATGTAATTTTCATTATCAATATTTCCTGTCTCAATCATTTGTTAAAACATTTATCATTTCAGTCATTGAGTGGCTTTTAAAATCAATTCAGAAATAAGTATCTTAAGATGACTTTTACGTGGTTCTTTTCAATGTTAGATATTGCTGGTTTCATTTTTATGTGGCTTGGGAATTCAACACGTAGATAAATGGTAAACAGAGAATATCAGTGTCCCTCTGATTACGTATATTATAGATGCATGCAGTGTGGGGTATGATGTCGCCAGTTACATTTATGCGTGAGGATGTTGCTGGGTATTAAATAGGAAAAGCCACATATAAAGTAGTATGATTCTGTTTTTGGGTGTTATACATATAACAGAAAAAAGCCTGTGAGGATAGTTATCTTTCCTAATGTTTTTCTGTAGCTTCTGATTATAATATTGACACCTGTTCTTTACTTTAGAAAATAAGTTGTTACAATTTTTAAAAAATGATAAAGACTCTTGGCACTCTTAGTATTAAAAGGAATTGCTTGGTGATAAATCATCATTATGCAAAGATCATCCCTATTTGAAGTTTGTCTTGATTAAGGAAGTACCCATCTTTTCCTACATTTAGCTCTTAATGCTTTGTTAGAAGTCTTAAATTTTATCAGATGTCCTCTTAATATCTGTTGATAGTGTATTTTTAAAAAATTAAATTCAAGGTTTATATTCATACAAGTCTTTGAATATTCAGCCATTGTGCATTCCTGGACTGAGATATATATATATACACACGTATATAGTTGTGAATTCTCTTAATTCTGTGACTGCTCTATGGTTCTTGTCATCTTTGTCAAGGATTTTGCACTTGGTTTCTTTTATGATTGAATCTGTTTCTGGAACAGATTATACACTACAGGAATTAACTTTTTCCTTGAAAGTTTGAAACAGTTCCTCAATAAACCTATATAATCTAAGTCTGGCTAGAGCTAGGATTGGGCAAAGAGGGTGGTGAGGAATAGAATGATTGGGACTGAAAGGAGAGTGAAGAATGTAATCTTCTTTGTCCAAAGTATGTTGCTATCCAGTTCTGTAGGTTAAACATTATCAGCAAATATGATCTGTTGGTGCTTCTCCCCTAATTATTCCAAGCCTCTGTTTTTATTTTTAAAATACTTCATAGTTAGTAACATGTGTATCTGCCACTTAATGTGTATAAAATTGGTTTAGGCATTGTGGCAATGTTTCTTTTTTAGTAGACAATCATTTCAGAGTTGGAGAACATCTAGACACAAAATATCCAGTATTAGATCAGCAGTAGCTGTATCAAAATGTAGCCCGCTCAACACAAATGGAGGTTGACTAAACAACAGAAACAGATGGAGTTTTAGAATAAATGCTGTTTGTGTGTCTATTAAGAGACACACAAGAGCAATATTAAAAATGTCTTATCTGTAAGAGAAAACTTACTCTTACTCGGTGTTTTCCTTGAGGTAACTGCTGTAATACGCTGCCTTTTTTCTAATAACCGCATAATTTTGGGAGAAGAACTTTTCCAGTTTATATTATGTTGTACAAGTAATAGACTGGAGGGTAATTTTTCCTATTAATAAGTATTGAGTTACACATTTTCAGTGAGAGTTGGAGGTAATGAGTTTCTTAACTTTTTTTGCTGTGTCATATTAGTTACACTTAACAGGTAAAGTTTATATACCTGCATATGACACAGGATTTGTTACCACTACCCAGCCTTTTGACAACTAATCTCTAGAGATTATCTATATCATTCCTTTTTAAATCATGCTGCATGGAGTTTACAGGTTCCAGGATTGTGACTGTGCTAGTTGATCCTTAATCCCACACTACCCCATTGCAATAAGAGCAGCTCCTGTTTTAAGAATTGGGCTTCCATTCATGCGTGCACTTTATTTTAGCGTCTTCTGGCAGACCCAAGCACTATTGTAATTACAGGGACGGTAGTCATGGTATGACAGGCAAGGTCTCTGTGCTCAAGATGTTTCCTCATGGAAGAGACACAATATATATATAAAGTGGACAAGCATGATCATTTCATGCTGTGACTTGTGGTATAAAGAAAGTAGAGATGGCAAGGGGTAGAAGGTGGTCAGGGAAAGGCTTTTTTAGAGTGTGACTTGTGAATTGACACCTGAAGGATGAACCAGCCAACCATGTCAGAAAAGCATTCTGTGGCTTAAAGTTGGGGGAAAATATTAGACAACCATTTTTCTAAAAAGAATCCTCTTTAGTCTTTTGTGTTGTCTTTAAAAATGCATACTTGTAAATTGCTTTTTCATGGTGCACCCAGTACTGTTCAAAAGCATCAAAAAAATACTCAAAAGCAAAAATTAGGTTCTTAATGGTTTATTTTGTGTTCCTTGTACAGAAGAAAAATTCCATTTTTTCCTTAGTTTGGCTTCCGAGGCCCTTGAATAGTCTTTAGTTTAACTTAGCTTTATACCGCTTTTACCTCACGTACAGTAATCTCATGTTCCTGTAAGCTAGTTTTACTCATTGTCCTCAGACCCGTCATCGGTGCTTTCTGACTTCTATGCCACTGCTCATACTGTTTCCCTTGATGGAAGTTTAGCCTTCACTTCATTGTACCCAGTTAGATCTCTTCTTGTGTTAGATGATCTTTGTAGTTTCTCTTTCTCTCTTAATGTAACTGAGTTTAAGTGTGTGAAACATGACGGCATGGCAAATACTTGCAGATTCCTTTGCATCCATTTTTCGCCCATTCTTAAATTGAGGAGTACCAAGAGGCTTCCAAAGTTGAAATTAGCTACTTCTTGCTCAGTTGATTAGAGTCAGAAGGTAAAATTACTTGGAGAGACCTGCAGACATGCCAGGACCTGCCTCTGTTTTCTCTGTGTTTCCTGTACTGTGTGTCTGAAGGCGTCAGTTTGAGAAAGGATAATACTCGGTTTTTCAATTACATTGTTTGCTGTTCACCCTTTCAGAATCTTATTATAATTTCATAACTTTCTCAAAAACTGCTTTTATTTTTTACACTAACGTATATTCTTTTTCTCTTAAAGGGATGCTTTCCTTCCTTAGACTAGCCACTCAACTAATTTAAAAACAAAACAGGGAGCGATGTCAGATGTAGTCTAATCACACTGCTTAAAAATAGCTATTAAGGAGAGAGGTGTGCTATGATAGGGGGCTTGTTTTAGATTGAGGGGTCAGGGAAGGCTTTTCTAAGGAGTTGCATTTAAGCTGGAAGGATGGCCAAGAAATGGGCAGGCAAAGAGTGGGAGATACAAGTAAGGAGATAGAAGGATCCACGGTAGGAAAAAACTGGGCATGTACTCAAAGAACTGAGAGAGACCGGTATAGCTAAAGTGTAGTGAGCAAGGTGGTGGTGGTGAGTGCTGCAGGATAAGGCTGGAAAGGTAAGTGGGGCCAGAGGAGTTTGAATGACTTCCCTCTACTCATGAAATTCAAAACACATCTCATGATCTGACATACACATTTAAAAGGTTACTTTGACTAATCTGTAGAGAGTGTTTTGAAAATGGAGATGAGAATGACAGTGGGAGAGCAGTTAGAATATTAGGGTGAACCCAGTAAATTTCTGCAGGAGTCAGTAAGAATGAGGAGAGCCTTACTCCAGGATTCATTCTACATTGCTCTGTAATGCTATTTGATCTGTGTGGTACTGAATCAAGTGTCTGAGATCACTGAAGAGTCAAGAGTCATGTTGACAATTCAAAGCAAATAGAAGTATAAGGCACCGAATCTTGAGGGTTTAGGCAATTACCCTGTTTCCTCGAAAATAAGACCTAGCTGGACAATCAGCTCTAATGCGTCTTTAGGAGCAAAAATTAATATAAGACCGGGTCTTGCCGGACAATCAGCTTTAATGCGTCTTTTGGAGCAAAAATTAATATAAGACCGGGTATTATATTATAAATTATATAAGACCTGGTCTTATATTAATTTTTGCTCCAAAAGACGCATTAGAGCTGATTGTCCGGCTAGGTCTTATTTTCAGAGAAAAATGGTAAAAGGCTCTAGGCTTTTATTGTTACTTTCTTTTTTTTTTCATTAAACATTCTTTTTTTTTTTAATTAAATTTATTGAGGTGACAATTGTTAGTAAAATTACATAGATTTCAGGTGTACAATTCTGTATTACATCATCTATAAATCCCATTGTGTGTTCATCACCCAGAGTCAGTTCTCCTTCCATCACCATATATTCGATCCCCCTTACCCTCATCTCCCACCCCCCACCCCCCACCCCCCTTACCCTCTGGCAACCACCAAACCATTGTCTGTGTCTATGAATATTGTTACTTTCTTAATAAAGCCTTCACCAAGAGCTAATAGGAGGAAGGATAAAAATCTTAGTCTAAAATCTTCTCTAAACTTTAATGAAAAGTCAGGTGAAAGATCAAAAGAGGTTAGTAACATTCATAAGTGTATAGCATTTCAGCTCAGTTGTCATCTTTGCAGTCACACACTGTCAGACCCATACCTGATTTGACAGAGGTAACCGTACAAGTTAGATGACCTCGTTTTTATTTAGTAAGGTGGAGGCAAAATACGTACTAAAACCCAGACTGCCTGATTGGGTGCTCTTTTTACTAAATCAGTGTCTCAACTTTTAGACTGAACCTTCCTGCCCTTTAAATATATTTTAATTTGTTATTTTAAAAAATTGAGATATAATTCACATACTACGCAATTATTTCCCCTCCCCCAATAAACCTCATACCCATTGGCATCATCACTCCCCATTTTCTTCCTCTCCCTGTCCACCCCCCAATAGCTGATCTACTTTCTGTCTTGATAGATTTTCGTGTTGTGGGCATTTCATATAAATGGACTATGATATGTGGTCTTTAGTGACTGCTGCCCTTTTTGGTAACAGTTTTAATGATGTGTGATTAGCGTACCATACAGTTCACACATCTAAAGTATGCATTTCAGTGGATTTTAATATTTTCAAGCACCCAAAAAAGAACCCCTATCACCCTCCTCAGTCCTGCTCCCCACTTTTGTCCTCAGCCCTAGGCAACCATTAATCTCCTTTCTATCTCTATAGATACTCCTATTATGGATGTTTCATATAAGTGTGTTCCTGTAATATGTAGTCTTGTGACTGGCTTATTTCACTTAGCATAATATTTTCAAGGTTCATGGATGTTATAGCATGTAGCAGTACTTTTTTGTTGTTGCTGATAATGTTCCATTGTATAGATATACCATGTTTTATTTATTTGTTAATCAGTGGGTGGACATTTGGTTTGTTTCCATCTTTTGGCTGTTATGGATAATGTGCTATGAACATTTGTGGACATGTTTTCGTTTTTCGTAGACATAATGTCTAGAAGTAGAATTGCTGGGTCATATGATAATTCTATGTTTAACCTTTTCATGAATGGCCAAACTTTTTTAAAGCAGCTGAGCATTTTTCATTGACAACAGCAATTTCTCTGCATTCTCATCAGTAGTTTGTCACAGACTGTCTTTTTTGACTGTAGCTATCCTAATGAGTGCAAAGTGGTATCTCATTGCAGGTTGGATTTACATTTCCCTAATGACTAATGTTGAGCATCTTTTCATGTGCTTTTTGCCCATTTGTATGTCTTCTTTGGAGAAATATTTGTTGATCTTTTGCTTATTTTAAAAATGGATTATTTTTTTTATTATTGTAAGAGTTTCTACTAGTAGAACTAGATTAAAGTTCTTTCCATGTGATTTGAAAATGTTTTCCCATTCTGTGGATTGTCTTCTCTTTTGATGTCCTTTGAAGCACAAAAGTTTTTAATTTTGACAAAATCTAATTTAGCAATTTTTTTTCCTTGTTTCACTTGCTCTTTTGGTAATAATTTATGTCTATTTTCTTGTAAGAGTTTTATAGTTTTAGCTCTTATATTTAGGTCTATTATTGATTTCGAATTAGTTTTTGTGTATGGTGTGGGGAAGGGGTCTAAATCACCTTCATTCTTATGCATGTACATGTTAAATATTTTGTAAAATCCCCATTTCTAGCCTGTAGATAAAGATAAATAATATATGCTACCTACATGTGTAAGAGTAGGGAAGACACGGGTAGTTCCAAAGGAAATGATACAATAAACTAATTTTTCACAAGGAAGTTTGTATCACTGCTAAAACTATTTAGCATATTAATTTAAGATAAACATACAGGGTATCAGTACTGTTTTTAAAACAAGCTTTATTAATGAAATCCAGTGAGAGTTGCATCTTTCATTTATTTTTGTTAGTTTGATAATTTTTGGTCCTATCTGTTAACAAAGGACTTAATAGCATTTGTTTGCAATAGATACAAGTACAGCTGTATCTATGGCATTATTGATGAGATTTTTCCAAGTGGTAAACATCTTGGTAAAAATTCAAAACAAAACTAAGTACTCTACAGTACAATTTGCATTGCAGTTACATTCCTTGAAAACTCAGCGTATTAAGCAGAGCTAGGTTCTAGGCTCAGCTAATTATAAGCTAATTTTTCAGACATGGGACAGTTCTTTGAGAAATGTCCTACGCGTAGTAAGCATCCCTGGCCCCCTTTGAGTAAGTGTCACTGGGCTCTTTCATCTAGAGCAGTGCTGTCCCATGAACTGTATGTGCAATTACAATTTTCTGGTAGCTAACATCTGGAATTAATTTTAACGTAAACTGTTTAACCAAATAATATGAAAAATAGTTTAACATGTCATCAATATAAAAATACTCATGTGCTATTTTACATTCTTTTTGTACCAAGTCTTTGAATCCAGTGTGTATTTTGCACATATAGCAAATCTCCATTTAGAGTAGCCACATTTCAAGGGCTCAATAGCTGTATATGCCTAATGGATATCATTTGCATAGCGCAGATCTAGAGGGAGTAACTCAACTCGAGGGGACTTTTGAATGAAAGCCAATTGTTGACCCATCATCTTATTCATCTCCCCCCCCCCCCCCCCCCCCGTGACAGGCTGGTTACCACAACTTTTATTTTTTACCACCATAAGCTCATATACAATTGGTAAATTGGGAAATGACATCAAGCTCCGCCTTCTCCTCTGTCAATTTAAAGTGTAGTCTCAGTGCTGAGGAGTTCACTTCCCTGTTCTCAGCCGCAGCAAGCTGTGTTTCTATCTTAATGAGTTTTTACATTTTTAATGTCCCCTGAAGCAATCTACAGCCATGCTGAGCTGCTTGCTTCTGCTATTCAAGTCTTTGTTAGTGTTCCGGTTATAAAAAGTTGCATAATACTGAGTTACTCGTTTGTTTCTACTCTATTTTTCCCATAAGACTTTGTTCTTAATGTGCAGTTTTGCAGAATTCAGTGTTTTTCAAGAAAATATTTGTCATGTCATGGCAGAAATACCCACTATAGATACCTGGTTTTCTTCATGAAATCCCCTTATTTTTAAAGGTTTGTTGTCTCTGGTTTTGGGGTACTGAGAGGAGGACCAAAGACAATGGAAGGCAGTACGATATTTAGAATGAAATGTGGCCTAGATACTTACCACACCAAACCATCATGAGAATGCTCATTAAAAATTCAGGTCTTGGGAGTTCCATCTCATGTACTGTAAATCAGAATCTCTGAGATTTAACCTTGAAATCTGTTTTTTTTAATATACTGAAGTTTGAGAGTCACTACTGAATCTTATTCATTCATACCTGTTACCTGCTTTTATTAGTTTGGAAAGCATTTGGGGTCCTTGAAATCTTTCATTTAGTATGATATTAGGTATACCTTACCTGTTTCTTCATTGTCATGTTCTGAATAAAGACATAATGCCATAATATTTTGCCACTAGTAGAGTGAAAACTGTTTCACCTTTTGAAAAGCTGGTTGCAGTTCCCAGCCTTGTTTGTTCATGTAGAATTGTATATACAGTTCCTGGTTTCCTGCTTATATCTGAGTTCCTTTTTCTAAATGGGAGGGCAATCTGATTGCTTTAGTGCCCCCTTTTCTTGCTGAGTCAGTATGTTTTGCTGCATTTTTTGTTCTGTTTTTCAGAGTACTCTCCTAGGGCTCTGTCTTACTCAGAGTGTAGGTTATATTCTTTTTACCCTTAAGATCCAGCTTCTGAAGTTTTAGAGGATGCCAAATAAGGATTATTTATTCTGCCTTTTAAATATTGAAGGTTCTGTCAGGGACAAGGTCATAGTATCCCTTTCTTGGAAGCCTTTAAGACTTGCTTCATCAATCCTAACTTTAATTTCTTAACGTTGGTTTGAATGTGTATTATTTAAAACCAATTTTATCTCACTTCTGCAAATGCTACTTTTCTCAAGGAGGTAGTTTCGTTTTCTTTAAAATAGTAAGCATTTTTCTTGGTAATGGACACAGAGCATAAAGAGTACTGGACCATATAAACAACTTTTGCTTCCTTTACTTTGTTGGGCCAACTAGCATCCATGAGACTATCTCACCAGCATATATGTTATCTTCCTTTGTGCATTTGACTATTCATTGGATTTAGTATTAAAATTCTGAGTTCAAATTTTATGTATGGCTCTACTTTTTGGGTGTTAACCTTCCACAAGTCACTTATTCTTTGTGTCAGTATTAGGTTCTACATTATACTAATAATGAAAAAACAATTTGTGTTCTTATCCCGAAACAGTCAAATTCATCGTGGGATAAGATACAAAAAATCATGTGAGTTTTTAAGATAAAGTAGGAGATTTCAAAGAAATTGTGTTGTGGCATTTTCTCTAGGTATGGCTCTGGAAAATCATAACTGCCATCCGCATTACTCTGCCACTGGGGAGGGTGAGCATAATCACTTTGCTTTTATGTTTGTGTGTTACTTCTGTTTGGAAAGAACTAAGTGGAGAAATTAAAAGGCTCAAATGAAATACTCCCAAAAAATGCTCTGGTAAAGAATGTAAATTGTAGCTTTTATTATAGAGAGTTAGCTTTGCTTTAGCTTATTGTATTTATGTTATTCTGGGGCAAATCTGCCTTTCCTTTACTTCTTAAGCATATTCTCCTGGCTGGATCTCACCTGTGTTACCATAACATGCTTTGTGTAAAACTTCTTTTACTTAGTTTTGAATTCTGTTTAAGAAGGTCACTTTATTCTTACACTTTTACAAAAAATATCTGTATCTTAATCTTGCTCCTCGCTTTTTAAAGTTTCATTTGTTAGTTTTGCTATATGGTCTAGATAAATCGAATTCGTACAACATGGAATCTAGTCCCTGTTCATAAAGCTCCTGTCTCTGAGAATGACTTCATTCTAAACAGCTGATGTAGTTTTCTCTTGACTCTAAAGTCTAAGGCTAATGTGCCTTGATGCTTTTGGTTTTTAATTATGTTATACCCTCTGAAAACACATACTAGACCTAAATGCTATCTAATACGACAGCCTGAACGTCTGTCAGGCTGGTGGAATACCATGTCTTCAGAGGTAAGAGCTTAGTTAGTTGGGTGCTTGTCAATTTTTGAATTTTCATTGATACTAAGAATAACTAAAATGGAAGGAATTCCTGAATCTTAACTTCATGAGAGTTCCATAGACCTCATTTCTAGCATACCTTACGTTTATCGAATATTCTGCCTTTCGTGCCTTTTAACAAATCTTTATAATGTGGCACTTTGTTTTATGGGTTTAAGCCATTTCATAGACCATTTTGCACAAGAATGTATGTAAATAGATGTCAGGACATCTAACCCAGACTTCTTAATGTATTACTCTGGGGTTCATTTCAGTCAATAAGATTGGCCTTTTCGCCATTATTGCTGATGTTTATGGAAATTTTCATGGAAATCTCAGTTCCACTAGTAGTGTATGTGGCTTTCTATTAGTCTGTATTACCACTTCTGTTTGTGTTCAGCTATAAACCTGTGATTTTTAAAAAATTTTATGAATTACATCTGAAAAGTACAAATTTTGGCATAGGTCTAAGATTTCCTTTAAAACTTGGAGTATTAATTTTTCTTTGTAACTGAGTGTGTTGAGGTCCTCCGACCATCCCCAGGTTTGGTGATTCTCTAAGAGAACTCACAGGACCCAATATGTAGTCATTATCACGGTTATGACTTATTACAGTGAAAGGAGGCAAAGCATAACCAAAGGGAAAAGGCAAATGGGGCAGAGTCTGGAGGAAACCTGGTGCAAGCCTCCAAGGATCTTCTCTCCGGAGAGTCACATGAGACACGCTTCATTACTCCAGACTTGAATTGTGAGAACAGTTGTTGTGTTGTGTACAAAAATGTTGTGTAACAAGGAAGCTTCTTAGAAATTTAGTATCCATGGTTTTTATTAGATTTGGCTTATTATGTAGGCACTCTCCCTAGCACCTACCAAAAGTCTGAATTCTCAGTAGGAAAGCACGTGTTCAGCATAAATCATATTACAGTACATGCACAAGCAACTTAAGCATAGTGAACAACTCTTACCTGTTATTGTTGTGGGAACTCTCCTAAAATCTAGGTTCCCTCAAGCCAGCCAAGGGCCAGCTGCTCACGCAGGCCTTTCTAAGGATAGCAGTCTTAAGCCTGCTGTGTTAACTTTTCTGCCCATTGATCTTATTCTTAACTGATTTCTTCTTGATTGTGTTCATTCTTACAATGCTTATTGAGTTTGTTACCTACTCTATTAAAATAGTTCAGGGTTTTACATAAGTATATACTATAAAGTGAGATAAAATTAAAAACAAGTAGATGAAGAAAACATCAGGCATCTTAATCTGCAGCTCTGTTAGGAAATTTCCACTGTTATACCTACATTTTACTCAGTACTTAAGTAACCCTCTTTTGTATTTTGTCACATCACTAGCTTTATTGGGTCTTTGAGTCTGCTTCTAGCTGGTCTCTCTCTGGGGTTAAATTTTAGCTATTTCCTGTTTTCTTGCCTTACTCTTATTTCGTTCTGAGCTTGTGGTGCATGCTTATTATATGCAAGGCAAAGTTAGAGTCCCTTACCTTTCACATCTAATAGAAGAGACTTCAGATGCACTACTGAACTCCCAGTTCTACATAAATCTGCCGACCATTTCCACTTGGATATCGTCAGTCATCTGTGTGTCCCAGTTCACCTTTTTTTATCTACCAGGGGTGCCAAAAAAATGTGTACACATGTGACTTGTATTTATCTTTTGTTATTGGTATATATTGAGTATTACAATTTTAATAGTTTTTTTCCTTTCTTAAAGTGTGTATACATTTTTTTGGCACCCTTTGTATTTAGTTTTTCTTGTTGATTGAAATAGTTAAATGAGTTTTTACTTATTCCTACTCATAGCAACTCTGGTTCTGATGGCTAAAGAACCTCAGATTATAAAACTTCTGTAGTTACTTAAAGTAGTTTAACATGAGCTGCTCTTTCCATAATATATAAACTTCCTATACTACATATTTATTGAGTACCTACTGTGTATTATACACTATTAGTCCCTGTCCTCAAGGGCATGAAAATAATTCTTTGACCACTGGACCATTTAAATTGCTCTTCCCACTTCCAGTTTTTGTTCACTATAGTGTAGTCTTCATACCATTGCCAGCTCAGTTTTTTTTTAAAAAACAGTTGAATTATGTTACTTGATGTTGAAAAATAATGTGGAATGAGTTGAAATACTAACTGCAATTTTTGAGGTGAAACATTTTCTGTCATTAATCAGTGTTTTTGCAAGTCTGGTGTTTTAAACCTTGGCTTTTCTTAAGACAATAAAAATTATCCTGCCTGATGATTTCCGTGATGTTTAGATTATTCATAAAACTATGAGTTACATTTATGCATTTTTTTAGTAGGTTCTGTTATTAGAAAGCTTGATGACATTTTTATCATCTTAAAAGCAAGTACTTTCCTGAGACTTAACTTTTTGAAAACTTTATACTGTTTTAGTTGAAAAATTTGTGAAACTATTTAAGAAACTGAAAAATAATTGCAAAAACATACTGGATAATTGTGACTATTCTGTATCAGTTGAGTTTTTGTGCCCTTTCCTCTATGTATGTTGTGTTTCTGTTTATCCTTAATAAAACTTTTAGTAAAAAACCCTACAAGTTGCTAGAAATGATACAGATGAGGTTTTCCTCATCTGATTATAAATAACATTATTCCATAGGATATTAGCCATGTAGCATATGTGTTCATTAAGCCACATCTTTAGTAGGCTCATAAATACTTTATATATTAATAAGAAGTATGAATATGTATATATTCCTAATGCTTACGTAAATGATTTAAGGATATGCCATGATATACATATGATATATAAGGTATGGTAGACCAATTTAAACTTGAAGCACTTGTAAGTTGTTTTGCTTTTTGTTTTGTTTTTTTGTTTTTAAGGGACCAGTTACTCTCCACAAGAAAATTCACACAACCACAGTGCTCTTCATAGTTCAAATTCACATTCTTCTAATCCAAGCAATAATCCAAGCAAAACTTCAGATGCAGTAAGTATATGAACATGCTCAATTTTGGTTTTTTTTGGAATTTATTGAAAAAACAAAAAAAAGAAAACACCTCACACCAAGTCTTGTTAAATCTAATGTCTTAAAAATTTTTTTTTTAAAAAAATCTAAGTTGGCCTTTTCTTGATATGTTTGAACTAATGAGCTAGCCTTACTAGAACTGAGGATAGTCAGAAGACACCGTTTTGGCATTATTTCGTCAGTATTACTATACAAAGCAGAATTTTACCATTGAGTTATCGGAGAGGTAAAGAACCTCAGATTATGAAACTTCTGTAGGTAAAGTAATTTAACATGAGCTACTCTTTCCATAATGCATAAACTTCTTAAATATTTATAGAGTACCTACTGTGTATTATACACTGTTAGACACTAGTCCCTGTTCTCAAGGGCATGAAACCCAATGAGGAATTTTAGGTAGTTCTAAAATGAAGTAACTCAGTTTGAACTTTTTTTAATTCAAGATTCAAATGAAAGTTCTAGTGCATTCATTCAGCAAAAATTTAATAATAAGATTTCAATTTGCCAAGCATCTTCTAGGTTGTAGAGAAATAAAACCAAGAAAATGTGGCACATCTTAAAGGAACTTTGTGACCTGTGGTAGAGCTAGAAAAGTAGACAATTAAAACTGTGCATGTTAAAGTTGCTTTGGGAGCACTCATGGTGGGGCCGGTCTCCCAGCTTGGATGAGGAAGGTATTAAAGCATATGTAGTGCTACCCAACAGATTGAATAGTTGAAGAGAGCTGGAATTTCTGTAGCATACAGAGGAACAGCACCTACAAAGATAGAGAAATGTAAAATAGCATAGTATGTTTGGAGAACTACAGGATTTTGATAATGTGAAAGAATGGGAGGAGCTCAAGGTTACAGAGATAACTGGGGGTCTGATTACAAAGAGTTACATATCTTGCCAAGGAATGAGTTTTATAGAAAGGCAATGGAGAGCTGTTGATATAATTGGTAAAGTAACATCATATTTGCAATTTGAAAAATTAAGTAGCCGTGAGGAAAATACATCATAGGAAAGAAAGAATGAACAGCTAGATAGAAGGCTATGGAAGCGTAGGTTGAATCCATCAGATTTTTGCCTTGGATATTTGGGTAATCATCATACCTTAGGCGGCTTTGAAAGATTCTCAGTTAATTATTTCTTGTCCCTTGTTGAAGCAGTATGGATAGTACATTTCCATAGAAAGTTGAGACATCCATGTTAATATTTTCATAAAAATAAGTTTAGAATAATTTTAAATATTGTGTCAATCAGGGTCCAGTTGGAAAAATAAACAGACTCGCTATTTTTAGTACAATTTAATAATACAGCATTTCATACACAGGATTGGTTAAGCAGATATCGCAGGTATTAAGGACAGAAAGAAACAAAAAGGGACACTGAGGGAACACATGTAGTGATTGCCTCTTAGGGCTGAGGAACAATAGGAAGAGTTAGGAGTGTCAGAATGGAATAGCTTAGAGGAGGAGGCCTGCAGAGCTGGTGTTAATAACCTCTGAGTGGTGTGATAAAGCTAGGTCTGGTTTGGGGCAGTAGCAAAGAGCTGGAAACTAGAACCAACTGGGGCAAGTAGGCTTTTCCTTTCTCCTGCCTTTCAGTCTTCCTCTAATGCCTACTGTTGGCAGAATTTAACCGGAGGCCAGCTGGCTAAATCGGATGTAATTTGCGTTATTCCAGCCCTAGCATCGCAGAACAGACTATAGAAGGGTGTTTTTGAGGCTGAGACAACAGCTTGATAAAACTTCACAGGTGTTATCATCAAACTACTTGTGATGAGTCATTTTCAGTAAGACATACACTCAGGATTTTAGAATGAAGAGCTTGATTTTTGTCAAAAATAACTCCATTAATTTACAAAGTTACACTAATGCAAAGTTCTGTTTCTCCCTGACAATTCAGATTTGGTATTTGTCTGCTGTTAGGACAGAGGCAGGCCATGTGGACATTATTTTGGTTTAAAAAAACAAAACACCTTATTCACTGAAAACAAATTCCGATTATTTTGATGAACAAGAAATGAATTAACGTAGTGAAATCAGAATAAATAATAGGCATCAGATAAGCTTGAAAGACCAAAACATGAAGGGTGTCAGGGAATTTCATTACGTGAATGGAAACTGAAGATTGTTAGAGAATGGATTAAATGTGTTACCTGTTTTCAGAATCAGGGTTTCCCTTTCTGTAGATTTCAACTATAGGTATAATTAACCTCCCAGTAGTTGTCTTTTTCATTATAATGTACCCAGCAGATATGACACATACATCAGTTACAATCTTACCTTAGAAGTGGGCTTTTGATCATTTCTGAAGGTTACTTGTAAACTGACTTTGTCTTAAAATTACTTCAGTGGAAGTTTTCGAGTAGTAAGTAAAACATAAAATTACCTTTCATCTAATAGTTTCATAATGAAAGAATAAATGAACAGATGAGTATTAGGTAACCGTTATTTTAACCCGAGTTAAAATAAGGAATAATAATAATAGCTTTTTGAAAAATGGTTTTGGGGTTTTTGTCTTTGAGATTTTAAAGTTTTAAATCTGTCTTTGAAAATCACTAACAATATTATTTAGGGTACTAGATAGACTTTTGGTTGTATAGTGATTTATAGTCACTGTTGCAAGTTGAGTTGAAGTCACCTTATTTTTTCAGTATTAGATTAAGATATTTATATGTAGTTCCCTGCCAAGTCCTGTGATAAACATTTTATTGTTTGTTTAACACAAAGCCTACCTAGCCCATGGTAACTATTTAGGAAAAGCTTGTTGAATGTCTCCTCCTTCCTAAATCATGATAGGGCTTATAGGAATCATATAGACTGTTTAGATAAGTTATGCATACTTGTTTGTTGGGTTTTTTTTTAAGAGATCTCTGAATCTCAGAAATAATGTTTTCATTCTCATTTAAAGACATTATAATTGGAATCTTCACTTTTAAGTATGCTTCACCAATTTTGATTTGCTGGAAAGCACTTTAAATTCAATCCTAGATGACTTTCCATTTATGTTCCAACTCCTCTTATCAGTTAAATATCTTCTGCATATGTTGGAGCTTTTAAATTTGAGGCTCCCAGGATCTCTTTTCTGTAATCAATCTTGCCTGAAGATATTCTACTTAATTTAAAAAAAAAAAAGAAATTTATGAGAGAACTCACAGGATTCCGTGAAATGATTTATCACAGTGAATGCCATCTTTGATGTTCTTTAATGAACCATTCTTTATTAACAATTCATAAATTCTAAGATTTTCTTTTTCATAGTTTAACTTAAAGAAGAAGTAGTAGGACTCCATGTTTTGGAGAGAGTAGAAAGGGAAGGTGCCTTTTTTTTTTTTTTTTTTTTTTAAGAGAAAAGCAGTATTCATAGAAGAGTTCTAAAAGACGTTTTGAACTGGTGGAGGGCAGATAGGTGGCTCAGTAACTGTTCAGTGTTAATCGTAGAGCAGCCATTTTCGTACTTTTAGTCTCAAGACTGCTCTACATTCATGAACTTCGAGAGTTTTTTACGTGGACTCTATCAGTATTTACCATATTAAATTAAAACTGATAAATTTGAAAAGTAATTCATTTAAAAATCAATTATAAACCCATTACGTATTAACATGTAATACATTTTTAAGAAAAATGATTATTTCTAAAACAAAAAAATTGACATTGAACATGTCTTTAATGCCTAACTTAGTATAATAGAAGATACCTAGAATTTCATATCTGCTATGCATTCAGTGTTTTGTGATATCAAACCTTTATGCAGTCTCTGGGAAAACACTTTGATAGAATGAGGAGAAAAAAGACAAAACTATCTTAGTTTTATTATGAAAATAGTTTTGATCTTGTGCAGTGATCTCGGAGTCCCTTATGGGTTCCTGGACAGCACTTGCAGAACTGCTACCTTAGGGTATATGTTGGCAATTACATCGAGCCTAATTTAGAAAACTTGTAATGTTTTCAGGCATTTTGTTTGGTTAGTTCTTAATTTTAGATACGTTTTTTAAAATTAAGAAATTTAACACCTGAGGAGCTAATGTATAACATGGTGACAATATTGATAACACTGTATAGTATAATTGAAATTTGTAAGAGAATAGAACTTCAAAGCTTTCAACAACAACAAAAAAAGCAATGTGAGGTGACAGGTGTGTTAATTAATTAGATAGATGGGCAGAATCCTTTCAGTGTATATGTATATCCAAATCATCATTATGTACACTTTAAATATCTTATAGTTTTGTCAATTAGATCTCAGTAAAGCTGGAAAAAAATACCTTGGAACAAAAAAGAAATTAACACCTGTTGCACATTAGCATTTTAAAAATTACTCCATTACTTAAAGTCCTTCCCCCCCCACACACACAATTTTACCTTTTTTTTTAAGCATGAAAGTGGCGTGTTTTAAGAAAGCTGTAAGTTACTGGTATGTGATTGTACTGCTATATCCTATAACACATACTTGTACTAACCTAAGATTTGATAGGCAAAATCACTGCAGTGTCATAGACCCATGTTCTTCAAAGTTCTGGTCTTTGAACTTTTAACTGTCCTGAAGTTGTGCCAGAATATGAATTTACTGGCATTAAATATACTATTTAGCTGATTTTTTATTTTTGTTTTTTTTCTTAAAGCAAGCCTTTTGGCTAGGGAAGCAGTGTGTTGATACATATTCTAATGCAAGCTCCTTATCTCGTCCAGGACAGGCAACAATTCCCCAAACTATCACTTTGAAGAGCACTGATCTAGATCACTCTCATCTGCCCTGGTCTCCTCTGTCCACCTGCCTCAAAATTTTTACTGTTGAACCCAGAAGAAAGGAAAGATAGGCTTCCAAAAGTATAATCTTACTTCATTTAATCTCAAAGCTCTTTTGAAAAAATAGTTAAGAAATTCATCTGAAGTATATTTGGGCTTCTACCAGATTTCCTGGGGCCAGTGCAAGGCTCCACTTTTTGAAATTAGTTCCATGGAAACAGCTTTTCAGATTTGTCTAATTTCATTGTAATTTTACAGTGCCTATAAAATACCCGCAAGAGACTATATCTGAGAACTTTCAAAAGACCAGTTTTAGTTTCAGGACAATGAGTGATGCTGCTGATCCTATGTATTATATGAGACAAGATTTAGTTGATACTTGACCCATCTTATGGATTTTGAAGGTGAAACAAATTCATAGCCCTTAATTAGCTTTGTGTTTACATTTAAGTTTTTTTTTGTGTTTTTTTTTTGCTGTTTTTCACTAAGTAACAGTCAATACAGGCAAGTTGTTCTCTTATACTGTATGTGATTACTGTTGTGCCCTAAGAGTTTAGAACTGATGTGCTCTCCTGCCATCAACTCAGTCAGTTGAGAATGAGTTCCCTAACCTCCCCTGCCATGTGACTGGATTTCAGCAACTGAAATTATGATAATGGGGAACTTTGTAATGCCTTTCGAAAGTCAAGATATTGTTAATTTCATGTTTTCTTTCTGTGTCTAATCAACTAGTATTAATCTATTTAATTTTATACTTACAGGGTTTTCCATTATCTTTGAAGGTTTTCATAGACTAAGGTCTCCTAAAGTACATATATAGATAGATAATTAATTACATCCTAACTTAGGCCACCTTCATCTTATAAGTCTTCCAATATGTGTGCTTTGAAAACCATCTACATTCTTTATACTTTATATCAAGTGGTTAAATAGTAATAACATTTTCTAATTTTTAAAAATATTTTTAAGCCTTATGATTCTGCAGATGACTGGTCTGAACATATTAGCTCTTCTGGGAAAAAATACTACTACAATTGTCGAACAGAGGTTTCACAGTGGGAAAAACCAAAAGAGTGGCTTGAAAGGTATTTGCTCTTAATCTAATTCAACAATATTTTTCATTCTTTATTCTATAGGTTACCATCTTAGAACATTAAACATTCTAAGTTTAGGTTTCTTATCGTGATCCTCCTGTGTTTAATTGCAGTGGTTGGCCTATTGTGTTTTCCACTTCTCTTTACTATTTCTCTGTTTACCTTTGGGCCCTATCCACAAGGGCTTTCAGTGTACTTAATTTAAAATTTCATATTAATCTACATTCATGTTATCATCCTTACAATTTGTAATGCATCTTCATTTATAATTCTTGTAGGATATTATTTTTCCTTCGTACATGTAGAATTAATGTTGCAGAGTTTTGGTTGTAGGGTTAATGGCATAAATAATTGGTGTAATATTGCCATCAGTGAGAAACATTTAATATTCTGTTTGCTGCATCCCATCTGCCATGCGAGTTAAATGATTTTATGGCTATGTTCAATTATTTTATTTTCCATATACCATTTTGTTGAACATTTGGCCAGAAGTGTTATATGTGGACTCATTATATCTGGTATAATTTTTACGGGTTTATCTATTTTTTATTTTTAGAGAACAGAGACAAAAAGAAGCAAACAAGATGGCAGTTAATAGCTTCCCAAAAGATAGGGATTACAGAAGGGAGGTGATGCAAGCAACAGCCACTAGTGGGTTTGCCAGTGGAAGTAAGTATTAATTTTCTTCGAAACAATAATGATGTTTGATTCATTCCTGTAGTTCATTTATGTTACAAATATATATATGCATAACCATTTATATATGTAAACTAATATAAATAGAAACATAAGGTTTCCTTTATGTTGGATCTGTTTCCCTAACCTCCACCATATTTTCCCTGAAAAGGGAAAAGTATGCGCAGTAGAATAATACAGAGATGTATTCATCGCTGTCCTTAATGGCTCTAATGCAGTTGAGTGGTTAAAAAAATACAACTTCGTGTTGTGGATTGACTTCTTTTTAAAACAGGAACTTTACCCCCCACCCCCAAGTTGTGTACTATTATACTAGACACTGAAATCCCTTCCAAAACTCGCTGGGTTTCAATCTAATAATTGAATCAGAGCTACCTACAGATAGTGACATCAAAGTACCTATTGGTGTTTTGTGTTATCAGTAAAAAACTTGTTTATCCTTATATTTGGAAACTGATTTCAACATGATCAAAGATCTGTGCAACATCTCCATACTGTAAGCATACGTTAAGCATACGTTCTTTTGAGGCCAGATTTTGTCCAAGTGGGACAAGATGAGTAACATACATTTGTTTTTAATTCAAATTATATTTGAATATGATGCTTTTACTAAACGTGTTCTATTTCCAGTGTCTTCCCTTGTCTAGAATAAAATGTAAATGCCACACAGAGTTCTTCGGCCCTTTATCAAATTTTGAAATTTCAGGAATTTTAAAGTGTGTTCTAGGAATCCTTAGACTTAAGTGTTTTAATCTTCCTCCTATAATTCTAAACAAAAAAAGTAGGAGATCTATTTGATCTCAGCAAAGAATATCAATTTTTTTGATGGGAAAAATTATTTAAGATTAAACAGTAACAACTTTGCAGGATTGAATGTTTAAAGTATGTTCCTTAGAACATGTCATTTTTTAGTGAAATTGTACTTAAGAATTCTTAGAAAACAAAGTGATTTAAAGTACTGAAGTTATGAAATTAAGAATATTGTATTTTGAGACAGAAGAGTGGGGTGCTAGCTCCATTTCACCTAATACCTAAGTAACTGACTTTTGGCAATTAAAAATGAGATAAAGGTTTTCCTCTCTAGGTGTAAAAAAAAAAAAAAAAAATAGGCACCCAGCTTGTGGGCCTCCTGAACTAATTGTTCAGAGGTGTGGGTGGGTACCGATAAAGAATGGCAAAATGAGTGTAAAAAGAATAACTGTCCACTTATTGGGCTAAGCCTCTCTTAGTGGCTGATGGTTCCCAGAGAGGAAAAAGATCAGCCTAGTATGTCTGCTTTATTCTTTGCAAAATAACCTGTCATTTAAGTCACTCCTTCTCCACTGGGGTAGAGAAAGTAAAGGCAGTAATTGAGATCTGGTAGGAATATTGACAGAAGTGAAAATACTATTTTTGTTTTTTAGTAAGCCATGCTGAAGGAAATAAAATCAGTTGTGTTTTTAAATTGTTTATCTTCATGCTTTATGATTTCAAAAGTAATGCACCCTTGTTATTTAAAAGTAGAAAAAATTTTAATCCCATGCCTAGGGACGTTTGGGGACATATACTTTTTTCTATCTCTTCATATAAATGTACATATTTTCCAACAAAAATGGAATCATATGTTACTGTTTTTAACCTTTTTGTTCAGTAATATTTCAAGGATAGGTTTCTGTGTCAGTTTATAATTCTACGTTTGGTATGTTGACTGCGGGGTATTCCTTTTTTGGATGAGCCCTCATTTATAAATAATCCCCTCTCCGTGGATATTTAGGTGGTTTTTAGCTTTTTCCTGTTGTAAAAACAATGCTTTGATTCCTATCTTTGTTCTTATCTGATTACTTCCTTAGCTAAATTCCTAGAAGTGCAAATGAGTCAAATGAGTCTGGGTTTGTGTTGAAATGTAGTCATGTATCACACTTTTTTGACTTTTAAGTATTGTTTGGGAAAGGACCTTAGCTGTATTGCTGCTGCTGCTGCTTTTGTTTTTATTTTTTTGTTGGTTCACGGAGCTATACTTGGTGTGCTGTAATACTAAGCCGTTTAAGCATTTAACTTAGTCTGTCCAAAAATGTTGGCGGAGTTTTCTCATATATCCAATACATTAGTGTTCATGTAGGGTAAGGCTTAAAGCTTTATAATTCCTAACTGCCAGTAAAAGAAGTGTGTATGTATGTGGGTGTGTGCAGAGGGCATAGGGAGGATTGGGAAGATTTTATATGTCAGGACATAAAGGTAGACACAGGTTTTTAGAGGTTCTTTGGTTGTTTGGGTTTTTTTTGTTTTGATTTTGCAGTATAGTAAATGTTATCCACAACTTGACATTGAAAATTATATGGATAAAATTTTTAATTTGCTATTACTGCTACTACATTATTGTTATCATCTTTTATATGTGCCTGATAGAGTGATTGCTCTATGGTTAGAGAAACCTTATGTTGGGGTTCCTCGACAGTAACACTAACGGCATTTTGGTCAGTTATTTCTTTGTTGTGGGATGTTGTCCTGTGAGTGTTGTAGGATGCAGAGCACCATACCTGGCCTCTACATACCAGATGCCAGCAGCACACCTCCCCTCTCCTCTGTTGTGACAACCAAAAATTTCTCCACACATTTTCTAAATGTCCTTGTTGTGGGGGATGTGCAGATAGTCACTGCCTGTGTTCTGTAGAGTTGTGAGTAATAGAAAGCTGGTGCAGGTGTATCTTCCTCAGTTTCTATAACGCTGCTGCCGTGTTTTTTCCCCCAAAGCTTACAAACGTTAGAAGAAGTATGTTTAATTTTCATCTGAATATGTTTACTTCATGAATTTTGACTGTTGTAGTCATACAGAACTAAAAGGAAATTCTTGGTAGGGGAAATAAAAGTTCTGGGTAAGCAAGTCACAGGATTGGTGGGAATTGGGCGTGGTATTGTTATGTCTGTCTCTAAAAGTTTCTATTGTAATAGTACTCTTTTCAGGAAGAAACTCTAGAATAAAAGGTTTTAACTTTTATGTGCATGCAAGTTGATAGTATTATACAATAAATATATGTGTTCTGTGATAGCCCAGTCTATTTGTTCATTTTTGTGATACAATTATATATGTGTAATTCATAACACTAAATTTCATTTAAGTCATTAAGTCAGAAGACTGTTTTGATCTGATTGAAGTTTTTTGGCAGTACCTTTTGTTTTGGTGTAACATGTAGGAGTTGTGCACCGATGACTTGAAAACTGACTTGTAGTTTCAGCGTCCTTCCTTCCTTGTGCTGTCTTGGTCTCTAGGAACCGTGAAATGGAAAAAAACAACACAATATTCAACAGGGAGGGCGTCCTTTGGTAATATTACCATTACATAGCATGTGCTTGAATCTTAAGATGTTTCTCTACTTGGAAACATAAAACATACATTATTTTAATTCTTTAGTTACTGATTATTATAATTTAGGCTAGAGGTTTTTTGTGTTTTTTTTTTTTTTTTGATAAATACAAATTTTGTTACTGTGATGGTTGAATTTTTCCTCCTTTTGTAGTTTTTGTAGAAGCAAAAGTACTTATTTCTGACTTTAAAATATTTTTGTAGCTTTAAATTGGAAGAGGCTCTATATAATTAATAATAAACAGCAGGATTTTTTTTTTTTTTTTTAACTATTCTGCAGATGTAGGGCTTCTTTTTTCAGATAGCATTATCTGTAACTTGATTTTATAACCAATTCTGGTATTTGTTAGCATTATTAAAATATTGATTTACTTAGCTGAATGCACACAGTTCATTATAAATTCAGTCATCTCAAAATGAGGTCATTTAAGCCCTAGCAGAAACTACTTTAGAGCCCATTTAATTAGCTACGTTAGTGTTCAGAAAAATCAGGCTAAATAAAGCTAATATTCCTTTGCAGTTGAACCACTGTGGATAATTCAGTTAATTATTAGAACCTGTGATCTATATTTTAAAAGAATGGACCATTTACTTTTTCAATTTTTAAAATATTTAAATTTTTTTTATTTGAGTAAAATGTTATAACTCCATATATTGATTTTTTTTTTAAATGTTATGTTTGAACAACGGTGTGGTTCTAAAGAATCCCCAAAAAGTAATAGCCCACTTGAAATATAGATTAATATTTATAGTGGAGCTAACTTCGTCCAGCATTTAGATATTTATATGCTAGTAGTAAAACTGCAGACACTAACTGGGCTTGCAGTTTTTTAAAAAGATATAAGTACAGGTATGTTGGTAAATTAGCTGATGTTCAAGACAGGCTTCTAACGTAATCTTTTTTCTTCCCCCTTCCGTCATTCCAACATCTCTTTTTTCGAACTGTGAACTAAAGTGGAAGACAAGCATTCCAGTGATGCCAGTAGTTTGCTCCCACAGAATATTTTGTCTCAAACAAGCAGACACAATGACAGAGACTACAGACTGCCAAGAGCAGAGACTCACAGTAGTTCTACGCCAGTACAGCACCCCATCAAACCAGTGGTTCATCCAACTGCTACCCCAAGCACTGTTCCTTCTAGTCCATTTACGCTACAGTCTGATCACCAGCCAAAGAAATCATTTGATGCTAATGGAGCATCTACTTTATCAAAACTGCCTACACCCACATCTTCTGTCCCTGCACAGAAAACAGAAAGAAAAGGTATGGCATTATTACTAGATGCTGCACGTTGAACTATAGTTTGAGTTTCTGATTATATTACATTATTTCCGTTAGCTTAAATAAGACTCTTATACATTTTTTAAAAGGTTTAGAATGTTACTGAATAGATGTAGGTCTAGAGTTAGCCATATTTAGCTTTTTCTTTTAATTTTTAATTATGAAGCCTCATAACTGTTTTTTGTCTTTGACACTTTGAAATCCAGTACTTATAAGTAATGATTTCTTTAAATAACTTATCAAAGCCAAATGACTGTCCCTACGTATTTGTATAAAGTAATTTTCAATTTTTGTGATAATTGTCTTGATGGTTTAGTTTAGAAATTGTCTCAATTTTCTATTAAAATTCAGTATGAATAGAGACATTTAAAAAATTTGTCATTTCTACATAGCATGCAATTATTGGTTTCAGTTTGTGAGTTAGAACATTGGGTCATAGGCCACAAGATAAGGAGTCTTAATTTCTGAAGAGGAGAAGTTAAACTTTGCAACCCAAACTGTATTTATCCAACTCAGTGCTAATAACCATAGCATGTTCAGAAAATGTAGAAAAAAATTGTGCCAGCTGCTTCTTGGGAGGTGACATGTAAACAGAAACAGTGATGGGATAAGTATGTTTGCATAGACCACTAACAATCCCAAACTTACACTTTATAGTATGTTTTAAGAAACTTAAGACAATAAGTAAATAAATTATCATGGGTAGACCCATTAGTAGGTTAGCATTAGGAAATGTTGAGGAACTTTTAAGTGTCATGTGGGTTTTAGGAGATGCTGCATGGACATAATGAATCTTTAAGCATTTACTCTATTGTCTGATTCATTATTTCATATTGATTTACTTTGTTGACAGAGGGTTCAGATAATTGCATTTCTTTTGCTTTTAGTTTCCTCTCCTTTTTATACATGTTATTTGAATTTCCCTTGTAGCAGTTGTTAGACATTACTAAGCCATACTTTCATCATATAGTACATAATATCATCAAATGTTAAATTCCCCAAAGCTGCTTTGTATCAAAATTCATATCGACTAAGCCCGTACGTGTGTGTGTGCCCGTGTCCCAAGATTCTCTGGGGCAGGTCTTGCCATACATGGACTGAGGACACATCTGAGCTGGTCTCTACTACCTGCCCCGCACCCCCCCACCCCAAGCCTTATCATTTTGCCTTCTAGAGCTCAGCCGAGGGCCAAGGGCAGGTGTGCAAGCCATATTTACCCTGATGCGGAATTAAATTTACAAAGAATTCTTGAGAGACGAAAACTGAATTAATGCAGTAATTGTTAATATGATAGTACTTTCTAAAGGATGTTACGGTTTTTCAGTTCTTAAATAATTTTATTTTGATTTATTTGGTCAGAAAATTTTATTTTAAAAATCCTTGTCAGTTTTTTAAAAAAACATCCTATTGTCTTTTAAAAGTCTATCTCATTTTACTTCTTGTTGACTTAACACTTTTTAATCTCTTAACTCCTTTTTAAAACTTTTCCTTCCCTGTCTTCTGGGCTACTGCTGCTCTTCAGTTTTCTACTTCTATTATCTTCCTGCCCCTTTAATATCAATAGTGTTTAGTCTATTACTGTGATTTGTTTTTTTTTTTTTTGCTTGCTCAACATGTCTTATTTTGCTGGGTAGTCATTCTGTGACTACGTTGTGTGCATAAGTGACTTCCAAATCTTTATTTCTAACTCATATATACCTGTATCTGCTTCCTTTCTGTAGGCAGGTGGTATTTGTTACATCTCAGAATACAGTGTGTCCCAAACTTCACCCTTTTCCCACCGTTTATTCTTAGGTTGTCAATAAGTGACAACACTGTGTCGCCCCCCCCCTGCCCCCCGCCCCAACTATTCCTTGTTCTTCAACATTCTTGCCCACCTTTGCCTACCCACTCATTGACAAATCTTGTATTCTTCTTCCTATATCTTACCTGTTTATATTCTTTCTCTTATTTATACAACTGTCATTATTGAAATGACATCAAGTCATCTCTCCTGAGCTAACCTTCTCATTATTGCTCTGCTTCCTTCTACCCAGTGTGTCCACGTATGGTGGCATCATTATAACTTTTAGATTGGATTGTGTCAACTTCCTTGCTTTAAATTTTCTAATGGTTTCCCATTTTCCAAAGGATAAAGTTCATATTTCATAGTAAGGTTAAAGCAAATATTTGACAGTCTGGTTGCAGTGTCTTACTAGCTTGACCTCCATCATTCTACTCTTACATTGCGTATAATTCACCCGTTAAAAATTTGTACACTTCTGAGGGTATGTTATGATCTTTCATGTTACAAGCCTTTGTTGAAAAGAAAGACGTGTTCTTTCATCTATTACCATCCTGTTGAATTCAGTGCTTTTTCTTTAAAAGCCAGATCGAATGTCCTTTGGTTCTCAGCATCAGTCAACTTTTCCCAATCTGTTTCCCAGATTGTACTGTTGTTTATTATAGTACTTATCACGTTATAATTTTAGTTCCTTCAATTAGACTGTATTCTGTTTAGGGTTAGACGTTATGTTTTATTGCATTTTGTACTTTGTTCACCTTCTGCCCTCTTGTTCCATGCTTCAAACACTATTTCTAACATATTTAATATAATTAAAAATAACTGTGCCAAGTTTGGTGCTAAGTGTTTTATAAGACATTTAAATTTATTCCTTAAAACAACATTGTGAGGGGGAAAGTATTGTCTCTCAGATGTGAAGAGCCTAAATATTACCACAGTCTAAACACAATGTAGTATTAGAGGCAGCTTCTCAAATCCATGTTCTTTCCATAAAACCATAGGAAATGAAAGACCTAACAAATCTATATTTATTTGAACTCTAGTAATTTAAAATTTCTGACAAATCATAGGTGATTCAAGTTTAAATTCTACACGATGTTTGCTAATCACAAGCTTTATGTAAAAAATTTATATATAATAATTTTATTGACCTTATTGTTAGAAACTTGATTACTTTGGAATTGCCTCTTTATATAGGAGAAATTGTACAGTCTCTCCAAGTACTTCTGCTTGCACGTGAATTGAAGATAATATTTACAGTTTCCTTAAATGATATAACAATTTGGATCTCTTCAGATTGCTTTCCAGTTAGTCTAAATTTGTGAAAAATTACATTTGAAATGCTTTTTTTCTTCAGTAGAGACACTCATGTTATTTAAATTAAACTTCCTCTTGACTCTTCTCATCAACATAGTGATTTCCTTATTTGGATTTTCCCTAATGATATATATGAAGAGGTTGATGGTTCAAATAAAATTGGTTTCTTGGTCATAAGTGCTAGTAGGACACTAAGCTGTATCTAAGGATGTCAACAGTAGGATGCTGTGGTAAAGGATACAAGAGCAGGGTCTTTCTTAACCATGGATCTATCCATAGTGCTTGACAAATAATAGGCACCCAGTAAATACTTGTTGTAGATGGATAAGTAACTGAAAGAATGGTAATGAGCGCGTTGAGGGTTGGGAGAAACACCTGCCCTGGTCATGATTTTAAATATGTATTTGGAGAAAAAGAAGAGTGTTATATATGTTGTGCATCTCATTAAAGGATACCAGCAGTAGATTTAGATCTGTTTAATACCAGTGTGTCTTTTGAGAAAAAGAACATAAAATAAGTCAAAATCTGTCCTTGCTCAAGAGAAGTGTGGAGAAGCTGTGAAGCCTTTCAGTTTTAAATTCTGGTGTTAGGTAGGGTGAAACAAGGGGTGTGGGATCAGGTACCTCCTTTTAGATAACATATCTGTTAGGGTAACATTTGAACATTTGGCAAGATTAATTTATTGGACAACCATATAACAAAGTAACAGAAACTCTGATGTGAAAAAAATATCTAAAACTGATTTTTATCAGTTGGGCAGGCATACCACCCCGTTGGCCATTCGAAACTGGCCTTAACTCCACCCTCTCTTCCCGATTTCTGAAATGACAAAATAGGCAGGAAATGCTTACCTTTTTTATTTACTTTGGCCAGATAAGTGCCAGAGTCAGAAGAGTTTAATGACCTTAATTAACAAGTTTCTTATGATTAGCATAGACAAGTTTGAAAAATAAAGTGGCCTCACAAACATCTATTCAGTGACCTTAAGCTAGCTCTCAGATTAGCATGTCAATATTCACATAGTTACCTGCTGGTTCCATAGTCTTCATCTAATTGGAAGGAGGATTGTGCATTCATTGATGTGAGGTGTGAGTCACTGGTATAAATTTACCTTTTGTGTTTCGATGGTATTTGTAGACTGGGTGAAATTCAGATGAACCTGAAGACGGAAATGGCTAGTGGTAGCCTTTTGTGGCTGACATAGGTTATTAACTGCCTGTAGTGGGTCACATTCAGCCCTCTGTTGCTTTGCTTTAAAATAATTTTTACGCTTACTAAGTACTTGTGAAAAATTTGAAAGATTGGCCATATAGTTATTCAGATATTGTTCAATAACAATATATTATTGGAGGAATTTAGTCTGTTTTTAGTCCATAGGTTTAAAATTACATTTGGTCAACTTAGTCAAGATGGCATTTTGAATAGTGGGACAGTGGAAATACCTGTAATGAAAGAGTATTAGAAAATATTGTTTATAACTTGATGATTAGGGAAAGTTTTTTTAATCAAGACCCAAAAATGCATTTGACTTAAAAGAAAAAGTTGATAAATTTGACCACGTAAGACATTTAAAACTTCTCTATGACAGTGATAACACTAAACAGGTTGAAAGATGAATGTCAAATTGTGAGAAAATAATTGCAGTATATGTAACAGTACATTGAGGACATTAAGAACTCATCAAAGCAATATGAAAAACAATCCAATAGGAAAATGAGCAAAGGATATGAATAGACCTTTACAGAAGAGAAACTTAAAATTGCCAACTTTGCCTTATATAGTTACAAAAACTAACTCAAAGTGGATTAAAAACCTAAACTTAGCTAAAACTATAAAACTTTCAGAAGAAAAGGGGAACATCTCCGTGACATTGGATTTGGTAATAATTTCTTGAATATGATATCAAAAGCACAGGCAACAAAAGAAAAAAGAGATAAATTGGACTTTGTCAAAATGTAAAATTGCATCAGAGGACGCTCTTGAAAGCAAAGACAGCCCACAAATGGGAGGGAATATTTGTAAATCATGTATCTGGTGTGAGACTAATATCCAGAATATATGAAATCCTGTAACTCAACAACAAAATGAAACAACCCAACTTGAAAATGGGCAAAGGATTTGAAGAAACATTTGTCCAAAGAAGATGGCCTTAAGCACAAGAAAAGGTCCTCAACATCTTTAGTCATCAGGGAAAGCAAATCAAAACCACATTGAAATACCATTTCATACCCATTAGGATGGCTATTATTATAAAAACAACAATGGAAAGTAGCAATTGTTTTTGAGGATGCGGACAAATGGGAACCTTAGTTGCTGGTAGGAATGTAAAACGACAGTAGCTGCTGTGAAATAGTTTATCAGTTTCTCAAAAAGTGAAACAATTACCATAAAATGCAGCAATTCCATACCTAGGTATATAACCAAAAGAATTGCAAGCCAAGGAATCAAACAGGTATTCATACACCAGTGATCACAATAGCTAAAAAGTGGAAACAATCTAAATGTCCAAATTGTGGTGTGTGTGTGTGTGTGTGTGTGTGTGTGTGGGTGCGTATGGGCACTCAGACAATTAAGTTTGCGAACTCATCCTGGAAAAAGTGCTACATACCTTATTTGCCAAATATTACTATGGTCACTTTCGAAGTACTCCCCTTAGGAAGCTATGTCCCCACACCAACGCCCAGCCCACCCTTTAAAGCAATTTTGGAACTTTTTTTTTCTGGAATGCGCATCTGAGCTGTCATCGTATTACCCTTGATGTCCTGAATGTCATCAAAATGTCTTCCTTTCACCATTTCCTTTACCTTTGGGTAAAGAAAGAAGTCATTGGGGGTCAGATCAGGTGAGTAAGAAGGGTGTTCCAATACAGTTACAGTGGTGCCTCGGTTTTCGAACGTAATCCGTTCTGGAAGACCGTTTGAGTTCTGAAACGTTGGAAAACAGCCGACAGCTCGGCCTCAGGATCTTGCACTCACAGCGGAAGCTGCGTGACATGTTCAACTTCCGAGGCGTGTTCAAAAACCAAAGCATTTACTTCAGGGTTTATGGCATTCATAAACCGAAATGTTCGTCAATGGAGACGTTCGAAAACCAAGGTACCACTGTATTTGTTACTGGCTAAAAACTCCCTCACAGACAGTGCCATGTGAGCTGGTGCATTGTCGTGATGCATGAGCCATGAATTATTGACGAAAAATTCAGGTCGTCTGACTTTTTCATGCAATCTTTTCAGCACTTCCAAATAGTAAACTTGGTTAACTGTTTGTCCAGTTGGTACAAATTCACAATAAATAATCTCTATGAAAACAAAAAAGGTTAGCATCGTTGCAACAAGTTTGCCAACTTAATTGTCAGACCTTGTGTGTGTGTGTGTGTGTTTGTATACACACACGCAGTATTAGTCGTGAAAAGGAATGCAGTATTGATGCATGCTGCAACAGGGATGAATCTTGATAACCTTATGCTAGGTGAAACAAGCCAACCCAAAAGGACATACATTGTTCGATTTTACTTACGTGAGGTACCTAGAATAGGCAAATTCATAGAGGCAAAGTAAAATAGTGCTTACTGGGGCCTGAGGAGATGGGGAGTTAGTGTTTAATGGGTACAGAATTTCCGTTTGAGATGTGTCCACTGGAGGTGATGGTTGCACAAAAGTCTGAATGTACTTAATGCCATTGAATTGTAAACCTAGAAATGGTAAACTGTAATATATATTACCAGTATAAAAAATTCAAGAGTACCAGTACCAATACATACCGGAAATTAAAATTAAAGTGAGATTTTTCACCCTTAAGATTAGTGACAATTGAATGTGGGGAAACACAGTCGGTGTGTAAATTGGTTATTGCAAAGATCACTTCAGCATAGTAAAATCTGTTAGAAGTTTTAAAATATGCTTATCCTTTGTATTACCATAAAGATTTTCTCAGTTGAATGAAACAAGTTGTAAAAATATCTTTATATAATAAAACACCAGCACCATATTTACATATATTTCTAAATGCATAGAAAATATTCTGGATGGATATGTGATTAAAAATAGATATTCATGAATTACAAAATTAAAAAATTAAAATGAAAGTCACAGATTATATACCAGGTGCTGTCACCCAGTTATCTTAAGTTTTTTCCACTACACTTGAATACTTTGTTTTCCTTTATAACTTCTCCATGTTGTACTCTCCTGTGTAACACCATTACTAGAAAATAGAATAAGCAGGCTACCCTGCTGCACAAGTATTTTGAGCTTTGTTCCCATGTCCTATTCAGTATTATTATAGCAACTGTCGGAACATCATAGGAAATTATGATTAGAAATGCAATTAGTACCTTTTACTCTTTAGATGTAGTATGTTTTTAGATCTTATTGTAGGTCACAAAGGAGTTATTGGCATACCAGAAAAATGTAGGTCAGAAATGAATTTTGACTTTGGTTTATGCTCTCTTGGGTACTTTGAAAGGGTGCCTATAATTAAAAGAGGTTAAGTAATAAAGTTAGACTATAGTACCATTTCTGTGTTAAGTCTAGTCTTTGGTAGGTTACTCCCCCTACTGGTAAAAATTGGAAATATAAATGAACAATTCATAATTATAAGCATAAAGGGAGAAAAAGAGGTTTTATCCAAGCAATATACACATTTTAAATTAAAATCAAAGGGTAACATACCTTTGGCTCATATTAACACGTTGCGTACGGATCACGAGAATCTTCACGAGGGATTTAAACCCCGCCGTATGCAACGTGTTAAAGAATTGGTCAGAGATTTATGAGTCATAGAAATAATCAGATGGTAAAACAACTTAGTTCATTTAAGTTTAAAATAGCTTAGGAAGAGATCACTAAATATCCTTAAAAAGATCACAGGCATACGCCAAAAAATAAAAATGCTAGAGCTAAAACCAGGCACCATTCCATTACCAAAGACTGAACAAATACTTAAAGTAACCTAGGTTTCTTGAATGGTTGGGAAAGGTTGCATTTAAGGAGTGAGACTAGAGACTGACACTTTCAAAAATCAGAAGAGCCTATTGAGATGGCCCTTCTAATGCAAAACACTATATTAATTCTTTTATATAAATTCATTAGTTTTTAGGTAACAATTTCCAAAAATCCAAATTTCTTATTTATATTTAGTTTGATACAAATCTGTATGAACATACTAAGTATATTAGCCTCACAGCGAAATGATTAGATTCCAGCTTAAAAGGTTTCAAATAGAAATGTTAATTAAAATTAAATACCGGTATAGAAAAACACACTCAGAGACTGTTTACTTGTTCTAAATTAGTAGTTTTGTTGCCTTTGTGTGTTAAAGAAAATAAAATGGTTGTGTATTTTATAAGATTATTTAAAGTAAGTCTAAATAAGTTAAATTTTGTATCAGACTATATAGTGTTAACTCAGCTTTATGAAATAGCATAAAGAGAGCAGTTATCTGCTTTGACAATTACTTACGGCGACCTTAGACTTTTCTCTGTTTTAACTTTTGAACCTGGCTGGCCTTTAATTGCATATTCAGGCATCCAGTCAAATACATATTGATGCCATCTTGGTGCTAAGTTCTGTTTTGTACCAGGGCTACAGAGATAAATACAACAAAATTCTTCTGAAGGAGTTAATGTTTTAATAGAAGGGAGGTGTATACTGTGTTTCCCAGAAAATAAGATAAGGGTCTTATCTCATAGGGTTTTAAAAGACCGCGTCTTGTAATTTTTGCTCCAAAAGACGCATTAGAGCTGATGGTCCGGCTAGGTCTTATTTTCGGGGAAACACGGTAATAAACTATATAATAGAAGATGCTGGGTAATGTAATAGAACTCTGAATACAGGATGAGCACACAACCAGTACCTTTTATAGTTTAATGGTAAAGCTGACTTTTTTTAGTATAGCATTTTTTATGTATATTATTAAACTCAAATCAGTTATTCTCAGTTATATTTGTAGATTGAGGCAAATAATATTAAAAATGTTTAAATAACATGTAACCTGCTTTGGAAGGGCATTTGTGTGGGGGTGAGTGGTGCTGTTCTTTAAAATAGTGTGAAAATAGCATGTTGAAGTCCTGCCTGGAAAAGCAATGTAGCTTTTCCTTCTGTCTTTGATTTTAATCCTTTTCCCACTCAGTTCTCCATGTTTGTGCTATGTTTTTTATTTTGTTTTTATTTTTGAAGTTAAGGGGACGTTGAGAATTCTGTAATTTATTTTTTCATAACCAGCAAGGTATGCCAGAACCACCCATTAGGACTCTTACAAGTTCAATGTTCTTGGGCCTCACCAGGCTCATTAGATCTGGGGTGGAGCCCTGGGATCTGTTTTCTTATTTTTTGTGTTTTTTTTTTTATGCTTAACAGGTGATTCTGATACGAATTCTGTTGAAAACTGGTATGCACAATCAAACCTTTTAATAAATTCTTACCTTTAGAGATGTCACTTGCTCAAGCATCCCATAAGTATTAATTAGTATTATAGTATCAAGTGGTTTCCACACTGTTCATCAATAATCTTTTCTCACAAAACTGTAAAATGTATCTTCAAGGTAAATAAACTTATTATAATTAAAAGTTAAGGATGTTTAGTTTTTGCTACTGTGTATTTTGTATGGTGATGCATATTTTCTATTTTGGGATGTTTTCTTGGATTAAAGGACAACACTGAAGAATATTTAAGCCTGTGTTAATTTTTCAAATCCATGGATAGATTTAGCAGCACCAAAATAAAATAGAAAACAACTCACACCTTCTTCTCCAACTCCTGTCATTAAAAACAGGAAAAAACCACACTAAAAGTAACAAAAAGTAAGGATCATTCCAAAGGGATATGATTACTAATTTAATTGTTAATGCAGGAAGTGAAAAAACAGAACTTATTTCATTCTAAACATTAAAATACCCCTAGGCTGTATATTCCCTAAACTGAACCTTAAGGGATATGATTTAGAGAAAACTGCTGTTGTGGTCTGCAGTTGCCCCATAAAATATAATAACTGACAGTAGTTTTTCAAAAGGAAAACCTCATTTCGTTCAAGTGGCTTTATATTTGTGAATCCAAAACGCAAAGCTTAACATAGGTAGACTGCTAGACTTACAGACCAGACCCTCTTTTAAAATGTGTCCCTTACAAAAATTAAAGTATCTGCCTTTCAAATATTAAAATGTCTTAGGTTTTCTAACTTGATCATAATTGATCAACACATCCTTGAAATGTACTTCAAGCAGTTATGAGGTTCGTGTTTTAAAGAGCTATATTGCCTAGTGTTCTTTTGACCATTAATAGTAACGGTACGTAACGGCTGATAGAGCAGTCTTTTCAGTAAGCTTGCTAGTAATTCCCAGCTTCTTTGGGACCATGAATATTAATGAATGTTTAGTTCCTAGAATTGAAAATGATTTACAGTTACTAGATTAGCAGTTTAATATTCAAATGCAGTGTTCCTGAAACTTATACATCATAATAGTTTTAAATCAGTTACATAATAGATATATGAGCTTGAACATCTTCAAGAAATGCATATGTATGGGAAATTAAAGATGCTTAAGCAAATTTTCATATTTAGTCTTTAGGCCAATATTATAAGAGAATTTGTATGAACATCTTGAATAGTGCAGTCAGTCTTAATGTTGTTACCCATAAGACCTCTGTTTCTAATTCTCCTTTTTCATTGAAGTCACTATATTAGTAAAATTCCATGGTATGAAAATAACAGTTTGTGTTCATTTTCCTGTTGATGGACATTTGGTTTGTTTCTAGTTTTGTGCTAAAATAAACAATACTGTGATAAAAATTTTTGAATGTTTCTCCTGATTTAGGAATGTCAGCATTTTTCTAAGGGTATATACCTAAGTGGAATTATTGGGTCCATGAAATGTGCATCTCCAATTCTTATAATGCCTAATTATTTTCCAATATGGTAATATAATTTAGTCTCCTCCAGAAATGTGAAGTGTTCCTGTTAGGTGTCAACATTTGATAGTGTCAGGCTTTTTTTAAAGCTTTTTGTCAATCTGGTTAGCATAAAAGGATAATCCTGTTGCTTTTAATTTGAATTTTCCTGATTATCGATGAAGTTGAACATACTGTGCATTTTTTAAGCCATTCAAATTTTCTTCTGTGAAATATCTTCATGTCTTTTCTCATTTTTCTATTGTGTAGTTTGTTTTTATTTATAGGAGTTCTTTAAAATATTTTGGTTACCAATACTTTGGATGTAATTGTTTTTGTTTTTGAAAATTTCTGTATTCTGATGTCAAAGATATGTTCCTATATTTTCCTCTCCTAGTTATAAAGACTTTAAATATAAAAAGTTTAATCAGCCTTAAATTGGTTTTGTTTTCAATGTTAAGTTTTTATATCTGGCAAAGCACGTCACTAGCCATATTCTTTTTTCTTCAGGAGTTTTGTGGCTATTACTAGCCCTTATCTCTTCCTCATAAATAAGTTTAATAGAATCAGTTTGTCAAATGTTACCAAAAATGCTGTTGGGTTTTGATTGAAATTGCATTGAATTTATATAAATAATTTGTAATGACACTTTCAAGTAATGACAATTTTCCATGCATATTTTATATTTTATTTTTAGATGCTGAGGGTGGGGTTTTGTGGTTTGCTATTAAAAGCGTCCTTTTTTTTTTAGGGGAAAAAAAAAGGTCCTTTTTAGTGCTAATAATCTTTAAATGATATAGATAGTATAGATAGTTAATAATCTATAAATGGTATAGGTAACTCATTGCCTTATTATTTAGTTACAAAAAGGAACTAGGTAATTCTAAAACTCAATCGTTAAGTATAAAAGTTCAAAGTAGGAGTCTCCTTATTTATCACAATCTTATTAGCCCGTTCTGGGATTGCTCACCATTGTGTCTATCCTATTTGTATTAAGGCCATTGTCATACTTACTTAGGTTGTCATTGTGATCATAAATGCTTCTTTTCAGCTTAATTTATTTTATCAGACATGAAATTAAGTTCTGGAGAGTTGTATTGTCCTTTTATCCTAATGGAAGTTTATTTAAATGTGTAGTTAATACACAACTGTAATGTTTGAGACAGCATTACTAATAAACAGTGTGGTACTTTTAGAATCAGACATGGAATGTGGTTGAATCACTGCTTACTAGGTTTTGTGACTTCAAGTTATGTAATATTTCTTGTTCAGTTTTCTCACTTATGAAATTGGGATATAAAAAATGCCTACCTTATTATTCTAGTTTTTCAGATAGTTACTGAGCCTTCTATGTACTAACTTGTAAATATTAAATGATAACTACCTGAGTTATGTGCCTCGTCCATGGAAGTTGCTTGTTTCATATTGGTTCCAGTTTCGTCTATTGAAGTAATTTTTTTTCAGCCTTATTATCCTTTTTATTTAGAATCTACATCAGGAGACAAATCTGTTTCACATTCTTGCACAACTCCTTCCACATCTTCTGCCTCTGGACTGAATCCCACATCTGCACCTCCAACATCTGCTTCAGCAATCCCTGTTTCTCCTGTTCCACAGTCACCAATACCTCCATTACTTCAGGACCCAAATCTTCTTAGACAGTTGCTTCCTGCTTTGCAAGCTACGCTGCAACTTAATAATTCTAATGTGGACATATCCAAAATAAATGAAGGTAAATTTTCATAGTAACAGTTTTAAAAATTCACTTGCATTGTGCAAAATTACGTAATTAGTAAACTCTCCATTTTAGGAATGGTCTTTGTTTCGTCTTGAAATTCATATTTGAACTTAATTCTTTGGAATTTATATCCCCCATAGTTTAAGGACTTTGGTATTGTAATTGAGTTAGCAATTGGATTTTCTGTGTATTTTTCAAGACCTTTCATATATCTGGTAGTTACTAGAGATAAGCTGTTCTGTGTACTTAATGTGTTTAGCATTTCTTTTTTTTAACATAAAATCAAAGTAAAGAGCTTTTGCTAAAATTGTTATAAAAACACTGGATTTCTAGCATATTTCAAAAAATCTCTATATGAGTAAATAATTATTTGGAATGTAAAAGTATGCTAATTACTAAAAAAAATAGGAATTTTGGTTGTTCCGTACAATATTCGAAAAAAGTTTGAGAAGAGAGGTAATGGGTAACATTTCACTTTTTTTCTTAGTTAATTGCATTGTTAATTCCAACTTTGCTTTTCATTATGCTACTAAAATATTTAGGTAGCGATCTCAAAAAAGTGAATTAAAGTAGATGTAGTTTTAATTCATATTCAAACATTAAGTCCTAAGAGCATAGCAAAATTTTATATTTCTGTACATTTTTACATAATATATTTGACAATAGTGTTAAGTGGTAGGTTCTTCCTGTATCCTTTAAAGTAGAGCTGTATCAGGCTGGTTGGTCATTAATCTTCTGTTCGTATTGTATTCACCTTTCGGTATTTTGCTTTTATTCTCTAAAGTAACAATGCCATTCTCTTGTTTAATAGGTGAACTTTTTACTAGGCAAAGTAGGGCTTCTAAACAGTTTGAAGAAAAGCAGCACAAGAAAATGTCAATAACAAAAGATCTTATGCTTTGAAAAACATGGCATTCCTAAGTACCCAGCTTTTTAATACCCATTTTAAGAAGATTGTTGGGGTGGGAGTTGATGTGGGATTTGAGTGGTGAGCTTGTCTAAAAAAGCAGTTGCATTAAATAGCTACCATTTATCCAGTTAATTCTAAGCACTTATAAATGCATAGGTTTGTGCTATAATTGGAAGTTCCAGTGAATACTCATTTAGAGGAGTTTTCTTCAACTGAACATCTGAATTTTAGTATAATTTTTAGTATAAAGGAAACTACTGTTTTCTTTACTATAAACCCATTACATTTCTTGTCCTCTGTCTCAGATCATTTTACATCTCTAGACTCATTATATTACTCCTATCTTTTAAACATTTATTTTGAGAGTTTTGGTTTGAAACTCCAGTTTTCTTCTGTGTTCTTTTTGAATTTTCAAGTTGTTAATGCCACATATGCCTCTGTGTTTTATTTGAATTTAAGATAATGTTATGTTTTCAGTTCTTACAGCAGCTGTGACACAAGCCTCGTTGCAGTCTATAATTCATAAGTTTCTTACTGCTGGACCATCAGCTTTCAACATAACTTCTCTGATTTCTCAAGCTGCTCAGCTCTCTACACAAGGTATTCATATTCTTAGATATCTCTAGAATTGTATCTTGATTTGGGAGGGCTTAATAGCAAAGTTTTTTTAATCTTTGAGATTAGCTACAATAGTGGTTTTACTTTTTTTATGTTTGATTTTTAACACTACTATATACAGTAGTATTTTAATTTACTTTTTAAGTGAAGCAAGCTTTGACATTTATCTTACAATATTGCCATGAAGTCTGTAATATAGTGTATATTTAATTCTGAATTTAAGTTGTTGATGACATATTTCACTCCAAAGCTGTGGGTAAACTATGATATGCCCTCAATCTTTGTAAAACATTGAATATATTTTAATGAGAGTTGAAGTTTGGTTCAGGTTGATATTAGATGGTTTTTGACAGGAGGATACAGAAATGCTTAGTCCTGCCTTGAAACAGCTATCCCTCCTCTTCCCCGTGAAGGTGTCCAGTGAAAAGAGATACACTGGGTCTCTTTAAGAACAGAAGAGAAACAAAAGGATCACTTTGACTTGTCCCTCGGCTCTAATTCAGAAAGCTGGTATATTGAGCAGGAATAAGTGTTCTAAAATTGAAGGATGATAGTGAAAAGACTTTGACAACCCTCTAGTTAGCCTCATGAGGCAGGGGACGAAGGAGGATGACTGGCCTAAATGTGAAAGAAGGATGATGAGGATGTCTTCCATGTGAGAATAGGTTCCGGCTTCCCTTTCTGCTCTGGCCTTAAGGAGAGAAAGCCTCACTGGGTGTGTGCTTATCTCTGACACGCAGTCATTGTGGCCTCAGTGAGTATCTCACATTCTGACCTTTTCAGTGTTCTCTTTGGGGGAGAGGGGCATGTGGAGAAATGCAAAGATCTCCACATATACTGCAGAGGTTTTTGGTTTGTTTGAAATTAACTGCTTCACTCTTTTGCAGCCCAGCCATCTAATCAGTCTCCAATGTCTTTAACGTCTGATGCATCATCCCCAAGATCCTATGTGTCTCCAAGAATAAGCACACCTCAAACTAACGCAGTTCCTATCAAACCTTTGATTAGTACTCCTCCTGTTTCATCACAGCCAAAGGTATGTCACCTTTGAGGGAAAGTTGGAAAAGAAAGATCTTTCTAGCAAAAACAAGTTGAATGTTTTAGAATCTGTTGTAGGAAAAGCCCTGCGAGAATGAACTGGTAGAGTGAATGACGGGTGAGTGAGAACAGATGCAGGTTAGAACCTCTCAGTTAACTGAAGGATGGAGGGGGGAATTGCATCTGTGCTACTTTTATGTTGTGATTCTATTCCCTTAAGTGGCTTAGGGGTTTGTGCCGTGGAGAGCAGGCTAAAGAAGGGTATATTAATTGATTCTTAGTATTTGTAGAATTTTCAAACTCTAAAGATGATGAGAGAACATGTTTTCTACGAATTTTCCTCCATACTTTTACTTCAGAGGTGAGTCAGTTTCTGTGCTCAGAGCTTTTATGTATTATTACATTTAACTTTGACAGGAGCATCAACCATTTGCCTCATTTAATAGATGAGAAAACCAAGTCTTTGATTAGATCTAGTCTTTGAGGGGGAGTCAGGACCTGAGACCTGGGTATTTCTGAATGGAGAGCCATGTGCTAATGAGTAAGCTCTGCTGCCTCTGCTGTCTGAGCACAGTCGCACATGGGTGACTCGTCACAGCAGTTAGAAATTGCTCGTGTGTTCTTACTGAACTATAAAGAGGACCCTCTGCCACAGTCCAGTTTTCTACATCATCTGGATCTTGACCACAAATGCATAAGCAAGTCCCAGTTACACTCGTGCCCTACTTTATAGCACGCCACCAGGAAAACACTGAGAGAGCAAGTCAGTATATATAAGTTGTGATATATTTTTTTAAATTTTTAATGGTAAACATAGAAAATTCTTTTTAATTGTAAAATCAATGGGCTGTTTCAAAATTTTTTGCCAAAAATTCTTTATTTAAACAAAGTCATTAAGCAGAAGCCTTAATATAAAAATGCATTGAAACATAGCTTGAAATTGATGGCAGGCCAGCTTTTAGGTCTTCCTGTTGGCTCATCCCTTCCCTACTTCAACCATCTACCTATGAACATTTTCATCAATCTAGATTGATTTTTTAAAATTCTGATTACTGTTGTTGGAGTTTATTGTATGATTCATTATTGTGTATATTTTGATGGGAGAGGAATTAAAATGTGAGTTTTCGCAAAAGAGATCTTATAGTTAATGCTTAAAACGTACCTTCCAGGATAGTATCTCAAAAGTACAGTAAATGATGACTCAAGGTGGTACTGTTAGTTTTACAATCAGTTGTAAAAATTAGCATTTCAAATCCTTAAGCAGATGGTTATAAGTTTTTTGCATTGAAAAACTTTTTCAAGTTTTTAAAAATAAGTGGACATTTAGTCTTATGTATATGTTATTAAAAATGATATTTATAAGAAGTAGCAGGGCCATCCAGATTTGTTTGGGAGAATATTAATCATGCAAAACAAAGCAAAACTCCAAACAAAAAACTCTGCTAGAGGATGTGACTTAATCCCAAATGGCTTCATCTGCCTTTGTGCCTTAATTTGTGGCTTACATTTAAAACTACTGTTTTCTCACTCTGTGGCATCTGGATGTAGATAGTACATGTACCCTCACTGGCAATCAGGGACCTCCTGATCTACCTCTGTAGGGAAACATCTCTTTGATGACCAATCTGTACGTTGTCTCCATATGTGGTTGGAATTTAAGCAACTGTATTTATATGATATAATATTTATTGATATTGATGTAACAGTACAGTCATGCGCCGCCTAACAACAGAGATATGTTCTGATTTTCCTTGTAGTGCAAACATCATAGAGTGCAAACATAGAGTGCAGTTATGCAAACCTAGATGGTATGGCCTGCTACACACCTAGACTATGTGGTGTAGCCTATTGCTCTGTAGAGAAGGGAAAATAATTTTCCTTCTACCCTTCTAGCTTCTTGGGCGAGACGTTCCTATAATAAAAGACAGATTAACAAGAGAAAAACAAAACAGAAGTTTACTAACATGTATACCTTCTGTATACATGGGAGAGACGAAGGAAAACTGAGTAGCCAAAATGGCTGAAGCCATCCCCTTAAATACCATCTTCAGATGAAGACTAAAGAAGATGTTGGGGGTTCGGGGAGTCAGTTGTAGGAAGTTACCAGAAAAGGCATAGGAAACAAGGGTAAGGTTGTCATGCAGATTGAAATTCTGGTCTTCTATGTTGATAAGAGTTTCTGGAGTTGAGGTCATCCCCCTTTTCCTGGTGCACTGAGGGAGACACTGGTTAAAATGGAGATTTCCCTGGCAAATGTAAATGTGTTTTACAAAGGGTAACTTCTATGAACTTGGCTTTCAGAGCTTCTCCCATGTCTGCTGTTTCTTAAAATTAACCAGCCTAAAATAAGCCTTATACCAAATAGACATATTTTGGGGTGACAAATTCTGTTCCCCTGCAGCTCTTAGGCTGTAAGCGTGATACTGTACTGAATACTGTAGACAGTTGTAACACAGTGGTAAGTATGTAATGCATTATGCTATGACTTTAAGACAGCTAAGATGTCACTAGGTGATAGGTATTCTTCAGTTCCATTATAATCTTACTTTATGGGGCCTTTGTAGTATATATGTAATTTACTTGACCAAAATGTGATGCAGCACATGAGACTCCAATTCAGAGGAGGTATTAAATCGCATGGTGTTCTGAGTGGCTTGAAGAAATCTCTCACGCTATCCTGCTCTATCTGTCCCCGAACGTGAATCATCCCTTTAACCAGTATATCCATGCTGGATAAGCTACCTGCCCATTCAGTCACTTCACAGCCATCTTGATTATCAGGGTTATCAGAGAGAAAGAGCGCACACACGTTTACTTGATTTTTATTACAGTATATTACAATTTTTCTATTTTATTGTTAGTTATTGTTAATCTCTTACCATGCCTCGTTTATAAATTAAACTTTATCATAAGTATGTATGTATAGGAAAAATACATAGTATGTACAGTAACTCCTCACGTGAACATTGTCCATTGATTCTGCGACTTTAAGCAAAACATCATATAATGAAACCATTTTTACCATAGGCCAGTTGATACAAACAAGAGTTAAATTTCTATCAACATTACAATGAAACGACATTGAATGAAATGATGTTATTTGAGCACATGTTGTATATGGGCTTTGGCACTATGCAATTTCACGCCTCCACTGGGGGTCTTGAAATGTATCCCCTGAACATAAGGGGGGACTACTTAGTCTGACTGTATCACTAATATTAATCTTAATATAAAATAGGATTTAGGATAACTCTTGTTATCTTAAAAATCACTGAAGAATAAAAATAATTGGTAAGTTTTATTGATAGAACTTCTGCTTTTATCTAGTTTCCATGCCCATTTGCCTATGTGATAGTAGCCTATCTCACCAGATTTTGATATTTCAGGTTAGTACTCCGATAGTTAAGCAAGGACCAGTTTCACAATCGGCCACACAGCAGCAGCCTGTAACTGCTGACAAGCCGCAAGGTCATGAACCTGTTTCTCCTCGAAGTCTTCAGCGCTCAAAGTAAGTTGATGTTATATGTTATAACATTTTTTCCTTAATATGGCATACTGCATTGTTTGAATATTATAATTATATATGTATAAGAGAAGTTGGTCTTGGAAGAATCCATGGATAGCCTAACTTAGTTTTATGTATTATAAAATTTACAAAGGCAAATCTACAACAAATAGATTGTTGTCTCTAGTAGTGAAACCTGGTTTATTTTGAGGAAAGTGTCTCTTTTTCTAAAATTTCACTTAGTGGAATATAATGGGAATAACAATATATGATACTTGTACAAAGAGGGCAATGGTTTTATAAGTTTATTTGTTGGAAATAACACCATTTTTAACCTCCTTTATAGCAGTTTTAGATTTGAGTGTATCAATGAAGCCAAAAATCTCACATCTAAAACTTGGGCCAATATTTGCAACTGGTATGTGTCAGCCTTCCCCATTAGCTTCAACTCTACCCTGTATAGATTGCTTGTCAAATAGAACTGTATTGTGTTGTCAATTTCTTTGTTAATGAACAAATACAACTTTAAGTAATTTTCATTTGATTGATTTTCCTATTTTTATTTCTGGCTGTGAGGTAGCAAAATAATTCAACTGTTGTTTTTATTGTTGTTTTCTAAACAAGCATTTCAGAACTTATACATCCAAATGAGAGTTGTTCCTTTCAAAGTAATCACCTTGGGAAGCTGTCTGCTTACTCGAGCAATGTTGCCATTGCTGAGAACATTTTTGGGAAATTCTTCTTTTAAATTGTCTTTAGAGGCTGCCGTATTATTTTAAATAGCCTCAGTGATGAAAATTCTTCATCTTTTGGGAGATTTAGTTTTTGGAAATAACTGAAATTCATTCAGAGCCAAGCCTGGTGAAGCAGGTAGGAAAGCAACTTGGGTGATTAAATTTTTGGTTCTCACCACCATACTCTGAAACCCTAAGCATAAACCATATGCAGTTTTAAAAGAAGATAATCTGAGTGTTACTTTTTGGTCTTATTTTGCCACTAAACTCAATCATTGCTACCCAATAAAATGCTTGTATTTTGCTTCACATTGTTTCACCCTCTGATTCAACACTTTGTGATGTTAAACAAGAGCAGTATATGTTTTCTCCGTTGTATGTGTATTTAAGATGTAATATTCAGATGTGACTGATGTCTTACACCTGTTCAAATGTGACCATTTCTTAGTTACATTCTTATTAGTGTTTGTAGTATAGTCATCAAATTCTGCCAAATTTGGAGAGAGTACTTTTATTTTAAATTTGACTCTGATATAGTGTTAAAGGGAGCTTCCCCCTCCCCCAAAAATGTATTGGGGAATACATGATACAAATATACTTTGGATTTTAAATTCTATTTATTTTATGTCAAAATAACAATTTTTCTTAGGTATTTGGATATCTTTAAATCAATAGAAGGTATTGACAATTTCTATGATACCTAGAAACTGCTTTTAGATACACTTCACCTTCCAATTGTGTTTTCTCTTCCAGTAGCCAGAGAAGTCCATCACCTGGTCCAAATCACACTTCTAGCAGTAATGCATCAAATGCAACAGTTGTACCACAGAATTCATCTACTCGACCTACATGTTCATTAACACCTACGCTAGCAGCACACTTTAATGAAAATCTCATAAAACATGTTCAAGGATGGCCTGCAGATCATGCAGAAAAGCAGGTATGTTACAGGATTCACAGAAGATGTTTTCCCTTTGGATGACTAGCAAAATAGAACTTCTACTTTTAGAAAATCTAACCTGGACTGCTGAACTGAAGCTATATTTAAAACAACTGATTTCTAATTAGGTTGTAGTCTTTTTATAAAATATTTGATACATATTTATAGGGTATTTATGTGGTCACTTTTGTGGTTTCACATAAAATATTTTGATACAATTATCATAGCGACCATTATCAAGTACTCAACACTTAGCTCTGTGCTAAGTGCTTTGTGTTTATTTTCTCTACTTCTTAACTCTGCTAACCGGTGCAGATAATGAGTTTTCCTATTTTACCAATGAGGCCCTTAAGACCAAATAAAATAGATTATACCAAGGTCACCCAGTTAATACAGTGATGTGGCTCAAAGCCAGTGTGCTTTTTCCATTCAGCCAGCCACTCATAGTTTTAGAACCTGTTAGTACAGTTAATCTTACAACTCTCCCACTAGACAAGCTACTAGAAGTTAGGAAACATTTTTTTGCTTTGTGATGAAGACACTGCAGTTGTTGCCATTGGCTCTCCCTTTTATAACATAACTGGCCATCTGAAATGCTCCATTAGTTCACATAGCTTTGTTGTGTATTTCCTGATACAGGAATATATGGAGGCCCTTTTATCAGTGTTATACCTGAACTTTGCTTTAGCTGACCCAGCATCTTTTATTAACTACAAATTATGAGTCAGCCTATCCTAGTGCTGTATTATTCTGGAATTGGAAATACTGTTTTCTCAAAAAACCGAGGGGTAAATATCTCAAGTGCCTTCCACTGTATGAGACTTTTTTCTTTTAAAGAAAATCATTTTTCTCTTTAGATTCACCAGCATTTTTGTGAATTTAAAGGAAAACGATAATTCTGTAATATTGACATAAGGTTCTCAAAAATTTAGTGTTTTACTTTTTTTTATATGTGAATGTGACTTAATATTTCATGTGATTTTCATGTCTGTAATTATAGGCATCAAGATTGCGAGAAGAAGCCCACAATATGGGAAGTGTTCACATGTCAGAAATTTGTACTGAATTAAAAAATTTAAGATCTTTAGTCCGAGTATGTGAAATTCAAGCAACTTTGCGAGAGCAAAGGTAAGTTTTTTGCTGAAATGATTGCATTATATATCCTAAATCAGACTGAAGAACAAATTTTATTTCTGAAATTTAAAGTTCTCTGATATATTCTAGCACTTTCCATAATACTATAACTTCTGTTTTTGGAATTTAATACCATTTCTAGTGAATGATAATGGCATCTAGACTGTATTTTTCTTAGCCCATAGTAAATTCTTTGTTAGACTTTTTTTTCTTAAATTGTAACTTTACAAAGTATAGTAATATGTTACTTAAAAAGTGAAATTAGGCAGCAAGTAATTATAAAAGGTCCCTTGAATTGAGGGGATTTATTGAACTGAGAGAACTTACTTTTTACTTGCCTATTGCTGAGGGTACTTATTTCAGTTGAGATTTCAAATCAGTATTTACATTGTCTTTGAATCACTGATAGATCCCTTGGAAATTACAGTAAGAATTTAGTTGTCCAGCAAGTTCAGTGATGTATGTATATCTGTTTATTAATTGTTTTCACCTAAAATCTTACTGCATCGTTTTTCTTAATCTAGTATCCCACTCAAGTAGGATATCTACATCCAGTAAATAATATAGGTTTATTTTTAAATGCTTGTTACAAAATTGAGGGCAAACTTTAAATGGCCTCATATTCTATCTGTATAAGGTAGAGTTGATCTTGTCATGAAACCACAAATATTTAGTAAATACCAAGTTGGGATTTATAATAAACTTGGAAAAGTTGAGTTTTTATCTAACCTTTCAATTATTAAAATACCTGGAGGCATCTTTTGAATATAAACTGGGAGTTTTTTACTCTAGGATTGCTCTGAAATTAGTTGTAACATAAAGCTTGAACTTCATTTTAGCTTGCTAGACACATTATTTAGCTTTTAGGAAATTATACTATTCCTTATTGCAAGTTATTAAAACAGTATACACAGTCAAATATCAAGCCAGTATATGATTTTGCCTAATTCCCTGGTACAAGCAATAAATGTCATACTTCACAGAATAGGAATGATTCCCTGTAGGGATCAGAGTAGGAATGATATTTATGAAGTTCATGAAAATCTAGTTGTAGAGTTGATGGGACTTTAACTTGGCTTCCATTTTTATGAAACCTACATTTATATTGAGAACTGTTCATCAGATCGATGGGCCTCTGGCACCTAGTTAATTCCAGACTACTGTATTGTGGCCCAGAAAACATGCAGCATAGGTTTATCTCATGTTTAACATCTACTGCCTGTGTGTGTGTGTGTGATGATACAGTGAACAACTACATTTTAAATCTTACATGTTTAAATTAATTATTCAGAAATTGTTAGAAAACCAGGAAACATTCTAACTTATCATTTCAATACTTTATATCGTATGTTCATTGGTTATTTTTGTCTTAACTGCAGCGTAATCAGTTTTTAATTATTTTGTCCTAACTAATAGTTACTCGTTTTCTTTTTAAAGATATATTTGTTGTTAAAAAAGTTTGGTTTTTCTGTAACATTTTTATATGGCCACACAGTACTAATGCCTTCTTTTATTTTTCAGGATACTATTTTTGAGACAACAAATTAAGGAACTCGAAAAGCTAAAAAATCAGAATTCCTTCATGGTGTGAAGATGTGAATGATTGCACATGGTTTTTGAGTACAGGAACTGTAAATCTATTGCCCAATCTTAACATTTTTGAGCTGCATTTAAGTAGACTTTGGACCGTTAAGCTGGGCAAAGGAAATGACAAGGGGACGGGGTTTGTGAGAGTCAATTCAGGAGAGAGACAAGATTGATTTGTAAAACCCTTGAAATGTAGATTTCTTGTAGATGTATTCTTCACGTTGTAAATATGTTTTGTAGAGTGAAGCCATGGGAAGCCATGTGTAACAGAGCTTAGACATCCAAAACTAATCAATGCTGAGGTGGCTAAATACCTAGCCTTTTACATGTAAACCTGTCTGCGAAATTAGCTTTTTTAAGAAAAAAAATTGGGGGGGGGGGGGTTAATTTATCATTCAGAAATCTTGCATTTTCAAAAATTCAGTGCAAGCGCCAGGCGGTCTGTGTCTAAGGATACAGTTTTGAACCATATGGGCAGTGTACAAATTATCATGAAACAACTATTTCCACACTTGCACCTGATCAAGAGCAGTGCTTCTCCATTTGTTTTGCAGAGAAATGTTTTTTCATTTCCAGTGTGTTCCATTTCCCTCTGAAATCCTTGAGCTGATTTTATCCATTTTTTAAGGCTCCTCTTTTTCTCCTTTCTTAAGGCACTGTTGCTATGGCACTTTTCTATAACCTTTTCATTCCTGTGTACAGTAGCTTAAAATTGCAGTGATTGAGCATAACCCACTTGTTTGTATAAATTATTGAAATCCATTTGCACCCTGTAAGAATGGACCTAAAAGTACTGCTGGGCGTGTGTGCTGAAAGTACATTGATTGCTCAAATGTAAGGAAGTGACCCAATGAACATGGTTGTGGGAGGGAAAAGAGGAAACAAAGCTAGTCAGATGTGAATTGTATCTGTTGTAATAAACATGTTAAAACAAACAAATTGTTATTTTTCTTTTCCTTCGGTCAGTGCATATTAGAGTTTGAACTACCTGGGGATTCTTTATCAGAACTATTCTTGTTGAATATTTATACTTAATTGAAAAAATTCCTTAAGGGAGGCTTTGTTTAAAGCATATTAACAAGAAATTGTGTATAAGATATTTAATAAAATTCAACAAGAATGATTAAGTCACTTCCCAAGTGGTTGTCATTTGTTAAACCCTGGTTTACCTGTCTTGCTATTATGACATTTCATTTTGAAGGATGTTTGTGTTGTAGCTAACTGTTCAAGTCTGGTGCTGACTGCTGTTCTTAGCCATCACAAAAAACGCTAAATTTGTGTAATTGGAGCTTCCTGCTGTTATCTGGAAATGGTGGGAAAGCTCAGCTTTGTATATTGTTTCCTAAAATATATTAAAATAAAAAAAGAAACTATTGCTACTATAAAATTACCTTGGCTTTTTTTTTTCTTTGCTAAAATATTGGCCAAATGGCCTTAGCATGACACTGCCAGTGTTATATCAAATCACAAGGGTTTCTTTATGCAGAAAAATCTTTTACTTTCAAAATCTTAACTTACCCAATTCAGAGACTTCTTTTTCCTGTCAAGGCAGATGCATTCATGTGCTTTTAGAACTGCCAGCACCAAGGGCTTATTTTGTGATGTTAGACATTAATGTTATCACATTCTGGGATACTAAAATTTTGAAATTGCTCTTGTGCTTTAAGCATATTTACAGTATAAAAAATAACGCTCAGACTTTTCAATAAATTATAAAAAGTCAACTGTAAGCGATAGTATGGATATTTTCTAAAACAGAAATGTTCCAGTGTAATTAAGAGGAATTAAAATCTTATACTGGAAACTGATTTTTTTTATTGTAACGAGAATATGTTTAAAATGTAAGAAACATGTCAAATTATACCGTCATGAAATGTTTATGCCTCTGTGATTGTTAACATTTGCTGGACTTGATTAGTGCATGTAAATGAAACTACAAAGAGCTGTTAAGCTAGAACCCTATTGATGCGGTCCTGTATCTTTCCCAGAAAGAAATGAGCAATTTGTGATGTGGTAGGCAAATATATCCTGATCAGATGGCAACTTGACTTGTGATTTAAGGTAAATTTGAATTTGACTTGCTAATAGTTTATTGATTTATGTCACATTTTTTTGCTTTAAAAAGTTTACATCCCTAAATGAATTGCTCATATATATAGAAGATGCCTGATTTGAAATTTCCTGGTCAATTTTTAAACACAGAAAATTAAAATTTTGTAGGATATTTTTACAGTATTTGATTCACTTATTCTATAGTAAATTATTTTAAATATTGCACTTTAATACAGACGTGGTGTCCAGCTACTAACCTTCTTGAGGTAACCAGGGACTTTATTAAAAATAGGCATAATGTCTGAGAATATTCTTTATGTACTTGGACTGTTGTCATGGCTTTGAACATGTATCTCATTTCGGTGGGTACCCTTGGTTCAGATAATTTGAAAACAGAAATGTGAAGAGCCCCTAGGAAACCTCAGGGTTTTTGTTTTAAAAGGAACATTAGTAGTCTTATATTCAAACCTTTAAAGCTACATTGTAATAAAATACTTTGTGAAGATGGGTGTGGTAGAAAGTCTTCCCCTGAAGAACCAGCTTCCTAACTTTTTGTTTTCTGTGTGTCTAGTTTGACTAAATTTTAGAATTTGGACTATATCTCCAGATTTTTAGCACACTGAAAATTCTATGCCTCAGCCCTTTTAAAAAACATTATGCTGCTTTTAATAGCCCAAATGAATAGTTTTATCTTCTCTAATTTTATATATCTGTTTCACACTTGTAACATCTGGAAAGGAGGTGCTTAAAACTTTGCAAAGAATGAATTGTTACCCCATTTCAAAAATAATCTATTGTTCTGTTTAAACAGCCTTAGCTTTAAGGGATTATTTGAAAGGGGTGGGGGCAGAGTGTGGCATAAGTAACTGCAAATCAGAACTATTATAGTTCAGGACTCAAAGCTACTGTATTAAGATGTGGGGTTTGAATATGCGGATTTCATTTCAATACCTGTACATATGGCTATATTCTTGTATTTGTACTGGAGTGTACAAAATGACACCTTAAAAAGTAATAAATATGTTTTGATTATATTGTCCAGTTATTTCAGAACAGCCTATTTTGAAAGTCTTAGAATACATAATTTGCATTTAAGAAAAAAATACCAGATTACTGCTAAAATTTTAATAGTTGTGTTAGTCACAATATAATTTCTTAATTGCAGTATTTAAAAATTTTGGCTTAAAAGTTGGGATTCCTTAGATCCTGTTCTAATTTGCTGTACCCTTTTTTTCCTGATTTCTGAACTTCGGGAATGCCCTAAAGCGCCTTCTGCCTAGGTGATTTCATCCAGGCCCTTGGCTTGATGAATCCCACACGAAGGTGATTTCATCCACATAGTCTGGTGTTGATCTCTTCTTTGAGCTCCCAACAATAGTCACTTTAGATCCTAGCCTTAACATTGCAATTTCTCTAAAAGGGAATGCGTGATTTGTGCTTCAGACTATTCTCCAGTGTTCCTATTTTCAGCAATTGACACAGGCTACAATTGATTACCCCAGTTGCTGAAGACCCAAACAGGGGAGTCATCCATTATTTTTTTCTCTTAACATCCTCACCCTGTATTTAATCAAGATCCACAAACTGCCTTCAAAATGTATTTGGGATCTGTAGCTTCTCACTACTTCCATGTTTACCACTCCAGTCCAATCCACAACCATCTTCGAACTAGACCGTTGCTACATCCTCCTAACCTTTCTCTGCTTCTACTCAACACCACCACTACATGTACACAATCGATTCTTCATAAGCTGCCAGAGAAGTGTAAACCACACACTCTTTATAATCCTTCAGTGATTCACGCTCGGAACAATCCAAAGCTGTGGTTTACGTGTTCAAATCCCTAAATGTCACAAACTCAAATGATTCACTAGCTTCTCTGGGTCACTGCAATCCCACCTTAGGGGTTTTGTCTTCTCTCTGGGAAACAGTCCTTAAGAATCTTGTACAGCTTGCAGTTCATTCAGTGTCTTCTTGAAGGTCACATAAAAGGTCTTTTCCTCATCTCCCATCTCAAAAAACACCATCACTATTCACTCTAGTATTCTTCCAAAGAACTGTGTCTGATACATAATAAGTGCTCCAAAAATACTTGTTGAACGAATTATGAATGTTATAGGGATATTGACTGAATTGAAGAAAATTCACAAAGAATGAAAATTTCAAAATTTGATTATGGCCCTCTCACCTAACGAAAGGAACAGTAACCAGCTTTTTTTTTTTTTTTTTCCTTTTAAGAAATTAATTGCAATTTACTCTTGGTTACCAAGACCTAACTGCAAACCTGTTTTAATTGTTAGCGTTATGAAATGTCCAAGCAAGATGGATTAAATGAACCTGTTTAGAGCTTCCTGTGAACAATGAGAAGCAAGACGCTACTTCTGATGTGATAAGCTTGGGGAGATTTTTAAAATGCCAACGCAGTCATAGGCTGTATCTCTAGACATGTTTCACAAGCACAAGTGTTCCAAAGATACTATATAAAATATTGATAATGGATTGCAGGATGACACCTAGCTGATGGAATATCCCCCATGTTTAACAAAACCAAATTATGTGAAGAACCAAAATATTCCTCTACAAACATCAAAACAATGAAGGAGGCACAAACCTGTTCTATACTCTGAAAGATGATGGCTGGAGAGGAAGATAGAAAATTTGGGTGTAGTGGAGCACATCTAATCACTCCTGAATTAGCGTCCATTCAGAAAATGGAAGTCACAGTAAGTGGTATTTCAAAGGAAGGGAATTTGAACCTGATGGGGGATGAAACCAAGGCTGCCTGACAAGAAAGTGACAAAAGAGGTGGGAGTATGGACAGAGGGGCAGCTCTTCTCCAGGGAGCTGGAAACAAGGAAACTCCAGCCACTAACCAAGATGCCATCTGAAGCAAAGAGGGAGAAACACAGACCTTCCCCCTCCTCCTCTAGTTCTGCCTACACTGGTAGAACTTAAGCAAAGGGGCAAGAGAGCTTGGGACATTCTCTGCAATGGCAATGCTGAGAAAGGGAAAAGGGAGAATAATAACCCTGCGAGTAAACCAACAAGTAAGCACAACCTCTGTCCTCGCTAGCAGCACAAGGGAAGAGAAAGGATGCCAATTTGAGCAATATTTCCCAACAAAAGATAATGGAGCAATGTTTAGGAAGCTCTAAGAAATGTGTTGTGACCCAAATATTATACTTAGTAGTTCAAATATAAAGACAACAGAGACTCAAACATGAAAGGGTCAGAGACTATTGCACTCATGAGACCTGGAAGAAAATAACTCAGAAAATTTAACCAAGAGATAAAATAATTGAGGTAAAAGCACTCTTGGAAAGAATTTACACATGCAACTATAGAATGATGGGAAATGTGTGTGGTACATGAGTGTAGTAAAATGTGGCAATGTTAATAAAATGAGAATATGGGAGGAAGTACAACTGCATTCATTGTTCTTAGCAGGGAGTTCCAATATTCACTGACCAATAGAAAGGAACTATGTACTAGGCAGACCAGGTTCTTCCTCGAGTGAAGCTTACCTTACATTTAAGTGAAGGCAAAACAATAGTAATTTGAAAAAGTAAATGCACAAAAAATTCAGAATTCAATATGTAATGCACAATAAGTACAGAAATAATTGCTTCAGAGAAAATAAAAGAAGACCCACAAGGGAGTAAAAGTGAGGGGTTTTTAAATATTTGTGGAATGAGTGAATAAACAAAATACCAATCAAAGCAATGAGATGTCAATTTTCAACTATTAGATTTACAAAAATTAAAAACTGATAAAACTCAATATTGGTAAATAATGGGACACAGGCACTCATTTGGTTTATCTGTAAATTTTTTAATGCACATACCCTGCTGTTCGAAAGTTCGCATTACGCCACTTCACTTTTATGAAAGACCTACGTTAGTACCTGTTTTCACTGACCAGAAGAAATCTGAAGAGGATTGTAGCTTTTGTGAAAAAGATGAAGTGAAAACAGCAGTTAGTGTTTGTTTTGCAGCAAGTCTTTATGGAGGCAGCACACATCCCAAGCGGCGAGAGGAACGTTCCTTTAGCATCACTATATGCTAGTGTTATTTTAGGTTTTATTTGTTATTTGGCATGATTGGGTAGGTTATTTTTTGGGTCAATAATTTTTCCATATAGATTAATGGTGCTTCTTTGCTTTATTCCACTTCAGCTTACAAAAGTTTTCAGAGGAACTCTCGGATAGTCGGGGGGAACCTGTACCTCAAGATCCAGCAAGTTCACTGCTACATGGATGTAGCCACAAAAGTTGGTGAAGATACGTGCAAGAATAATTGCAGCATTGTTTATTGCAGCATATTAACAAAAAAATGAGAAACGTCTGTCAACAGGGGACTAGTAATTAACATTGCTACATCCATACAGTGGAATGTTATACAGAAATGAGATTGGACGTGGTGGATCCATATGTACTAATAAACATCTCCACAATTTTTAAGTGAAAGATGCAAGAGGCAAAACAGTAAGCGGAGTATGAGTTCATTTGGGCAATTGTTTAAAAAGCAGACTCATAAAGATAAACATATACCCAGAGAGACATATGAATAGAGTATATTTTGAATACATACATAAGGAACCATTAATAGTGGCTAACGATGAAGAGAATGACTAGGAGTGGAGGAAGGGAGATTTATTTTCATTTAATATGGTTCTGTATGCTTTTCATTTTCCACTGTGGTTTTTAGTGGTGTGTGGGAGCCAAACTCAAAAGTGCTGATTGTGCAGTTGTGCACATTTATTCCCAACTCTGCGTATGGTGACCTCACATCGGTAGCTTGAAATTGGCCATGGCAGTCATATTTACAGCATGGAAATGGGCTAACCCTCAAATCAGGCTTCCTTCCTCAAAACCTGTTACATTATCAGCACACCTCTGCATAGACTACTATAATCACAGTAAAAAGTATTTATTTAAGAAAGCCGTGGGCAGACCCTCAGGCCCTGATCTCCCGTGTACATAGAGGTGGACATGACAAAAAGGAAAGGCAGTAGGCAGGCAAACTGCCATATCCTGTTCAACCAGGACCAGCCTCACAAGGAAGAGAAGAAACTGTGAGGTACAGAAATGTGACTTCCAAATACTCTTCCCCATGTGATGTGAATTACGTCCAACAAGTCTCCAGCAGGCCTGGGACCAGAGGCTTCCTTACATGAGGCCTTTCCCCTGCCTTTGTGTGGTTCCATGGTGTTTCCAATCAGATGAAGAAGTTGCAAAAATCGTAAACATCTATTTTAGCAAAATATATGTCTACAGTCGTTTTTCAGGGGACTGGAGTGAGTAACTTCAGAAATGATGGCCATGTCTGATTTTCATCAGTTTGGTGCCATCAGTTTGGTCAGGCTGTTTTCAAATTTTCCTTCTTCCATGTACACCCATTCCCCTCTCCCCAACTCCCCTCCTCCCAGGAATAAGTATCAACGTACCTTTGTGGATCCTTAATTGAATATCTTAACTTATTGTTATTTTCCATTTTGTTTTTGATTTCTTTTGCTAGGATCTAGCATTCCCTGCTTTAGCGTAAAAATAGGAAAGTGTCAGCTGCTATTGAAGACTGAAAGTGAGAGCGTCTGACTAGAAATGTGTCCAGCATTTGGAGGATGGAATGGAGCTGTTCCTGTGTAACAACCAGAAAAGAGAGCAACTGCTCAAAAATCTAGCCAACCCAACCCCCAGGGTCATCTCCAGGCCTTGGCTGCACGGCACTGGTGATGTCTCGGCAGCCACTCGTCACAGGACCCCTTGCCTGCATCCTTTCTCTTCTAAATAATCACTTATATTGATCATAGTGTGACTTTTCTGTTTAATGCTGGGTATGACTTACTATATTTTGTTTGGTTGGAGCCACTGAGCTAATCAAGCAGAGGAAAATGATTTACCTCCAAGGAGGTTTGATGGTACATTTGAGGTTGCTGGCTGGAGTCCAGTTCTACATCAGCCAACTTGCCCATAAGCAGTACACAGCCCCTAGAATTCTCCCTCGCAGGGAAGGGCAAGCAGGGTCCACATTCCTGAGTTTGGACATTTGGCATTTGGATTAGGTCTAACTTCTCTCCTCTCATGTCTCAGTGATGCTTGTGATTGTTTATCTTGAAGACTATCAAACACAGAAAGTTGAAAGACCTGCACAGTGAATACCTATATATTTCCTACCTAGATTCAGTTATGAAAAATGAATCCCCGCCACCCCTCCTCTCTTTTCCCCAAACCATTTGAAAGCCAGTTGCAGCCATTGTGGCACTCACCCCTGCACACTTTCGTGTGACTCTCCTAAGAATAAGGCTCTTATCCTACAAAAACCGTAACACTGTTCACACAGGAACAGGTATAATTTGATGGAACTTGGAGGTTACGGAAAAGTAGAGAAATATTTATATGGAGGGCAAGGAAGGGCTGATTTGGCTTTCCACTGTAGAAGTGGGCGTCTAGAATCATTCTTTACAAGTATGCTCGGAAGTTTTACAAGGAGAATGTTCTTTTGCAGTGAGAAAACCAAACCAAAACAAAATGTTTGAAGCTGTATCAGGACCAATAGGTCTCAGTGGTGACCGCCGGGCTCTTCGTGGGTCTGGGACATGCCTCTGCTGACACCAGCTGGTGGAGTTGGGCTATTATACATTCAGCCAGATCATCAAACTGGCAAGAAGCTCCCCAAGAAACACTGGAATGGGGCAAGAGAAGAATGGCTAAGCTTAAATTAATGGTTAGAACTGTGAGCGGCCCCTGAAGACATAGGAAGGGGGACAATAACAGAGAACTTACCTGGAGGACTACATAAGATCACTTTGCTCAGGAGTTGGATCTACTGAATTCAAACACAGGTTCTGTCCCTTTGGAGCTGACTTGTCACAGACAATCCACTTGATAAAGGTGATGACGTGCCCAAAGCCTTAGCAGAGTGCCTCCTAAGGCGCAAGCACACACCATGTTCTCTGGGGTCTCCAGGATTAAGCCACTGTTGAATTTATCCTTTTGAAAACATTTTCTGCCTCTACTTTTGCCAGCCTGTTTTCCAGAGCTACCTGTGCATTGAGTAAACACTGGATTCCTTTGCAGGGTTAGGTAGATGAACACCACCCATGTGTTCAGGTACAGGCTTCTGCCTCAACCCAGGCCTCAGAGAGCCTGTCCTGGAGGACAAGGGACGTGATGGACAAGGTCCTGATTTGGCGTTCAGAAAATAGTGGCACAAAAACCACCCTGGAATGAATTATGACTGGAAACAGTCGAGGCTGACAATGTTGGGATAGGCCTGCTTAGTTCTGATCTTCGCTTTTTCGGTTGGATCACAGAGAAGACCAAAAGAAGGCAGAATTCAGCTGGGAGAAACCAAAGCGACCAAATGAAACAGCAGTCCTCTCTTTTCCCAAGGAAAGGAGAATCGGACTCAGATTCAGTCGTTAACACTTGATGTTTCGCTTGAACCAGGAATCCACGTGTGCATTCTCTGTGCTCTCGAGCGTGTCTTCTTTATGCCGTCCTGCAACGGGAATGCGTGAAGGGAATTAGTACAATTAACTAGTCGGTTGTATTTACCCATGTACTGCTGCATTACTCTTATTTTCAGCTTTCCATTCCAGGCCAGTGCGTTCACACAGCCAGGACCATTAGACTTATTCACACAGAGCACCTACCAATAGCAATGGTGGTGCCCAGACAACAGGAATGAGCTTCGGAAACGCTGAACTAACTTGTAATGGCAAATATAGCCATACATCTTGGGCTAAAAAGGCAGATGCTGAAGTCCAATCACTTATCAAGTACCTATATACACTAGGTGATTGCCCAAAATTGTCTATAAAACCAATGTAACATCTGACTCCCTCTCTCAACCTTCGCCGTAAGTTCTGCCTCTCACGTCTCTATAACAGCCCTGTACTGTTTCTGTCATTCACCCACCTAAGTAGTAATTGGGCAGTTGGGAGTTAAACCCAGGTCTTTGCACCAGACCCAGCTGCTCACCCAGTAGGCTTTCTCTGACGAGGCTTCACCCAGGGAGTCCTTCACCACCTTTCTCATATCTTCTGTCTTGGCTTAAACCAGTGATGCCAGTTTAACCTCAGTTGTACAGTGACCTCTGAGATTCAGACATAGCTGGGAATTACCAGGAGAGGGTGTCTTCCCCAGGGACTCTGGGAGTCACGGAAGTACCAGAAGGGTGGCTTCAGTGCCCAGGTGACAAATTGTGACATCTTGTGATAAATTGAGACATTCTTTTTGCCCATTCTTGCAACAAATGTTAATTGGGCCTCTACTCGTGTGCCAGAAAATGTCCTAGGAGGTTGGAACACATCTGTGAGCAAAAAGTCTCCTGTTCCAGGGAACATACACGCTTGTATGGGGAGACAGACAAAAAAATGGTAAACATCATAGATAAGTAAACTATACAGCAAGTTAGATGGTGATAAGGGAAACAAATAAAGCAAAAGTAAAGCAGATAGGAAAATCCAGATATGTCTGTGGTGGGAGAGCTGATTGCCATTTTAAATATATGGTCATATCACTGCGAGGTGACATGGAAGCCAAGCCTGGAAGGAGATGAGTGAGTTGGCCACGACTGAGAGAACATCAGGAAGAGGAAGAGCTCGAGCAAAGTTCCCGCAGGCTAGTGCACGCCTGGTGTGTGCTGCGTGGCGTGGTCAGCGGGGGCCTGGCAGAAAATGAGTTTGGAGAGGTAACAGGGACCAGGTCATGTGGGGTCTCGCAGGTATCCTACGAACTTTGGCTTTTACACTGAGTGAGATGGGTCCTTGGGAGGGTTTTAGTCAGAGCCGTGGTATGATCCAACTTACATTTTAAAGGGCTGTGTGTTGAGAAAAGACTGAGTGGGGGTGGTGAAGGAGGGAGGCAGGGAAACCCTTTAGGAGGCTCCTGCAATAATCCAGGTGTGAGATGCCTGCGGACATGGACCAGGTTGTGGCAGCTGCAGTCATGACAAAGGTAGGATTCCGGGAGGATTGTGCAGGCAGCCTGGCACCATTGCCTGATGAGTTGGGTGTGTGGTGTGAGAGAAAGAGAGAAGACAAGAATTATCCCAAAGGTTTTGGAAGAATAAAGTGGCCCACGAGTGAGACAGGGAGGTTTCCCCAGTTCTTCATGGGACATAGCACAGCTTTGGGGCATTGGAGACTCTGAAAATCACAGTGTCACCTTGCAGTACTGCATGTGATAGGAGGCAGCATCCAAGAAGGGGCCCAGTGATCCAGTAGAAGGACCCCATTTCCACTACTTAGTCCCAGGACCCCCAAATGGTTCAGAGATGCAGACTGTCCTTCCTCCTGCTCCAACCCCTGCTGTCCCGTCCAGGCCCTGCCCATGACGCTGGAGACTCCATATAAAAGCTGACGGTTGGGCCCCAAAACCGCTATGCAGCTGGGGAGCTGCTTACTCACCTGTCCCGTGAGTAGAAGAGCTAGTCTCTGGAGTGGATATGGTATAGAAGTTCTCCACACAAGAATTACGATCTGGGCATCTACTCTTGGCAGAAAAGGCACCACGCCAGCTACTGAACAAACCTTCTCACCCCATCTGCTGCACCAAGAAGTAAAACAGGTGAAATTAGTATTGTTCACAACACACGGGACTTCCCTCTTCCCCTGTGCCCCGTCTCCCAAATTATGCCGTAAGTTCTGCCCCCACAGCTGTGTAGAACCAGAGTCATCAATGCAGGTGGTTTGGGGGCATTAGGGGGACAATGGTAGCCCACACAATCTGAGCTCAGAATTGCTAAGGGGAAGGAAGGTAGGGCTGAGAATTTAGCTGAGGGTTGTCAGCGTCTGTCTTGGTCAGACAGTATCGCATCCAGCACTGGAAAGAAGAGAGCAGTGCCCAGAGCTGCAGGAAAGGTCATGGGATGGCTACAATGGTGACTGAACGTTGGACAGGAACTGGGTTGATTAACATAACAAAAAGGTTTGGGCCATGTCTGACAATGGCCTTCAGATACATGAAGGTATATCACCAGAGGGATGGTGCTTATCTGTTCTTGGCCTCAACTAAGGATGATTCAAAGAGAAACGTAATTTTAAAATTCAGTAACATCTGTAGGTTTGACAAAGGAAGACTTTCTAGGTAGTGAGGGTCACTAAGTCCCAGTGGGGATGCAGAAGGAGGTAGGGCCTCCTTGGAGCAGCCACAAGGGCCAAGCCTGGTTTGAATGTGCTCTGTTGAATGGAGGAGCCTCCCTATAGTTTGGGGTGTGTGTGTGTGTCTATAATTAAAATGAGTTAACAAAGAAATGGGTTCAGGGGACAGAAGAGCAGGTGGAGACCAACAGGCAGCTGAGAAGTGGGCATTCCGGTATGCGATGTGGCAAAATGAATTTCTACTCTGACACCTTCTGTCATTCAAAAGAGAAGTGAGAAATATTACTTTTGTGATGATACTGTGCTGCCTTGGCAAATAATTTTTAGTGGTGACACTTGAGCAGAACTTTGGCTGAGACCCTACCTTTCTTCCACAAACTTGGCCCATCATAGAGGCTTGTAGGCACCTGACCCAATACGAGCTCGGGTCTCAGTTGTAAAGTCCTCACTCTGGCAGACCTTCCACTGACCTCCGATGAGGTCTGCCAGAGCAAAGCTACAGGATCAGGTCTTGGGACAATTTATTGACTTAGAAAACCGAATCAGAGTTGGACCTAAAACCAAAAAAACTGTGAAGTATCTAGACCAGAGCTGGGAAAAATATCCTTAGAGTTTTTGGAGGCTTAGTGTGGCATCTCCTCATTTAGAGTTTACTTAGGTGATGGTGGTTAAAGTTCTGGGGCTTTGTAGAAACCTACTATATTTCACGGACTTTATTCACCAACCTTCCAGAAGTCTATATCAAAGGAAGGCTACACCACTTGTGTTGCCTTCTGCTTCGAGCTCTCCTGTAACCCAAGGAGCTTGTCTGGAAAGACTTTGGCTCCTTGGAGTTCAGGGTAGGACTCTGCAACAATCTTGCAGAGCATCAGTCGTTCACTGAGCTCTCCCTTGTTGAGGCAGGATTCAAAAGTCAGAAATATTCAAAATATAGAATAGGGTGAGCTATGCTGGGCATCTAGATTCTAAATTAAAAGATTGTAGTCTATATATTTTTCTATATGCATTACCTGGCTGAATTCACAAATTATGGTATGTTGTATTTTTATTAACATTTAGTTTGAAATATTTTCTAATTTCTCTTATAATTTTTTCTTTGACCCATGGATTGTTCAAAAGCATGTTTAATTTTCAAATGTTTGGGGTTTTCCTAATTATCTTGTTGATTTCTAATGTAATTCCATTGTAGTCAGAAAACAAACTTTGCATACGCTTTCAATATTTTAAAATTTATTGAGGCTTTTTTATAGGCCTAACATATAGTCTAGTCTGATAGATGACTTGCAAAAGTATGCATTCTGTCCTGTCAGGTACACTGTTCGAAAAAGGTTGTTGATAGTATTCAGATCTTGTGTCTTTACTGATCTTTGTCTACTTGTTCCATCAATTGGTAAAAGAGGGGTGTTAAAATCTTCAACTATGATTGTAAAAATGTCTCTTTCTCCCTTTAATTATATCAGTATTTGCTTCATGTGTTTTGAACCTCTGTTATTAGACACATACACATGTATGTTTTCTATGTCATTTTAATCATAATGAAATGTCCTTCTTTATCTCTGGGATATACTTTTTATCTTGAAGTCTATTCTAGGTGGGATTAATAAAGCCACTCTGACCTTCTTATGCTTACTCTTTGCATAGTGCATCTTTCCCCATCTGTTTGCTTTCAGCTTATATGTGTTTCTATATTTGTACTGCATTTCTTTTAGATAGTGAATATATATAATCTGATAATCTCTGCCTTTTAATTGGAGTATTTAATTGATTAATGTTTAATGTAATTATTGATATGTTTGGGTCTGGACCTACCATTGTATTACTTTTCTCTTTGCTCTGCTTTTGCTCTTCTATTTCTTCCTCCTCCCTTTTTAAAATATCACTGCCATGTCTCATATACAACTTCCAGATTATATCTCTAGCCTGGGTTTCTCCCCTGAACTCCAGACTTCTAAGTTCAGTTACCTACTTAACATCCGTATTTAGATATTTAATGGACACTTCATGCTTAACATACCAAATTCAAGCTCTCACAGTCCTCTCCCTTCTTTTCTCTCAATGGTCCCCCCACAGACAATTGGCATCTCTATCTTTCCAGTTCTTCCAGCCAAAACTTGGAGTCTTCCTGGACACTTCTCCTTCTTTTAAAACCTAGATTCAATACACGCATATCCTGTCAGTCTTATCTTCAAAATATATATTCTTCTCCCCACCTCCTACTCTATCATCCTAGACTAAGAGCCATCATCTCTACCTGTGCTATAGCAATAACCTCCTACTGGTCTCCCTAGAGTCTATTCTCAAAACAGCAGCCAGAAGGATTCTTTTAAAAGCCAAGTCACATCATTCCTCTGTTAGAAACCTGCAATGTCCCTTATTTTCTCAGAGTGAAAGCCAAAATGTTTACAATGACCTAGAAGACCACTTCCCATTATTTTTCTGTCCTATTTGCCTTCTACTCTTTCTCTAGCTCATTCCATTCTAGCCACCTTGGCCTCCTTACTGGTCCCCTAACTCAGTGTTTCTCAACTTTTCTTTTAATTATTGCCCCCACCAGGGGCAAAAGGGAAGTGCTTTTTTAGATATATTTTTTTCTAATCCCATCCCCTGCCCCACCCCATGAAAACTTAATACCATGAATATGTGTGCTATATATGTTTATGTACTATCTATATGAACTCTATACATCAAAAGAGTGAGTTGTGGTGTTTTTTGTTTTGTTTTGTTTTGTTTTTATCCTCCACTAATGAATTTTCAACCCCTTAAGATGCTGTCTCCTCTATTAAGAATGCATGCTTTCACTATTTGCGCATGGTTCTACCTCAAGGCCTTTAGACTTACTGTACCTTCTGCCCCATATAGCTGTCTAACTCTCTCACCTCCTCCAGGTCTTACTAAAACAGTCATTTCATCAAAGAGCATCTCTTGGGCACTCTATTTAAAAGAGCAACTCTTGGGGTGGCCAGATGGCTCAGTTGATTAGAGCGCAAGTTCTTAACAGGGTTGCCAGTTCAATTCCCACCTAGCCCAGTGAGCTGCACCCTCCACAACTAGATTGAAGACAAGGAGCAGCCGCTGAGCTGCCTGCCAGTGGGCGGCCAGATGTCTCAGTTAGAGAGTGAGCTATCAACAACAATATTACCGGTTCGATTACCGCATGGGCTGGTGGGCTGTGCCCACCGCAACTAGATTGAAAACAGCGACTGGACTTGGAGCTGAGCTGCGCCCTCCACAACTAAACTGAAGGACAACGACTTGACTTGGAGCTGATGGGTGGGCCCTGGGGAAAAACACTGTTCCCCAATAAAAATTTTAAAAAAGAAAGAAAGAAAAAAGGCAACTCTTTGACTCAGGATTCTCCTCTTCTCCACAGCACTTGTTACCTTCTGGCACTTCCATATGTTACTCAGCTATTTTTTTATTGTCTGAGTCCTTTCACAAGTGTGTGAGTTCTAGGAGCTATTTGTGTTTCTTGGTGCATCCCAGTATCTAGCCAGTTCCTGGCACACAGAACAAGCTCTGCTAATATCTGTTGAGTGCATGCATGTGGCGCTTACTTGTGCTTACCTGCCTCCAATTGTGTGGCTCCATTTGCCAGCATGTTCTCTTTTCTCCCTTTATCTACCAAGTCCTGTCTTTGCTTTAAAGCCCAAGTCAAGCACCAACGTTTCCCTAGTTTTATGTCCTCAAGAATATTATAAAGTCCTTATATCCACTGTCCCAGCAGGAATTATAGAATTAGAATTAATTATTGAACACTGAACTCCTTTTCTCCTTGGCCTAACGTGTCTCCAACCTATTCAGGAACCTCATTATTAATACAGCATTTTAGCTCCCAGAGATGTTTGGTTATTCTTGAAATTGTGTACATTCCCATGCCATCAGAAGACTGAGTGAGGGTCTACTGACTTGAATCTGTGGCTACAAAGAAGGGAGAGAAAACCACTTAGTCTTCAGGCCGATTAACACTGCGCAAGTATGCTTTGGGGAGATTCAGTTGGCCTCATGCTACTGAAAGTGAAGAACATATTTTTTGCTGGTTTTCATTGCATTAGATCATGTTGTTTTAACCCAAGCGCCTCAGGAAGTACACAGTAAATTGGAACACTTCATCAAATAAAAAAAAAAAAGTATGTTAAAACTGAGTTATAGTTGGTTGTGCCACAAATGCTAAAGTTCAAGTTGACATTCCAGCCTGAGCTCATAATGTTATTAGTGAGGAGCCCATAGCAGGGGGAGGAACAGAGACGGTATCAGACTTCAACGTATATGTTGTGACTTTTGTTACTTGAAAAAAAATGAACCTTGTGATAACCTGACTCTTTGTGTTTATTAATTTTCTTGTGTGTTCTAAGGTCCGCCCTGCATTGGATAGCAAGTACACATGTACTTTGCCAAAAGACTGTTTGCTTGGTGGGACTCACCTGGTGGAATAGAAGTATTTTAGGGGCAATCACTACCCCTCCCACCCTCTGCCACCATCTCATCCCTCCAGTGCTGATGGAATAAGGGCGGGGATGGACTATCCTGCAGCAGGAGTAGGGGGCCTGTAGCCTAGTGGCCTTGCATCCTAGATGCTGGTAGCAGTTGGCATTATCTGTGTGTTGTTTGTCAGCAACCCAGGGAAGAGGAGCAGAGTCTGGAACATCTCAATTTCAAGAGTAAATATTAAAATGTTGGTATGAACAAACCAGGTCTCCACAGTATAACTGTATTTTGGACTTCTCAAAGACAACTATGTAGACTTTGAGCATAATTATGAGTTGAAGTCCACATTCGGGGCCCACAGTTGTTCTTCCTTCATCCTCATTCTCCTGTTCATGGTCCCTCCTAAGATATCAGTCCCTTACCATACTAGTAACTGATCTTTACAGCTTACAAAGTGGTTTCTCATATGATATTTTAGTGAATCTTTAGAATATTCCTAGGAGGTAGGAATTATCGTGATCTATTTCGTAGATGAGAAAATGGAGGGGGAAATGGGAAGACATTGGAGCAGGGATAAAATTCTGGCATCACTTCTCAGATCACATAACCTGGGCAACATAGGGCCAACAGTTTCAAATTCCAAGGTTTTTCCTGCCCTAGTAACCAAAATAATCAGGATACCAAATGTAGTGAGGGCTTACTCTGTGCCAGGCATTGTGCTACGTGCTTTACATATACTGTCTCATCTTTTTCCTCCCAATAAACTTGTGAAATAGTTATTTTATTCCTGTTTTAACAATGAGAAAACAGAGGCTTAGGGAGACTTCAAGACTTCAAGACTACATTACAAACAGCTCCATTAAATCCGTCATTACATATATTTAAAAAAAACAAAAACAAAACAACTTTTCAAGGGTCACTGACCTAATCATGGCATCGTCAGGATACAAATGGAGCTCTGAGTCCAAAGTGTGCCTTTTCCCTGCCTGGTCCACTGCCTTCTAGGGCCCTGGAGGAGAAATGCTCTAGGTGAATGTGGGGCCAAGAGGTTTATAAGCAGAAAGGCACCATTAACTCAGAAGCCAGTGATTTGTATCCCAAACAAGTTGAAGAATAATTGAAGAGGAAGCATAACTCTTACCAAAACTGAGTGAGTTGGTTGAGTGTATAAAATCCAAGCCAGGAAGATATCAAGGGGAGACCAGTTGACTGATCTGGATGGTGCTCAGTGGGTTTGCTAAAGATCATTTTGCCAACTTGTTAAATACTTTTGAAGAGATTTATTTTTCTCCTTTGCCTATTGCTAGCACTAGTTCATGTCCCAGTCCGTACATCAATCCAGCTTTTGCCCTTTCTCTTCTTGGCCACTGCTGCTCTTCTCTTTCCAACTGGTGCTAGGAGACTAACTATCCAACTTTCATGTCAGCCAGAAGACCAACAATAGTTTTCCTTTCCTCTTGCCATGAATCTTGACTCAGGGCATCAGGCTTGGGTGGACAAGCTTTCGACTGAAGATCAGAAAGCCCAGCATTTAGCTGGGAGATTACCACTGGTCAGAACCTACTCCCTGTGCTTTACCCCCACCTCTCTGTGTCACTATGAGGAATGCAGGACCCTGTTATGGGGTGAGAATCTCAGGATGAATGAGCAAGAGTTTGAACCTCTTGCAAAAGCTCTATTTCGAGAGTCAGTGCTCCACAATACAGCCAGTATAGGTAAGTCATTGTAAGATGGTCGATTTGTCCTTAATAGAAACATTTAAGATGATAGGTGATTTTTGTTGTTGTTGTTCCCTTATCCTAATAAATAAGACCACATTCCCTTGGGCATGAAAGACTCCTCACCACCAGCACTACCCTGAGGGGATGATGGAGAATGAGCCTGACATACCACCTAAGGAATATTATTAGGGAAATTCATCATTGTTGATGATGAAAGGGTGTTTACAGAGAAGGACGGTCTCATTCTATCTGTTTGCAGTCAGCACTTTATATTACCTGTCTGCCAGCAATCGCCAAGGACTTGCTGTTAATTGCATTAATTGAAGACAGAACGGAATCAAGAAAGTGAGCAGATTGTAAAAATCAAAACTGAGAACTAAGTATTGAAATTTACCTTTTGACAAACATATCCGGGGGTCCTTCTCCAGCACATCGGGCTGTACAGAAAAATTATTTGATACTACTAATGATGATGACTGACATATTGTTGTGCAGGGGACACTGCTCGCTGCGCCATTTGTCGTACGGGGCGGCCTGCGGGGTCTCAGCTCTCACTCCCCACGTAAGAACGCAGGATATGGTGAGGCCAAAAAGGAACACCCACGGAGCCATAGGTAGGGGAGTCATACCACTATAGTCTCACTGGAGGCTGGATTCACACGACGTGCGACCTGCTGTCCGCTTTTCTGCCAACCGACCGACTCCCCTCGCTAGCTGCAATCCGCCGTGCTAACTGCAATCCGCTTTTGCTAGCTCAGCCACCATCTTCTTGCTAGCCCCCATTTTCTGCTAGCGTAGCCACAGCAGTTATATTAGTGGCCAATGGCTCACTGGTTACAGCTGACAGCCAAGTAGCCACAGTTGATGGCCATTTACTACCTGAGCCAGCACCTTTCCACGTGAGGCCGAGAGCCTGGAAACTGCTCTCTGGGGCTCTGTCCCCACACATATAGTGCAAATTCAGTATTTCACTAGATAGTTTGAAAGCCACATTATAAGGCAAGAGTAAGAGCTTCCAGTTCAGGTTTCTATTGGGTTATGACAATTGAGTCAGAGGAAATGGCTTTCTGAATAATATGGCTTTGCATGTGTTAAAATGATACCTAATTAGCACCTCAAAGAAATAATTATTTGGTTAGAAACAGTGCTCCAATTACCCAGAAGAGTGTATTGAAGGGCAGTTCGTAAAGTAGGAAGAACACAGAAAAGCCTTGGCTGTGTCCTGAGTCCCCACTCCATTTTTTAGCTGTGTGATACTGATCAAAGACGAAAAAAAGCAAAGCTTTTTGAAAACTGTAATGCATTACACAAATATTAGTTATCATTATGTACTTCTCCATGAGACTAACCCTACAAAATAGGTTATGGGTTATTTAGGAACCTGTCAGCAGGTTGAGGTTCAGGTGTTTGTCTGCAACTACCTCTGTCTTGCTGGCAGAGCAGCTTTACAATCTCTCGGCATGTCTTTTGGGAACTGGGAAGTAGTTGGTGTCTCCTGTGAAGCTCTAGGCCAAAGGATTCTCCAAGTGTGGTCCCCAGTTGGCAGCATCAGCACCACCTGGGAACTTATTAGAAATGCAAATTCTCAGGCCCCACCTCATCCTAATGAATCAGAAACTCTGAGGGTGAAGCCCATTAATCAGCTTTAATAATCCCTCCAGATGATTCTGATGCATGCTCAAGTTTGAGAACCACTGACCTAGGTCTTGGAGCTTCTGCAGAAACTAAGATCAAGTGTCCCACTTTCACAGCCTGTTACGCATCTGTGGGGACAGAGCCAGGAGGGCAGTTTCCAGGCTCTCGGCCTCACGTGGAAAGGTGCTGATTCAGGCAGTAAATGGCCATCAACTGTGATTGGATGGCCATCAGCTGTGGCTAGTTGGCCGTCAGCTGTAACCAGTGAGCCATTGGCCACTAATATAACTGCCATGGCTACGCTAGCAGCAAATTGGGGCTAGCAAGAAGATGGTAGTTGAGCTAACAAGAGTGGATTGCAGTTAGCACGGTGGATTACAGCTAGCAAGTGGGGTCGGTTGGCAGAGAAGTGGACGGCAGGTTGTGGATAGTGTGGCTCCTGCTTCCTGTGTCTCCAGCCCAGCCACCAGCGAGAATATAGTGGTATGACTCCCTTATCTATGGCCCCGTGGGTGTTCCTGTTTGGCCTCATCATGTCCTGTGTTCTTATGTGGGGAGCGGGAGCTGAGACCCCGCGTAACACCCCCATGACAGCATCCTACCCAACATGAACATCATTAGAAGGAAGCTTCTAATGAGAGCCAGGAGGGACTGGAGAAGCCAATTTTCAGGTTGGCTCATTGTGTAGCTAAGGATTCTGCAATCCCAAGGGGCTAAGTGAAGTCTGATCCAAACCCAGGCCAAGAGCCACCATAGAGATGACATTCAGTCTGGTGCTCTTCTCCTGCACCCTACTACCTCTCTTATATCCGATCACAAAGCACCATGCAATTACTACTCAGAGAAGACGGTACATTGAAGAGGAGCAAGGTCAGGCGGAGAAGCTGAGTTTGGTTAGACCCACTTATCTCTGGCCCAGAGGCAGTCATGGCTACCCTCCTTGTTCTTGGTGGGGAAGATGAAGTCATCTCCAGGTTATTAGTGACTGGTGGGCCTCCCATTCACAGTCCTCAAAATGGAACCAGGTATGGACCTCGGGAGCCCTGAGGCCTCCCTTCCATGGAAGCCACTTCCCTGGTTGGTGTGAGCATCTAGCTTGGTGTGAAAGCTGAGGTTGCTAGTTGCTTCTGGTTATGTGCCCAGTGAGTGCTGAGGGTCAGGGTCAGGGAATTCCCACAGAGCATTTGCCACAGAAGGACAAGGTTTAAGCAGAAGGAGCCTTCAAATAAAATTAAGTATCAGGGAAAACAATCACTGACAGCTACCTAGGCAGGTTGGTTCCGGCAATGAAAGCTGAAATGCAGGAATGACCCAAAAATTCATTCCCAGAAATGCTTACTTCGGGTTCTCAAGAACAAGGGAGGTTTGGGAGTGGCAGTAAATCAATCAATTCATAAACAGCCCTTATTCTCAGCAGTATAATTATCTCCTTTTCTCCCTCAAATTACTCCATTTTTCAAGAGGTAATTTTACCTTGTAACATTGTCAAAATGTTTCTGCGGGATCTTAGCTCAGAAGCACTAACAATTTCTTTCCATATCCTTGTTCAAGGCCTCTATCTACGTGCTATGTAATGGCCCGTCACAGTTTCCCACCTTTGAAACTGGCCAGCAGGTGGTGCTCTCAGCCCAGAATTTCAGTGCAGCTGGGTTGATGCTGGGGAGCCTTCCACCTCTGAAGTTTCCTCAGCTGTAAAGTCAGGGAGGGACGCAATCATTTCCATGATTTCATATAAAGAATGGCTGATGTAACATTTAGTACACGGAGGAACTGTTTGATTAATTTGATCAGTCTAAACTGGCAACTAACGTGGAGTTAGAGGCTGAACTATCCTGTTAGTCTTTCAGCTTTGATCCCGAATAAGAGATTTTCATGTCAGATGGGGGTGTGAGTGTAGCGCAGACTGCATTACTGCAATGTCACCAGGCTCAGTTCTGGGGGAAATGTCAGTCACCCATCCTTTGGTGTTATGTGGTCCAGGAAAGGAGGGGATCTTTGTTTCATTCATCTGTTTGGAGGTTTTCTGTTTCCGTTTTAAAGTTGAAGTTGGCCAAAACAGTTGTAGATTTGTAAAAACAATGCAAACATTTAGAATGTAGAGATTGGGGCAATGCCACGTGGTGGTTCTGTTCAGCTAACACATTTCCATTAAAAAATATTAAAAACCAAGCTGTGAATCAGGGTCACCCAGAATATGAACTCCTCCTTGGGAGGAACTCTGGCTCAAACACTTGCAGGCAAGGGTGTTTTTTGTAGAACAATGGTCACTGTTGTTCTCCACAGCATACCTGGACCTGTTACCACCACCTTCTCCTCGCCTTATGCACAGAGAAGAGCTTGTTCATTATTGTCTGAAGCCCTAAGAAGATTCTGGCAACATGGCTTACAGTCCTGTTATTGAGGTCACTGCATTGACATTGAGACACAGTCATTAAAATATTGAGTCTAAAATTTCCCTAGAATGACCTCGCTGCCTATATCAACAGCAGACAGCCGCTGGGTGCTGCTACCCTCTCACCACCAGAGGGCGGCAGAGACATGCCACAGACCCGCTCCCTCCGGGACCGCGGGTGTACACCCTGAATGCCGAGAAAGCTCTGGGCGGCAAAGAAAGATGTATTTTATTCTCTGGAAAATCCAAGTGGTTTAGGAAAAACGGGTTACCTTGATGTTTGTTTGTTTGTTTGTTTGTTTGTTTGTTTGTTTGTTTGTTTGTTTTAACATAATTATTCTCTAGAGAATGAACGTATTTATTTTAAATAACTTTAATAATGTATGTGTAAGAATTCCAAGGTGTGATAAAACAGGGTCTGATGAATTGGAGCAGAGGCCCGTTCCCAGCGCTGCTCTCTTGCTGTCAGAGACATGTGCCGCCGAGGACATTTAGAAAGGATACTGGGGAACACACTGCTTTCAAGAGAAGGAAAGCCACTAGACTGGGTTACAGTGATGCGGTTACCGGTTACGAAAGGTCCAGTTCCAGGCGCACTTCAAGGGATACTTATCAAAAAATTTAAACTATGATATAATATAAAATGACTTGTGAGAAAGGTTGTTAGAGCCTGCCGGGCAGAATTGGTCTTTATTCCCGTAAAAAGTTAAATCTGTCCATTTGTTGACTGAAAGGAGATGGACAGGAGTTATTGTTTATACCCCGTCAGGAAAGAGATAAAGGAAGTGCTGTTTGGGAATATAAAATACAGGTTTGGGAAAATCTGTATCAGCTTGAAATAGTTTTGAGATTTTTCTCCTTGTTGTATGGATCTCAAACTTGAATTAAAATCCTAATTATCAGCTGTCTTCATGTGAGCCATCTGCCCTACGTAGCCCTAACTCTAATTCCTCAGCAATAAATGAGTCCTGCTAAGTTAGTGAGGGCTCTGGGTCATGGGACTGTGACTGGCCCCTATGTGTTGTGTGCGTGAGTATGTGAGTGTGTGTGTGCGCGTGTGTGTGCGCGCGCGTGCGTGTGCGTTAGAAGAAGGCACTCCCTCTCAAGCAGCCAAGGTCAGCTGCAGAGTGTAACACCCGGCCTGAGAGTGGGAGCTGAACGTCAGCCCTCACTCACCCCCTCACCTCAGCTGGGCATCCTTGACCTTGAACAGTTCAGGACAGTCTGAGCTCACATGCAGGTCCTCACTCCTTAGAGGTGTCCAGTGCCCAACATTTTTCCTACTTCTGGAAAATGACACAGCTTAGTCATTTATAGTATTAAAAGGAATGATAACTAGAAGTTATTGCTGTAATTATAGCATCTCGGCATTGAAAGCTACTTGAAAGGCTCACCTGCTCCGACAGTTAGTTTACATGTCCATCACTGGAACCACAGTCTCTCCAGACAGCATTAATGCTACAAAGTTCTGCCTTATCTTACGCCGGCCTGACAACTTTTAGCTGGCACCCACTGGTCCTTGCTGTGCCCTCTGCAATTATACAAACAACTCTCCTTTTTTATGGTTGAAAATCCTTCTTTCACATCTGTTGTTAAAGAGGATATTAATTGCCTTCACCAACTGGATCACTGTATTTCATCAAAGACCGTTTTAAGGTGCTATACTGCATTGGGTCCATTATTCTAGAATGGTCTGATCAGAGCAGTTTCCAGTAGAGCAGTCATCATTTTGTGCTGGACTTTTTAATGTGTACTGGCACCAAGCTGCCCTGCCAAGTACTTGTGTTATTCCTATCTGGTTTTAAAGGACAGAGCTCCTGAAAAATAGATAGCGTCATATGGCTGCTTTTTAAAGCTTTTCTTAAAGGAGCTTATGAAAAGTAGTAGTTCTATTTTATTTGCTTGATGGAGAAGGTAATGTCACTTGCTGTTTAGAACTCTGATTTTATTTCTGAGGGTGTCTTTCACAGAATCTGGAAGTGATCTTAGAGGATCATTCTACTAGTCAAATCTTATAGATGACAAAACAAGTCTAGAGAGTTTAGTGATGTTTTGCTAAAGGCACACACTGGTAAGGGGCTGAGCCCCAAGCTAATGCTGTCCCAGCCTAGGATGGGGTGGGGGTGGGGGGTAATCACTTTGCTGCCTCTTCACCATGTTTGGTGCTGCAAGAGTGCAAGAGGAACTGGGTGAGAGTTGGTATGTCCTGCCACCTGGACCAGCCACAGAAGTTTCACACTTCTTTTCTGTAGTTTCCAAGTGTTCTACAATGATGCATTTCTCTTCTAATCAGAACATATATACATATATATATATGTGTGGGTGTGATATATATACATATATGTGTATACATGTATATATGTATATATACATATATGTATGTGTATATATATGTATATATATATACATATATATATATAAAACAGCAGATCTTAAACACCCACGTCACTCACACTCACAGTCCCTTAGAGTGCCCTGTAGAGTGCCAGTCAGAAAAGTTGTTCTTCCATCACCCCTGACCTCTTAAATTTAAATGATTCAGTGATCCCATTTTAGTTAGAAGTTAAATAACGATAGAGCCCTTTGGGGTGGGGAAGGCGAAAAAGGTGAACTTCTAGTTATAAAATAAATAAGTCAGGGATGCAATGTACAGCATAGGGAATACAGTCAATGTCATAATAACTTTGTGCAGTAACAGATGGTTACTAGGCTTGGGTGATCAGTTCCTAAAGTATATAGGTGTCGAGTCACTGTTGTGCATCTGAAAGTAATGCGATATTGTATGTGAACTATACTTTAATCAAAACAATAAAGCCCTTTCCTGTCCTGTCCAGCATGTTTACTCACCCCCCTGCTCCTACGTGGATTATTTTAAAGAGTTCCCTGAGTTAAGTTCCCTGAGTTAAGAGGAGAAAGGGGTTATGATGAGGGGTAAGGCTGGAACCACAGCAGCAATAGGGACCCCGTGGTACACGGATGAGGGCAGCGTTGTCTGCAACCCCTACAGATGCTACCCTGGGGGCGGAGGGGATTTATCCAGACCAGAAGTGCTTGTCCCCTTGTTTTACTTTGGGACACGTCAGTGTCGCTCAACTGGTCACAAGTGAATGATGCGGCGGGGCGAGGCAGAGAACAGCTGGGACCAGCCAGCAGGTGAGTCAGGCGGGCGATGCGAGCACCAGAACTTGAGGGTGGCGCGCCCGGGGCGGGGAGCCGCCGGGGCGGGGAGGGCGCTGGGAACCCCGAGGACGCTGGCTGGGCGCGTGGAGGAGCCGAGCGCGGGTGCGGGTGCGTCTGGGTCGGGGCTGCTGATGTAAAACAGAGCGGAGCTCCATGGCGCCTCTGCACCATTACCTTCAATTATAATAATTGATGCCTCTCTCCAGCGTTTGCTCCCCCCACCACCCCGGGGATCCCTCTCGGTCTTATTCTTTGTCTGCCTCGCTCCCGCTCCCTCCTTGCTTTCGGACCCATCCGCCCACTTTGTCCGCCTCTCCGGCCTCGCTCTGCGTTCGATCCATGGGTTCTTTCGCACGTTCTCCCTGCGGGAGGACTCCCTAAAACAGACATTAATGTCCATTGATTGGTTTGAAATGGTGCTGGTGCTGCCACTTCTTCTACTGTCAATGGAAACTTCAAGCACCTCCATTAGCATTTATTTTATAATTACACAGATATTTCCAAATACTTCTCTGCTTCCACGCCAAGAAGCCGGGAACCAGGAAAAGTGTGTGGGGCCTGGAGTCAACTTTCCTGAAACTTCCTGGGTCTGTCAATATGGAAACTTCGGCCTTGGCCACCAGCCATTCATTCCCTATCTCCGTCTGGCTTTATCTCCTGACTCTTGCTGGAGTTATGCTGCGTGATGGACACAAAAAGATTTTAGGCCTGAATGGCTTCGGTTGTACCTCGAGACATTACGTCTGACAAAAAAATAAAAATAAATAATAGGCTTCTTTTCTCTGAATTATTTGCATCTATTAGGGGCCCGGAACTCACCTGTTTTCGGTCTTCACCGGATGGCTCCAAGGATTAGCAAAAAAGGAATGTCGGCACCCTTTCCCTGCCCCTATTCTCCATTTCTACAAACCTTTGTTAAAATTATGCAGTCACCTAAAAGAAGGCTAGCAGGCTCGCGAGCAATTTGAAGGTGGGAGCTTCTTCAGTAATCTTATTGATTACTCGTAAAAAGGAGTATGGCTCATGAGTACAGTTAGTACATTCATAATCAGGATTCCATTGAAAATGTTTCCCTCAGACAGTGAATTAGCAACATCCGACTTGTTTGAAAAACGCTAGTAAATTGGAGATGGCTAATTTAAAGGAGTCCTACTATAGGGTGGAAAATACTTCTTGTGTTTCCCAAAAGACTGGAGGCATGAATTATGGCTCCTTGTGAGCTGCTAACTTTCTTGCGAAATGGTAAGTTAGCCCACCAATTTGTCTCAGCTGATTCTTGGACCATCACCAGTCATGGGCGATAACCTTTGTTGGCAGGACTCATGCTATGCTTAGAGAGATATGATCACCCTGCCAAGGCTGGGTTGGCAGTGGCATCATTTGTGCTTTAACTCTTCCGCTCTAGGGAAAAAATAAAGTCCCGATCCCATCTGGGAAGTCCTGAAGCTACCATAAGTATTCAGATGATTAAAAAAATAGATTTGAATAAACTCTTTGTTTCTATGAAAAATCATTTAATATTTCTATAGGGGTTTCACTGTTAACAAAACTACATGAGGGACCTCATGTTACTCTCATAACGTTCTGAGAGGCAGCCAGGCCACCTACCATTATTGCCCTCATGGATGGGAGAGGTAACTGAAGCACAGAGGGCACAATTGATTTGCCTATGGTACCACACTGAACAGTGAAGCGTGGATATAAATTCAGGTCTTCAGTCTCCTAGTTTAGTGTTGTTTCCTCATCTACAAAGTTATATGGTTTCCATTTGAAAGCCACTCATTGACATTAATTCATCAAAAACTAAAATTTATCCAGGACTGCACTGTGAAAGGTATCAATGGGAATAGAAAGAATGATAGAGATGGTTTCTGATCTTTAAGGGTTTATAATCTCCTGGAATAACCAGACAGGAAAGGAAAGTTAAGTAACCATTGCTGGTGTGCAAAAAATAATTTTCGTCCCACCTGTCTAAGTTTTCTGGCTGTGCTAATAATCAAATCAACATGAGACAGATTAACAGGAGAAAAGGTCCAAAATGTATTAAGGATGTACATGCGGGAGGGCCATAAGAATACGAGACCAGATTGGGCAGTAGAGGTTCATGTGCCATTTGGGGCAAAGGAAAGGGAGGCAGGGGTCTGGGATTTCAAAGGGAAAGCAGGTAATTTACAGGTAGATGAGAAAGAGAAAACATGTGATAAATAAATTCTTGTTGGGCCACCCAGAAACACTGGGACACAGAAGGAAGTTCAACAAACAGGCTTTGTTAGATTTCCTCCGGTCTGCCACATTTAGTTTATATTATGATGCTAAGGTGATGCTTCCTTCCTTTAAGCAGGTTTTTCTATTTGAATTCCTTTAGGCAGGTAAAGGGGGAGGGTCAAAGATTTCTTTCTGAGTCTGTTTTTCTTAATAACCAGCTTAAAATTAATATCCCAAAAGGCATATTTTGGGGTGGCAAAACTTCAGTTTCCCTTACCATGTAAGCAATGCTGCTTCTTCAGAGAACTCTTTTTATACTCCCGTGATTTTAGGAGGAACAGCTAAGTGGTATGGGGTGTGGCAGAAAGGGTAGATCTTTAAGGAAGTGACTATGTTAGCTTTTTGTTTATAAAGTTGATGAATTTTGCTCATGTACTACATATGGACTGGCAAACACTGTTGTTTGCTCATAGACATGCAGGCACCTTTGCTTCCCATATCGAAACTACGTGTTTGGAAAAAGCAAGATGATTATTGACCCCAAATACCCATCTTTCTCTGGTAACTGATATAAAGCTCTTTGCTTGCCATTGTCGACTAGAAAGACAGCCTATTTAAGATTGTTGTGTATTAAAAAAAATTGAAGAGTTCAAAGTGGTCCCGCTGTCTTGAATTCTGGAAAGGTTCTGAGTCTTCAGTCTGTGTAAGATGGGCCACATTCATTTGGTTACATTAAGTTTATATTTGATGATAGCAAACTCTCAAATGATACACTCACACTAAATTAATAATTTAAAGAAATTATCTTAATTCCACTTACTAATACTTTTTTTATAGGTGAGTTGCATGATTTTGTATGTGATATATATGTATATATATATATATATATATATATATATATATATAATACATACATACGTATAAATATGACATGCTTTATGGTGCTGGCCTGCCTATACCTCCTTGTACCTGATCTCCCTGGCCCACAACCTTGATGAGGGACAGTAAACATGTTTTATACCAGCCAGGACCCTGTGGGAGCTGAATGAACCATAAACAGCATTTTGAGATGTGCTCTCCATAAACTGAACAGCACCCATGTAACCTATATGTCAGATTCATCTGAAGAATTGGGAATTGGGAAACTGAAGGGCTGAGGTAGTTTGCAATAGGCAGAAAGCAAAACAATCTCGAGCATTGCCTTTATGTAAAGGGGGCTTATGCAATCACAAAAGCAAGCAGAAGTTATGAGAGAGCAAAAACTACAAATGAGGAAAGGATGCCAGCTCGCTGGTGGAGAGGTGAGAAGGAAAGACAACGCTGAGACCCAAGTCTAGTTTCCGGTGTCAAGGAGGCTGGCTTCCGGGGATGATAAGTAATGCTTATAAATAACCAACTGGTTGTATCCTTACAATAAGCCTATTGTATCTGCACAAGAAACCCCTCCTTAGTTAATTAAGCTTAAATGGAGCTCTCTTCCTTTTAATTAAACAAGTCTGACTGAAGAATATGCTACAAATGTGCACATTTTAAATGATGTCTTTGAAATGATAGGCTAAAAATATAGGTAAGTGACACTAAACTATGAATGGAATAGTGGTGGGTTGTTTGTGTTTAAAAAGATTCACAGCAGAATAGGAGATTGTTAGAAACAAAGGAAAATGATTGAATATAGGAATAAATGTATTATAAGTTCTTAATATCAAGCATAAGAACAAGCATTCTTTGATGATCTCACTCAGGGCAACCCTGAAGCTTTCTCCATAACCTCTGCCCATAGAATAAATTTCACTGAAGTACATTAAATATTAGAAGATATTTGGCTGGCATTTCATTTTGTGGGTTGAACCCACACATCCAATTTAATGTGTATCTCGATACTTTGTAAATAGTAAAACAAACACCTAATTATTTGTATAGCTAAGTTCCACTGCAAAAGACCTCATTCTGTTCTGTCAACGAGATTTCAGTTTGGAATATCCAGTATTAGAAGAAATTGGCTTTACGAGTACTCATTATGGGACCACCAGAGGAGGAATAGTGACAGGCAGAACACAGAAAAACACAGGTGGATTTTGGGCAGCGGGAAACGATGCAAAGTTTCAACCAATTTCAAGCAACAGTCTAAATGTTTGGTTATCTAATGAAAACATTAAAGCTTCTGAATCTCTGGTTCATGGTTTACTCATGAACATTAAAAAGAAAATCCTAAAAAACCCAAGCAAAATATTGTCAGCTAAGAAAATAGAACTCAAAAATACTATTCATTGCCATTACTGACCAGCATTCTGGATCAAGGATGTTTCTTTAGGTAGGAATTTGTTTAAGGTAATTTCTCTGCTTTAAAGGCTTAATTTCCCATTTTAATTACAACAAAAGGAATTCAACTGATTATTTGACAACAGGTAGGCAAACCTAGCAGGCTATTGAATAATTCCTAAAAGTTCTACTGGCTTAACTAGAGGCCATATTAACATAACTGAGTAGTAGAACAGAAACTAAGGCTTATGGTCAAAGATCATACAGAATATATTTGATATTATTTGATTATAAATAATATCCACTGTAATGTAGATAAAGTAATGTTCTTTAACCAGGGACATTTCTTAGTGTATTCTAAACGTAGTTGCTTTAAAAATTCTTGAGAAAACATCAACCCAACAGATAACCTATGGTTTATTTGTAAGACCCCATAGCATTTTTGCTAGTCTGTGGGGGGATGGGTATTTTGGAATGTGAGCTGCAGTCTTCTTTCTTTCTAGGCTCTATCACACTACCTCCAGACTCTGCAGTCAGTCCTTTATCTCCTTTTCCATTTTGGAGGGAGGAAAAAACCCCCCCCACACACGAAAAAAACCCCAACTTCACTAGACAGCCATTCCTTTGGCTAGGCTAATCTCTCACCTTTGACCTTGTTTCAATGAAAATAAATTTTAGATCTGAATTCCTAACTTCTACTAAGAACAAATGACTTTGTAAAAAAGCTGCTACTGGGAATTCAAAGTGTTACCTAACCTCTGTGGATTGTTAGTTGGTAGATTTGTATAACAGGCAGAAATGTTAGATTCTATCGCTAGACTGCAATAGTTGTTTGTATGCCAGCCAGGAACTTGAACACCACTGCTTCTCTCTGAACAAAATATACCAAGAGTTATTTTTCATCTGCATTGTGAAAAGAGGCATTGCTAAAAATAGGGATCACATATAACTTTGGGAAAAAGTGGCATGATTTGGGTAAGCAGAGATTGGTAGAGTATTTACAGCTTTGTTAACAAAATGAGTTGGGACATAAAAACCCTTGGTTTTTTTTTTTGTATTGTTTTGGGGTTTTTTTTCTATTTATAAGAAAAATGAAATTTAAAAAGTTATTGTGTCGTGTAGGACAACCATAAAAACGTGTCACAGCAGCGTGTTGTGATTATATAGAATATATATCCATGGATAAATATAATATCTAGAACACTTTTGAAATTAATGCAATAAAACTGTTATCATGTTTAATTATTTCATTTTGTTAGGTCTAGAATCAACTTTCTGTTCTTGGGTTTAGATGGCTGGTTCCCAGCCTGTATTTTCAAAATTCCCTTCATAAGACTAAAAATAATTTTGGTCATTGATTTCATTTCTTGATTTAAATATCCAAAAGACACTAGATTTTACCATTTCCCACTCCACTTATCAATCTACATGTAGGAAAGCAATAACTGAATTATGTACAAAACGCAGGTAAAATTCTGCAGAAAAGCAATTTTCCTTGAGCCTTAAATTGAATTAAAATCATTGCCTATTCTCTCAACCATTGATATGGCCTCTTAATTGACATATTATCCCTAAACCAATTTTGATTCTCCACATTGATTCAAACACTCTCCTTCACTTAGTTGAAAAGTCCATGTCTGCTCCAAACCATTAGATAAAGTGCAGACTTGTTTCTCTTAAAACTAATTTCTAGTCATTTTAAAAGTCTGTCCATTAAACTAATAATGAAAACAAAAGAGTTGAAATCATTGTCTGAAGAACCACAAGTTTATTCTAAATTGTGTTTGGAACAAAAAAGTATACATCCTGGAATGATAAAAGTCAGTATTAATTAAATAAAGATAGTTGGATCCTTTGGGTTGAAAGTAAAAGAAGCTTAAGTAAAAAGGAGAACTTTTAAGGTGACTGAGTTAACCTTAATATGGAACCTAAGGACAGGTCATGAAGACAAGTGACTGGAAATCCATCTGGACTTACATCTTTCCCACTCTACACATCTTTGTCAATTTTCTTTCTTTGCAGAAAGGTGAACTCTGAATTTATATGGCTCCCATGAAGTGACCTCTAGAAACTGACCAGCATTTATGTCCAAAGACCAGAAAGAGAGAAACTAATTGGCCCAACTGGGGTCATGTGACTAGCTATGGCCAGTGCCCACTCCAGAGAAAGGGGCTGGGAACGAGGCACTTGGAAAGTGTTTACTACAATGCCACTTTCATCAACACATCTCCCTGAACCCTTTCCATTAAACAAGGATTTATCTGTCTCACAGGTAACTATAGTTATTTTCTTTTTAAAATATATATATTTTAAAATTTTTGTTTATTTCAGTGTGTTTTTCCAGTACCCAACAGCACTAAGTCAAGCAGTTGCTTCAATCTAGTTGTGGAGGGCGCAGCTCACAGTGGCCCATGTGGGGATCGAACCGGCAACCTCATTGTTAAGAGAACCATGCTCCAACCAACTGAGCTATCTGGCTGCCCCTATAGTTATTGTCTGATGCATCTCTGCCCACTACCTGCTTCACATTTTATGCTCCAGCAAAAAAAAAATCAATGAATTTCATGCCTAAATTCCTGTAGTTCCCTGTGCTTGTAATGGTCCCCTTCTAATTCTCTTTATTCTTTCGGAGTCATGCCCAATGTCACTGCTTCCTGCAGACCTTCCCAACTTCTTTACCCTCCTGAGCTAGTTATCTTTTCTTTTTATGCATAACATTGTGCACATAAATCTCTATTATCGTCAGACTCCATTGCTTGTGATTTCCTATTTAGGTTTTGACATCTTCATAACCACAGACACTGTAAGCCTGGCCTACAATGGGTGCTCAAAATAGTTGAATTAATATACTCTCCAAATTTCCTTAGTTAATGATTGACTCTCTGGAGTTAAAAGAGTATGTCATTTCATGAAAAGAATTGTCTGCATGAACCCCTTAGAATTGTTAAGTTATCAAAAAATTAGCTGTCTGGAAGTTCTGATCAAACTCCTCAAGGAATGATGTCAGCCCATGGCTTGAGACCTGCCTGATGTTTACCTGGTGCCCTAACCAGCTTAATTTTCTCGTAAAGCTTCTAATGGGCTTGCCTTCCCCTCCTTTTGTATGCAACCTTGATCTAGTGCATTAATGGTCAGAACATCAGTTTATGAAATTATTTTATTTTTTCTGCATATAAACATTATTTTTCAAAGGCAATTTCATTAAGTACATCCTGCAGCTCTGTGGACTTTCAACAATTTTAATTTACAAGGTTCGCCTTGATTTTCAGTCCTTGAGACATATTTTTTTTCTTAAGTCTTAAAGCTCACTTCTGCACTCTAGTCCGAAGAGTTTGACTTTACATCTCCCACCTTAGCATCAAATGTGCTTTTCCTTCTTGTTTTCCACCCTCCTTGACATTTTCTCAGGTAGGGAAATGTCTGATCCTAAAAGGAAATTGTGCAAATGGTTGACTTTTGTTAATCTCCGGTTTGGGGGATAGGGGATAAAAGAGCATTTCTTCAGATGAGAGTTTTAAGCTGTATTTCCCCACCCCCAAAATTAAAAACAACAGCCAAACCTCCAGGACTGCCTTTGGGTACGTTGGGGCCAGCAGCCCCGCAAGTCCTAATAAATGAATTAGCATCTCAGAAAGGAGCTCACTGCGGGGCTGATATTGATCAGGGTCAGCCGGGGTGTTTGCCTGCGATTGTTTGGGGGCGGTTAATTGAGTGTCAGTCTCGGCCTGTGTCGTCTCGCTGGCGCCGGGTGCTTTTTGGATTTACTAATTTTCGTTAAGTGTCTCTAGCCGGCTACTCGTCCCCTGTCTACCCAGGAGAACTTAGCGGCTCCTACTGATCAACAGTCTGTCTGTCTGGGCTTTATTGATCACAGGGCGGGCGGCTCGAGGCGGATGCGCCGAGGAGAGGGGGAAGGCTGAAAGCAGACCTCAGTGCCCCGCCGCCCCCCTTCCTGGCTCCGGACTGGACCCCCCTCCTCGGCCACACGCGAGTCAGCGGGGCTCGGCAGGGGCGCCTTGGCCGACGGCGCACGCCGGGTGACCGCCACTTTGTCCCTGGGGCTCGCAGAGCGCGCAGCGTGGCGGACGGCTTCAGACGACGGACACGCGGGTCCCTCGTGTGCTTCGGGATGAACAAAAAAGAAGCAACGGACCAGGGGAGGCCGAAGGTTGAGTTGTGAGGGTCAGGAAGGGGGTGCCAAAGACAGACCCAGCAGCCGGGCTCGACTCGCTTCTCCCGAAGGTCATGGACGCGCAAGCCTCCACGAGGGGGAGCGCGGGACACAGCAGCCGCAGCGCCCCAAGCCCCAGACGCCGGCGCCGCTAGGAGCCGCGGGCAGGTCCATCCCCGCCCGCGTCTGGGCCCGCCCCCTGACTGTGGGACGATTGACTGGGGCCTGGCGGCCAATCGAACGGCTCTGGCGCAGCTGGGGGCGGTGCCGGGGCGGGGTGGTGCCGGCCCAGCTCCCCGAGCCCCGCGCTATTTACGGCGCGGAGCAGGCCTGGCGGAGGCGGGTGCAGGCGGGAGCTTGCGGCTGGCGGTGTCTGCACGCACTCGCGGAGCCTCCGCCTTCGCAGAGTGTCGGACAAGAGGTGTGAAGCTGGGAGCACACCCGGGACTGCGGCGCCGAACGCAGCGACCGAGCCGGTGCACGCAGAGTCGGGCCGCAAAAATCCTCTGGGCTCCTCGGCACGCCCTTCAGTCGCGCTCCATGCTCCGGCCGCGGCCGGGCCACTCGCCCCGTCGCTGACGGCGTCCGCCGCCCCGGGCAGCACCCATGCACGGCGCGCTCCGGGAGTCGTAGGCTGCAGCTGCGCCGCGGCTCCGGGACCGGCAGGGTTGCTGCGGCCGTGGGGGGCGTCAATGGATCGCCATTCCAGCTACATCTTCATCTGGCTGCAGCTCGAACTCTGCGCCATGGCCGTGCTGCTCACCAAAGGTGGGTGCCCGCCGGCTAGATGGGGCGCGGGCTCCCCCGGGGAGGGGCACGCGGGGTCCCGAGGCCGCCCCCGTCTCGGGCCTTTGAAGCCGGCTGCCAAGGCTTTGTTAGCGGCGGGCGAGGCTTCCTCCCGCGCCGGAGCCCGCAGGTCGCGACAAGTTGCCTGTTCTTAGAAGTCGCGGCGGTGGCTTCGCGGTTGCCCCCTCTCTTGTCCAGGGCCCGGCGCCTTCAGGTGGAGTCAGACTTCAGGGCAAGTCGTTGTCAAAATGTTTGTGTAAATCGGTCTGTAGTGAACTTCTGGACGTTGGCTGCGGGGAGCAGAGCGGTAGTGTGGGCTCGGACGCTGCCTCCCTCCCCATCCCCGAGGAACAGCAGACCCCCGCCCCCCAATTGCACTGTGCCTGAGCGTATGTGAGTTCGTATATCTGAGTGTGTGTCTGTTGTGAGTGTATTTCTGTATTTGAGTGTCGCTATTTGAATGGGTCTGCCGTGTCTGTTGAGTGTGTCGTATTTGCCATATCTCTGTATTTGAGTGTGTCTCTGTATTTGAATACGCCGCTGTCGGTGAGTGTTTCTTTGTGTCTCTGAGTGAGTGTCTTTATGAGCCAGCGAGTGTGTGTGCCTCCCTGAGAGTATAGGTGTCCGGGGTGTGTGTTACGTGCATGAGTATGTGCTGTGTCGCTTCTCAGTGGCTGGGAGGAGTAGGCTCTGTCATGGGTCCCATTTCCCACACACCTCATATTTTACAAACACTCAAAAAAAAAAAAAAGTACTGGTCAGTTTCTTTTTTTCCCCCTGCAGGCTTTCACCTTTTAGGTCGAAATAACCCAAACTCTCTCTGGATATCAAGGTTTCCCCCACCTACCGTGCCATGAACTCTACCTTCTGTTAGATAAATTTTTTTAAATAGGAAGCGTTATTTAGCTTTTGCACCCCCCACTTTTCTCTAATTGCCATGTAGCAGGCATGAGGTTAAAGGATAAGCTAGCCCAGCAAGGATGATGTGCTACAGTATTTATTTATTTTGGAAGGAAGGGTGTAATTAACCCTAAATAACAGCCCTCGGAGCCTGCAGAGGGGAGCCTCCTGGCCCTATCAAAGGCCAGCAGAACAGGGAGGGACTGAGGCTGACATGAAGTCACAGATACCGAAACTATGTGCCTGATAATGATATAATTAGGGGATCAGAGATTTCTGACTGCTGCGGACTTCAAAAGCTTTAAAAGAAGCCAGCAGTCTCTCCTGTAGCCATCTTGACTAAAGCAGACATTTTTGTGTAATCACTACATACAGTAACAAGAAAGGGGGAAAACAGAAGAGCATTGTTCACTGTTTCAAAATACCAGTCCCCTTTCTGGCCTTTTGCATGCCACAGGAAGAAACTTTATGAAACGACAGAAATATAGTTTTAATACAGTAATACAAAAGTTCATTCAACTTGCTCAAATGTGGCTCCAATTTTTTTAAAACAGTTGTTAGAAGTTTTCTAGTTACCTGTCAGAATTTTATTAGACTATTTTAGGTCATTGAAAATATAGTATGTTAAATAGGCTCTCATAAATATTTAAGCAGCATTTTACTTGTATTCAGTTTTCTTTTTCTGTACTAGGTCTGAGGTGAATAGGATCAAAGTTGACTTTTAATCTGTGTTGTTTCTACTTTAAGTCTATAGATGGAATTTGTCAGACTAGGGACATGTAGTCATCACCACAGAAGACTGGTGAGCTTTATGTGGAAAATCAAATAAGATGGAAAGAGAAAAGAACCTGTGCTAAGCAGGGTCCTAACTTGAAGCTCTTACTAGAGAAGGGACTTGGGCCCAGACCCAGGACAAGGGAGCACAGGTTTAGGATAGGAGCAAGACCTCCAGCTTTGGACAGTTAAACTTGGGTTGCCAGCGATCTGTGTTTAGTCCTTTTAGAACTGAAGCTTTAGTAGCCTCTGGTGAAAACTGAGCATACCATACAGTGGCCTTTAATTTGGGCAGATAATTAAATGAGACACTTTACTCAGGCATTCATGGAGAGGAGGAAAAAAGGTGAGGGTGGGAAGAGGTGTTCAATTTCAGAGCGGAGGTCTTGGTAACTAGACAGAACTTCAGCTTGGGAAGCTGGGAAGAGGTGTATGCATTCGTTCAATTTACAGTAGCTTTAGCTGTGGCATGTGACAATGACCAGAGTCCACTGGGTCAGATAGCATACTAGTGATAACTCTGAGACTCAGTATTTCAACTAGAAATTGATGTTAAAAGCCTCAGATCTTGCATTGTGGCAAAATGTTAACTGACTCGCAACTCACTTTATAAAGGAAACTTTTAATCACTTCCTGTAGAAAAATTTGAGGTTTCCTTAAGGATTTTTCATTCAGCCAGCAGAGGATTTTCAGTTTCAGTGTTTCCCCTTTTAGATCCCATGTTAAATTACATGTAAAACTGGAGAGTTTGGGGGAGGAGAAGTTAGCCTTGCAGTTTTACACCCTCCCCTCCACCCCCAGTTTTATGACTTTCCATTTGGGCTGAAAGAAATTGACTTTGGCAAGCAAACCACTAATTGTAAACTGCCTAGTTCCTGTTTTACAATATACTGACTAAAAGCTCCTCTGCATGAAAAGATCTTTATAGGCAAAGTTTGCCTTTTCTAGAGAGGTTGCAAATAGCTGCCCAGTTTCATAGTTTTAAAACCTCCTGACTGGAGCAATTTCTAGATTGTTGTGTTTCTAGTTAATAACTTTATAAGGTGTTAGCTAAAGCTCTTAAATCTTGGCACAGCCCTTCTAGGTAGTAAACAATTCAGTAGTTCCGATCAAATATTTATACTGACAAAATCAAAAAGCCCAGCATTTTCATGTTGTATGGTCATGTAGGATTAAAATGAGTAAATAAGGTAATTTGTCTTATGGTAGGAGAAGTGATTGTGATTATTTTCTTTCAAAAACAAAAGTATTATTTTTAATTACTAACTTATCAGAAACCTAAATTGAACTTTTATTCTCTGCTGTTAGGACTAATACATTTGTAGAATTGTATTTTACTGGATTGAAATTTAAGCACTGGCGTACACAAAGGGCTTTTCCAGTCTGCATGGCTTGCTGTTGTTGTAAGCACTCAGATGAATATTCTTAAAAGTTAGTGCCTTTGAGCTTGGGATTTAGCAATCGCTTAAGCAGATGCTTTATCTGGTCTCTGAAGCAGTTTGACGCCAATTTCTCATTGTTTTCAGGTGAAATCAGATGCTACTGTGATGCTGCCCATTGTGTGGCGACTGGCTATATGTGTAAATCTGAGCTAAGCGCCTGCTTCTCTAGACTTCTTGATCCTCAGAACACAAATTCCCCACTCACCCATGGCTGCCTGGACTCTCTCGCCAGCACAGCAGACATCTGCCAAGCCAAACAGGCACAAAACCACTCTGGCACCGCGATGCCCACATTGGAATGCTGTCATGAAGATATGTGCAATTACAGAGGGCTGCATGATGTTCTCTCCCCCCCCAAGGGGGAGGTCTCAGGTAGGTAGAAGCCCTTTCTAACCAAAAGGCTTGCCTGATCTATAGGCTTGGGACAGCTACGACTTTGTGTATGTCTGCTATTGGTTTTGTTGTTAATGTAATTAGAGACACCAGAGGGAGAAGCATGGCTGGATGCAAAGATGCATCTCTACTGAGTAGCTTTTATCTCTGCCTGAGTGTTATAGATCTGTCTACATAATAGGTTTTGCCTGTTTTTCAACATTTTGAAGACATTAAAAGACCATTACTACTCAGTAATGACAATCTGTAAACAAATGTTTTTGTAAGTTTTTTGCATCATTATTGCAAGATTGACTTTCTAAATATTGTTGACTTAATTGTAAGCTTTTTAAGGGGTTGCCTTGTTTAAAACGGATAGATGGTCATGAATCTCTACAGGAGGGGGTTAAACATAGTTTGATCATTTTGCTCGTGCTCCTTTAGGACAAGGAAACCGGTATCAGCAGGACAGTAGCAGAAATCTCATCACCAAAGTGCAGGAGCTGACTTCTTCCAAAGAGTTGTGGTTCCGGGCAGCGGTGATTGCTGTTCCCATCGCTGGAGGGCTGATTTTAGTGTTGCTTATTATGTTGGCCTTGAGGATGCTTCGAAGTGAAAACAAGAGACTGCAGGACCAGCGGCAACAGATGCTGTCCCGTTTGCACTACAGCTTTCATGGACACCATTCCAAAAAGGGGCAGGTTGCAAAGTTGGACTTGGAATGCATGGTGCCAGTGAGTGGGCATGAGAACTGCTGTCTGACCTGTGATAAAATGAGACAAGCAGACCTCAGCAACGACAAGATCCTTTCACTCGTTCATTGGGGCATGTACAGTGGGCATGGGAAGCTGGAATTCGTATGACTGCGTCTTATCTGAACTGAGCTTCTTGGACGCTTGAAGGCCTTTGAGTTCTGCTGGACAGGAGCACTTTATCTGAAGAAAAACAAACTCGTGTAATCATCTTTGAGAGACAAAATGACCTCTGCAAACAGAATCTTGGATGTTTCTTCTGAAGGATTATTTGCACAGACTTACGTACAGTCAAATGTATTACTTGCTTTGAAATTATAAAAAAGCAAAGAGAAGACTATGTACACACTGTTACCAGGGTGATTTGCATCTGAGGGAGCTGGAATGAGTACCTAAATAAACCAAAAATGTGCTCTATGTCAGCTCCTACATCTTGATTTATTGTAAAGATTTTAAAATATATATATATATATATATATATATATATATTTTGTCTGAAATTTAGCAGTGTCTTGTCATAAATTAAAAACTAAGTGGGAAGTGTAAAAAAAACTACATGTTAATTATACAAACGAAGATCTGTTCTCAGAGTAGGGTCTAACTAGGATTTGGCTTGATTTTTCTTTTTTCTTTTTTCAAAAAAAAAAAAACAAGACCAAGATCTTGTTTATTCTTACATGCCCGTGTATAATTTTCTTACAGTGTGTAGAATTTCTAAATGTAATGCCCATCGTTCAGTGTCTTACAGTTTTTGTTTGGATCATTCTGGTTTTTAGCTTTCATCCAAGAGAAATCTTAAATGTATTTATACCAGGTCAGATATGATTGATCAGTTTCTGAAGTTGCCTTAGCAAAGGTACTGTTATTTATCAACTTGATCCAGTTGCTCTGGAATACTTTTTAAATGTCTACCTCCAACCAGGAAAAAAAAACCTAAATGAAACTTTTTTTTTTTTTTTTTTTTTTTTTGTAGTTAAAGTTAGTCACTGTCTACTTCTACTGTTTACTCTGTCTCAAACCTAATTAAATATTTTGGACCCCATGTTAGCCAAACTTTATTGTACCATGCTCCCAGTTTTCAAAACTTCCTTCAACACAGTATTATACTAATATTTTATTTTTTACTTCTCAATTTTTAGAAAGGTTTTCAATAGTGAATATTATATATCAATTGAGATTTAAGTAACACAGAGTGCTACTAGTTTTCCTCCCCCAAATTAACATAACCAAATAGAACATTGACTTTAGCCACTAACTTGATACACTAACAGTGTTTTCATTCCTATAGGACTTTCTGTCTGGCAACACTGCCCAGCCTGAATTTAAACCCATACCATATTTGTGTACTTTTCCCCCCAGATGCGTCTTTGTTATCTTAAATGTGACAATAATTTGTCATGTAAGGTTTTTTCCCCAATTCTTTTGTATATTTGAAACTTTTGCTTAAAAATTGACCTCTTGCCTGCATATTTGAATATGGGGTTTTCTTTTATGAGTGTTAAAGGACTTTTTAAAAAAGGTTTTCTGGAATATTTTATGATAATAATTTGGGTCCCTTAAGACAGATGCAGTAGCCAAATTCATGGAAGAATCAGAGTTGAAAGGACTAGTCTAAAAATGAATACTTAGATTATTTAATAATCAATAGACCACAACCCCAAACAAATTAGGCTATGGAATAAATATGCGTTTTAATAAATGACATAATTTGTTTTGTGCTTTTTGAGATTGACAGTTTCTGCATTCATGACTTACAATTTACAAAAGGTGTTAAGTTTTATGTGTGTCAATGTTTGAGGGAGCCAAAGGACTGTTAGACTTAATTGTCCAAACCTGTCTAGAGAAGAGAATTGATCAAAATTGCCATTGGTGAAATTTCCACCTTCACCTCTGTTTGCTGCCTCTCAATCAAATCATAGTAGTAGTGCCACTTAGAATTGGAAGACTTCTTGCTCCTTTTGCCTTTTCATTTCATGTACAGTGCCATGCAAGTACAATCATTCTTTAAGTAGCCAGTCTTTATTATCAGTTTTGTATAGTTAATATTCTTCTGTTTGCCCTGCTATTATTCTCTATTCACCTCATTTCTTCCAAGTCCCAGTTAACTAAGAACTCAGCAATTCATTAAGAAATAAAGCAATGTAAGATTTAAATTCATGTGCTCTGAAATGCTTTGAAATCAGTAAACACCATGTACCAGGATAGGTCAAGGTCCTGGTTACAGCTGACATCACAGAAATCGAATGCAAGATGAACGTAGCGTGTCCCCACTTGGTTCTGTGTTCACTGACCTGCATCTTGTTTTTTCTATTGTAAATTCATGAGACCATTTACACCTCTGTGTTGGTGGAATGGTGCCCCTGTGCCTGTGTTCTCTTGTTAGACTGGGTGTTCTGGCCTCAAGTGGTAGCCACTTAAATAGACTGGCCCTGTCTCTTTTGCTAATAACAAATCCTCTTTAAAATCCTCTCATTTACTATTTGCACATGTCCTTTCCACCAGTCTATGCATAACTTGGCCTTTCAATGAAAATACTGCAGGTTTCTCAACTTTGATTTTTACTAAGAACTAAATATAGATACTTTTGCTTTCCTATGAGTGTAGAAGTTGCCAAGAGTGGAGATAAAGGATCCTTCATGAAATAACTACCTACCTGACTCAGTGACGTAAGAATAGTTATGACTAGTTCATTTGTTTTTCCCTCATAGAGATGTTTACTGTTACTTTGAGGTGTCAGTACAAGGCCAGGCTAACCAGGGACAGCCCCTGTTTAATACTGACAAAAAACTCCCCCAAAAAAGTAATTTTCCTTTCTAAGTGGAAATTTGCCCAAACCAGAGACAAATGGGACCAAATTTGCCATGTTTTTGTATCTACACCCCTTACATTGTACTCCTTTTGAAAAAATTGATCTGTACATGGTTATGTCTTTCATGGCATTTCCCCCCTTATTTTGAATGGCTCAGAGGCTTCCTAGAAATTGACTGGTGTGTCTCTAATTTCTGCTGAACTGATTTTATTAAAAACACTGCACCATAGGGGGTTTGACCTTCTAAAATACCAAACATGTCTGCTTAGAAAATCACAAAGCTCTCCTCTGAAGAGCTTGTAAATCTGGTTTCAATATGGGTTGATTATAGACTAAAAGCTTGAAAGCAGTGGCATCTAGTATCATGAGTCTGGGACTAGTCTTTTTGGGGCCAGGACAGCTTTTTTCCCTTATAACCTAATTGGTCCTCTTCCCTGTCTTAGCCCAAAGAACTTGAAACCTCAAAAGTTACATGGTGTGATGAGGTTGAACTCATACAGAGTAGTGGTCAAGCTTGCTTTGGAGTCTCACAGCCTAGGTTCAAATGCTGCTTTTGTCTCTACTAGCTGTGTGAATGTGGGCAAATGACAAGCTCTTTGCATACTCAGTTTTGTTACCTATAAAATGGGGGCAGTGATTGTAGCCATTAGGAAATATACAGTAGCCATTCCTATTAATGTACACGAGAGTCTTGGGTGAACTAGAGTGGCCCAACCTTCCTCAAAAATTGAGAACTTGTGCCTATTATTTATAAAATGGATATTTTTACTTTTTAATTTCAGATTTTTGTATATTTGAGATTTGCTGGCCCTTCCGTCACCTGCAGACTGGATTTAGTATTTGTAATATTTGCTTTCAATTTACCTCTTTTATTTAGCCTCTCATATCTACTGATTATGTTGATTTGTAATTATGTCTTCTCGGAATAATCTATATGGCTACTGATAAGAACCTTTTAATTTTATGTACCTATTTTGTTTTTGTTTTTGGTATTTGGCAGAATGAAGTTATCTCAGTTTCAGCTGCTCCAGATGGTTAATCCATTGAGAAAACCAAGAGTCAAGTTAAATGACAGTTTCAGAATTGCTTGAACAGTTTGTGTCTGATTGATGCATTCTGAACAAGTGCTACCATCAATTATATTTGCCCCATAGGTGCTCCAAACAAAATATAAATAGTTCCACAACTGGTTTGGGGACTTTGTGAATTTGGGGTGGGGGGCAGTTAGTGAAAAATCCATTGGAAGAAGTTAATTTAGTTCCTCTGTGGATCACAGTTGTAATGGAAAACTAACTGCTCCAGACACTAACTCACTCCTCTTCCCTCTACCCAGTTCATTCTGCTGACTTAAAAAGGCTTATTGTTGATCTGAGAATTTGAAGAGCCAATGGAATAATGAAATTAAATGCTCTTTCAAACTTTTACAACTCTTTATTTGCACATAGTTTTAGACTCTAAACACATTCTTGCTCATTTGCTAACACTGCACTGTTCTGCAGCATGATGGTGTCTGCCATTCCATCAATTTAGAGATGGAATTGGGAAGGTAGCAAGCTGGGTTCAAACAGATAAGGGTTTAATTCTTGCAGCAAGGCAGCTATTTTCCAGTGGATCTGCTTTGGGGAGTTTCAAAGTATTTATTACTAAGGGAGGCCTACCAGCCATATTTCTGCAAACTTTCCTCACTCTATGAATATGAAGAGGGGTAACCGGAAGGGCACTGATGAGCCATCTTGGAAGGTAACTTTGGGTAAGCAGTGAAATAGTATCTCAAGGCATTTGTCATTCCTCAAGACTTTTAAGGGATTCATTCTATTTGGTGGCCAGTGGACAGAAGGCCTCTTAGGGGCTATTTCAAATTTTGTTTAGCCACCTGTATCTTGTAGATTAGATTGATGTTGGACTAAGCCTAAGTAGAACACTGGAGAGATGAGTTGGTAAATATTTATTGCATGCTATATGTATGCCATGCTAGCCCCACAGTCTTTGTAATCCTGAAATAATTTTACATTTAACAATTTTCAAGGCAGTGTGTAAGTACATGACGGAATATGTGAGAAATCAGCAATTTGTTTTTAGACATGTGAAGATTAAGTTAGTTGTGACGAATTAATAAAGTAAGAAGCTGTTGTGTAAATTCACTCTGAAAGATCTCACATTACAAACCTAATGGAACAAAAATTGTTTTAGCAGTTAAAACCAAGAGAAATACAGAAAGCTCTTTATCCCTGGTCTCTTCCCCTTGGAATTTCCCTAGAGAACTGATGAGGACAGTGGAAAAACACAATTCTAAATGCAGTCTCTTTTCAAGTGTTCGAAGTCCACTTTAAAGTATTTTTTTAGTAAATTTACTAGATGAGATTTTGCTATGATAGACTTTAATTCACAGTTGCTTTGGTAAATGGGGTATTTCTCACCTGGATTTAGGGATTAAACTGAACTCCCAGTGGGGTGGCGAGAGGGGGTTAGGATCAGTAGCCTTTGAACTTTCCGTAATCCAACCAAAGGAGAGGATGAGATGAAGGACAGATTAAAGCCTTTCGTCATCAGACATCTGAATTCAGATTGTCAGTAAATAAACAAAAGCTTCTCTTTTGTTTCTCTACCCTAAACTATTGTTTTACAGATTTATAATTTTTTTTTTTTTTTTTTTTTTTGTACAGGAGGCCTAAAGGAAAGAAAATTGCTAGTGAAGGGAGCTGAGGAGAAACAATTCAAACAGGTCTGAAAATTAATGAAGCATTGCTAAGGTCAACAGGCTCAGCCCACCTTTTAAATTTGGGGAAGTCTCCAAGCTAATTTAAGGATCTCACCACTCCTTACTGGTATTGTAAAATACCCAAAGTTTTCATCAAACACTGTTTCTCTAAGGAGGTAAAAACAAGCCACTTAGAATTTTCTTGCTTCAAAAGGTGAAGAACCTGGGCTCAACAGGCTGACTTAGTATCTCATTTTCAATAGCTTGTCCCAGCCACACTGGGGCAACTTCAGCAAATTCTCTTTTCTTCTCTTGAAATGAACCTCTGACCAGAGGCTATAATTAAAGCAACAAATACTTTGCTGCATCTTTCATTCAAGGACATACTGAAAGTTATAACTTCCCCCTCTCAAACACTAAGCATCTTCATTTGAAGATTGCTTTTTACTTCAAAACTCAAATGACTCTTATGCATCTATTTAGTTTTATAATTTAGACTTTTATGTGCTTTTTATTATATTGTTATCTTAAGAATATTACTGATGCATAGAGAACTTTAAATAACCAAAGGTAAATTAAAAAAAAAAATCTGTGTGGGGGAATGATCATCCATGCCTTTCCAATCCTTACATTGTTTTTAGTTTTTCATATTCCTTTTATTTATTTAAAAATATTTTATATATACACATATTTCTATGTTCCACGAACTCTGGCTCAAACCAATGTCAACATGCTTCCAGTAGCGTTTGTTAAAAATATGAATAAAGTGTGGAAAAGGGAAACCCCATTTCTTTAAAAGCAGCACAGCTGTTGACATTTTCAAAGGCAAACTTCTTTGCTGGAAGTAGAAAAACGTCTTCTCTCTGCAAACCCTGGTGGAGCAGTGATCATGCTGGATTCAAAGCTCAGCCTCCTTTGGGAGTCTTCACACCTGGCCACCAATTTCACAGGCTAAGAAAGCACGGAGATGGCGCTGCCCTCGGAGGCTGTCTGAAGGGGGATTGTGTGTCCATCCGGGATCTCTAAAAGTCAAGGGTCATTTCCCTGGCCTGACACTGAATTGTGAAGCAGGTTACGAGGTAAATCTTTCAAGGGGTTGGGTTGTGACAAACACCACCATGGAACAATAAAACTCGACCTCCTTAACCATCTTGTTTAACAATAGGAGGCTGTTTGTTGGCATTTGTAGGCAAATTGTGTGAGTAGCTAACAGGTTGCTTTGAAATGCTCAATTTGTTTATCCCGACCTTTTCTACTTGGGCAGAAGATTTATAGAGCTCTTTTTCATGGCCCTCAGCAATGAATTATGTCCAGCAGGGTCCTCAGCATTTTCATTAACTCCGGTTGGGCTGCTGGAGCGGAAGTGCTCTGCTGGGTCCCTGGACTGATCCAGACGGAGGTGACCTGCTGGGAAGCCACTGGCTCACAACATTCTGGAGTTCCTCTCTGCTCTCCTGGGTGGGGCTCAGCCGCCAAAACAGCAAACAACTGAAAGGAATAAAAAACTCCTGTCTTCAGGATATCTATCACCTGAGTACCTTTCTTGTAAAAACCAAATCAGCCATTTCCTTTGGTTGCATATTCTTACCTTTTCTGGGAAAATGCCCCTCCCTCCTTGGCCTAAAGGAACACCTGCCATTGAGCCTCTCTCACTTGGCTGTGTCTTTGTATGAACCTATTACAGTTAAAAGCATTTGTTCGAAGTGCTCATCCTCATATTTTTACCGTCTTTATAGTGGTTCTCGGCGTGTGTGGTTTTGGCTTCCAAGTGACCTGGGTTCAGTTCAGAGTTGGCGTGTTACTAGCGGTGTGACTCACTGACAGATTGGGGATAATAATGTTATCAGCACTGCGTTTTGGGGAGGATTAAATGAGATAGTGCAAATAAAGATTTAGCTCCGTTCCTTGCAAAGTTGTAAAAGTTAGCCATTACTAGTGGGTATTGTTCCTTCATAAGCCCTCAGAATTCTTAGAAAAGACTCATGGGTGGCCAGAGTCACCAAGCCTACGTTACAGACTGGCGAAGAGCCAGACTGGATAGATCCAGATCCAGTGATGTTTAATCTTTTCTATTTGTGAGTTTCTTTGATTGGTCCAATTTTAACCTTCCGTGTTTATATTTGGCTCAAGATAGTACGAAAATACTTAACTTTTGATGTAAAAATATCAAAACTACCATATCCCTTGCAGGAAAATTTTATTTATTAGGAACAATGATAATGTTTGACATCAGCACAGAACAGTTTGTGTTAATGCGCTCCTAAATCAGGAAGGGCATGTTATCTGCTCCCTGTTACAACAAATACCTGTTTTTGCACATCCTGTTAATGAATACACACCTGTCGAGTGTGTGAGTTTACTCTGCTGAGTTAGTTGACAGAAGGCCAAGCCACAGTTCACTGCACTTAGCACTGCCCACTGTTTCGCTGCTTGGGGGTCCGGGTGGAGGGTTGGTGAAGGTCATGCCCACAGGAAGGCAAGAGGCATATTCAAGTTTTGTTCCAGACCACACCTGTAATCCATAAACTGAGTGACGACTGTTCTCAGGAGAATCTGTGCTTCTAAGAAATCCGTTGGACTAAAACCACAAGACAGCTTCGATAATAGGAATACAAACTGCAAATCTACCAATTTGTTATTTATTGTTTCTAACGAAGAGTGGTATGACATAGGTGGTTCTATATTTTTTAATGTTCCTGTAAGGCAGCCTGTTGGGCGCATTCCTTAAGAAATGGACAAATCAGTGGGACTTCCCCAAGCCCAGGAATTTGTCTCTGTCCCACATCTTTACAGCGTCTTCAAGTAGTCACCAGCCACCTTCTGGAGGCACATGCTGAGTGAGACACAAAGACCGTTCCAACACATTTCTCATTAGTTGACCAGCTCTTGAACCTTTCCACCCATTCTGAGTCTTGCCCTTTACCCCATTTCTTCTGATGCCCTCAGACATGGGTTTTATTGCAGATAATCGTGTTGTCCTCCCACCACTCCCCCTAGACTTGAGATCCCTTGCCTGTCTGTGACTTTCCACCATTCAGGTCATCTCTCTTGGCTTTGCCTCAGGCTGGTTCCGACCTCTTTTACTCTGATTTAATGTCCTTTCTCTCTTTCACTTACGTACTGGGCTTTTGCTTTTCGCTCCAGACTGTTTGTCTTCCAGTGACTTTATTGGACAGAGAACTTTGACTTCAGCTTTTGTTGGAAAGGTCTCTTGTGTCAACCTTGGTGTCATGATGTCAAGCTGGCAGAACAGGCCTGGCTCGGCTTGAGTAATCCTGGGCCTGGAGCACTGAACTCTTGTTTGCTTAGATACAAACTTGGTGATACACTCAAGATCTTGTCACATTTTAACTCACCTCACTGAGCTACCAAGATACATATAAGCTTACATTTTCTGGTGGATGTTCCTTACTCATTAATAATGTAGGATTAGAACCTATGGACTCATTGGTATGGAGCAAGCTGGAGTGCTCCTGGCCTAGATGGGGTTTGAGGGCAGAGGCCACCACGCTTAGGACTGAGAACACACTGGCAATTTGTCTGGTGCCCTATGTACTCTAGAAGGCGATATTCATTCCTCTAAAACCCTGCCTGACAGTTTGTACTGAAATCTGACAAAATTGCCCTAATTCTTCCTGTAGGCAGAACAGCTTATGACCATCTACTCTTTGGTTCTCTGATGAAACTAAGTAGGTGACATTTCTATTAACATGACTGGGAAAGAGAGGATGAGATACCATGGAGGCCTCTCTGAGAAGTCAAGGTGGGGTTCTTGTTAGAGCTGGGAGGAAGGGTGGGCACTCACATGAGCCTTACCACATGCTGCCTGCGACAAGAGGGAGCTTGTCATAGCTTCCCCAAGGAGCATGTGCTCCAACTTGGCACAGTTCTACTCTGAACTGACAGGCCCAGGAAGGCCCCGCTAGGTCACTGTTTGATGAGCCGTTGCAGGTATTTTGGCCAAACTGATGGCCCACGGCAGGCAGCTGATCAGACTAGCATCCACATGCTATTTGAGGGGCTGAGCACCCCTCCCTGGCCACATTTAGCAGGGATGTGCACCTGTGGGCTTCTGTTGCAGAAGCCTTGTCCCCTGTGCCAAGGTGGGACCAAAGCAGCACTGGTCCCAGATTGGTCGAGGACAGCACTGTGGCTTCAGAAGTACTTGGAGAGGAGTTGCAAGGCTTTCCTGTGTGTTCGGGTCAATCCTGTGTGCAGCCTGTCTGTAGCACCATGCCTGGCAGTGAAGGTGATCCATGTGAGTTACCACAGCAACAGCTAGTCCTCTACTAACGTCTTTCTTTTGGCTCCTGCTCTCCACTGCAGAACTCTGATGAGGTCAGTTTTCAGTTTTGGAAAAAGGAAGCAATTTGCTCTAAGGTTCTATTCTGACGAGTGAGGCATAGTACATCACGCCATCTCCCAGCTTCATCTTTTTCATTCATCAAATGACAGTCACAATAACACTGTTATCCTCCTCCCTCAAAAGTGTGCTGTGGGAATTCTACAGCCACAGTAAGGCCCTTGGATTTCCTTGGCAAAGGAAATACAAAATAAGAATTGTTGTTAAAATACCATCTTGAAATAAAGAGGAGCTTTTCCTCATGTGTTTTCACATTTTTATTTCTTCTGTACTTTTAGTCCTGTTACTCTTTCAATCTAGGTTTTGAATCCTTTCTCCTTCGTCAAATATGTATAATTACACCATAAAATTTGCTTTAAGAAGACAGAAAATGGTGTACACAACAGTTATATGCTTAAGACCATCTCTCCTTGTTTTCCCCACAAATAAAAGCACTACCCATTTGGAATATTGTTTGTAATTAAATTTACATTTGCAATAAACTTTAGGTTTAAATTTTGGTCTAGGGTATGGAGAGAGAGAAGAGAGAAAAGTCCAAACAGTATAATCAACGGAAGTGGTAGCAGCACAGTTGTGTACAGTTTGAAACAAACATGCTGACAGTTTTTAGAGTGTCCTGAATAAAAATGAACCAACAAAGCATCAAGTTCAACTAAAAAAAAAAAAGGAAGAGAAAAATCCCCCAAACCTTGGAGACGATTTTGCTTAAAAGTAACCTTAACCTTGGTACTGTTCTCCTACTTCAGACAAATATTATATAACAATGAAACTATCTTTTGTTTTTGAAAATTTTCTGAAATTACCTGAACTGTTAAGATTAGCCGACAGTGTCTTGGTTAGAGACAATAAGAAGGATTATTTATGTTTCTTGTTGACCTACACCTAAACGTTTAATACTTAAATAGTGCTTAAATATTGCAAATTTGGGTGTTCTTCTAACTACCTGATAGTTGGAAAAAACTCGCTAAGTGACGTGCCCAGGACCGTAGTACTGGGTCACATTCTCCTCAATAAATATTGCAAACTTGTGAGAAAAATAAAATCAAGTTCACAAAGTTTTATTTATGAATGGAATCTTTACGAAGCTCTTTGTCTGAAATAGGGTCTCTACCTTTCAGGAAGGCAAAACCACCCTAAACGCAAACCATGTGATTTCTGCCAAGTCTCACCCCATTCCTCCCAGTGGAACCAGGAAGGAATTCTCTGCTTAGTGTATTTGGACTTGGGGCTGAGAATAAACTTTTTTTCTTCTTTCTAGCTTTAATTCCTCAAGGAAAGATCCCATGGTTTATATGTTATTCTGGCAGCTATGGGGAAAGGATTTTTATTTTCCTCCCCAATAATTTCCTTACTCTGAGGTAAGGGGAGGGCACTGTTGATTTTCCTCTTTCTGGCTCTTGGGAGGAAGGGAGTTAAAATGCAATCTCATCCTCTCGCTTACTTCTAGTTGCCTCTCACCTTTGTACAAACCACTCTCTTAACCAAAAGAAACAGAAGTCAATTGATTCTGATGACCTTTTGTGGCTTATATTTGTGAAACTTTGTGGAAGTTTTTTTTTTTTTTGAGTGAGTAACTTTTCCCTTGGAAACATAAAAGTACTTGTAGAAAAAAATATGTGTCGAATTCACTCTTCTAAGAGTCTTGATTTTTAATTCTTAGCTAAGAACAGAGAGATCCTGGTGCGATTTTAGTGAATAATTTCAGGATATATTTTGTTAAGTCATAAAATGCCCAATTTCATCTAAATTGTATTTCTAAAGCCTCAGTAGCACTCAGAAACTGTAATTATATTCCAGAGGGTGTCTTTTTCAGCATAACAGACTCAAACAACTTTCTCCATGGTCATGCTTTGACAACCTCATTCACTTTATTCATAACATTGTCCGAAAAGAATTTCCTTTTAGAAGACAGTCAAGAACACAACACAGTGGGGATTTTCTCCATGATTGAATCATGGAAGAGTAGCATTCTACTTCCAGAATAATCAAAACATCCAGAGACATTCAGCTTCTCCTAATGATGAACATTTGATATTTGAGAACTAAAGGAAGCAGTATGACGGGAATTATAGCACTGATAAAACGCTAGAATCAGAAAGTCAAGACATCAGGTTACATGGAACCTCACCTTGAGTCCAGCACACAGAGTCACCAGAATGACTAGCTTATAAAAAGTCAATGTTTAACTTTTCCAAGTTTTGCTTGCAAGAAATGTGTAAAAGAGGTGAAGAGAGAGAGAAAATTCTTGTTTGGTTAAAACATGCTCTGGATAGAGAATGAAAAGAAAGATTTAACCATTTTCAAGAAGTCTTCATGTGCTACACAGACCTGACTCATCTTGATTTTCTGTATTCTGTGGTTACATATTGGAGAGAGAGAGAGAGAGAGAGAGAGAGAGAGAGAGAGAGAGAGAGAGAGAGAGAGAGAGAGAGAAGAAATGAAAACAAACAAAATGAATGAGGGGGAAGAAAGAAAACATAAAGGAATATTAGAAGACTAGAAGGAAATTAAATTTTTTCTTGGGTGTGGAAAAGGGAAACAAACAGAATAGGTTAACATTTAATAAAACAAGCCCCAGGGTCACACATGGGCTTCTAAGCAGCAGTTAAATCTGGTATCTAGAGCCTTGAGACCTCAGACCACCATGTAAAGAAATGCAGGGTTGCCAGCAAGAGCTCTCTTCCCTGGGTTTGTACTGATTTGCAGCAAAATTAGACCCTGGCCCTTCTCAGACCGTTGGGTTCCTCATCATTTTTTCTTTTTTTAACAGCTCCTCCATTTTCCTTTGCCTTGCTGATAAAACTCGAGGACAAGGGTGACGTGAAACTTGGCCCATGGCTGGGACTGGTCCACATACTGGTTCATGATGAGATAAGCACAAAAATTGAGAGTAAGCGTCTAGAAACTTTTATAGTAATTTGGTGGAGTAATTTTATGTCTGTTGAATCTAATAAAAAAAAGGGACTTCATTTGCATATCTTTGGTTTTAATTTTACTTTGCCTAGTAATTTATTTTTATTGTATTTTACAAGATATCAGATGTGATTTATTGGGGGAAATTGATCTCATATGACAGATAGTTTGAGAAACACTGCTTTGGAGAACCGAGAGATAATGTTTCTGGGGAAAGATATCACCCTCTTCCAAATTTGAATGGAGTTTATGAGGTGGAGGAGGGTGAAACATTTTTCAATCTGACCAGTGTGGTCAGTAACAATGAGCTCTAGTGAATGCATTCTTTAGAGAAATGATTCTCAAACATATTTGTCTTAAGACACCCTATACACTTAAAAGAATTTCAGGTTTCAGTTGTTCATTGCAAGTACATAGAAACACAATTGGTTTATAAAATATTTTCTTGGTATTCTGTGACCTTGTTTACCTCACATATTTGGTCTAGTAGTTTTGTTGTTGTTGTAGATTCTTTGTGATTTTCTACATAGACAGTCATATCACCTGAGAGTAAAGGCAGTTTTATTTCTTCCTTTATAATCTGTTACCTTGTTTCTTTTTCTTGCCTAATTTCCCTGACTAGAGCCTCCATTACAACATCAGATAGGAGTGCTGGAAGCAGACGTCCCAGTCTTATTCCTAGTCGTGGGGGGCAAGCATTAAGTTTTTAACCATTAAGTGTGGATAGTAGCTGTAGTTTATGAGACTGAGGTAGTTCCCTTTATTTTGTAATTTGCAGTTTTCATCCTGAATGGATGTTGAATCCCGTCAAATGCTTTCTCTGCATCTACAGAAATGATCGTGTGTGTGTTTGTGTGTGTGTGTTTTCAGTCTGTTGATATAGTAAATTACATTGATTTTTGAACTTTGAATCAGCCTTGCACACACACACAGGATAAACCACATATTCAAATGTATTGTTATTTTAATATATTACCGAATTAAATTTGCTAGTATTTGGTTGAGGACTTTGCATTTATGTTTACACTGTATATTGGTATGTAGTTATCTTTCCTTGTAATATTTTTGTATGTTGTGGGGACCTGGGTAATACTGGGAAGTTGGGAATGAGTTGGGAAATATTGCTTCCTCTTCTGTATTATGAAAGAGTTCGCACAGAATTGGTATTATATTTCCTTAAAAATGCTCTGTACAAGTTTCCAGTGAAGCCATTTGGGTTTGGAGTTTTCTTTATTGGAGGGCTTTTAGCTACAAATTCAATTGCTTAAATAGATATAGGACAATTCATGTTATCCATTTCTTCTTGAGTGAACTTAGGCAGTTTATATCTTTCAAGGAATTTGTCCATTTCATCCAAGTTGCTCAACCAAATACTAGCAAATTTAATTCGGTAATATATTAAAATGACAATACATTTGAATATATGGTTTATCCTTTGTGTATGTATGCAAGTCTGATTCAAAATTCAAAAATCAATTTAATTTACTATATCAACAGACTGAAGACACACACACACACACACACACACTCACACAAATAAGGTTATTTGTAACATTGTCTTATTAGCCCTTTAATTTTTTGTAGGAATTGTAGTGAAGTCCCCTCTTTCATTCCTTATCTTAGTAATCTGTGTTTTCCTCTTTTTTCTCTCATTCAGTCTGATTAGAGGTTTATCAATTTTATTGATTTAAAAATGCATTTGGCTTCTTTGATTTTCTCTATAACTTTTCTATTTTCTATTTTGTTAATTCTCTTACTTTTACTATTCCCTTCCTTCTGCTTCTTTGGATTTAATTTGCTCTCTTTTTCTAGCTTCTTAAGGTGGCAACTTATATAATTGATTTGAGACTTTTCTCCTTTTCTAATATAAGCATTAATGCTATAAGTTTCTCTCTAAGCACTGCCTTAGCTGCTTCCTGTACAATTTTATATATTGTGTTTTCATTTCCATTTAATTCAAACTATTTACTATTTTTTCTTGTGATTTCTTCACTGATTCATGGGTTACATAGAAGTGTGTGATTTAATTCCAAATATTTGGGAATTTTTAACAATATTTTTCTTTTATTGGTTTCTCATTTAATTCCCTTATAGTCTGAGAACATACTTTGTATAATTTTGATTTTAAAATTTTGTTGAAATTGGCTTTATAGCCCAGAATGTATTCTATCTTGGTGAATATTGGGTATGTGGACTTGAAAAAAATGTGTATTAGACCAAAGGTGGGGATTCTAATCCAAGATGGTGACATATGAGGCTCCTGAACTCATCTGCTCCCATGAATACACTGGATCGATACCTACACATGGAGCAATTCCCTGTGAAAGAAATGCAAAACCTAGCTGAGTGACTCCTACACAGCAGGTGAACAGGAAAATACCTACGTTGAAATGGATCTTGGCATACCTTCAACTACTGGGAACCACTGAAAGCAAAGCAGACAACTTGGGCAATCACAAAGGTTTGAGAGACAACCAAGAGCTTAGGCTGGGCTGAATGATAAGGTTCATCTCCTAAATGAGACTATTCTGCCAAGACAAGGAGAGGTGGCTGCTTTATCTACTGCACAGAATCCACACACAGAGTCAAAGAAAATGAAGAATCAAAGAAGTACGTGCCACACAAAAGGACAAAATTCCAGAAACAGACCTGAATGAAATGGAAGTAAGTGATTTATCTGATAGAGTTCAAAATTATGGTCATAAAGATGCTCACTTATGGACAAGAGAACAATGCTTGAACAAGGTGAAAATGTCAGCAAAGAAGTAGAAAATATAAGTATGAAACAGAAATCACAGAGCTGAAGAACACAATAATTGAACTAAAAAAATCAATAGAGGAGTTCAAGCAGAAAAAAAGATCAGTTAACTTGAAGACAGATCAGTGGAATTCATCAGTGGAATTCATCCAATCAGAGGAGCTAAAAGAAGAATGAAAAAAAGTGACAGGGATTTATGGAATATCATCAAATGGACCAATATTTGTATTATAGGGATCCCAGAAGGAGAAGAGACACAGAAAGAGTCACAAGCTTATTTAAAGAAATAATGGTTGAAAACTTGCCTAACTTTGGAAAAGAAACAGACATCCACACAGAGAAAGTCCAGCAAGTTCTTAAAAAAGAGGAAGACCCACACTGAGGCACATTATAATTAAGTTGTCCAATGTTAAAGACAAAGTAATCAAGTGCTCATCTTCTCTCTCTCCCTGGATTCTGCTTTCTCTCTTTACATCTCAGGTTAATCAGTTGCAGTGACACCTCAGCTTTCTGATGGGTTCAAGAAAAGTTGTGAATTTGCAGATTGTCTGAAACTTCTTGTCGTCGTTGTGAGGAAGCACTGCTCTTTCCAACTTTTTATATCTTAAACAGAAGTCTGCACTTTCCTAGATATGTTTGCAAACTATAAAAGACCAAAGAGAACTTTAGTTAATGTGGGTCGCTCTATAGATATTTGTCATATAAGAAATTTCAATGAGAAATTTAAAAAATAATTATTACTTAAAGTCACAAGAATATACCATTTTTTGAAAAGTAGCTGTAAATAATCCATTTTTAATGAAAAATAACTGTATTTCCCAAAATAAAAGTTTAGTGAGACGTATAGTGGTGGTGTATATTTTTGAAAATCATTTTAACGTATGTATTAATAGAAGATGGCTATATTCTCGTATATTCTCATATCTGCTTCTGCTTTCAGTCTGTTGGAATATCATCATCATGTAGTCTCTGGAATACTCCAACATACGAGTATACTAGTGAGAAAGTGAGAGTAAAAAGGACAAACCACATCTTATTATGAGATTAGGTTTGACCTTGCAGAACCCCAGAAATGGACTTGGAGAGTTGCAGGGTCCCCAGGTCAGACTACACTTTGAGAACTTCTGCTTTATTACATCTCCTCAGACAGTAATAGAAAGTGTACCCAATCAGCAAATGAAGGTGGAATATCTTCCAATATCTGTATTATAAATTATATATCTATGAGTACCATCAATCTGTATATCATAAGTCTTAGTGAAGAAATTTGTGATTGTTCACACATTAAAATAAAATTTGTTAAAATATAAAATATTTAAACAAATATAAAATAAAATGAAATAGAAATTATAATATTTCCTTCCTGCCATCCTGTGCACCCCAGCTCCTAACTCCTTTAGAAGAGAAGCAGGAGACACTGAAGCCCTGCTCCCTGGGACCTTTGTCCCTGGGCCCTGGTGAGTCTCGTTCCTCACGTTGTGGGCAGGGAAGAATGAGATCAAGACATGAGCTCAGTGGGCTGCCAGGAGGCAGAGGCCAGGCTTCAGCTGTGGCACCAATGGCAGATGCAAGAAGCACATGGGAGCAGCGTGCCTTGGAGATGATGGTGACTGGGGGGACTTACAGTTGACGGTGTGGAAAGAAGTCACCGGCATGAGTCTTGGTCTCACAGGCTCAAAGAGCCCTTGAATCATCACGCCAAGGAGTTTTATTCTGTGATGGAATTCTGTACGAGAGTAGCTCGAATTCTGGATGTCATATGTAACAACACCAAATTCACTGCGCCTCAACCAGAGTCCTTCGTGGTGAAGGTATTAGCAGGAGGGTTGGCTTTGTTCCTTCCTGGTCCTGGAGTAGGGCAGGGTACTGGATCCATGGGGAGCTAGAGTATTCCTGGAATATTTCTGTGTCATTCCAATCTTTTTAAAAAACTGGATGTAAGAATATAGTTCATTTTTCTAAGTTTTCAAAGGTGATTATCAGAGTCCTACAGCTTATGAGTATGAGGGTATATTAGTTATCTTTTACTGAGTAAAAAATTATACCCAAACAGAGCAGCTTAAAACAATACCAGTTTATTATCTCAGTTTCCACAGGTCAGGAATAATAACGAGTACAGCTCAGGATGTCTGTGGTTTAGTCTCTCACAAGTCTGCAGTCTCGGTATCGCACAGGGCTGCCGTCATCTCAAGGCTCAACTTGGGGAGGATCTGCTTCCAAGCTCGCTCGTTTGCTGCTGGCTGCAGACATCAGTTCCTTGCCACAGGGGCCTCTTCATCAGCAGCTCGCAACAGGCAGCTGGCTTCCCTCAGAGCGAGCCAGTGAGAGAACAAGAGAGGATGCTCGTAACAGTTGACTGTGAGCTTGAAGAAAAAGTAGCTATCTTCTTCTTTATAAGCCTAGCACTGAAAATGCAGTCATCATGGGAATAAATAATCCATCACTGGAGCTGACAGGGTGGAGGTAGTTTCAGGAGGGGAGATAGTGTAAAGCCAGATGTCACAATGCAAATAATAAAATGTTTTCCCTTGCTATCATCTAAATGGTGAATGAAAAAGGACCCAGGGATAAGACAAGCCCCTGAAGGGGCTAGGGGAAATTAGCGCTGATGTTTCCCATTAAAGTAGTAGTAATAACGATAACAACTGAACATTTATAGAATGTATTTCATGCCTGGGATTCCGCTGGGCTTTAAAACAGGAGGATCGGATTCACACCTACTACCAAGAGAATGAATTACTTTCCAGCTCTCAGGGGTGCTGTGAGGGACTACTCACAGGAGCTTAGAGCCATCAGATTGCAGAGCTAAGTACGGCCAGAAGTAAACTAGTTCAATGTCCTTTTCTGATAGGCCCAGAGAAGTCAATTGACTGGCCCAAGGTCACACAGCTACTTAGTGGAATTGATAGGACTAGAACTCAATTATGTTTCCTTAGAATATCAGCTGTCACTTTCTATGTATCTTTGGGCAAGTCTCCTAAACTCTCTGAACCTCAGTTACATTATGTGTAAAATGTGGACTGTAACAGCACCTACATCAAAAGGCTGTTAGGAGGATTGAGTTAATATGTGCTTAGAACAGTGCCTGGCACAGTAAATAAGTACATGCCAGCTATCATGAGCTATTATTCTTTTTAAGGGTAACACTTATTTTAATAAAGGCTGCTTCTCATTGGCCACAGTTGAAAAAGACTCAATTGGGATGGAAATGGCGGCCTGACCCAAATCCCGGTCAATAGGAATAGATTACCATGAGCTTCAAGTAGCTCTGGCTCTGTGGGCCCCGTGAGTTCTGGGGCAGTGAGAGACTTGGACAAAGCACCTGGACTCGTGCCTGCCTGGGTCTACACTGGAGGTTCTGTGTGGACTCCAGGTTGAGTCTGGAAGAAAGGTCAAGTTTAGTCACTCTGAATTGTTTCAGGACTGCCTGACCTGATCACTGGAGGTACGAGAAAGCACAGTTAGCGGCTGCCACCCTCTCTCCTCCGTTTCTCCTACCCTATTAGTTAATGTCTGATATTTAGAAATGATTTCTTTTGATAAGACATTTATTTCTTTTGTTTGAAAGATTTTTATTAAAAATACAGCTAACATGCAATATTATATTAGTTTCAGGGGTACACCATAGTTATTCAACACTTATGTACTTAAAGACGTGATCACAAGTCCAGCAACCATCTGACACTGTACCACACTATCACTGTATTATTGACTATATTCCCTATGCTGTAGGTTACATCCTCATGACCTATTTGTTTTATACCTGGAAATTTGAATCTCTTATTCCCCTATACCTTTTTTCCCCTTTTTAAATTTACCAATTACAGTTGAAATTCAGTATTATTTTATATTAATTTCTGGTTTACAGCATAGTGGTTAGACATTTATATAATTTAAGAAGTGATCCCCTTGACTAGTCTAGTACCCACCTGACACTATACATAGTTATTACCATATCATTGACTATATTCCCTATGCTTTACTTTACATTCCCATGACTATTTTGTAACTACTAATTTGTACTTTTTAATCCTTTCGACTTTTTCACTCTGTCCCCAACCCTTTCCCATCTATCACACCAACAAATCTAGTACCCATCTGACACCATACATTGTTATTACAATATTATTGACTGTATCTGTTATGCTATACCCTGCGTCTCCATAACTAACTATTCTGTAACAACCAATTTCCTTCCCCTCCTTTCACCCACAACCCCAAACCCTCTCCTATCTGGCAACCATCAAAATGTTTTCTGTATCTATGAGTTTGTTTCTGTTTTGTTTGTTAATTTTGTTCTTAGATTCAACACAGAAGCAAAATCACATTGCATCTGTCTTTCTCTGTCTGACATACTCCACTCAGCACAATACCCTCTAGGTCTATCCATGCCGCTGCAGATGGCACGAACCCATTCCCTTCCATGGCCGAGCAATATTCCATTGTATATATGTACCACCTCCTCTTTATCCATTCTTCCATTGACGGACACCCAGGCTGCTTCCACATCTTGGCCATTGTAAACAACGCTGCAATGAACATATGCATGCACACGTCCCCTCAAAGTAGCTTGGGTTTCTTTGAATAAATACCCTGAAGTGAAGGGATTACTGGGTACGTCACTGTCTCTTCTTATAGCCTTTGTTTTAAAGTCTACTTTGTCTGGTATAAGTATTGCTACCTCAGTTTTTTGTTTTGTTTTGTTTTGTTTTTCATTTCCATTTTCATGAAATATCTTTTTCCATCCCTTTACTTTCTTTCTGTGTGTGTCCTTCAATCTGAAGTGATTCTCTTGCAGGCAGCATATGTAAAGGTTTTGTTTTCTTATCCATTTAGCCCTCCTAAGTCTTTTGATTGGAAAATTTAGTCCATTCACTTTGAAAGTAATTGTTGGTAGATATACAGCTATTGCCATTTTATTATTCATAATTTTGATTTTTTCCCCCACCTCTAACATTCCTTGTAATACTGGTTTGGTGGTGATGAACTTCTTCAGAATTTTTTTTTGTCTGGGAAGCTCTTTAACTGTCCTGCGATTTTAAATGATAGCCTTTCTGGGTAGAGTAGTTTTGTTGTAGGTCCTTGCTTTTCATCACATTGAATACTATGTGCCAATCCCTTCTGGCCTGCAAAGTTTCTGTTGAGAAATCAGCTGACAGTTTTTTGGGGATCTCCCTTATAAGTTACTAGTTGCCTTTATCTTGCTGCATTTAGGATTCTCTCTTTGTCTTTAACCTTTGCCATTTTAATTATAATGTGTCTTGGTGAGGGCCTGTTTGGGTTCATCCTGTTTGGGACTCTGTGTTCCCTGGACTTGTATGTCTATTTCCTTCACCAGGTTAGGAAAGTTTTGGGTTATTATTTCTTCAAATAGGTTTTGAATCTCTTGTTTTCTCTCTTCTTCTTTTGTACCCCTATGATACAAATATTGATACACTTGATGTTGTCACAGAGGTTTCTTAAACTACCCTGTTTCCCCGAAAATAAGACCTAGCCAGACAATCAGCTTTAATGCGTCTTTTGGAGCAAAAATTAATATAAGACCCAATGTTATATTATATTATATTAGACTGGGTCTTATACTAATTTTTGCTCCGAAAGACGCATTAGAGCTGATTGTCTGGCTAGGTCTTATTTTTCGGGAAACAGTGTATCCTCATTGTTTTGGATTCTTTTTTCTTTTTGCTGTTCTGATTGTGTGTTTTCAGCTACCTTGTCTTCCAAATTACTGATTTGATCCTCTGCATCATCTAGTCTGCTGGTGATTCCTTTAGTGCAATCTTCATTTCAGTTACTGTATTCTTCACTTCTGCCTTTTTTTTTCTTTCTTTTTTTTTTTTTTTTATGATTTCTAGTCCTTTTTTATGCTTGCTACTCTTTGCTGAAGTTCTCACTAAGATTTTTGAGCATTCTTATAACCGTTGTTTTGAACTCTATGAGGTAGGTTGCTTGTCTCCATTTCATGTAGTTCTTTTTCTGGAGATTTCTCCTGTTCTTTCATTTGGGGCGCATATCTTTGTTTCCTCATTTTGGCTGCCTCTCTGTGTTTGTTTTTTGTGTTAGGTTTGTTGCTATGTCTCCCAGTCTTGAGCAGGTGGCCTTATGTAGTAGGTATCCTGTGGGGCCCAGTGGTACAGTCCCCCTGGTCACCTGAGCTAGGTGTTCCAGGAATTTCCCATGTGTGGGGTGTGTGTGTTCTCCTGGTATAGTTGAGCCTTAATTGCTATTGGCACTCATTGGGTGGGATTGACCCTCAGGCTGACTGGCTGTGTGGTTTGGCCACATCCACAGCCTAGGGGCTGCTGTGCGGGAGCCTTACCCCACTAAGTGGATTCACCTCAGGGGGCCCTGGTGCTTGTTGAGACCATCCTTTGTATGCCACTTGTGGGGCTAATTGGACAGTGCTCTGCTATGGTCTGAAGCCAACCTCTAAGTATGTTGGTTCTGGGACCTTTTGGGAGGGGGTCTGGTGCAGGCCCAGGTCACCCACTGCCTGTGACTGACTGGGGGTTACTTGGTAGGAGCTACAAAGCAATCTGCAGTTGTTCGCTAGCTGTGCTAAACCTGGAGGCATGTGGGAGAAGCCATGCTGTGAACCAAGGATGGCTGCCACCAGTACTAGGCCTTGGGTAACTCCGCAAAAAGCTACCTGCTGGCTTCCTTAAGTTTCAGCCACTTATAAAGCCTCGTTCTGTACCTGAGTTAAATGAGGCAGGGTCTCAGGGAGTCACTGGAGTGTGAAGAGTTGTGGTCATCAGGTCAATGTAGACTCTGGTTTGGTGCCAGTTCTGAGCCTAGAGCGACTCAGCAAAAGTCTCAGAGCACACCAAGGCCAGTTGCTGCATTCCTGGGGCCCATGGACTCCGATAGTTTTTCTAGAAAGAGTGCAATGCAGGAGGGGCTGGCTGCTCCAGGAGAAAGTGCCTCAGGTGGTATGAGAGTTGGGTGAGGCGGAGTCCCAGCTGAGTTGACAGGGAGAAGCAGCAGAGCTCACCAGGCCAATCAGATTCAGATTTGGCCTGAGGGGATGGTCTCAACATAGGAAAGATGGCGTCCACCTGCCGGCTGCTTGGGAAGAGGACTCCTCACCAGGAATAGGCCAACAGTCCTCCAGTCCTCCTCCTGAAGCCACTCTCCTCAGTCTGCCCTCTGTATGTCTCCACGGTCCCCTGAGTCATTGTCTCTCCGCTGGAGCCCAAGGTGAGTGCCTGCGAGTGAGTCTGTGTGCGGGCCTTTTAAGTGGATGTCTGGGTTTCCTGCAGCCTTCTGTCCCACCTGAATGGTTGGAATCCCCAGTTTTTCACAGCCAGATGTTGAGGGGGCTCTTTTTTCCTGGCAGCAGTACTCTGGGCTGGAGAGCCTGGAGTGGGGGGTGGGGTCCTTTGCTCCTCCAGGGGGAACCTCTGTGGCTGAGGTGTAACCTTCTGATTCTCAACTGCCACAGGGAGGCTTGGGGCTTATTGTGCATCTCCACCCTTCCTACCCATCATGATGTGATTTCTTTTTATATTTTTAGTTATAGGACTTCTCTTTGGCTAGACTTCAGATGGTTCTCCAGGTGATTGTTCCATAATTTAGTTGTAATTTGAATGTGTTCATGGAAGAACGCAGGCACAGTGTTTATCTCCTTTGCCATCTTGGGTCTCCCATTACTACTCTTTTGATAAGACATCGAGTCCCTATTAATAAAAATTCTGGGGCAAGCACTGACATTTTGGTTTATGACCAGTTACTGTACTTTAATGTGACTAAGTCCTGTTCTTTCTTGAAAGTAAGTTTTAATGGGAATGGAGAACAGAGGAAGGAGTTAGGGTGGGATGGATGTTGGAGATACAGTAATGGGGAGAAAACAACTCAGAATTCAAGGCACATGTGTTGGAGGATGGTAGTTTCTTTACAATTTAGCCTAATTTAGGACCTGCTGGAAACTATTCAATCAAGTGACAGTAACCTGTAATCATTTTGCTTTTTCTAACAACCGCCCGTGAGCCATGTGCCTGTGGGTCTGGGTGCTCTCTATAAATGCTACTCTCCCAATGGCCACTTGAATAATTTATCTCCCTTCCTCTACCCTCTGCTCGAGGTAATTTATTAAATGAAATAATTTATGGGAAAGGGTTCTTTGACATGTAAAGCACTATGAAAACGTTTTGGTAATACTATGGTGAAAATTGATATTTTTCCTGTTGTATGTAAGTGTCACTTGCTGGGTTACTGAGATATCTACTCAAGGGATAAGAATAAAATAGCCATGTTTTTCAGGTTTTGGGGAAGGGGCAAAGTAGGAGAAGGAAAGTTGCTTTCAGCCTTGTTGCTTTTGGAAGGAGCTCTGAAAAATCCTACTTTCTTCACTGAAGAATCAATGAATGAATGGAAAGGATGTCTTCTTTAAACTACTGCACAAGGGCAGGAAAGCTAAGCTGACCAAAGGAGGTGGAGACTGCACAGTCAGAGAAGCCAACACAGAGCTAGCAGGGTAGCCTCATGGGTCAGGCAAGCCTAGGCTCACTCCATACACAAATTGCTTAACCTCTTCGAGGCTCATATCCACTATTTCAGAGGGTTAAATGAGAAAAAAATATGCAAAGTGCTTGCACAATTCCTTGCACAGACTAGCTACCCCAAAAGTGGTTATTATTATTACTACTGAGGCAGAATTTATGTCTTTTCAAAATAACTCAGATTTCAAGCTTTCACAAATAGACACTATTTGCCAACATGCTTCTGTAGCCTCTTGTGAAGAAATCTCAACTTCTGATTTATTCATATAAATATATATGTTGTTGTTGTTGTTTTTTCCTCTCTCTACCTAAGAGTTGATGCCCTGACTGGTAGATATTTTGGTGAGTAAATAATTTTGGGTTCAAGGAAAGTTCTGACAATGGCTTTGAATCTTGTTCTGTATAAATCCACAGTGGCAGCGATGTGCTCTCATGATAAAAGCGAAGAAGCATGCTGCATTCCATGAAAGGAAACAGGCATTAACTTTCTTCCCCTGCCTGGTTACTCGGGACATTAATCAGCCCATAAAAACGGGATTAAGTCAACTCTCAATTTAGTTTTGTAGTTCACCTTTAAAATGTAACCGCTCTTTGTGTTTTAACATCGGGTGATCACGTTTTAGATGTAACGAAAGAGCAGGGATATTTTCCCACAAATTTTCATGGGTATTCGTGACTGCAGATGGACTCCTCCCTGAAGACATAATGAACAATTATTCAATCTAAGGAATTGCTTTGGAGGAGCCATTCCAGCTGAGGGTATATAAAGTGAGTTTCCTAAAAGCTGTATAAATGAGAGACTAGAGCAACCTCCAAACACGTAGTCATCTGTTTGATCCTTTATTGCCTAATGAGTATGCTATAATATCATGAGCCCATCAGCTTGAAACTTTGCTCTTGCTCTGAGTCCTCTGAGGCAAACAGATGGATTTTTAAATCCTTCCTCTTAAAGTCTTACTGGATTGCAAAGCTTTTGCTGAAATGTGGAGCCTGAAATTTTCCTGACTTGTAAAGCATCTTCCTTGGCTTTAAACGAGCTGTCCCAACTCTGCCCTGAAGGTTCGCTGTTTTTGTTTTCCATTTTTTCTTCTCTAGGGTACGATGCTGAAAGGAACATCTCAGGGGTCATTCAGGCCAGAGTGTCTACAGCTCCCAACTAAAGAGAAAGATTAAGGCTGTAGTGAGTTTTCACAAGAAACCGCATTTATTCAGTTTAAAGGACCAATCCTTACTCTACGATTTTGTGCTTTCTCCTTTTTTGGTGTAAAATATCTTCTTTTATTAGATGATTTTCTTAAAGGTATATTTTTGAGGTGAAATAAATCATTTTCCCAAAAAGCTTTCTTTTTAAAATTTTGCTATAAATTCAAGAGTCTGGGAACCAGTGGTTTAGTGTAGCCTTTCCATTTTGTAGTTAGGAGTCTAAGGGCAAGGCCATGGCATTGCCCCAAGGTTGCTGAGTGAGTTGGCAGAGCTGGTCAACATCAGGCTTCCGCCTTCTAGCCTGGTGGCTTTTCCTCCATCAGCCTGTCTTTCGGAAGCTGACAGAGAAAGCCTTACTAAGTGGACAAGAGAAACTGTGGCTACAGCTCTTGGCATTGAGAAAGGTCATTAGAGTACTCCAAAGGGTCTGTATCTGAAACATGACTCTAAAAGTGGTCGTGTCAAAGCAGACAGAGCCTCACATGCAGTTGAAGCCGCAGCTGTGGTTTACATTCAAGAGTTCTGGAATGCGCAGGCACGCAAATGTTTCCTTTGCTATCCTGCAATGCCCACAGCACAACCTCAGCCACTTCTTCCTTTGGATTAGGACTTGCCCTCTCTAGTTTCCCGTTTTTTTCTCCTTCTAAGAGCAAGTTTCCTTAGAACGTGTATCCATTAATCCATGTTGGTCACTAACAATTTCAGAATGAGCAAGTTTATTATTTTATTTATCGGAAGCCAGCTAAGGGCTACTCTTCTAATGGGAATGGGGAGACGTAATTTAAGATACAGGGGAGTTCAGAATGGGAAATAAAAAGCAGATCTAGATTGGATGGCCAGAGCAGGGAGCGGAAGGTGGAGTGGACGGAGATGGTGTACAGATTCTGGCGCCGGTGAAAGAAGGTGTCCAGAGAGGAAGTTCACCAGATCAGGGGTGGGTGGGCAAAATAGATGCACTTGGCCATTTTGTTTGGAGCCATTTATTTGGCAGGAAGCACTACACTGAGAATGTGAACTCTCTGAGAGCCATGCTTGAGCTGGAGACTTTCAGAATGCTTGATTCTATCCCCAAAGGGACCCCCCAATCCATCAGCTTAGAGCCTGGGGCTCAGGAGGACATATCTTTGCTAATATTGTCAAATGTTCTTTTTTCTTGAAACAAACCTCCTGAAGGCAGTCTCAAAGCACCCTGTGAGTAAATCCTTATGGAGGACACCAAGGCCCACACATGGATCCCTGATTCGAGTGGCTGTTTTTGTCATTTGGGAATGGACACAAGATGGGCACCATCATCTTGTGGCAAGCCTTCTTTAATGCTTGACGGTTGTAAGCATTAGTAAAGATGGTTGCAAAGATGGTTGTAGTAAAGCTTCTCTATGAGAAATGGAAGACCTCCCTCTGCCAACTAAAAATGCAGTTCTCCAGATGTAGATCTTTTGGGAGTCTAAAATGGGGATTTTTAAGGCTACCTAACAGGTGCTGTGTTCCAGTTCCCTGTAAGTGTCATAGGCTAGGGCTTTAGTTGGTGTTCAAAAGTGATGCTTTTGTAAGCTCTACAATCAAGATGTCCATAAGGAACTCCAAGTTAAGGAGTTCTGCTAGGCAGAAATTCCATGCTATAGCTAGTTCTCACTCATTAAACTTTTTTTTTCTTATTACAAGAGTATTACATGGGCATTTGAGCAAAATTAGAAATTACAAATAAAAACGAAAATGGAAAAACACTGTAATCTCAACACTCGGAAATCTTATTCTTCAGAGAAGACCACTGTTAAAACCTTGATATTTGTCTGTCCAGATCTTTTTTTATATATACACAGACACATGTGCATAGATATACACATGCACGCATATATACTTGAAAAAAGCAACATGGTTACACACTATATAAGCTGTTTGGAAAGCTATTGTCTTAGTGATCAATGTGTTATACCTTTCTTTTTATGTAAATATATAATAGATCTGGAAGAAATAGATACAAATTTGAATTTAAAGAATTAGTAATTATATAGATTAAATATTTGTGTTCCCTCAGCTTCATATGTTGAAATCCTAACCCTGAAGGTGATGGAAGGCGTTAGGAGGTGGGGCCTCTGGGAGGTGATTAGATCATGAGGGCGGAGTCCTCATGAACACAGTTAGTGCCTTTATAAAAGAGGCCTGAGAAAGCTCCCTTGCTGCTTTCTGCCATGCGAGGTTACAGCAAAAAAACAGCCATCTAGGAAGTGGGCTCTCATCAGACACCAAATCTGTCGACACCATGATCGTGGACTACCCAGCCTCTAGAACTGTGAGAAATATTTGTTATTTATAAGCAACCCAGCCTATGGTGTTTTGTTATAGCAGCTAGAACAGACTAAGACTAAGATAGCAATGTGGTGGACAAACGTGTCTTACAGAAGCTAAATCTCCAATTTTCAGGGATTCTGTTAGTTGCTAGCAGGGACCCATGCAGAATGCAATGTTGCTGGTCACCTCTATAGCCACTGCCAGAAAGGCCTGCGTTTGAAACGTAAGGCCTTTGGAGGTGCAAGACCTAAGCTGGAGTCCCAGCTCTGTGACCTGGGTGTTGGGCCCCGTCACCATAGCAACCATTTACTACCGTTTATTAACTGCTATGTGCCAGGCACCTGGCTAGGTTCTTCTTACATTTTGTCCACTTCTTATAATCACCACACATTTAGAAATAAGGAAACAGAACACACTGACCATGGTCACCCAGTAAGTAAGTGGCAAGTCTATCTGAGGCCTGTCTGGGGCTGAAGCCCACAGGCCCGCCATTGCCTTTGGAGTGTCACAGTTTGCTTAACTGAAAAATGATGACAGGCAGAGACTACCAAGTCCCGGGCATTACAGTTTGGTTTTTCTGTGCTTCTGGACCTGAGCCCACTGCTGCAGCCATGCTACGCCAAGTCCTCAGTCAGGCCAAGACGCATCCAAGCTTGATCCCCCTCACTGTATTTATTGGAGCCGGAGGTACTGGAGCAGCACTATATGTCATGTGCCTGGTATTGTGCAATCTAGATGTTGGGATAAAAAGAATAACCCAGAACCCTGGATCAAACTGGGTCCCAATGATCAATACAAGTTCTACTCAGTGAATGTAGATTACAGCAAACTGAAGGAAGAAGGTCCAAACTTCTAAATGAAGTGTTTCACTATAAAGCTGCTTAGAATGAAGATCTTCCAGAAGCCACCTACACAATTTTCTACTTAACCAGGAAATAGTCCCCTCCAAATGCATGCAATAATGTTGGTGTATTATGTTGGAGTTTACACTGATTAATAAATATCTGAAATTTAGGGGGAAAAAAGAAAAATGATAACAATAAGGAAAACAGCTGACTTATAGAGTTGTGGCCAAGTTCATATGAAATAATGTATGTGAAAGCATCTTATCAATCATCTACTAGATTATAACCAGCAATAGCTATTATTAAGAAAGAGGGATATCTATCAAAAGCTGTGATTCTCCCAGAAAATACTTCCAGGTTTGAAAGCAAAAGTGAAAAGCTGGCAGCCTGGGACCCAACCAAGGTAGCTTACCGATACATTTTGTTTGGCTGGCACTGCTTACTATTTTCCAGCCAACATTTAAAATCAGGAGATTTCATGTACAAATTCAAATTTCCAGCATTTTTTTTAAACATGGAAGATCTGCAGTCACTGAGTCTCTCTCGTGCAGGGCTCTGCTCCGTGGAGCGGAGTAGCAGCTTCCCTTTCTAAGAAGGGCATGTGATGTCAAGTCTCCATACATCCATCATGGCTGGCTTTGCTCAGGTAGCTGAGTGTGTGATGCGTGTGTGTCTGCGTGTGCCCACATGTGGGCATGTACCTTCACTAAGAGTGGAGGGTGGGAGGGTGCTTCTGAGGGGCTGTAGAGGGTTCTGGCCACCTCTCATAAAGTATTGTGAGGTTTCATCTTGAACTGAACCAAAATTCTCCTGAGCGGACCACAGCCCAAGACAAAATGATCCCATCTCAGATGAAACAGGAAAGTCTCTTAGGTCTTTCCTTAAGCAGAATTTCTAAGAGGGTCATAGGTTCCTGAAGGATCTCACGGTTCTCACTTACATCCCCAAGGTGTAAGGAAATGATACCAGATGAAAGGAATTGATTTTGCTTTGCAAGCACAAATTAAGAGCGTTGATGTGACTTCCCAGGGCTCAGGCTGCTGAGTGCAGTGAAGAGTCACCTGTCCCCCTCATCCTCTCCCTCCATTCTTTTGTGCTGTGCCGCACGGCCCATCTTCTTGTTGGCTGAGTGGGCCATGAGGTGAAAGAGAAAGGCCTCTGACCATGAAGTTCGGACAAACCCAAAGCGACTTTTGGTCAACACCTTCTCAGAATAGCACGAAGGAACAAACTCTGATCTCATTTGATGTTTGTGATTATTAATGTAAAATTCTTATGCACGTGGGGACAGCTCTCTAATGTCTGGTGCCTGTCCCTGCAAGGTGGTGACAAAAGATATAATACTTACCAATCTTCAGCCTGCATAGCGTATTTCCCTCAAGATACTACTGCCCTTATCATCCAGACTGCTAGGCCAGTCATCTTCCACTAGTTCATTCTAGATAGCAGACTGTTTTTTTGTTTTAAAGGAATGCTACTTAGAAAGATCATCAAAAGGTCATCAGACCTCTTGTTTATTTACTGGTTTTGAAGATCAAGTTTCCTGTTAGTAGATGCGGGACTCTACAAGAGAGATGGACTCCTAGTCTAGTCCTCATCAAACGGATTGAAATTCACAACGTGGGTTGAAGGGATAGGGTAGTTTCTCCTTTAAATGAGAGGAAGCGTGTGGGAGTGAATTTAATCCCTTATAGTTACCAAAGTTTTTTTTTTTTTTCACAGAGCTGAAACCCTTCAGAAATGATCCAAATAATGTTCTTATCTGTAGTTTTCTTTGGAAACCATTCAGCAGTAGATATAGATGTCCAAACATGTATCCAGCCTTGTCTTAGGAAGCTATATATGGGAGACTGCTGCTAGTGGGTAACACACTGGCCCCCTTCCATTCCTCAAGTTGAAAACTTTTTTTATTCACTCACTTGACCTTCAAAATGCCAAGTTCAAGGATGCCAAATCAAATTTGATTTATTTTGAGCAAAGTACCCCCAAATTCTCTTTGATTATTCTTTATCTTTCCATTGAAGATGGGAACTTTAGCACGGAATACCTGAAAATGGAAGGTCCACAGGCTGACCTAGTCCAATAGTCTAGACTCAGCAGCCACGATGGAGTTTTTTTCTGAAGCCCATTTATCTGAGCAGGGTGCATCTAATTGAAGCATTTAGCCTTCGGTATGAGCTTGTACTTAACAGCATCCAAATGGTTGTTCTTTCTAGTTTTATTAAAGGAGCCGGATCCTTCTCATAAGTTTTCCATTAATGGGATTATAAATTGATATAATTTTAAGTCCAAGAATGCAGAACTGGTATGCGGTAAACATAAACATGTGTTTGGTGTTAGATGTAAACTAGTGTAGCCAAAGTGGGCAAGTGTTGTAAACTTCAAACATAAAACAGATGTCAGGTAATTAGAGGCATGAAAGTGATGACAACAGCAGTGAACTGTAGCAATGAAATGAATTGTTAGTTTAGGCAGGAATCGCTGTGGCCCTGGTGGATTTATCACGTTTCTAGCTGCTGTATGAACTTGATGTTACCCTTCTCTAGGAGAACACAAGAATTACTTTTCTTATTCCAAGGCAGGAAGTAGAGCTTGGAAGCATGTGAGCCACAGGACTCGTTTTCTGAGTCTGAGAAATGGATTGGCATTACCTGTTGCAAAATGGATTAGCTAGTTGGTGAGCAATTTGAAATTTTTATTTTAACTCGTTCTTTCATTTTAGGAACAAGTTCTTTGATCACCTTGGGAGAAGTTCCGTGGGATCATAGGTAAAACTCTGTGTGGTAGGCCTCCTCCCAGCAATGTGTGTGGGGGGGTCTATCTACTTGGTGTGGAGGTGACAATGGCATATTTCAAGGAGTGCTTTCAGCTTTGGAGCATGTTGCACAGTCGAGTAAAACTAAAGTGAAAGAAACTTTTGCTATGATTTTCTGATGCACAGAAAGTACAAATTTAAGCAAAACGTCTTGGATTTCAGCGGGGAAAGAGCTATGGGATTTTCCTCCCAAGGTACCAGCTAAGAAGAACAATACCTTCGATCTGGGTATTTATAATGAGAAGTCACTATGGCGCTGTTTGGCAGTCAACGATTCATTCTAACAAGTTACTTTTGACTTGGTGGGATCCAATTCAAACCAATTCTGATGTCATCAGTGTGTACCAATTCAAGTTTTACAAATCATACATCATCACAGCTGACAAAGAGCTTAATTCATTTTTGCATTGACTGATGTAAAAATGTGCCCTTTGTCTATATGTCTAGCTCTTGAAGGCATTAAAGGAACATAGCTGCTTAGTGAGGAAGATGAGAGCCTGCAAGTGCTAAGGAGGGAGCGGATGTTGGATAACACCAACTTGTTATTGGCTGGACAGAGGCCAAAACCAAGAAAGGCCTGGAGTTAAAACCACCTTTTATTTTAAAGTACAGTCCTGTGGATGACGAAAGCACTGTTGATGCAGTAGTCCTCTTTTCTTTTAGGACACCTGGATTCAGAGGTTAGGCAACTGTCATATCTAATCAGGATGCTTCAAGCCCGTATGTGCAGACATGATATTATGAATCCCCATTAAATTATGAATGTTCACTGCCCCTTCCACCATCACCAGTTTCCAACTTTGAAACAGGTAGGGCAGTCCCTCAGAAACAACATTTCCTCCATTTGTTTTAAAAAATCAGAGGATCATGTCTGTTTAGGTAAAGAAGCACTGGACATGGAGTAAAATGGCCTGTGCTACTAATTTAAGGAAAGTGATATGCGTTGGCCCTCAGCTTCTATCTTTGTAAAATGGAAATAATAGTACTTTTGCGTCCTACTTCCTGAGTTGCTCAATGGAATGATAAATACGAGAGTGTTTTGTCAGTATTATTCTTACTGTGTGTTCATGCTATTGCCTCGGTTTGGAATGCTCTTCTCTCCTGCTCTACCATAGAGCTTTCAAGACTGTGTTAAAATGTCCCCTCCTCTGCCAAACTTCTTGACTCCTCAGTACAGAGGGGCACCCTCTCCAGAAGATTCTGTTTCTATTTCTGTCAGCTAATCATCTTGTTTTGTCATCTGTTTACATGTTCACCTCTCCCATTGGACTCAGCTCCTTGAGCAGCAGGACAGTGTCTTATTCACTTCATGTCCCATCTTCCAACATCAGAACTGGCATTGATGGATGCTCAAGAAAAGTTTAATGGATGTGTGGAGGACATTGGATGTACTACCTCTGGTCTACATGCTTCGGTGGAGAAGTCTAGACCACAGAACTCTAGTAATAATACATAGCCTTCTGTTTTGCCTTCCGTGTCAGAACATGCCAAGGAACAAAGCCTTACCTGGTCTTGATCAGATCCAGGCTGCTTGGGGATAAATCTCTTTCAAGGCTTCCTTGGAATTGAAAGAAGAAAACCCCCTGTAACCCATCATGTTCATGCTGCCCACAGAGGGACTCAGATTTTGCTCTGTTGCACTTAAGTTAGATAATGTATGTGAAAGGGCTTGTAAACCTTAAAGGACCACACAACTGCAAGGCCTCGTTTTATGTGTGCTATTCCCAAATTCAATGGTGAGCTTTGGAAGGCCTGAAATCATGACCTTAACTTGCCTTGTTTTCCCTTCAATGCAGAAGACATAGTTGATGACCAATATTTATGTATTAAATAAATAGGCCCTTACTTTTACCATCATAATTTTCCTTTATTTCTAGCCATCATAACATATGAGGGTAACACCAAGTATATATTACTCCCCCTCACCTCTCTCTGCACTTTTCTCCCTGTAAGTCAATGGGTTATTAGAATTTCACTTATAGAATATGGCTGTGAGTACAAGTTTCAGTGAATATTTGTAGTTGGTCATTGGACCCCTTCCATGTTATATGTCCCCCCTCCATCTCAGTCTAAAAGTCATCATCATTTAAATAAAATGAGAGGTTCTGCTACTGATTCCAAGTACCAAAAATCTTGGGAAGTTAACTTTATTTTTTATTTTTGGGTGTGTTACATTTTCTTGGATGAAAATAAAATGGTGAATAATGCCTTCCATTGTCACTTGATATTTACTCATTTATTTGTTTTGAATTTGATTAATGCATACTATTGCACTTCTACTGCATGTCAAGGGCAACTTGTGAGGGGAGTGCAAAGAAGAATAGCCATGGTGTTGTTATACAGGAGTTTAAAATACAATTTTGGAGACATGATACAAATAAAACATAACTTGTAATAAAAAATCTGTATTATTTATAGATCTATCTATTCATAATATGAGATAAATGCTCTGCAATTTGAGAAAAGGAAATCTCTTTGAGGGAAAGTAATAATCCTTAGGTCTTAACAATAATAGGATTGTTTGTATGAGGCTTCTTATTTAAAGATGTACAACATGATACATACATTAATATATAGAAGATTAGAGGTAGGGACAGGGAAGAAGAGAAAGAGAATGATATTTTGATTTAATAATAGGCTGCTGAGTCAAATTTCCTGTTAATCCATCTTCTAAGTGGACCTTGGCACATATTTTTAATCTTTCTAAATCTCTGTTTTGTTTTCTATGAAATATGAATAAGAATAGTCTTCTTCATAATATTGTTATAAATATTAAATAAGATAATAAATATAAAGCATTGGACACATAACTTATAATCGCTGAATTTTAAGTGTTACTATCTAATGTTTACTGTAGCACTTTTGTGGCAGGCAGTGTCCAGGGTTACCCATGTATTATTCAGTCCTCCCAGCAACCCTTAAGTAGCTACATACATGCTCTACCTGTTTCCAGATGAACTAACGTAGGTGGCTGCTTTGCAGTGTTGCCCATGTGAGTAGGTGCTCAATGCATTATTCATTTGTTCATTAACTGAATTGTGCATATTAAATGAGTCACATATCTAAAGTACTTAGCACAAGTACTTAGCACAAAGTGAGTGCTGCATAAATGTTTGCTCTTCTGGTGCATTCTTTCATCAGTCCCGGGTGCCTTCCCCACTTGGGAAGGGGGGCAGAGAACTCAGGGGAGCTGTTTAGTGGAGAAGGCTCAGGGTCTGGGGAAAGAACTGCCATTGTTATCTAATGACAGTTTTCCTGAGTCAGGGTGCAGATGCTGGGAAAAAGAAGCACATCCCTTGTAATTAACTGTTTGGCTGCTGAGTTGAGGGTGGCTTTGAAAGACACCCAGGTGACAGTGGGGTGCCTGTGGTCCCAGACTGTGGAATTACACTGAGTCAAGAGCTAAATGGCCTCTCACATCTACTCATTTTCTTTTAAATTACATGTGATTAGGAATATAATTACCACTCCTTACTCTTTCCCCCCAAAACACTATTTTTCTTTGCTCGGGCAACGCTTTGATAGAAAAACACACCAAGTTTGTGTTCAGGGGTGTGGGAGGCTGAGGACTTGAGGGAGGAGAGAGGCTAGGTGGAGGCAGGGGGATGGTGCACTGGCCAGCCTGGAAGTTCAAAAACAAAAATCCAGGGGCAAGAGTGGTAATTAGAAAATGTATGCAAAACGCTTTGATTATTGAAATCGTACCTGCCCAGGGTTCCTGGGAGAGCCTGAAATGATATGTGTGCTTACATTAGAATTATAAAGCTCATCTGTTGATCTTTTTATTTTTGGAATGTCTATCCCTCTAATTACTGTACAGTCCAAATGATTAAAAAAAGGAGCAGAGTGCAACAGATGAGCCCAAATTGCTGTGTTTAAAGGAAGCAGGGCTGTCTGCGTGGGGCTCTCCCTGTAATGAGAGCCACTGCTGGGAGCTGTTTAGACAAACTCCTAAAACAGCCTCTGCTCTCAGGAGCCATCCAGGCCTCCAAATGCAGGGCTAGTTCGGCTGGGGCAGCGTCTGTCGGGAAAGGAGCGGCGGGAGGAAGCTCAGGGCTATGTCTTGAATTAATGGGTTCAGTTTCATTTTGAGTACAAGGCTATTTTAGAAAAACCTTCCCAGAGCGGCCCTCACTGATGTGGCAAACGCAGCCTCGGAGCAGACAGTCTCGAAATAGAAATGTCTCAGCGTCTTGAAGGCACACGCGGAGGCCTCTCCTTCAAGGAGTGCAGCCCTGCATGACCCTTTGGTCGCTGAGGCCTCACAGCCCTTTGTGACATCCCGCCTCGCCCCTCCATTCAAGCTGGATGGGGTCCCATTCATAATATCTGAAAGGGGAAGCCCAGAGGGAGTGAGGTCCTTCTGAAATGTGATAAACGGAATAATGCCTGGCCTGCTCCAACCAAGGGCCTCCCCCTACCCCACCAGCTCACCATCCCCAGTTGCTTTTCTCCAGGAGCCCACTTAGTGCCTGGTGTAAACATGACTTGATGGAAGGGACTTCAGACAGGTGATGGCATCCCTCCGGGCTCCAGCCAGCCACAGGGCGTCAGCGTTCATTTCTGCAGAGGACCCCTCTTGGTGGGAGGTGGCTATAGGCAAGCCCACCTAGGAAGGGGATCGCTGAAGAATTTGTGTTATTTAAGAGAGCTTAACTCTCGCAGATTTCCCCATGTCTCTTAGCGACCAGAAGAAAAGCCAGACCAAAGGCATTTTGCTTTTGCATTGATATCTCATTGGAAGAATATCTTTCTTTTCCTTTGGACCAGGCCCAATGACCGTTGAGTTTCTGGTCAAAATACTGGTGTGGTTTTTTTGTTTTGTTTTGTTTTTGTTTTTCCAGAATGTTGAAATTGCTTTTCTCAGGTAACTTGAAAGAGAACCACCACTTCTTGATGACTAAAAGGATAGATGGGTTCCTTATTTGCAAAATCTTTAATGTTTCTAGCTTGTTCTGGAGAAGGAAGAGCAGATGTAATCAATGCAATCTGGCCACTAAATTAATTTTCCAAGTTGATGAACTTGGCCACATTTCTACAATCAGGTTTCCCTTTGATGCCTGAAGAATTAATCCCCCCCCCCCATGTAAAGCATCTCCATATGCTATCTACTATCTATTTATTTATTAGGAGACTGTTTTGACCGAGCAAACTTAAAATCCAAATGAGTGATATGCTCTCTACACAAGGTACAATGGACTATGAAACAATCCATATTCTCAACTTCAATGAGGCAATACATAAATCCTCCCCATATGAAGTAATGCTTCTTGATAGTTATATGGTATCAGGCTTTGCAAAGGGCAGTCATATTAAATATTTTAGCCTCCTACCTTCCTCTTTAATCTTCTTCAAAAGTTAGTGTGTTTAATTCCAATTTATGGAGAGGTGAGGTTGTCTGGGTGCCTGGCTTACCTTTGCTTACTAACGGCAATGAGGTTTGAAACTGTTGATCATGTCTAGTTTGATGTTTATTTCCACTGGCCTGTGTTGCAAACCCTGACACAACCTGACATCAGCGGTAGCTCTTCATATAGTAGGTGTTTTCATCAGATTGATAATCTGTCTATGACAGATACAATGGCAGGATGCTTGTTCTAGCCAAGAAAGAATTTTGCAACACAGTATGTTAGATCATTAAATTTTTGGCATAAGAGAAAGTTAAGCTTATAAAATGGTAGTATTATCTCTAGTGACTACTAGGCAGAAATTTAATTAAATGAATTTTGGTAGAATACCATACATAGAAAATTTGAAGTTGAACTTGATTTATTCATACATATTTAATTTAAAGACTGAGTATAACTTTTCTTCCCTTCCCCCATACCAAATTAACAGCAACAGTGCTTTTTACCCCTATATGTTCATTGTAGCATTATTTACAGTAACCAAGATGTGGAAGCAACTTAAATGCCCATCAGTAGATGACTTGATAAAGAAGAGGTGGTACATATATGCAATGGAATATTACTCAGCCATAGAAAGAATGAAATCTTGTCATTTGACACAACATGGATGGACCTAGAGAGTGTTATGCTAAGTGAAATTAGTCAGACAGAGAAAGACACATACCATATGATCTCACTTACGTATATGTGGAATCTGAAAAACAAAATAAATGAACAAACAACACAGAAACAAACTCATAGATACAAAGAACATTTTGATGGTTGCCAGATGGGCGAGGGGTTGGGGGATGGGTGAGAAAGGTGAAGGGATTAAGAAGTACAAATTGCCAGTTACAAACCGTCTTGAGGATGTAAAGTGCAGCATAGGGAACATAGTCAATAATATTGTAATAACTATGTATCGTGTCAGATGGGTACTAGGCTTATTGGGAAGATCACTTCATAAAGTATATAAATGTCTAACCACTATGCTGTACACCTGAAACTAATATAATATTGTATGTTAACTGTAATTGAAAAATAAAAAAAATAAAAATAACAACCGTGTTTTTAGATAATGGTAAGAAGAAAACAGATTAAGATATTAAATTGGGAGCTTAGGACTTTGGACATTTTGAGAATCCTATGAAATGGGCCAAAAGATGCTTCTGTTATCTGATTACTTCAGGGTTGGCCCTATGTGGAGAAGCATGTTCTTTCTGTTTTAGGGTAGATTTTGAATTTAAAAAAATTTGTTTTCGGTTGGCAAACTCTTTCCCATTTTCTGGGAACAGCTTTTATCTTCATTGGCGTATTTTAGAAGGACAAAAGTGACCTTTTCCCAGTCCCCTCCTACTCAGCACCCCTCTACACAGAAAGGTCCACTTAAACGGGGCCACCAGAGGCCTTTCCTCAGGAATTTTGAGGGTTTTTTTTTTTTTCATAAGGGAACAGAATATATTGTGGTAAAATGGTCTCAGGTAAAGCCATCATAAACAGCAGTACAGAAGAAATGTCTGTGGACTGTAACTGTTTGCAGGAATTTGGCAATTAAGTAAAGAAAACACCAGCGAGGAAGATTAGGAGTGGTGGTCAAATTCTGCAGTCAAAAGCCCGCATCCCTGGATAAGTGTTACAGGGGCTGATTCTGCAGGAAATGATTGTTCTCCTGTGCTATATGGTCCCTGGAGGACAAGTTCAATTTTTTTGTTTTTATTCCCCTCGGGTGGCACATTAGTATGAAGATAATTGGAAATCCTCACTACAGAGCATGATTTCAGAAATAATAAAACAATAAACAAGAATCTAATATTAATGATCTGTGGGCTTTAAATTTGATACCATTAAAAGGTGTAAGGATTAGTAATTTCATGTAGCCTACAAAGTAGAACATGCCTAGGACGCGGAGAAATGAGTCATGTGGAGCTGACGTGAAACACTCGGGCACACAGATTGCACCCCTGATGCTCATTGGCTGGATCACAATAACACTACCTCAATCATTCAAACCTCACACAGCCAGATTTTAGGATAAATCAGGTTGAAAAGATGTCGGGTTGAAACTTACATCTGTATATTTGACAGACTTTGCTAAAAAGAAAACCCCCAAAACCCAAGAAACTAAGAGTTGCCCATAATTGAGGTAAGAATTATCAGAGAACAATACACGGGTCTTGAGAAGCACCAAACACAGGTAAACCATTGAAAGGCTAAATATCATTTATGTCACCTCAACATCAAAACAGGTTTTCTGCAGGCCTCAACAGAGAAACTTTTTATTAACCTAATTACGCTCTAGAAAGAATACGAGAGCTCTCTTTCTTGTAAATTATCTTTTCTCCAGTGTCTGAATTAACAAAGTTTCTTTTCTCTACCCATTCATCTTTTATAAAGCTCAGATTGGAATAAAACTATAAGAAGAGAACTTTTAACAAAGGTGATCAAGCTAAGTGGCTCCATTGTCTTGGTTCAGGGGAGGAGAAGGTTTTCTTTCCATAGACAGACCAGCCATTTCTGCCACTCAAGACATCAGTTCTCCAGCTTGTCATTAGTAGAAATTGCAAGCCCTGCTCTCCATGAACACTTGCCTTTGCAAGTTTGTCTCTGATTGAGGAGGATGAAGATGATGAATGTGGCTGGGACGTTCTGGATCTTGTACTTTGGTAAATTTACCCATATGTCAGCCAGGATGTTCTCTTTTCCAACCAGAGGGAGGAGGGAGAGAATACCTGGGCCTTGAGACATTCCAGGACATACCGCCTGGTAGCCTGGCAGGCTGGGCTTTTCCTGAGCCTCTTCCCCAGAGGTAATTTGTCATAGTGTCTGTTCTTGTGCTCAAGACCTGTGCTCAAGACATGCCTTAGTGAAAAGCTGCTGCAAACATGCACACAGGTCTGGGTGCTTTCAGTTTCAGGCTGGGACACACCGAAGCCACTGAGTGTCTTTGTGAAATAGAAGAGTTGTTCAACATAGCACAGAGAAGCCAGGGGCCCAGTTTTTAGCAACACTTCTAAAATTCAGAACGAATTTCCTTTCCCTCCCATTTGCATAAATGGGACTTCAAAATGTTTTTCATTTAATAGGAGTCATTTTTGCTCCTTTGCTTTGCAGTGGCAGTATTTCATGGGGGAAAATGATCTTATATCATATCATATATTAGGTAGATCTTTCTAGTGAATTAATTGTGCAAAGTCCTGTTCTTCTAGAGAAATAAATACTTCTGCAAAACCTTTACCTTTCCTAATAGTCTAATCTTATGCCAACAAATCAGTAACACCTGCCAGAAAGAAAACCCCTGATAATCTAGGATTAAATAACATTAATATTATTTTTTGTAGGCCAGCAGGATTGTCCAAAGGACCAGTGTTATGTGGGTGGGTAACCTCTGCAGAAAATAATACTAGAATAACATTCTGTATTTATATCAAGAGAAGAGGACACTGCACCATTCAAACAAGAGCAAAATTCAGAGTGGAAAACAATACCTTGCATTTGTAGAGCACATTGTAGCATATAAGAGGTTTTCATATATAGAGGGTGCCCCCCCAAAAATGTATATACATTTTAAGAAAGGAAAAAACTGTATTAAAATTGTAATACTCAATATATACTGATAACAAAAGGTGAATATAAGTCATGTTTGACTTCTGCAATTGCAAGAGGTGTTCAAAGTGGTTACCATCAGCATAACTTTAATATAGTTTTTTCCCTTTCTGAAAATGTGTATACATTTTTTGGCACCCTCTGTATGATTGTCCTTCCCATCTGTGAAGATTCAGGGGTGGGTATTATTAGCCTCCACTAATGGATGAGAAAACTGAAGTTCAGAAATACTGGTCACTCAACTGGTAGGTAGGACAGACAACTGGGCTGAAAATCTAGGTATTTTAATTCTGACTTCAATATTATTTTCATTACATTTTCACTAGTAGGGAATGAATATGTTAGAATGAGTTGGTGTTGCTATATGAGTTTTTGGTTAAGATTTTCAAAATGAATTCTGTATCACAGAATGAAGCATTGGGTAAGTCTACAGGGAAGCTCCTCCAGGGACATTTTCCTTTAAAGATCTCTGAAAAGTTATCTGCCTCAAGAAGGAATATCTCAGGTGTGTATACATCAGAGAGAGGAGGGGAGAGGGGAGAGGGGAGAGGGGAGAGGGGAGAGGGGAGAGGGGAGAGGGGAGAGGGGAGAGGGGAGAGGAGAGAAGAGAAGGGAGGAAGGGAGGAAGGAAGAGAGGAACAGACCGGTGGAGGGAGAGAGGGAAGGAGGGAGGGAGGGAGGGAGGGAAGAAAAAAGTCAAGTTCAGGTAAGTAAATATGGAGCAGAGCCTAACTGAGGGAGAAAGGGCCCTTGCGAATGTGCCCCCGCCCTCTTAGGCCTCCAGTTGGAGAGTCCTGTGGGATTGTGTTATACTGCAAGGAGGGTCTGAAGCGTGCAAGGGTGTGGGGACCTCTAAGAATGTGGGTTTTGAGTCAAAATAGAAACTTTTCTTTACATTCTGACTCATAGGGGATTAGAAAGTAGTGGATGGATTAGACGAAAATGCTTCAGTTAAGTATTTAATCCTATTAGGCAACAACAGTAAGTCACTTTTCTTAAAGGCTCTCTTGCCAAAAAGTAGAAAGGAAAAAAAAAAGGGTGCATCCACAGTTTGTGAGATAATTGTTTCTGAAGAGCTGCTTGCCTAAGGCCTCTCGAATGCTTAAGGTTTCTTGAAGTTTGCATGACTTTCTCTTTTAAAGAGAACAATAGATTTTATGCTGAGCTGCTACCCTGTTTCCCCAAAAATAAGACGTAGCCGGACAATCAGCTCTAATGCGTCTTTTGGAGCAAAAATTAATATAAGACCCGATATCATATCATATATCATATCATATCATATCATATCATATCATATCATATCATATCATATCATATCATAATCATATCATATCATGACCTGGTTTTATATTATAGTAAAATAAGACGTCTTATGTTAATTTTTGCTCCAAAAGACACATTAGAGCTGATTGTCCACCTAGGTCTTATTTTCGGGGAAACACGGTAGCTGGGACATTAGCATAGGGTGTCCCAGACTGGCTGTTCCAGCTTGTTGCCTGTGTCCATGGAGGGAGCTGGAATGGGTGTGGATGGGAGGAGCAGTGAGTGAGGGACTCTGGCTTCCATTCCTGTTGTCAGGGTTCAATTACGCAGGGGAGTAAGACAGCAAATGGTTAAACTGATTTTTACGTTTTAGACTTGAAAGTCCGTTTAAACTGTTCAGTCCCCTTCTTGCTTCACAAGATTCTTCTTAAAGGGTAAGGGCTTGGTTTAAGATCTGTTTTGTTCTGTCGTTTCTGTTATATTTATTATTTTTAAGATTTTGATTAAAAATATAGCTAACATTCAATATTATATTAATTTCCGGGATATACCATAGTTACTCAACATTTATGCATCTAAAGAAGTGATCACCGTAAGTCCAGCAACCATCTGACACTGTACCACGCTATCAAAATATTATTGACTGTATTCCCTATGCTGTGTATTCATCACCATAACTTATTTGTGTCATACCAGGAAATTTGAACCGCTTATTCCCCTCCACCTTTTCCGCCCTTTTAAAAATTTTCAATTACAGTTGAAATTCAATATAATTTTATATTAATTTCAGGTGTATAGCACAGTGCTTAGACATTTATATAATTTAAGAAGTGATCCTCTGACTAGTCTAGTACCTACCTAGCTCTATACATAGTTATTACCGTGTCATTGACTATATTCCCTATGCTTTACTGTACAATCCCAAGACTATTTTGTAACAACCAATTTGTACTTAATCCTTTCACCTTTTCACCCTGCCCCCCAACCCCCTGCCATTTATCACCCCAACATATCTAGTACCCATCTGACACCATGATCGGTTATTATAGCATTATTGACTCTATTCCTTATGTCATACCTATATCCCCATACCTACTTGTAACAACAAATTTGTACTTCTTAATCCCTCCCCCTTATTTTAACCTTTAACCTCAACTCTCCCCTCCCATCTGGCAACCCTGAAAATGTTTTCTGTATCTGTGCGTTTGTTTCTGTTTTGTTTATTTTGTTCTTTAGCACAATGACATTGCATCTGTCTGGCATACTCCACTCAGCACAATACCCTCCAGGTCCATCCATGCTGCAGATGGCAAGAACCCACTCCCGTGCCCAGCTGATCAATATTCCATTGTATATATATATACCACCTCCTCTTTATCCATTCTTCCATCGATGGACACCCAGGCTGCCTTCACATGTTGGCCATTGTAAGCAATGCTGCAATGAACTTATGCATGCACATGTCCCCTTGAACTAGCATTTTGGATTTCTTTGAATAAATTCCCTTAAGTGGGATTCCTGGGCCCTTCATTGTCTCTTCTTATAGCCTTTGTTTTAAAGTCTATTTTGTCTGGTGTAAGTATTCCTACTCCAGTTTTTTATTTATTTATTTATTTTTATTTTCATGAAATATCTTTTCATCCACTTACTTTCTGTGTGTGTCCTTCAATCTGAAGTGATTCTCTTTCAGGCAGCATATGTAAGGGATTTTGTTTTCTTATCCATTCAGCTCTCCTAAGCTGTTTGTTTGTTTGTTTGTTTGTTTGTTTGTTTTAAGATTTTATTGGGGAAGGGGAACAGGACTTAATTGGGGAACAGGGTGTACTTCTGGGACTTTTTTCCAAGTCAAGTTGTTGTCCTCTCAATCTTAGTTGTGGAGGGTGCTGTTCAGCTTCAAGTTGTTGTCCCTTCAGTCTTAGTTGTGGAGGGCGCAGCTCAGCTCCAGGTCCAGTTGCTGTTGCTAATTGCAGGGGGCGGAGCCAACCATCCCTTGCGGGACTGGAGGAATTAAACTGGCAACCTTGTGGTTGAGAGCCCCCTGGCCCATGTGGGAATCGAACCGGCAGCCTTCGGCGTTAGGAGCACAGAGCTCCAACCGCCTGAGTCACTGGGCCGGCCCCCTCCTAAGCTTTTTGATTGGAGCATTTAATCCATTTACTTTGAAAATAATTGTTGATAGATATGTAGCTATTGCCATTTTATTATTCATAATTTTGATTTTTTCCCCCCATCTTAAAGAAGTCCCTCTAACATTCCTTATAATATGGGTTTGGTGGTGATGAACTCCTTTAGCTTTTTCTTACCTGGGAAACTCTTTATCTGTCCTTTGATTTTAAGTGATGGCCTTGCTGTGTAGAGTAGTCTTGGTTTAGGTCATTGCTTTTCGTCACATTTAATATTTTATGTCAATCCCTTCTGGCCGGCAAAGTTTCTATTGAGAAATCAGCTGCCAGTCTTATGAGGGCTCCTTTGTAAGTTACTAGTTGCCTTTCTCTTGCTGCTTTTAGGATTCTCTCTTTGTCTTTAACCTTTGCCATTTTAATTACAATGTGTCCTGGTGGGGCCCTTTTGGGTTCATCCTGTTTGGGACTCTCTGTGCTCCCTGGACTTGTATGTCTATTTCCTTGACCAGGTTAGGAAAGTTTTCAGTCATTACTTCTTCAAATAGGTTCTCAATCCCTTGTTTTCTCTCTTTCCTTCTGGTCCCCCTATGATGTGGGTATTCTTACACTTGATGTTGTCCCAGAGGTCTCTTAAACTATCCTCAGTTTTTTGGATTCTTATTTCTTTTTGCTGTTCTGATTGGGTGTTTTCCTCTACCTTCTCTTCCAAATTGCTAATTCAATCCTCTGCTTCATCTAGTCTGCTGGTGCTTCCTTCTAGTGCATTCTTCATTTCAGTTATTGTATTCTTCACTTCTGACTGGTTATTTTTTATGGTTTCTAATCCTTTTTAATGCTTGCTATCTCTTTGTTGAAGTTCTCACTGAGATCCTTGAGCATTCTTATAACCATTGTTTTGAACTCTGTATCTTATAGGTTGCTTGCCTCCATTTTGTGTAGTTCTTTTTCTGGATTTTTCTCCTGTTCTTTCACTTGGGACGTATTTCTTTGTTTTCTTATTTTGTCTGTCTCTCTGTATTTGTTTCTATGTATTAGGTAGATCTGATGTTTTCCAGTCTTGGCCAGGTGGTCTTATGTAGTAGGTGCCCTGTGGGGCCCTGGCACAGTCTTTCTGATCACCTGCTCCCGGTGCTCCAGGAGTGTCCCTTGTGTGGGTTGTGTGCATTCTCCTGTTATAGTTGAGCTTTGATTGCTATTGGCACATTAGTGGGTGGGACTGACCCTCAGGGTGATCGGCTATGAGGTTTGACCATGTCCACAGCTTATGGGCTACTGTGCAGGAGGTTACCCCACTGAGTGGTATATTCATTCCCAGAGCTCTGGTGCCTGTTGAGACTGCCCTTTGTGTATGCCACTTGTGGGATTAATTGGTCAGTTCTCTGCTGTAGACTGAAGCCAACTTCCAAGTATGTTAGTTCTTCAGAGGGGCTCCAGTGCAGTCCGAGGTCACCCACTGCTTGTGACCAGGGGCTACCTGGTAAGAGTTACAAAGTGATCCACAGTTGCTTGCTGCCTGTGCTAAACCTGGAGGCAACTGGGAGAGGCCATGTTGTGAACCAAGGATGTCTGCCACCATTGCCAGGCCTGGGGTAGCTCTGCAAAGAGCCAGGACATCCTGAGGCCTGCTGCCAATTCCCAACTCCCTTAAGTTTCTGCCACTGATATAGCCTCATGTGATATGCAATTGGGTGAGTCCGGGTCTCAGGGAGTCACTAGAGTAGGAACAGTTGTGGTCACTAGTTTAATGCAAATTCTGGTTTGGTACAAGTGCTGAGCCTGGAGCTACTCAGGAAAAGTCTCAGAGCACACTGAGGCCAATCTGCTGCCTCCTCAGGGCCTGCTGAACTCCGATAGTTTTCCAAGAAAGAGTGCAATGATAGTGGGGCTGGCTACTCCCAGAGAAAGTGCCTCCCGTTTTGGGGGAGTTGGGTGGAGGGGTGTCCCAGTAGAGCTCACCAGAATGGAGCCATGGAGCATAAAAGACCAATTCAGATTCAGATTTGGCCTGTGGGGGAGGGCTTAACACAGGAAAGATGGCACCTGTCTCCTGGCTGCATAGGAAGAGGAGGACCCCTCACATGGAAAATGGCAACTATCCTCCAGACCTCACCTTGAAGCCACACACCTCTGTCTGTCCTCTGTATGCCTCTGAAACCCCCCAAGTCATCATCCCTCCACCAGAGTCTAGGGTGACTGCCTGTGAGTGTGTGAGTCTGTGGGTAGGCCCTATAAGAAGACATCTGGGTTTCCTGCAGCTTTCTGTCCTACCCCAGTGGTCAGAATCCCCACTGTTTTTCATTGCCTGATGTAATGGGGGCTCCTCCCCCAGTACTTGGGGCTGGGAAGTCTGGTGTGGGGGCTGGGGTCTCTGGCTCTTATAGGGGAAACCCCCATTGCCAAGATATCCATTTTGATTCTTAACTGCCACCCAGAGGTTTAGGGCCTGTTCCACATCTCTGCCCCTCCTATCAGTCTCAATGTGGCTTCTTTATATTTTTAGTTATAGGACTTCTGTTTTACTAGACTTCAGATGGTTCTCCAGGTTGATTGTTCTATAATTTAGTTGTAATTTTAATGTGTTCTTGGAAGGATGCAGGCATAGTGTTTATCTACTCTGCCATCTTGGGTCTCTGTCTGCCTTTCTGTTGAATTTAAAATGTTCCTTAGTGGAGGAGTGTGGCAGGTGGGGGTGAGGTGGTTGGTAAGTGGACAGAGAAATTATTGGCATAGAAGAGCCAAAAGAACACATATTGCTTGAGTGATTTTCACTACCAGAAAAATCCAGAAATTTATGTAAAAATTACCATTATGTTATTACTACTCTTGTATTGTTGGTAGGGCCTTCTACAGCAAGGTGTGGGAGGACAGATTTCAGAGAAAACTCCACCCCACTTTAAAGCCAAGGAAATCCTGGAGACCAGTGGTTGACTCTCTTATTTTCTTTTGAGCCTGATGTCAAACCCTAGAGTTGCACAAAGTCTTACATATGTTGCCTCTTTCTAAGTTCTTCATAATCTAGTTTTGTGGAGAAGAAACATAAATGATTCTGCATCTACTGGCCACAAAGCCATATTTAATATCAACTTATAAAGATACTTCAAAGTTAATAATCAAATGTACCATGCCAGATGACATTGGTCCTTTTGTCATATTGTCCTATTATATTGGACAAGAGATTGTGAGAGGTTTTCTTTTGGATCTACTACCATGAGAAAAATATATTATGATTACTATTCATTTGGTGCAAAGTTTAATTTTGTATGTCAACTTGACTGTTTAAGGAATGCCCAGATAACTGGTAAGACACTATATCTGGGCATGTCTGAAAGGGTACTTGCATAAAAGAATAGCATTTGAATTGGTAGACTGAGTAAAGAAGATTGCCCTCTCATATTAGGGTGGGCATCATTCAATCCATTGAAGTTTTGAATAGAGCAAAAAGGCAGAGGCAGTGTGTATTTGCTCTCTCTGCTTGAGCTGACACATTCATTTCCTCCCCCTAGCCATCAATGCTTCTCAGGTCTGGACTAGAACTACACCACCAGCTTTCCTGGGCCTCTAGCTTGCGGATGGCAGGTCATGGAACTTCTCAGCCACCAAAATTTCATGAGCCAATCCCTCATAGTAGATCTCTTCCTATATATCTCTATATATCCTATTGGTTTTGTTCCTCTGGAGAACGCTGACTAATATACTCACTTAACAAGAAGTATACATGTATACTGAGGTACAAGTATGTGTGTTGGGGAGTACATACTCCAGGATAGGGCTAGACATTTGGGGGCTAAAATAAAAAGGAAATAATATTTACTAAGTAAGTTTTACCTGCTGGACACTAACAAGATTTATAAAGAATATTCACAGGTTGGGGTAAAAATAACATTTCCCCCTCATTGGTATTCTACATACAACTCTGTATCCTCATCAGCCCAAATTAGCAAGAAATCCAGTGTTTCCTTCCTCATTTATTCTTTCAACAAGTGATTTTACATGCCTACTGAGTCAGGTGTGCTGGGACTCCCAACCCAATATGCCCAAGGATCCTCAGGGATGCTCAGTCACACTGGACCGCCATCCTGGTCAGGTGTACCTCTTGCTAGGGCGCAAACACTTAGAAACATTCCATGAGGCTGGTGGACTCCATAACCTTGGGTGTGGAGGTGACTTGGTCCAGAGGCTGGCAACTAGAGATTGGCCACCAATGTGGTACCATTGCTGCCACTGTTACTGTAGGCACTGTGTGCTTGCATTTGAAAAGTCGCCACATCACCCAGATGCTGGGATCAATGGACTCTTCCCACAAAGTGAGTAAAACACTGGCTCCTTCTGAGTAACCTTCTGTTAAATGGGGAAGAAAATAGGAAGAAAGTCCATGGATAGCTTACTTGAATGTCCAAAGTGTCCGGATACTTAATACAGTGGTACCCTTGCTTTAGTGCCACAGGTATGTCTGTCCGTCCATCCGTCCATCCGTCCATCCATCCATCCATCCATCCATCCATCCATCCATCCATCCATCCGTCCATTCACTTTCTTATATTCACTAAGCACTTCCAATGTACCAGAAATGGTTCTGGGCACTAGAGACAGAATGAACAAGACAGACCTGGGCTTTTCCTTTAGGACATTACATTCTGGTAGAAGGAGGTAGGAAATAAATAAGCAAACGCGGTAAGTGATATGTCTAAGACCTATGGAGGAAAATCGACAGGGAAGAGTAGACCGGCTAAGACTGTCTGAGAGTACATGTGTGGAGGGGTGAAGTTTCTATTTGTAATTGGTGATCAGGGAAGGCCTCACTGATAAATTGACATTTGATCAGAGAGCCAGAGGATGTGAGGGAGCTAGGCACCATGGGAGGAAACAATTCCAGGCAGGAGGAATCACAAGGGCAAAGGCACTACTGGAAGTATGCAAGGGGCCACTGTTCAGAGCTTAGGGAGCACAGGGGAGAAAGAAGGGTAGAGGATACAACTGGTGTGTGTGTGGTGGGGGGTGGATAATCAAAGACCCTGTAGACTTTATAAGGCCTTAGGCATTTACCCTGAGTGAGATGGAAGCCACTGGAGGGTTTTGAGCAGAGGAATGACATGCCATGTTATAAAAAGACCACTCTGGCTCCACGTTGAGAATACACTGCAGGAGGACAAAGGTGGATACAGAGAGATAGGTTAGGACATGACAATCCAGATGAGAGACAAAGAGTTTGGACCAGCAGGTCTTGGTTCCTGCATTCAAGCCCATCAGACATATTTTAATGATTTTTGAATTGCAAAGGGAAGAGTTCCCTTTCCTTTCAAGGGGTCTCCCTATTTCTAGGGGGGCAAATAGGTAGATGGGCAGAACAAGTCTGTCTGACTACCCAATAGCAGTCAGTCCAAGTCCCAGTGGACTGTAGCTGTGGCTCTTAACAACCCTACCTCACCCAGAGTCAGTGCCCATGTGACTTCTTGCACCTACATTATTTCATTTAAGCTTCATGACAATTCTGCAAGGTAGTAATTTTTATCCTTACTTTTACATACAGACACAGGTGCTTAGGAAGGTAAAATACCTTACACGAATTTACACACTAAGTAGCAGAAATAGGATTTAAACTCAGGTCTGCCTTGAATCTAGATCTCTTCCACTTTCCTATGTTACTTCCCCCAAAGTTTCCATATTCACACTTCAATTATATAGTTGTGTTAGAAAGTGATGAATCCTTTATGCATTGCTTTTCAGGATCATCAAAGCTTAGCCATTTAAGCACCAGCAATTTGAAAACTATTGTAGATACAATGACTTCTAGCATGTGTTATACATTTTCCTACCTTCTTCAACAGAGGGCATTGAACAGATTTTGAATTTTGCTTGACGATTCACATCATCTTTATGAACATCTATGATTATGTAATGCCATAATGTAGGGAGTTTAAGTATCTTGTCCTGGGCTAGACAGTTAAATGGGGAAAGCCATTCAAATACAGGCACTTTAGCTCCAGAGCCCATGTTCTTAGCAACCATGCTAGGATGCCTCATCAAGGGCTCAGAAGAGTCAGAGGTCACTCTGGGCTGGACATGACTTGACCCCGTTAGGTTGGTTGCTCTGGTAAAGAGCAAGGAGGCAGGACCTGAAGTCACCAAGCAGTCACAGCAGTGAGGGAGATGAGGGTCCACTTTGCTGGTGTTTGAGACCAGAGAAATGCCAGGTCATCACTGAAGTCCAGAAAGAACCAAATCAGTGTTAGACGTGTTTTTTTTTGGTTTTTTTTTAACTTTTATTTATTTTAAGTGTGTTTTTCCGGGACCCATCAGCTCCAAGTCAAGTAGTAGTTTCAATCTAGTTGTGTATAGAGGTGTGTTTTATTGAAAAACAAAATATGGATATCAAGGTATCTATGAATAAGAGCCTGAGATAAAAGTCATGAGTCAGAGTTTCTTAAGGGCACTGATAAACAGTACCCCTTTATCCTGCTCAAGTTCTGTAAAAACTAAGAGACCCAGAGTAGCAGCTAGACAGCAACATTCCTTTACTACTGTTAAAGACTAAGTTAGAAGCCATAGCTCACTGTGAGAACCAAATGAACCTGCAAAGTAATTCCACGGTTTAACACACTTCCCCACGTTCATGTGGGCATGGACCGGGTGCGTCTCAGCGTATGGAGGAACTCCTGGTGGTTGCACTCAAGTTCACGCACAAGAGAGAAAAGGGTGGAGCTGAGCCAGGAATGCCCAGTAGATTCTTCTCAGAAGTTTCTGTTGGGTAGAGTGAGTAAGAGGTGGAGAGAGGCCAGAAATTACATTAATGGAAGTCTTTTCACATGAAAGGAAACATCAGAAGTCCCTCTAATGTCATAGTGAAGAGATTTTAATGATGTATCTTGTAACTTTTTAGCCATACTGTGCTCAACTGGAATTGATAATACTTTTCCAGCCTATCCTACAGCAGTGGTCAGGAAATGCTAGTGGAAGAGATAGGAATTAAACTGATTTTAAAGGTGTGTTGGATTGAAATAAGTTGAGAGAGCAAGAATGTTATTCCAGGCAGAAGGAAATGATTTGAGCCAAGAAATATTCATTCCATATTTAGAAGACAAATATGTTGACCAGTATGAAGACGTTTTGGAAAGGTAAGTTTATGCAAACCATGCCTGCAGGTTTCCAGAGTTTCCATGAGGAATTAGTCCTATAACTGTGCTTTCTACCTGTAAAAAACCCCCGCAGATGCATAAATGTCTATGTTAGTTGTTTGCTGTCACGTGTATTTCCTACCCTCTCCTTGCTCTGCTCTGTAGTGCAAGGAACTGCATTTCCCAAGATTGCTCAGCTGACTTCTGGCTGGGTTTGGCCAATAAAAGGCACTGGCATGAGACTGGAGGGTAAGAAGTAGGGAGAAGCCAGGATATTTTTTATTCCATCTCTTTGTCAAGGTGTCATCTCCAGCAGTAACTATGTCTTCTAGGCTCCTGGTCCTGACAGGTGGCCACGTTGTTGTTCCAGCTTGCACTGGGTGTCCCCAGATTCTAGCCTAGTCACACTGCCTCCTTCATGATAATCTCTTGATTGCTTCCCTGTCTTCTGGACCCCAGCTCCTCCATCACTTGTGTAACTACTTCTCTTATTAAATTCCTCCTGTTTGAAATCTCTAGACTAGTTTTTAATTTTCTTTGCTGGACCCTGACTGATGCACTACTCATGCTGTCACTCAAATTCAGTAAGATTTATGACATACGATAGATATGTACCTAAGCTTTGCTTCGTAATGCAGAGCTTTCATGTGGGACCCCAGACTAATGAGGAGCATGTCAAGATTTGTTCCTTAGAATGATTACTTTGGTAACATGTGGAGAAGGGTGGCAGATGCTGAGACTAGAGGTGGGAGGTGTTGTTTGGAGATAATCATAATAGTCAAGAAGAGAGATGATGAGGCTGAAAGTCAGGTTGACCTAGGGCAGACCTGTGTGTGTGTGTGTGTGTGTGTGTGTGTGTGTGTGTGTGGCAGGTGGGTGGTGATGGACATGAGAGATGCTAAAGAGCTAACAGAGACAGGACCAGGTCCCTGACTGGATGTAGTTATACAGTGGTACTGCGGTTTTCAAACATCTCTGTTGACGAACATTTCGGTTTATGAACGCCATAAATTTTATGGATCTATGGTACCATTAGATAGTAAAATTCATGCTAAATTTGCAGTTTTAGGGGGTGGTTTTAATGGTCTGGAACGGATTAATCCATTTTGCATTACTTTCTGTGGGGAAACCGTGCCTCGGTTTTTGAACATTTCAGAACTTGAACGGTTTTCCGGAATGGATTATGTTTGAAAACCGAGGTACCACTGCATTAGGAAGACTGAGGAGATTGGAATGATCTCCAGATTTCTCCCAGGTGACTGAGAGAGAAATGGTTTAAATCATCAGCATAGGTGATGCGTGAAGCCATGGTGTAGGCGAAGGCCCCCGGAGGTGTGGACAGGAAAAGGGCTAGAAGTAGAACATGAAGAGCATCAACACGGAAGGGAAGGAAGAGGACTGAGTTATAGTAGCCAAAGGACTTAGAGAAGAACCAAGGAAGAGTGATGTTAGAAAACCACGGGAGGGCAAGTTTCAAGATGGGAGCAATCACTACTGTCAAATGTTGCACAGTGACACAGGAGGACCAATCAATGGAATTAGCAATTAAGAGGGTGAGTACAGATGTAGGTAAATGGCAGGTGTGGGGTCTGGGATTTGAATAAGTTGATGCCTGATGGCTCAGAGCCCACGTGAGCACACAAGAAATCACTTTTCAGAGTTTTATTTTTAGGCAAGAAAGGCAGTATCTACAGGGGGTGCCAAAAAAATGTATACACATTTTAAGAAAGGAAAAACCTGTATTAAAATTGTAAGACAATGAATCATGGTAGCACTCATCTGATTAACGCCATCTTTTGAGCGAACGTCATACTCCATTATTGCTATTGCAATTCAACTTCGAAAAGTAATACATAGATAACATCTTTTAAAATATGTACATTTTTTTGGCATCCCCCCGATTATGTATCATCTAACTGGTCTAAAGGAATAAAATGAGCCAACGTTGCCTTTTCATTTTCTGCTCTCTGCTACTCTCTCCTGCCTGACACACATATAACACAGGGTGCCATCGAGAGACCAGGAGACCCTCCAGGGCTCAGACCTCCGGTCCCAGAGCAGACAATCCCTGTAAGTTCCAACTGATGGGGTTAAAGCTAGAGGATGCTTTGGCAAATTCAGTGTGCTTGTTCCTGTCTCTAAGAGTTCTGAGAGTTGTGTGGACTTTAATTTTCAGTCTACTGCAGCATCACAGTGCCATCCAGGTGACAGCACTTCCTCGTGCCATTTGAGAAGATGCTGCTGCTGTCCAGACAGACACATCAATGGGTTCCCTGGGGTTTTCAGTATCATTTTACAACCAAGACTATAGGCTCATATTCTCCTGGGTGAGGTGAGGTGTGATGGGTACAGAACAGTTTGTGAAAGGTTAATTAAGGGGCAAACAATGAATAAAATCTCCTGTCTTTGAGTGACTGCAAATATCTGAAAGGATATTGTTTTGAGCCCTCTTCCCCACAAACTGCCCCTCGGTCCACTGAGCAGTGGTGTGAAGATACAGAGTCAAGCCCATTTACTTGGGGCGGGTTCACTCTGGGGTCATGAACAGGCTCACAGATCAAGGTGGTTATATCTCCAGAAAGCCTCAGAGGGTCTGTTGTAGATGCCCCCAGGGCAGTGGTCAGCGTTGTTGCCCAGCTGTACACTGGCTCCCCGGGAGAACTCGGACCACACCGAGGCCTGCCCCTCCCTTATGCTCTGCCCCATCCCCTGCTGCCCCCAATGGTGATTCTGTTGGTCTGGCACAGGCCTGGCACCAGAGGTTTCAAACAGCTGCCCTAGTGATTCTAATATGCAGTCAGGGTGAAGAGTTGCGAGGTTCTAGATGATTCCTTTGGGCTTTTAGAGAGTTTGAACCTTCTGGGGAGGTTTAGCTTTTGGCACCATGACAAGGGCCTTGTGTGGATTTATTTAATTAGTTCCTCTTGGCCTGACAGATGATTGCAATCAGGTGCTCTGATAGACGGTTTAGAGGAGGGTGGAAGGCGATTGTGGGTGGAGGGTACTTTTATTGTCAGAATGGAGGTGGGCTTCTGTAGCAGCAGTTAGCCAGCTGCCTGAGGATTTGGGGGAGACAGAGTGGGCACTGAGGGCGGTGAGGTGGGCGGTGAATTGCTTTAGAGACCAATCTCTGAGACCTTGTAATTTTCCCTGTGGGGCCACAAAGGTGGCTTCTAAAAGGTGTAGCAGTTATCAGACTTTGCCTCCAATTCAGAGTTTTCCAGGGTCCAAGAAGAGAAAGGCAACACTTAATGAAACTGTCAGGCAATTGTTCCCTTCCTCCCACCCTCTAGACACGGCCACCACTTGGGCGGGGGGTGGGGAGATGTCAGCTGCTGGGGCTGCTATAGGGAGATGTCAGAGGGCAGATAAGACAGTGAAGGAGAGAAGAGAGCAGAGCAACAGTGGCAGAAAGAAAATGTACAAAAGGAATAGTTCATGAACTTCAATCTGGACTGTAAGAGCTGGTCAGGACCTGATAGAGCATCCAGCCCAGTTCTCCTATCTGTCAAACACTGATTTCATTTGTAATTCCATGGAAAAATCACCAGCAGGTAAATGGAGGAAAGAGAACAAAATAAACGGAACCAGAGACTTCCAGGCTCTGAGGATGGGCAGACTCCCAGAGGAGGAAATTCAGTATAAAACCGGGTTATGACACTAGTTCTCTCTTTAACACTTAAACATTTTTTAAAAAAAAAATCTGGTGAATGTCTAAAAGAAACCAAGGCAACTCCTGGAGCAGCTATTTCTTCCCTGTCCCCGTGGCCAGCTAGTTTATCATTCATGCTTTGGAGGCATATAGACTCATTCATTCACTGAATATTTATTGAACACCTACTATACACATATGCCAGGCATTGTTCTAGAGGCTGGAAGAGAATGGTGAATGAAGCAGCAAGGATCCTGGCCAGGAGGGAGCGTAGAGTGTATAGAGTGAGAAAATCAGCAAATGCTTATGTGGTAGTGCTAAGTGGCAAGGAGAAAGAGAAGCTGGGAGGCAGCTGGGGAAGGCTGGTGTGTAGGAGTGGGCTTGCTATTTTAAATAGGGTGTGAATGATGTCCCTGCATACCTCTTGACATGCTGAGTGAGCACCTTCTCTGTGTGAGACACAACTCCGGATGTGGAGTGAAAAACTGAGGCCGTGAGTACAAAAGAGCAGGAGAAATAAAGTCCTACTTAGGTTGGAGATACAGACACATAGAAAAAAACAAAAACTGAAAGCCACTTTCCCAATTGCCAAGTGATATACAGGTAATCTAATATGATGTTAAATACCATAGAAATGTGTGTTACGTGAAAACATGTAAATCCCAAATGATATCCCTTTTTATAACTGTCCCATTAAACAACATAAGAGAGGACAATTTCTCTCTCTTTCTCTATAATGGGAGTTTAATCAGTGGTATAGCTACAATCCACACTCACTCTGTGTGCAACTGTTGACAGGAGGTGGAACAATGGTGTGATCAGAGGGATCCAAGTAGGTACTATGAGTTAGGAGAGGTCTTCGTCAGAATGAGCACGTCGTATGTGGTGTAACAATAGAGTAGCTTAGATCCAGGGGAGGGGCCTATTTGGGGAAAGACAGGAAAGGAGGAAGATGGGAAGCCTTGAATGTAACTCCCAAAGATTAATAAAAGTGAAATGGAAAGGGAAAAACTGAGGATTTAAAATAATGGAAGGGGGAGTTGCACATTTTTGTGCAGGCAAATGATGTGATGAAGTTGGTATTTGAGAAAGATTAGTCAAATTTCTATTTGTATCCTTTAACATATGCCAACTTGAGAAATCAGTGTAGTATTTGCTCATCATCTCATTAGGAATAAGCCTGAATTTATTAAATGCATATGGCTTCTTTTGTTAATGGCAAGAATGTGAGTGCATTGTGCAGTCTACAAGATCATAAAGTGAAGAAAGTGAAATTACACTATAAACCAGGGCAAAGACACTGCATAAAGATGTAAATGACATAAAGCTACACAGAAGAGACAGAACACATGCCATGGGGGCAGTGGCCCATCAAGGGAGCCAGGCAGCTGCTCTTGAGTAAGGAATAGGAGAGATAATAGGTTCTGCTCTCCTCTCCTCCTCTGTCCTTCTTTCTCCTCCCTTCTCTTGTCCCTCTTCCTCTCTTCTCCCTTTTCTGTGCTCCCTCATTTCTTTATTCTTTCACTTTCTTCTTTCCTTCCATCAAAAAAATGAGGGTTACTATTTTTCAGGATCTTGAGAACATAGAAAAATTTTTTGGTCCTCTCTCTCTCTCTCTCTCTCTCTCTCTCTCTCTCTCTGTCAAAACATGACAAAAAGAAAACTCAGAGATACAGGGGATTGGAAATAACCTAGTGTCTTTGCCTGGGTTTTCCAGAAAGCAAATATGGTACCATACTCAAAGCTCAAGTACACATACTTTACTGGGGAGTATGATCCAGGAGCAGAAGTGAAAGGCAGGAACGTGAAGCAGGAAGGAAGAAGTAACAATTACTACGATGTGTTGTTGAGCTGGGTGCAGAATCTGTGCCTGACCCTGTGAGGCTGCCTGAGATGTGTTTTGGGACCATCCACGGAGGGGAAGAAAGAACAGGATGTATTTATCCATCTGTTCCATTCTCCCCATATCAAAGATTTGTCCCACAGAACATTAATTATCATCTGCTAACTCCTAGTTTGCACATGTGCAAATGCCAAGCTGATTCTCCCACATGTCACTCACCATGCCAGCGCTAACAGTGAGGATCTTAACCTGGGTGCTGTCAGGTTGTACCTTCTGGTTAGATTCTACACAGAATGAGTCCCAATAGCAGTGGTTGCAAAAAGAAACAGGTGAGGCTGGGAGGATATGGAGTGGTGCCCAAGAGGCACCTTGACCAATGCAAGGTGTCTGATATAAGTAATGACTCCAGGGAACGTCTTTTCTTGGAAATACTACTATGTTATTTATAGAAATCTAGTCTGTGGGTTCCCTCCTATTCTGTTGGTAATACCTGTCATCTACTATAAAGTAATATCTCTGACAGACACAGATGGCTTTTGTCTGCTATGGGCTGTTCATTGCAATAGACTTTGCTCAACAGGATGGGGTTCTTTGTGGTTGTTCCTCTGTCAGAGGGCCAGAGTGTGGCTGAGGTTTGGCTTTAACTAAGGAAAGCAGTTGTTCAATCACCATGAAAGCTGGTAGAGAATTACAGTGAGCCAAAAGACCAAGTGAAGCATGAACTGGCATACTTTGGGAATGGCAGATTTTTATATCTCTCTTTTAGACTCCTGTGGGAAGACTTGGCTTTAAGCAACAAATCCCTCTGTTAAACCACTTTAGAAAAATGGACCTAGAGAAACAAGAGTGAAATGAACCATCTTCAATATTTTTCACCCATTTTACTTTTAACTGAATCACACTGTTCAAACTAGATTAAAATTAAAATAAACATTTGAGGACAGAAAGAGAGATGTCAGACAAGGACAGAATGAGCTAGTGTCTTCTCGCTCCTATTTGGAAATAATCTGTTGCTGCTACTTGCGTCTTCACTTCCACTGTACCTCAGCAGTTTTGAGACCATGGGAAGAAGCACGTGCCTTATTCCTAAACAACGTGGAGGGTCTGTTTTAGAGACTGTGGTGAAATTTTCTGTATCCCTGAAATGGCTCTGTCCTCATAATTTGCAGCAGGACAGTTACGGAGCTATTTTTGTGATGATTTTTAATCTACTTATGTCTACACCCAGAAGGCTGACATCTTATAAGTGCGTATGGTTTTTGTTCAAATAAATACACAGTTGACACATACTTGGCTAGAGGTTATAATGATAAATCTAACCCTACTGTCTGAACTGTCATCTTTATTTAGGTTAAGTTTGTTAAATGTCCATTGGAATTTTGTACTATAAGACCCTGCAGCTTGGTTCCAATATCAGCCATGTTTGTTGATATATATATAGGTGAATCCACTTGTCTATAGAGTCTCATGTGCTATGAAGTGATCAAGGGTTGCTTTTCTTTATGACTGTTTACCACCAACTCTGATAACAATATCCTATTTTTTTTCCATAGCCTGACTGGAAAACCTAGAATGTCCCAGAATGCTTCATATCTTTTGAAGATCCTTATTTTGCCTATGAAAAAAAGTCATATATTTAGGATAATAACATGAAATGATGTGAGTGGCAGAGATTCAAGAAATTACTCTTCAAAAAAAATTCTGTAGACATGTTCTTAGGAAAGCCAAATGCTTTGCATTATCATGAAAAAGCTTCAGGACAGATGACAATGTTTTGTTTTGTTTATTACTTTAATAAGTTATCATTTTTAAAACATGATATTTATGCACATGAAAAAGCTTTTTCAGAGCTGTGAAATCTAATAAAAATTTACAGCAACCAAAGGAGTGTTTAATGAAGAAAAAGGCAGCTGCATTTTGCTAAAAAAGCATTGTGTTGTTTTCACTCATCTCCCTAACATTCTCCATTTCCCAGCATGGTGAAAGCCATGGGACCAGTGACTACTGTTCCTGGTGTGCCTTGCTGATGCGGGGGGCCTAATGCAGAACCTATTCTTAAAATCCTGTGGTTATGTGTATTGACTTGTGTGGTAGTTCTCTGATGGACTGGTGCAGAAGCTAACATTTGTTTTTCCTACCTGGGGCTGGAAAGGTTTTTTGTTTGTTTGTTTGTTTCTTTTGGCAACAGTAGAATTTGTTGAAAAATTAAATTCTGGCTATATACAACAACATGAGTAAACTTCACAAACAATGTTTAGAGAAAAAACACACACACAAAAATCAGAGAGTTTAAAAGACATATCTACCTATAGCCATCTGGGGTATGGGATGGTAAATGGGGAAAACATCAGAAAGGCACAAAAGCCTAGAGAATAGGAGACTAAGGAGGAAGTTTCTTGGGGGAATAAGAGCTTGGAAAGGCTCTCTCATATAACTGGGGAAACTGGAGTGAAACATGTATGTATAGGGTGGAGTGCATGCTGAGAAAAGACCTGAGAGGACCCTTTGCTTGCACCTATGGTCGATCTGTGGGCTCCAAGAAAGCAGGAGGTAAAGGCTAAGGCAGAGCTGTAGGTGGCCTGGCTTAGTGTTGAAGGAATGCCCTACTTCAGAGCCAGGCTGCAAAAACCAGGGGAGTACGTTTTTTTATTTTTGGCTCCATGTATTTAAGGAAATCTCTGTCACGTCACTGGACAATTGCTGAAATAATGGAACAGAGACTTCAGTGACAACACATGACAAAGAATACAATCTTTACAAAAATAGTTTGGAAAAATAACTAAACAAATGGATGACTGCAGCCATCCATTAACAATCAACAACAGTAAATCCAGGAGAGAGAGAGAATCTGATTCCATAGTTACTACATTCTACTCCTCAAAATGTCTAGTTTACAAAAAAAATGACAAGACATACAAAGAAATAGGAAAGTACAGCCTATTCACAGGAAAAAAAATTGACAGAAACTTTTGCTCAGGAAGCTCAGATAGTGGACTTACTAGACAAAGACTAACTAAACTGTCTTTAAGACAAGTATGATGAAAGAGGTAAAGAAAACCAGGAGAACAATGCATGATCAAATAGAGAATATCAATAAAGAGATTGAAATTATAAAACAGAACCAAATAGAAATTCTGGAGCTGAAAAGTAATGTAGCTAAAATAAAAAATTTGCTAGAGGCATTCAAAAGGAGATTTGAATAGGCAGAATAAATAATTAGAAAATTTGAAGATAAGAAAATTGGAATTTTCCAGTTAGAAGGGAAAGAAAGGAAAAAGAATGACGGAAAACGAAGAGGTCAAGTAACCTCTGGGATACCATCAAGTGTACCAACATATACATTATGGTTATCCTAGAAGGAGAAGAAAGAGACAAAGGATATTTGAAGAAATAATGGCCCAAAATTTCACACATTTTATGAAAGAAATGGACCTATACATCCACGAAGCTTAATAAGTTTCAAATAGGATAAACTTAAAGAAATCTGCACCATGAATGTTATAACTACACTGTTAATTCCATAGGTGAAAATAGAATCTTGAAAGCAGCAAGAAAGAAGCAATTTGTCATATATAAGGGATCCTCCATAATATTAACGCCCAATTTCTCACCAGAAATCACAGTGCCAGAAAGCAGTGAGATGACATATTTAAAATGCTGGAGGAGAAAGTAATGTCAATCAAGAATTCTATATCCAATAAAAGTATCCTTAAAAAAAATGAAAGAAAAATTATGACAATCCCAGATGAAAGGTAAGAGATTTTGTTGCTACCAGATCTTCCCTTCAAGAAATGCTATTAGGGACCCTTCAGCCTGAAATAAAAGAACACTAGACAGTGACTTGAAGTCATATTAATAAACAAAGAACTATGGTAGGTAAATATAAAGGGCAATATTATTGTAGTTTTGGTATGTAACTCCTCTATTTTTTCCTATACTATTTAGGACAAATTAATAAACAACATATAAATTGATGTCAATGCATACATAGTGCCTAAATATGTAATTTGTGACAATAACAACATAAAAAGAAGATCAGAGCTATATAGGAGCAGAATTTTTGTACACCATTGAAGCTCAGTTGGTATAAATTCAAATTAGATTGTTATAAATTTAGGATGCCAAGTGTCATAGTAACTAAGAAAATTAAAATATATATAGAAAAGGAAATGAGGGAATAAAAAAGGTGTATTAGAAACACCAATCAAATATAAAAGAAGGCAACATTAAAGGAATTAAAGAACAAAAAGATATGACACATAGAAAACAAAAAATAAAAATCATTCCTTGTCAGTAGATACTTTAAATGTAAATGAACTAAATTCACCAATTGAAAGACAGAGACTGGCAGAATGGATAAAAAATCATGACCTAACTATATGTTGTCTACAAGAGACTCACTTTATATCCAAAATCACAGACAGGTTGAAAGTGGAAGCCTGGAAAAAGATATTCCATGCAAATATTAACCAAAAGAGAGCAGAAGTAGTTATACTAATATCAAGCAATATCAAACAAAGTTATCAAACTTTAAATAAAAATCTTTTTTTAAGAGACAAATAAGCCATTGTATATTTCTAAAAGTTTCAACTCATTAACCCCCACCAGCAATTATAAACATGTAAGCACAAAAAAACAGCCCCCAAATATATAATAAATAAAACATCTAGGCTGAAAATCAGTAAGTTAATAGACGATTTGAACAACACTATACACCAACAACCTATGCCTAACAACATATACTGACCACTCTACCCAAAACAGCAAAATGCACATTCTTCTCAAGTGCATGTGGAATATTCTCCAGGATAGACCATATATTAAGCCACAACTAAATCTCTATAAATTAAAAAAAAATCGAAATCTTACAAAGTATCTTCTGTGACCACAAGGGAATGAAGCTAGAAATCAATAACAAAAGGAAAACTGAAAAATTCACAAATATGTGGAAATTAAACAACATACTCTTAAGGAACCAATGAATCAAATGAGAAATCACAAGGGAAATCAGAAAATACTTTGAGATGAAAGAACACAAGGCACAACATACCAAACTTTATGAGATGCTGTGAAAGCAGTGCACAGAGGGAAATTTATAGTTGTAAACATCTACATTAAGAGAAGAAATATCTCAATTCAGTAACCTAACCACACCTCAAAGAACTAGAGAGAGAAGAACAAACTAAAACTAAGCTAGCAAAAGAATGAAATAATAAAGATTAAAGTGGAGATAAAAAAAAATAGACAATAGGAAAACAATAAAATCAATGAATCCTAAAACTGGTTCTTTGAAAAGATCAATAAAGTTGACAAACCTTTGGCTAGTCTGACTAAGAAAAAAGCAAGAAGATGCAGATAACTAAAATTAGAAATGAAAGCGGAACATTATTATTGACCTTACAAAAATAAAAATTTAATATAAGAGAATACTATGAACAATGGTATACCAACAGATGGGATAACCTCGATGAAATTAAAAAATTCCTAGAAACACAAAAATTACCAAGCTGACTCAAAAAAAAAAAAAGAGAGAGAGAAAATCTGAAAACATGAAATTCAAGAGATTGAATCAGTAATCATAAACCTCCCAACAAAATCCAAGATCAGATATCTTTACTGATGAGTTCTACCAAACACTTAAAGAGGAATTCACTTTTATCCTTTTCAAACTCTTCTGAAAAAAAAATCAAAGGGAAAGGAACACTTCCTAATTCATTCTATGTAGCCAGCGTTATACTGATACCAAATCCAAACTAAGACATTACAAGAAAATAAAACTATAGACCAATATTCCTTATGAATATAGATGTAAAAATGCTCAACAAAATACTAGCAAACCAAATTCAGCAGCATATTAAAAGAATTATTTGCCATGACCAAGTGGAATTTATCCTAGGAATGAAAATTTGGTTCAACACAGGAAAATCAATCAATGTAATACATCACATTAATAGAATGAAAGAAAAAACAACAACACAGGATCATCTCAACTGATACAAAGAGCATTTGACAAAATCCAACACCTTTCAATGATAAAAGCACGCAGAAACCTAGATATAGAGGGGAACTTCCTTAATATGATAAAGACCATTTATGAAAAACCCAGTTAACATCATACTCATAATGAGTAACTGAAAGTTCTCCCTCTAAGATCAGAAACAAGAGAGGATGTCTGCTTTTTCCTCTGTAATTCAAAATTGCACTGGATGTTCTGGCCTGAGAAATTAGTCAAGAAAAAGAAACGCATCCGAATGAGAGAAGAATGAGTAAAACAATCTTTATTTGCAGATGACAAATGTATAGAAAATCCTATATATAGAAATCTCAAAGAATCTACAACAAAACTACTAGAGCTAATGAGTAAATTCAGCAAAGTCACATGGTACAAGATCAACACAAAAATGAGTTGTGTGTTTACACACCAGCAATGAAAAATCCAAAATGAAAAGAAAACAATTCCATTACAATAGTATCCAAAAGAATAAAATGCTTAGGCATCCAAAGAGGAGAAAGACTTGAGCATTGGAAAAGTATAAAACATCACTTAAAAAAAATTAAAGAAAACCTAAATGGAAAGACACACTATATTGATGGGTTGGAAGACTTAATATTGTTAAGATGGCAATACTCCAAAGCAATCTAGAGATTCAATGCATCTCTATCAAAATTCTTACGGCCTTTTTTTTTTCAGAAGTGGAAAAGCCAATTCTCTAATTAATATGGATTTGTAAGGGGCCCTGAGTAGCTAAAACAATCTTGAAACTGAAAAACAAATTTGGAGGACTCACACTTACTCTATTTCAAATCTTACTACAAGTCTATAGTAATTAAAACAGTATGGTACTGGCGTAAGGATAGACACATAGATGAATGAAATAGAGCTGAGAGTCCATAAATAAACCCATACATATGAGGTTGGACAATCAAGTTCATGAACTCATCCTAGAAAAAGTGCTACATACTTTTATTGCTGAATATCACTATGGTCACCTTCGAAGTACTCTCCTTGGGAAGCTATGCACTGACGCCAGTGCCTAGTCCACCCTTCAAAGCAATTTTGGGACTCATTTTCTGGAATGGCCATCAGAGCTGTCACCGTATTACACTTGATGTCCTGAATTGTCATCAAAATGTCTTCCTTTCAATATTTCCTTTATTTTTGAATAAAGAAAGAAGTCATTGGGGGCCAGATCAGGTGAGTAAGGAGGGTGTTCCAATACAGTTATTTGTTTACTGGGTAAAAACTACAGAGAGTGCTTTTTGAGCTGGTGCATTGTCGTGATGTAAGAGCCATGAATTGTTGGCAAAAGTTCAGGTCGTCTAACTTTTTCATGCAGCCTTTTCAGCACTTCCAAATAGTAAACTTGGTTAAGTGTTTGTCCAATTGGGACAAATTCATAATGAATCATTCCTCTGATATCAAAAAAGGTTAGCATCATCACGACAAGTTTGTGAACTTAATTGTCAGAGTTCGTATATGGCCCATTGATTTTCAACAAGGGTGCCAAGACCATTCAATGGGGAAAGAATAACCTGTTTTACAAGTGGTGCTGGGCAACTGGATATCTATGTACAAAAGAATTAATTTGGACTCCTAACTCACACCATATATAAAAATTAACTCAAAATGGATTCATGACCTAAATATCAGAATCAAAACTATAAAACGTAGAAGAAAACATAGAGGTAAATCTTCTTGACTTTAATTTGGTAATGGATTCTTAGATATGACACCAAAAGCACAAACAAAAAAAGAAAAAATAAGTAAATTGGACTTAATCAGAATTAAAAACTTTTAGGCATCAAAAGATATTATAAAGAAAATGAAAAGACAACTCACAGAATGGGAGAAAATATTTGCAAATCATATGTCAGATAAGGGACTTGTGTCCAAAATTATAAAGATATCCTACAACTTAGCATCAGAAAAGATGAACAACCCACTTAAAAAATGAGCAAAGCATTTGAATAGACATTTTTGTAATGAAGATTTACAAATGACCAACAAATATATGAAAAGATCTTCAACATTATTTGTTATTAGCAAATCAAACCCGCAATGGGATATCACCTCACACTCAATAGGATCCCAATAACTTAAAGAGTGAAAAATAAGTGTTTGTGAGAATGTGATGAAATTGGAATCCTGATACATTGTTGGTGGGTATGTAAAATGGTCCAGCTGCTATGAAAAACAATTAGCTCATTTCTCAAAAACTAACTAGAATTATCAAATGGCTCAGGATTCCACTCCTAGGTATGTATCCAAAGTAATTAAAAGCAGGAACTCAAACAAATACTTGTACACACATGTCCATAGCAACATTATTCACAATAGCCAACGATGAAAGAACCCAAATGCCCATCAATTAATGAATAAACAAATTGTGGTATATATATATACAATGGAATATGATTCAACCATAAAAAGGAATGAAGTACTAATACCTGTTACAATGTGGATGAACCTCCAAAACATTATCCCAAGTGAAAGAAGCCAGACATAAAAGGGTACATATTTTTTGTTTCCATTTATACAAAATATATAGACTAGGTAAATCCATGGAAACAGAAAGCAGATTGCCACCAGGGATAAAAGGGAGAGATGAATGAAGAGTGACTACTTAATGGGTATGGATTCTGAGATGATGAAAAAGTTGTGAAACCAATAGAGGTGGTAGTTGTACAATATTGTGAATGCACTTAATACCACAGAATTGTTCATTTTAAAATAATTTTATGCTGTTTGAATTTTACCTCAAAAAAGAATATACAGTATATTTGTACACTTATCTAAAGTTCAATACATAATTTTTAGAGTCAGAAATTAAGGTAGTGGTTTCATTTGGAGAGAATGGATAGGGTAGTGGCTGGGAAGAAGTACAAGGAGAGGTTCAGATGTGCTCAAATCAAAATTAATTCCTGCTACAACCTTGTAGTTGTCCATGAGGTCTTGGCTGTTGATTGACCCTCATCCTGCCTAAGCCTTAACTTGAACCTCTTGAGAGCTGGGGGTGATGTAATGCCTGCCCAAATGACATCGCATTGTAATGATGACCAGCGCTTAGGAGAGATTAATCAATCTCATTTTAATCAATTAAAAAGTGTCTTTGAGAAGCCTCTGTTATTGGACAGAACTTCTTGATTGCCCTGTATCTTCTACACACACACACACACACACACACACACACACACACACACAGATTAATGATCTGCCTCCAGAGTTAGGTGGTTCTCCCTTGCTCTGTATGCTTGTAGATTAAATCTCAATATAGATTCTATTATGGTCTATGGTTATTCTTTTAAAATGGCAATGTTCTGTTTCTTGACCTGGATGGTACTTACACAGGTATGTTCGCTTTGTGATCCTTCGTTGAGCTGTCTGAACTTAAGATGTGTGCACTTTTCTGTGTATGTGTTAGCTTTCAATATATGTTTATTTAAAATAAAAAAGACACAGTAAAGCACAAATTACAGATCTTCTGAAAACCTGGGCAACTGGACTCATAACCTATTGCCTGTTTCTTTATGCCTCAAGTTTCAAGGTGTTTTCTTGTACACCTCTAAGAAAATACAACGCAAAGACCCTTTGTCTTTGGTTCATGTTGCTTTTATCCTTGCCTACCCTATTGATTTTTCTTCTATTTGGTTAATGTGGGCTGCATTGCTTTTTAGCACAGATGATAAATGAATTGAATCATTCAACTAATTTTATTTACCACCCAGTTCTGTCCTAGGCATTTAGGTGGGACCGGAGATTTAAAGAATGTTAAAAATCATATAGTGTGGTGATAATTTTAGCATTGATGCTTATTTAGAGTGAGGAAGAAAAACATCTTTTTTTTAAAAGGTTTTTTTTATTATTATTATTAAATTTATTGGGGGCGACAATGGTTAGTAAAATAACATAGGTTTCAAGTGTGCATTTCTATAATACATCATCTATATATCACATTATGTGTTCACCACCCAGTCAGTTCTTCCCTCACCGTCTATTTGACCCTCTTTACCCTTATCCTTTTTTTAATTTTTAAAAGATTTTTATTAAAATATAGCTAACATACAATATTATATGAGTTTCAGGTGTACACCATAGTTATTCAACATTTATATACCTAAAGAAGTGATCACCACAAGTCCAGCAACCACCTGACAACATACCACACTATCACAATATTACTGACTATATTCCCCATGCTGTACATTGCATCCCTGTGACTTACTTGTTTTATATCTGGAAATTTGGACCACTTATTGCCCTTCACCTTTACCACTCTTTTTAATTTTTCAATTACAGTTGACATTCAATATTATTTTATATTAATTTCAGGGGTACAGCATAGTGGTTAGACATTTATATAACTTAAGAAGTGATCCCCTTGACTAGTCTAGTATCCACCTGGCACTATGCACAGTCATTACCATATCACTGACTATATTTCCTATGCTTTATATCCCCATGACAACTTTAAAAAAAAAATTAGTTTCAGGTGTACAAAACAATGTGATAGTTAGACATTTATCATTTATATCCATCACAGAGTGATAAGTCCCCTCCCCCAATCTGCTACCCCTCTGACATTGCACACAGTCATTACATTTCCACTGCCTCTATTCCTAATGCTGTACTCCACTTATTGTAACTATGTGTGTGTGTGTGTGTGTGTGTGTGTGTATAATTATAGTTGACATTCATTATTGTTCAGCTTCAGCTTCAGGTGTACAGTGCAGTGATGAGGCATCTACATCATCCCTGAGTTGGTCTCCCTAAGGAGACAAGTGTCCATCGGATACTCTACAAAATCTTTACAACAGTATTGATTACATTCCCCAATTTGACTTTAATATCCCCATAGCAATCTTGTGGCTACTGATTGTGCTTTCTAATCCCCTCACCTTCCCCTTTATCACCACCACCCTTCCCATCTAGCAACCCTCAGGTTTTCCTCTATGTCTCTGAGACTGTTTCTGATTATTTCGTTCATTTATTCTTTTCTTTAGATTCCACATATGAGTGAGATCATATGGTATTTTTCTTTCTCTGTCTGACTTATTTCACTTAGCATAATGCTCTCTGGGTCCATCTATATTGTTGCAAATGGTAAGATTTCATTCTTCTTTATGGCTGTGTAATTCTCCATTGTATAAATGTACCACAGTTTCTTAATCCAGTCGTCTACCGATGGGCATTTTGGTTGTTTCCATGTCTTGGCTATTGTGTATAGTGCTGCAATAAACACAGAGGTGCATAATTTTTTTCAAATTAGAGTTTTGGATTTCTCTGGATAGATACCTAGGGGGGAATTGCTGGGTCATAAGGTAGTTCCATTTTCAATTTTTTGAGGTACCTCCATACTGTTTTCCATAGTGGCTGCACCAATCTGCAATCCCAACAACAGTGCACAAGGGTTCCCTTTTCTCCACATCCTCGCCAGCACTTGTTGTTTGTTGACTTATTGATGATAGACATTTTGACCGGGGTGAGGTGGCATCTCATTGTGGTTATTATTTGCATTTCTCTAATGATTAGTGAGGTTGAGCATTATTTCATATGTCTGTTTGTCATCTGTATGTTCTCTTTAGAAAAATGTCTCTTCATGTCCTCCGCCCATTTTTCAGTTGGGTTGTTTGTTTTTTTGGAGTTGAGTTGAGTGAGTTTTTTATAAATTTTGGAAGAAAAACATCTTAAGACACTATTTGCTATGAAGTATTTTGCCTCATGGTAGGCAAATTATATTTCTCTTCTGTTTGTCAATCTTGAGAGTTTTGATGTTGATTTGGACAATAAAAGCAAAGGCATTGCCTCTAGAAGTTTACTTTTGAGTGTAGCCTGTGGATCAGGGGAAGGAGGGAAAAAAATGAGAAGATAAATTAATTTAAGCAGGTAAAAAGAAAGGAGTGTGGCAGGGACAAGTTTAGAGTGTCAGGTGGTAGACAGGACAGCAACAAGAGCTACCATTGAATGATGGACGTGACAAATATGATTTAAGAACTTAGTCCAAGACTGAGCCACTTATAGCTCTGAGTGAGCTCAGCTCAGGAACCAGTGAAAAGTTTGCAGTTTTGCAGAGAAGTCAAAAAGGAGAGAGAGAGAAGGAACTAGGAGGGAAAAAAGCAAGAAAGGAAGAAAAGGAGAAAAAGTAGATAGACCACAACATTTACCTCTCCATGCTGCAAGCTTTCCTTATTTGAAGGAGCATTGAGCTAAATTTACCGTAGTTATTGCAAACATGGTACATGATGAAGGTTCAGACTGGGTCTGTTCTTGGCTATGGCAATAGAGCAAGGGGATCATTTCAATGAGTCCGATTACTACAAATTGATATTTTGATATATATATTTTTTTACTCTATTCCCATTTATTTTTATTTTATTTTATTAAATTTATTGGGGTGACAATTGTTAATAAAATTACATAGATTTCAGGTGTACAATTCTGTATTACATCATCTATAAATCCCATTGTGTGTTCATCACCCAGAGTCAGTTATCCTTCCATCACCATATATTTGATCCCCCTTACCCTCATCTCCCACCCCCCCAACCCCCACCCCCCTTACCCTCTGGTAACCACTAAACTATTGTCTGTGTCTATGAGTTTCTGTTTCTCATTTGTTTGTCTTGTTCTTTTGTTGTTTTTGGTTTATATACCACATATCAGTGAAATGATGTGGTTCTCTGCTTTTTCTGTCTGACTTATTTCGCTCAGCATTACACTCTCAAGATCCATCCATGTTGTCACAAATGTTCCTATATCATCTTTTCTTACCGTCGAATAGTATTCCATTGTGTATATATACCACAACTTCTTTATCCATTCATCTATCAAAGGACATTTTGGTTGTTTCCATGTCTTGGCCACTGTAAACAAAGCTGCAATGAACATTGGAGAACACGTGTCTTTATCTCTAAATGTTTTCAGATTTTTTGGGTAGATACCCAGGAGAGGGATTGCTGGGTCATATGGCAATTCTATTCGTAATTTTTTGAGGAACCTCCACACTGCCTTCCATAACGGCTGTACCAATCTGCATTCCCACCAACAGTGTATGAGGGTTCCTTTTTCTCCACAGCCTCTCCAACACTTGTTACTATTTGTCTTGTTGATGATAGCCATTCTGACTGGGGTGAGGTGATACCTCATTGTGGTTTTGATTTGCATTTCCCTGATGATTAGTGATGTTGAGTATTTTTTCATATGTCTATTTGCCATTTGTATGTCCTCTTTGGAGAAATGTCTCTTCAAGTCCTCTGCCCATTTTTTTGATTTTTTAATGATTGGAGTCTGTTGAAGAATTGGGATTTTCCATTTCTGTGGGATCATTTGAATTATAGATTAATATGGTGGATTTATTTATTTCTAGTTTTCTGCTGTAGAGAGACACAAGTGTAATTACATCAATGACCCCCAGCCAAAGATCTCTAGGAGCACACCTGAAGTTGAACAAATTGGGTTTGTTGACTCACTGCAATGAGGGAAACTGTGGAGTGTCTATAGGAGGGTGTTAGAAAGAACATTATAGAATCTGGACTGCGTTAAGTGATTTGGGAAAGGATTCAAGGAGGTGGAGCCTTGGTCTGAATTGGATACTATCAGGAAGTGAAATTAATCATAAACTTGGGCATCTTAATAAACGTTGTCTAGAAGGTGGGAGGAACAAAGCCATGTCAGTGCTGTGATTGGTAAAGAAAAACAGTCACTCTTATTTGCCAGGATAGGGGGAGACTGGGAATTTTGTGGCTTGTACAATGTTCATGCTTTGTCTGTGCTCAGACATCATATGGAGTGTTCTTACTTTTGTATTTATACAGAATGGTCTTGTCTGATGTTAATATTTTGTGAAATTGCTTCTGTTTAACAAGACACCAAGACCTAATTGTGAATACCAGGGCACCTTCTAGCAACACCAAGTCCTAGCTGACAGTACCAGGCCCTCTCCTAGGTGTCAGGGACTGCTTTTCTCTTTCTCAACTAGCAGAATGTAACTAGAGAGACTCTTAATCAGGTGATATGCCAATCAGGACTAGGTTTTGTCACATTAAGCAAACAAACATCCCCAAATAATAGTGGCTTAGACAATAATAATGTTTATATCCCTTTTATATATAAAATAGTTCTGGAAGTGGGTCTTGTATAACTGGAAAAGTAGCTCCATGATTAGCAGGGACCTGGATTCCTGCTATTTCAGTGCTCTGCCTTCCTTAGCTTTTGTTACTCATGGTCCAAGATGGCTGCTTGAATTCCAGCCATCACACTAAAATTCTATTCAGCATAAGGAGGAAGGAAAGAAAAAGGTCCACTGGTTCCCCTTCAAGGAAACTTCCTAGAAGTACCACACAACGCATATACTCACATTTCATTTATTAGCACTTGATTACAGAGCAAAAATGTTAGTGAATTGCAATCATTTAGTTAGGTGGCCATGGGTTCACTTGAATAATTGATGTTCTTTTATGAAAAGAAAAGTCATAATTAGCTATGGCGGGGCGGGGAGGGCTACAAGTACCTGGAGTTGGGATAACACAACTGCCATATTGAGTTCTATGAAAGGCAATTCTACCGTGGCTTTTGTTGTATGCAAATATCCCTCTTTGGTGAAACACCAAACAGCTAACTATGTTAAAGGATGCCTCCTTTCTGGTCTTTCTTTTGTAACAATCTCAAGAGTTCAAGTTTCCAAAGTGAACTTTCTTTTCAGTCGTTTGAAGCTTTGTAGCTTGATTGAAAAGAATGCGGTGATTCAGCCGGCCGCGTTGCTAGGCTGCCTAACAATTTACCTCTAGCAGCAGGGAAGAAATCTTTGTGTTGTTGGAAATATTTAAGTTAAAAATTAGTAAAAATTGTTCTTGCAAATTTATTTCTAAGATAACTAAATTCCTTTGCTTAGAAGAGCTGTAAAATGACTATGTGTTCAGTATTTTTTTTTTAAAGGAGGTAATAAATAAGGTGAGTAAAATTGTAAACAAAAAGTTCGAGTTGGCACTATAACTACATGCAGACATCTGGGCTGGAAATGTGAGAAAATTGTAAAGAATTTGGATAGGTTCAAAGGCTCAGGTTATTAAAGTTTTAATAATCTTTTCTGCAGGGCTAACCCCCTGCTACTCTTTCAGTGTAGTACAAAAACAAAATATGGACAAAATTGTAGTTGATTAGAGTTGAATCTTCCTTGGAAAACGTATAGAAGTTGGTTGGGAATTTTCTAGATGCTGAGAGTTGGGAGCCATAGGTCTGAAAAAGGGGAACTTCCATCTTTATTTAAGCATTTGGAGGATTTTTGTTTGATTTTAATGAAATAGGATATGCTTTTCTCTTAAAAAAAAACAACCCTCTATCAGTCAATTCAGAAAATTCATTGGAAAAATGTTTGCAAGAATAGTCTATGAAAATAATCTCACTTTGCATTTTAATTTTTCCCATTGCTCAATCAGAGCAAAAAAAATATTTATTGCCCATAACGAAATGCTGATAAAAAAAACGACGTCTTTAGTTGATCACCAAGTTTTCTTAATTAAAGAAAAGCATCCCCTCATACTTGAAATATACTGAAAATTGTAAAAATGATTTCTCTTCTGAATAAATTACATTTTATTTTGCCAGCAACTTGTAATATCAGTATTACTATTTTCCTGTTTGAAATTAGTTTTCTCTTAAAGGCATCTTAAAAGTATATAGTATACCAATATATAATGCAGCATGTATTTTACTATATGTTGTGTAAGACTATATTTAGTGTTTGAAACTTTTATCATATATATATATATATATATATATATATATATATATATATATATATATGTATATATGCAGGAAACTAGGCATGTATGAAGTTACATGTGTATGTTTGAAATATGCAGACACAAGGAATACTTTAAATCGTGTTGCATCAAGGATGGTGAAAGAATTTTACTCATTAGGATCCAGCCATGAGCATTGAAATATGATTTGCAAGAGATGAAGTTTGGAGTTGTTTTAATAGGCTAAGTGGTTCCAAATGCAAGTTCAGATCGCAGACTCCCAGGCTCTTTGTGAGACTAATTGACTTTGCTGTAGAGTTTTGGCAAAGCTCTTATTATTTTTACTACATTTTCCTTTTTAATAATGTAAAATTGAACTAACTTCTAAAATTCAAGTTCCGCTTTATGAGTTTGTTAGCCCTTCCTTCACCAAATTAATGACTGACTAGGCAAGACAGCCAAGAATGCTTCCCGCTCTGGGCATTTGTTAATTGGTTGTTCGTTGGACTATATATGAGGGAAAATTATTGCTACTATAAACCAAAGAGTGTAAAGGAAAAGTCGTGATATAAATATGGAGCTGGAATGGGCAGGGAAAACCAGTGGTGTAAAAGTCCTGTTTTTCTGCTAGATGGTTCCCCTAGGATGACTGCAAATATACTGAAAATAAAATGCAGCAGACCAGATCGTAACGTAGAAATTCGTTTTGGTAACTCTTGGAAAAGAAGATTCATTGTTTTGGTTAGTTTGTAAAGCTCTAATAATAAAATTCTTTTGTATTTTTAAAGAAAAGGTGGGCTCACAGAGCAAATAATAAATAGTAAAATCTATTCACTTTGAAGCTTGCTACAAAAGTAGGAAGAAATAAAAATTCCAAGACTCTGGAATTTTTGACCCTTCAACAATGTGAGGTGTACCTTCAGTACACTTCTTTAGGCCTGACAGTCCTTGGAAACTTCCTTTGGAATATCCTGGAGAAGAAAACATCAAGTTTTAAGGCAGAACCCCCAGTTCATTCTTTCATTGTCCATTTCCATCCCCATGCACAGTTCTGTCTTCATTCTCCTTAGAAATGCCAATCAGACACTGTTTTAACTCATGTTTTAAGCAAGGGAACGAATCCAGGGGGTTGGCTCATGTTGCAAAGGTTTCCAACAGTATCAGGTAGTTCACTGTTAGCTGGGCTCCATTCAGAATGCTAGCGGAGACCTGAAAGGCTGCATGACTCATTACCAATTCCCAGTTCCCTGGGCCATCCGGTCCCCTGGCAGAAAGGCTTCCGACGAATTTGCGTTGCAAATTGAAAACATGCTGTCAACAGCAACAAGTCCAAAAGATGTTTACCTTAATTTTTCCAAGGCAGACTTTTATACGTGGATGTTTTTGTTTAAGGAGCAGCCATCTAGATGCCCTCCTGTTTCTGGGGTTGGCCGTGTTGTTACAGAGGGTTTGTCACAATCGCATGATGGAAAGAAAGATGAAGTGGCTGTGTGAAGATTCACTGTGATTCTGGCCTGTGCTGTGTTCCTGCCTTTTTAGTGGAGCCTGCAATAAGACTGCATTGGCCATGGGGTGGCAGATATCAAGGCCGATACAGAATCTTTCAATTTTCTTAAGGTTATAGGGACGTAAAAGATCATTCCATTAAAGGGCTTCTTTTGTAGATAAATAAACTGAGGTACAGATTGGTTATGTCACTTCCACTTCCCCAAAGACACTTGGGTAGTTAGCATCATGGTTGAGTCTAGAAGGTAGGGTGTCCTGGACGCCCCGTGCTTTCCTGTATTTTATCGCCCACGACTGAAGAGTTGTTAATGATTCATGTGTACAAAATAAAGATTTAGACGGAAATTAATTTATAGTTTCCATCAAAACTGAGAACATTTGGACACAGACCTCAAAGGAAAAATATCTAACCTTGAACCTTGTTTGAATCTTATTTGTTAGGTGATACCCATCCACTTTTAAAAAGTACTATTGGAAGTAGCCCATCGGTTCAGCTAGAATAAAGGTATATTTTCATCCTGTCTTGATGCCCCTGCTCCATGGAAGGTCCACCTGGGGCCGGGCAGAGGCTGGACTATAGAAGTGTGGATAACAGGACATTAGAGCCAAACCCTGGTGATATTGGGGATCCTCTTCCTTTAAAGGTTTGTTTTAAATTTGGAGTCTCCCCTTCATCCATAAATTGGAGTTGAGTGTATTTACTAAGGTTACATGTTATCAAATCACAAGTCCTCCTCAGAAATCAGACAAACATATTGAGCAAGTGTGAAACAGAAACTCAACCCATTGTGAACTTCGGGTCAAAAAAATACCAATTTTTCTATAGTTGGCAAGAGGAAGGGAACCTGCTTTTGGCCAGAGCAGGAAATAGGAGTCCTAGTCAAGGTAGGCTGATTTCAGAGACGGCTTCCCAGAGTCCATAAGCCAGAGGAGTTTTGCTAGATGGGTCACTCAGCCTAGTACGTATACCATGTTTCCCCGAAAATAAAACCTGGCCAGACAGTCAGCTCTAATGCATCTTTTGGAGCAAAAATTAATATAAGACCCGGTCTTATTGTACTATAATGTAAGACCAGGTATAATATAATATAATATAATATAATATAATATAATATAATAGTAGGTCTTATATTAATTTTTGCTCCAAAAGACATATTAGAGCTTATTGTCTGGCTAGGTCTTATTTTTAAGGAAACAGGGAATGAGGAAGCTCAATGCTCTGAGAGAATTCTATGAAGTCTGTGAGAAATAAGCACCACACTGAATATTCTCAAGACGCAGGAAATTAGAAAGTTTGAAGCACAAACCTGACCAGAAAAATACTCCCAGAGAAAATTTAATGAGCGAGTGGAGACAGGACTTCAGGGAAAAATTAAGGGACATAAAGTGGCAGACTGGGGCTGGGGAACATCTTAGTTCCATCAGAGTGGAATGTCTGGTCACCCTGTCTGGCCTACCTTCAGCCGCCCCAAAGAGCTCCATCTGATCATGAAAAAGAGGACATGTGTTCACTTTGTGATTCTAGTAAGTCGTTTAAAACTTTTGGTACCTTGCTTTTTTCCTGTTTATGGAAAGCAGTAAAATTCTCCTCATCACCAGAAAAGTGCCTTTTAAAAAGATTTCCCACCACAGGTAATTGGGAGGCAGTGAGGAAAGATGTTGGTTTTGGACTTAAACAGGTTTGGGGCCATCACATAGAAGACATTCTATCTGTTGCTTATTTTAAGCATGTCATATTTTTGCATTTAAATAAATTCAAGAGCTCTGCTTAAAAAAGAAAAAAAAAAAGGTCAAAAACGGGCAGCTAAATGTTGACCTGAAAGACCAAAGAGAGACCTTACTTAGGACTAACTTAGAATCACAATTCTACATTTCTTGTAGGAAAGTGACCAAAACCATTTTTATTGGAGGTGACAAAATTGCATGAGTAAGAAATGTACTTCTAGATGATGTTTATTCCCTACCAAGTTTGCACATCATAAAATTTGACCTGGGCCACTTGACGAAGTGTGGCTCTTCGGAAAGAGGAATTCCCTAGTTCCATCCTCAAAAGGATATGTGTTATCTAGAACAAACACTAAAGGAAAGTATATCACTTTAGAGAACTGAGTCTAAGTTTGACTTTCATTTCACGCAATCATCTATAACTTACCAGTATTAGATGGCTCAGGAATAACCAGGATTGGGAAACATAAAATTTTTCTTTTTAGAAACAGATGAATTTGAAAGTCAGAGTATCGGAATTGGTTGGAGTTAAGCTTAGGGTTTCCAGAATTCTGTTTCTTAGTTTTCTTCCGCAAGTTGTTCCTTGAGTCAGGACCATGGGCCTTGGTCATGTAATTAGTGGGGTGGTCATGTTATTAGTGGGGTGCTAATTTTGGACCAATGTCAAAAGATGTTAAAAGGCGTGAGTGTCAGATCCTGGGATGAAGTCATTTAGGCTGGCGACCTTCTCAGAAGAATCAATAGGAAGGAGAAAGTGGGAGGGTGAGTCATGGCAAGGATGCCTTGAGGAAGGGAATGAGAATAGAACCCAGTAAACACTGAGGGAAAGTGTAGGTTGGAATGGTCCAAGACAACTTCTGCTTTGTCCTGGCCTTGCTGCTCTTTGGGGTGTACTTGGCACCCATCAAGCAGGCAGCTGACATTCATTATTTCTCTGAAGGTACCCAGTGGTGAACGTGTCAAGACCCGTACTCAGCAGTTAATTTGCTATCAATCTTACTTACCAGTGCTAATTATTATAAGTTTATAGAAATGAGATGAAAACATCCTTTGGAGTTTGCGGCTGCCTTATTTCTATTTTTGAGAATAGTTACACTAGTAGTTACTATCTAAAATGTCCCCTGGAAGGTTCTTTATCAAAGCTCATGGCAGAGCTCTCAGTGAGGCAAAGCTGGAGAGTTGTGCTCTAAGTAGTTCTTCATTTTAACTGAGATCAGCGACAGTGGCTCACAGGGACATTATTGAGCATTTATAGCCAGCCTTTTCTAAAAAGCTTTCAAAGTGGTAGTCACGTGACATAAAAGGGACCACCTTGAGGACTGTTCAGTTTTCTGAGGACGTAGGAATTGGTGATCAATGGAGATGAAAAATGGGGCGCTGAAAACAAACAAGACTCCAGGCTCCTTCCTCATGTTCCCGGCTATATCTGTTGTAGATCTGCTGGCGTGCTTTATTTTGGGGACAAAGGACAGCACTGTTTAATCCTCCTGCCTGCGCCACACTCCAAAGGGGATAATTACATTCTGTCTCCTGAAATTCTCTTTGCAATTTCATCTGGGTAAAGTGCTCTCAATTGCCTGGGGTGCTACTGCTCACTGGGAAACAGCCGCCATGTTTTATCCCTAGCTGGGTATTTCAATCACTGCCAGAGTGAGTACCACACAGTTTGACTTTGGCCCCAGTATGTAAATCAGACTGGGGTTCCTTGCTGTAAAATTCATTGAGCAAGGCAGCAAACACCAACTCACTGGAGCATTATGTGTCTGTAACCTGTCCTCTGTGCATAACCGGTTTAATTGTGCCTGAAAAGTCAATTGGATAATCGTTTTTTAAGAAAAGGAACTAATTTAGAGCAGTTTTCTGACTGTGTAATATAGGTAATGGTTTTGTGTTCAGGTGAAAAATACAGTTCAGATGTAATGTTTGACCCCCACTAAAATCATTAATATTAATTGGAATTTTATATGTAAGACCCAAAATAAATCAGTTTAGTTTCTTGACAAGTAATTATTCTTTTCTAAATAGCACTAATAGTAATGTCATTGTAAATGGGATTAAAAAAAATTCTTAGGAAAAGATTATATATTTTTGTTTAAACTCCTAGATATAAGGAAAATTAACCAAGCTTGTTAGAATGAAATGCAAGTGAAATGTTATATTACTTCTCTGAAGTTTTGGAGAAATGGATACTAAGATGATAATTCCAGTTCTTCTAGGGAACTAGGAAAACCTGGGCAAGATGTTGGTTTTAATAATGACATTTCAAGCTGTTCCTAACTTTAATTGTAGTGTGGAATGAAACTGTAGCCATGGAGTAGTGTGTTTAAAACCTACCAAGAGATTTCAGCATGAGAGCGGAACCAAAGAAAGGAGAGAATCATTAACCACAGAAGTGACTGAAGTGGTTTAATAATTATGTTATTTCAAGGGAGAAAAAAAGGATCTGCCCAAAGTAAAAAGGGACGAGAAGGATGGATAAATAAAATTTATTTCTATACTAGGTAGTCGGCTAGTGGGACTACTAGTGGGAAAAGTATATTAATTGATCTGCTACACTTGATAGAAAACTCCAGCTGGAGATAAAAAAAAAATTCTTTGTTACAAAGACTAGCAGCAACCTTGGACAAGATGTTTTTCTTCCAGCTCTGTCATGCTTGATAACTGCAGAGTATGGTTGAATCTGGCTGTAAGCCTTGTCCACCTAACCACTGAAAAGCAAGCGGGATGCGTGTGCATACACACATGCACACGTATGTACACACATGCTTGAAAAAGAGACAGGAGCAGCTTCAAAGTCAAAAAGGCTCAGAATTTAAGATTAGTTTGGGAGCTAAGAAATTATTTTTCTATTTGCCTGTGAAGTGAAGGGGACCAAAGGATGTGTCAACTTGTCAACTCATAAAAATTTCTATACATTAATTGTTCTACAATCGTCGTTTATAAGAACTTACACGGATGCATTATAATACATATCTCTTACAATGAAATCAAATTTTGAATAATGGATGAAATTGCAAAGATTCAACTATTACTGTGAGTTTATGTGTTTTCTTTTATGTGTAGAGTAAAAGTGAGAGTTACAAATCCAAATATGATTTTTTTGTTTAGTCATTACCTTAAAATTATTTGTTTATATGTGTTGCTAACTTTATCCTTTCCAATTCTAACTATATTCTGGTTATGATTTTTTCACATATGGATAAGGTTTTATTTATGATAAGGCAAAATATCTGATTTAGAAGTTTCTTTGAAATGTATGCAGATTCCTCAATAAATCTTTTCTATGTACTTTCAAAGATTCCTACAGTATCAGACATTTTGAAAAACGAGATGTCTAGAGTTACCTTCATGTGGTTAGTTTGGCCTGGTCTATTTATATTTATAACAAGTTCTCATGTGCGGCTGGTCCTGCTGGTCAAGAGACCTCACTTTGAGTAGTAAGGACATAGACAAACCTGGATTTGAATTCTGGCTTTAGTCATTGCAGGTCTGTACACGCTTGGCCAAGTTTCTCAATTTTTATGTCTCTGGGTTTCTTCATCTGTGACATAAGGGTTATTACAGTTCCCATTTTCTTGAATTGTTGTGAGGATTCAACAAGATGATGTATGTAAAGCACTTAGCATGGTACCTAACAAATGGCAATGAGCCAATGAAATGTTTACTATAATTATGATAAAGGCATCCCTTGCTGAGGGATGATCAGGTTTGAGAGACGAGGATAGAATGTCAGCTGCTAGGAAAATGGAATTTGAATAACTTTCCCAAGTATTCTAGATTTCCTTCTTTGCACAAAAATTTGGACCAGCAGAAAAAAAAATAAATGATTGGCTTTAAATCATATTCCTTGGAATGAAGTACAAATTGAAAGGGATCACAAAGGGAAAGTTATAGGTGCACTTCTGTGTTTTATTGCTCTCTTGTTTGAAGTAATTTCAAGTTTAAAAAGAAATGTGTAATTTTCCACGTGTAACATCTGGATTTGTCTCACTCTTTGAGGACCTATACCTATCATCAACTCAATTCAGTAAGTTTTCACTGTGTGCTCTTCCTTCTCACAGAGGTATGTGGTCATCAATGCAGGCAGCAGTGAGCAGGGACACATGTATGACAGAGGTGGAAAAAAAAACATTTTGTCCTATCAAGTAAACATTTATAACCTAATTTCTGATAAGACCGACCCTCATAAAATAGTTATGTGAAATGCCAGGCAGTGTCTAGCTAGAAACCAAGAGGAGAGGTACAGCTAATATGTACTGTTAGATTGTCGACAGACAGACTGGAAGAGTCAGCGACGACTTGAAGATTGTGTGGGAGATCTCCCCCAAGTAGTAGGAGAAATAGCTTTAAAAACATATGAAGGTGAGGAAATGAACACAGAATGGCTTAAATGTGACTAGGGGTGGAGAAAATCAGTCACTGTTGAAAAAAAACCAAGTAGCTCTCAGAAGAGCAAAGACCATTTTTCAAGCATGCGTGTTGTGACCCTTTTTTTTTTTTTTTGGTCAGGTGGCACTGAAAATGCTAAAGTAGTCTAGAGTTCAATAATTGTGACTGGTAGGGGGCCTGGCTCAAAACACACACACACACACACACACACACACACACACACACACACACACACACACACCATCCCGCTAGCTTTGAAAACTGTCAACAGAGTCAATCTACTCTATGCAGGATGGAAAATCCTGCTGACCTCCGAGTCATCAGAGGGATGAGCTGGAACAGGACAGGAATTTTCCTCATCTTTTCCTCTTAAGGCAGAAAGACTGAGACAGACCATGCTTGTGGCCAGCCAGCAAGATGTGCGGGGAAACTTGGCTTTGGGTCTCGGATCTTGGAGAGGGCAATTATTCAGCGCTCTGGCTGCACTTACAGAGGACTGTTTCTGAGGGTGGACAGGGGGATGAGTGAGGTGAGCATTCTGATAGGGCCATCTACCTCCTGTGCCTGTGTCAGTTTATAACTATCAGGGCACAATGAAGAAAACTGTTCTCAGTAGCACGGGGTGGGGAGCATCTGCCTGTCTGAAAGCTGGGTTCTGGGGTAAAGTCCAAGCTTGCTCAAGTTTAGTTCACCAGGAAAGCAGTTGGGGTTGTTTTTTCGATACAGAGTGAGACCTGCCACACTTAATCTCTGCCTGTAACAGAATTGCGATTGCATTACGTCAGATGATAATACTGAATTGACTGATTGTGACCTCATTAAAAGAGACAGGAGACGACCTCCCGCTGACTAGGGGCATATAGACACCGCGAAGACAGGCATGGTTGGGTCTGTCACTCATTTATCTCATTCTGGTTTTTAGATTGCCAGAAGGGAGATTTATGGAAAATTTCTGTGACGTCTCCTTCTCCCTGGGAGATAATCTGGTTCACTGCCCTCCCTTCACAGCACCCACTCCTGGTTAATTGCCTTAGCAGTCAGACAGGATTAGTGGTGACCTTGTTTCTTGGAGCTATCTTTATAAAAGAATATACTGCACAATTTTGATGCAATACAGTTCTCCCTGTATTGTGTAAATTCACTTTGATTTTAGACAGTTTTCTAGGTGGAGGACTGGGATGATTTAGAATAAAAATCACACAAGTACTTCAGTGTCAACTCCTCCGTTGTATGTAACTTTCATGTGCAGTGACTGCTGGTGAATTTCGCAAGTTTTTGGCTAGGTCTGGAGGGTCCCTCCCTGACCCTGGGATTGGCAGACTTCCCTTCCTCCCAATCAAGCTATCGTCTTTCCTCTTCAGTTTTTGTTGTTCTTAATTATTCTCACTGATGCCTCTGCCAATAGAATGGACATCAAGGGATGTCTGTATATTCCTGTGTTTACCAAAGACCATCACCTACCTTGGGACCTCATTTACATTGTCCGTATTTCATTTAAGTTAAGCTCCTCAGAGACAGACCTAGTGAAGTTTTACCAATGGGCGTACTACAGGAAATGAATCCATTCCTTTCTCCATAAAGGCAGCCTGGAGTTGTGGAAACACTGGCTTGGGAATTATAAAAATTTTATATATATACTTATACGTAAAAAATATATTTTAATATATTATATATTTATATAGAAATAAATAGTTACATATGATTATGTATATATTTGTATATTTGCATATATATAGTTTTTATATTTATACATTAATATACTTTTTTAAAAAAGATTTTATTGGGGAAGGGGAATAGGACTTTTTTTTTATTGGGAAATAGTGTGTACTTCCAGGACTTTTTTCCAAGTCAAGTTGTTGTCCTTTCAATCTTAGTTGTGGAGGGCGCAGCTCAGCTCCAGGTCTGGTTGCCTTGCTAGTTGCAGGGGTCACAGCCCACCATCCCTTGCGGGAGTCAAACCTGCAACCTTGTGGTTGAGAGGATGCGCTCCAACAAACTGAGCCATCTGGGAGCTCAGCAGCAGCTCAGCTCAAGGTGCTGTGTTCAACCTTAGTTTCAGGGGGCGCTTCCCACCATCCCTTGCAGGAGTCGAGGAATTGAACTGGCAACCTTGTGGTTGAGAGCCCACTGGCCCATGTGGGAATCGAACCGGCAGCCTTCGGAGTTAGGAGCATGGAGCTCTAACCGCCTGAGCCACCGGGCCGGCCCTATAAATATACATTTTTATATAAATATATCAAAGCATAACTTTATATTTATATGTAATGTATTTGTATACCCTGCTTCCCCAAAAATATTATAGTAAAATAAGACTGAGTCTTATATTAGTTTTTGCTCCAAAAGATGCATTAGAGCTGATTGTCTGGCTAGGTCTTATTTTTGGGGAAACACGGTATAGATATATAAAACATAACTTTTATATTTAAATATAAATATATATTTATGTAAAAATTATGTGTATATATTTGCATGTATATAAAAATATAATCTCTGTCATTAAATAAGTATATGCTTTTCAACAAGTCACTAAACCTCCCTCCCTAAGCCTTAGTTTCCTAATCATGAAGCAGAGGTGAGTTAGCTGATTTTCCTTAGACACCTCTAAATGCATCATATTATCTCTGTATATTTCAGAAATGTTTTTAAAACATAATTTCAAATTTATATTTCTTTTGCAGTCCGCTCTAATATCTAAGTCAACAGGAGCCAAGATTTGAAAACAGCCGGTCCTTTTCCATTTTGACTTTGCGGGGCCGTTTTCTTCCTTTAGTGGAGCCCTTTGGGAGGACCCGTGCAGAGCGGGAGGCTGGCTGGTGCAGGACACAGCAGAGGCAGCGTCTTTGGCAGGGAGGTTTGACGGAGGGACTTAGATGAATCCTTAGGGGCTTCAGCCTGGAAAAGAGGGGCCACCCCAACGAAGACCCTCCCATGACTCTTTCTGTAAAAAGGTGGAGGCCCATGGCTGTAGACATTTCTATGTTCCTGTTTCCACTGCTCCATGCTTCTCTAGGTCAAGGAAGGGGCTTTGTGTTGAGGACAGTGACAAGCTGACGCTTTGAGGTGGCTTTCTTGGGCATGACACCAAATGGGCCCCAAAGATGCTTCTTTATGACTGAAGTCAAAATAAGACTGAACAAAACCTAAACACTGTTCTCTTGAGTTTCATGTGAATTGGGTCGGGCAAGTCACAGACAAAGGAAAGCTGTAGATGACATTAAAATGCCATTTCAGGAGAGTGATGCCATCAAAATGGTGGAGTTGTCATTCCCTACAATCTCCCCCCCAACCACCACTCCCGAAGAACCCTGATTTTGACAATCACCCACGGAGGTGTATGCCTTTGTGGGAATCCGGGAGTCCGGTGAGAAGTTCCTGTACAATGTTGGAGCAACATAAAATCTGGCATTGGCTGCACTGAAGAGGGGAAGGAGGGACAGTTTCACTTTAGAGTCACCCAGTACAGCCCAGTGTCAAGGGAGCCCTTGTCACCTTCAGTTTCTCCCAGGGAGGAGAGTGAGAATGTGTGTGAGGACTTGGCTTCTGCAGCTGTTTGGGACACCGCCCACTTCTTCCTCTGTGAGCGTGCTGCGTGGCTGGGGGACAGAGAAGGGCTGGCAGAACAGTGGCCAGGGCTCTCACAGGGCATCAACGGAATGGGGGTCCTACTAACTGCTGTGTGTACTCCATCAGGAAGCCCGGGGAGCACCTTGCCTGTGGATCTCCCCAACTGGTCCACAGGCACCCCCAACGCTGCACTCATCTCATCCCTCACACCCTGCTCTGTGTACCCTGAGGGTGGCTAGTGCAAACCCTTGTAAATGCCCAGTGAGCGGGACAGGGAGAAAACACTCCAACCTGAGCATTCAGCAGCACCCTACAGAAAGCAAACAGGGGGGCTGTCAGCATTCAGCCTGGCTTTGCAGGATGGAGAGAAGGCAACAGTCTTTCAGAATTCCCTCACGGGGTGTGTGGGGTGTGTGTGTGTGGGGGGTGTGGGGGTGAATGGGGGGGCGGGGGGACAAGAAGTGTGGTGAAGTATCCATAGAAAAGGTCTGAGAAAGCCTCAGAATCTGAAGAGATTTCTCCCCAGAAGTCAGTCAGTAAAGAATGGAGAAGGTGACTGCTTCTTCAAATGCAAAGACAGCAACACAGACTTCAAGGAACATGAAAAAAACACACAAGGAAATGTGACACCATGTGTTAAAGTATTAGGCTGGTGCAAAAGTAATTGCTGTTTTTGCAATTATATTTAACCTTTTCAAGCGCAATTACTTTTGCACCAACCTAATTCAGTTTAAAGGGAGAATGGTAGACTTATACATCTCTGAGTTTTTATAGCAAAGAAGGATAGATAATAAGCCAAACCCACTCCACTTTTCCTCCAAGGCCCCCGTTCCCGCTCCATCACACTGTGGGGCTCTGTTAGTTTGGAAGAAGCAGAAAGCTTTAGTGGTTTGGGGGTTCATAAACTTACATAACCTAAAGAATTGTCTCATATAACAATCTTGCTGAACTTGATATAGAGTCAGAATAGACTCTGCATTAATAACTTCTGCAATTGAAATTACCATAGTGAAACTTTTCAAACTAATTGGTAGAAAATTTTTTTCAAAGTGACTTCCATTAGTAGACTAAATTTAACTTTAAAAAAAAAATTTTTTTTGAATAATTCTAAAATGTGATTTTTTGTGTGTGTATGTGTGAAACTTTTTAGTTGGGCATGTAGGTGAACCTTGGCCTGTTTTATAACTTCTAGCTAAACTAGACTAACTAGACTAAATAATCAGGGCTTTGGTAAACTATGGGGTGGGGGGTGGTGTAGGCTAAATCTGGCTTACCACCTGATTTATACAGCCCCTGAGCTACGAATGATTTTTTTTCAGTTTTAAATGATTGAGAAAAATCAAGACAAGAATGTTTTGTGACATGTAAAAATTACATGACATTCAAATTTCCATAAATAAAGTTTTATTGGAGCACACCCCCCCAAATAAAATGTCAGTTAAAGAAATTTGACAGTATTTATTCAAATTTAATTCAGTAGTTTCACTTTTCCCTACAAACGTTCTCACTGGTATGTGCACACATTTATGTATAGGAACATTTCTTAAAACATTGTTTGTAATGGCACAACACTGAAAACAACCTAAATGTTCACAAGTTGTAGTTCATTCATACAAATGAGTATTACGTGAACAGTAAGGAACAGGAATGGATCTGTATGTACTGTTATGGAATAGTCCTTAGGTGTATTAGTTTCCTATAGTTGCAATAACAAATGACCACACATTTTATGGCTTACAACAAACAACTTTATTGCGTTATAGATCTGGAGGGGAGAACTCTAAAATCAGTTTCACTGGGTTAAATTCAAGGTGTTGGCAGTGCCAATTTCTTCTGGAGGCTCTAGGTAAGAATCCATTTATTTGTCTTTTCCAGCTTCTAGGGCCGCCTACATCCTTGGCTCAGAGCTCCTCCCTCCATCTTCATAGCCTGCAGCACATCATTTTCAAATCTTTGATTCTCTGACCCCTGCTTTCATCATCACAGCTCTTTGTCTGTCTCCCTCTTATCAGGACACTTGTGATTACATTGGGCCCACCTGGATAATCCAGTATAATCTAGAATAATCTCTCAAGATCCTTCATTTAATCACATCTACAAAGTCTTGTTTGATGTAACATTTACAAGTTCTAGGAATTAGCATGTGGACACCTTTGTGGGATATTATTCAGTCCTCCAACCTAGAAGGTATACTTTCTAGCAAACATAGCAAGGTACACATTAAAATGAATAGAATGTTTATGTTAAAAAATAAAATGGGATTGGTATCTAATCTATGTTCTTTATATAGACGTTGTATCTCTGGAAAGATACCCAGGAACCTGGAAACAGTTGTTATGGGGCTGGATTGGCGTCATGAATGGGAAGAAAATTTGCCGTTTGTTATTTTTCACTTTTTAAATTGAGTAGACATCCACCATACAAAAGTTAAAGCATGGTTCTGGTCTCTTTCTTACCAAACCTTCACAAGAGTTTCAGTTGTCAGGTTCCTGTCTGATTTTATCTTTTGGTCACTAGTCTGTGATGTTAGAAAGAGAGCAAAGAAAGGTGGAGAAACCAGGTTTAATGATAAATGGCGACCTAGTTTTCAGCCCCAGCATAGTTGAACATTGACTTGCCCTTCAGGGCTCAGGTGGCATGACTACTTTCCGCCCCACGTTTCCCTGGACAGTAAGCGCTCTTGGCCCCTTAAGCCTAGGTTTTCTTAAATTCACCAGAAGGCAAAGAAAACTATCTCCAGGGCTCTGAGATGGCACTGCTTTTTTTATATTCTTTGAGGAGACACAGCAAGAATTTTTTTCACATTTCCATTTTAAAATCTATTTCTCAGAGAATAATATCATTTCAGAGTTATGAGGCTTCAAAATATTAGGTTCAAATTTCTTTCACAGTTGAGGAAACTGAGATTGGTATGGATGAAATGAACTCATCTTTGGTCACAGATGCAACAAATGAAATACAATAAATATTTACTGCAAATGGTAATATGCTAGGCCTTGTGCTGGGCTGTGAAGATGTGGCCTGCTCTCAAGGGGATTCCAGGTGGGCTGGCACTCAAGACACGGTTACAAACTGTTGCTGAGAAGCGACCTGGTTCAAAACGTAAAATTCTTAAGGAAAGACATGGCAAGTCTCTCATAGTACGCAATCTGTGAATGAAGGTTGGCAGATGAGTTAGCGTTTGTCTGGAGCTGGCATTCCTGGACAAGGGAACAGAACAGCTTGAGGACACTTGGCATGTTCGAGGGATTGTGTATGGTTCTGTAATGGGAGGGTAAAGCACAAGGAGAAAGATAGGAGAGAAAGTTGAGAGGTAGGCAGGGCAAGGTCATGAAAGATCTTGTATATGTTTAGAATTTTTTGTTCTTTACCAGTCATAAGGGGTGACAAAACTTCCTGAAAAGGGCCAGACCGTAAATATTTTAGGCTTTGCAAGCAACATACGTCTCTGTCACATATTCCTTTTTATTTTTTTACAACCCTTTAAACATGCAAAACCATCGTGAACTTGCAGGTTGCATTTAGTCCACAGGTCAGTCTGCTGACCACGGTAGCCAAAGGGAAGCAGGAAACTACATGATCAGATTTGAATGCTGGAAACATCATTCTGGTGGAAGGCAGTATGGCCGACAGATTGGGGAGCATGGGGGAAGTTAGGTGAAAGGGGTAGCTGCAAAGAAGACCTCTAAGGGGACTTAATCATGATAGTCCAGGGAGAAACAATGAGGGCAAGGACCAGGGCGATGGCAGTGATGTCACTTACTTCTTGATAGCTGAGCTGGATGCACATATGCAGGAATGAATGAGTGTGCCTTTCTCTTTCCTCCTTCCCACCAACTCCATGGGACATCATTCTTGTCCACGTGGAGCAAAGGTGACAAGTAGTGGAAGGGTGCCACTAGCTTCGGTGCCCTCTGCCCAGGCACAGCTTCACCCTGGGGGCAACACAGATTCTCTGAGTACGATCTCCTTTCCTGTGGGCCTGAACTGTCAGCTTCTCCCTCTAGCTAGTGGCAGCCCTGGGGCCAGGGCCCAGCCTCTGGCCTCCTGGTCAGGCTTCACACTGGGCTCTGCTGACTCGCCTTTCCTCGGGGGTCAAAGAGTGTCATTTTCTCTTTAAAATAAGCATTTCCACAGAATATCTTACTGCATCTGCCAGCTCCACGTCTGGGATTTTATTCCAACTTTATTCTAATTGCCTGGAGTGGCAGGCAGCTCAAGTGTTACACATTTCACCCCATTTCTTTTGTTTACAACCAAGAACAGTTTCCTGTTTCAGGTATAAAAGAGAGGGCCAGAGCGCAGGCAGGGCCTCTGGGTAGAGTTAAGTCACGCTTATCCTTACCTCAGTGCTGATTACATCGTCCTTTTGTGGGAACAGGGCTGCCTCCCAGAAGACAATTTGTGTACATGCTCTTTGCATGTTTTTTGTCACTTAGATTACTTATGCTATTTATTGACCCATTTCCCTTTTATCCCGCAGCCCATCTCTCCCTCCCTTATCTGTTAGTCCCCTTTCTCTGTAAGTGCCTCTTTCATCTCTTCAGGGTTATCTTTCTCCCCCCAGGACATGAATACTTTTTTCAAGATTTTCTTGCAGTTCCCAGGGTTGAATTCAAGCCCTTTTTTTACTTCTGTTTCCTTCTCAAATACTTTATGGCGATTCCTTAAATTACATCTTTAAAAGTGAGTTGCACCTTCTGATTAGTATATGTTTTCAAATACTTCAAATGTATATGACCACAGACTAAGTTTTCTGTGTTCCTTTTTTTTGCTATTTCACTTGATAAAAATGTGTTGTTGAATCTGGGATATTAAGTGGCTTCCCTTCAGCTGTACTTGGTAGGGGTGCAGGTCTCATTATATTGTGTCTGGTCCTGGTTTCTGTAACTTTGTTTGGGGCATGTGCATACCCTCATTTGTAGAACACTGAGCCACGTTTTCCACAGAGAATTTTTGCTCCTTGTGCCATAGCTGCTTTAGGCAGTGGCTCTGCTGCTTGGGCTTCCTTTAAATTTTCTTAATTGTATCTTTTATTATCACTTCTATCATGTTTTATGAACGTTTGATGTTACGTTTATTGATTGTTTTATGAATCTATGCAAACACAGGAATCTGATATTTACACTTGGATCTTAAACTCTTCACCTGAGATGGTGTAGGTCTAGGAACAGACCTTAAATTGTTTGCCAGGGAAGTTCCCAATTAGAACATTGTGTTCTATTGTCTACATGGGTATAGCAGTGGCAGAGTGGTCGTCGAGCAGTAGTGACAATGATGATGGCGGGCATAACAGCTGTAGCTAACATTTATCCAATGTTTGCCGCATGCCGGATGCTCTGCTAAGCTTTTCATTGGTTTTCTTTCATTTAGTCCTCACAGTGGACGTCTAAGTTACAGGCTTTTATCATGTCATTTAACAAATGGGGAAACAGACTCAGAAAGATTAATGAATTTACCCAAGTCTGGGTGATGGCACCAGCATTCAACCCTACCTATCAGACCATTTGTCACCAATTTGGGCCGCCATATATGCAGATGCATTTTATTTAGGCATCGTCAAAGGCTTTTTCAAGGCATGCAAGTATTGGTTACAACACTTGGGTTTCTTCTGGTTTGAATTCTCACCACTCGCTTCTTCCCAAGGAGTGTAGTTTGGGAAATCCACTGTTTCTGGGGTTCAACTTCTCTTAACGTAAAGAGACGCTGTAACCCCTTGAATGGTCCTTAATGTGCAACCAGCAACCAAGGCCAACATCTTCATCAGGAAGTACCCAGGACCCACAATAATTTCAGGGGCCTGCAACGATGTTTTGATTTCTTTTACAATCAGACGGGGGAAAAAGGAACTGTTAGGTCAAAGGAAATGTTTTAATGTGTAATACTAATATAGTTGTCCTTAGAGCAATGCAATCAGAAACTCTCATTATTAATTTTTTATTTTATTTTATTTTTGTGAAAGAGGAGACCAATGAAGACAAAAATGCCCAAGGCCCATGAAAGTCATAATACATCCTTGGCAGCAAGGACTTTCTGTAGAGGCAGCACAGGGCTTTAGGACGCCTCACTTTCACGACGACACTCAGTCTCCTCCTCTGAGTGTGGAAGGAAGAGAGGGCTCTGGAGTCAGACCGTCTGACTGGAACACGTACATCGGGCAAGTTCCTTATCTCCTCTGAACTTCAGCTGCCTCACTAGGAAAATTGGAATCTGTTCATTTGAGGATGGAATAAGACATTGTAGGGGGGACTGTGCACCCAGAACAAGCAAGCGGGAGGTGTTAATCGACTCTCATCGCTACCCCTCCCAGCTGTCCCCAGCTGCAGCAGCTACAAGCCGTACCTGAAATTCAGAACACTGGGAAAGCAGTATGTCAAAGAAAGGATGAATAACCAAACATGACAGGATTAGAGCCACCGAAATAAAAATGTACTTAATTTTCAGACAACATTGAACTCATGCCCATAATTTTTGGCTACCATCTTTTGAAGGCCGTGTGGGGTAGTGGTTTAGGAATGAGTAAATGTGTCTAGAAACAGATCAACTGGATTTGAATTTTGTTTCAATCTTTGCTAGCTGTGGGACCTTGAGAAGTGAGTGGACCTTTCTGGGCCTCAGTGTTCTCATCTGTGTTGTGGGAGTATTCATTATCACTGCCCTCCCCAAGTTGTTTTGAGGATTAAATGAGTTAAAGCAAGGAGAGCTTCTAGAATAGAACCCAGCATGTGTCAAGAACTCAATAAATATTAGTTATATTGTTGCTATGATTATGATTGACCAAGAAAACGAGCTGTTTTTACACATTAGGCTCTCATACCTTTCCCCCCTGTATTTATCTATGAATTCTTTGCTTTCTACATCTGGCTGTTTACCCATCATGAGACACTGTCTCTGATAGTTTATTTAAAATTACTCCCTTTGGGGAGCTTGAGTCTAAAGACGACTGTCTTTTATCCAGCAGAACGCCAATGCAACAACCACAGGCCATCCGCCTACCTGGCTCTGAGCTGCAGCCACAGCACAACATTCTGGTGGGCAAAGCACGGGGGGTTTAATGAGAGATACGATCATGAGGGTAACAAGTAGGAAGAAGCATCAGGGACCAGAGGTCACAGAATGCACAATATTTGTTCCTTAATAATTGTCAGGATCCACCGGTGCTTCAAAGGACCAAGAAGCAGGAAGATGCATAACTATCGTACAACTTGCATAGCCTAGTCGGACTTTGTCCCCGACTCCTCGGGTGTCCTGCTGCAATGACCTGGCAGCATTCCTCTATCCTTGCTCATAATTCAGTCTCAGGAGCAGGTTGCCTGAGCTTGGGTCATCGCCAGTCTTCTGCCTCTACCAAGTGTGGTAAGGAAAGAAAACATCTATTCCCCCAGCTTCTGGCTCCAAAGTGGGAGGCCACACGTATGGCCTCTTGTCTTAAGTCTGTGTGCCCTCAAGAAGGGGAATGGATTCTCAGTCCCCCCCAAAAAAGACAAAGGGCCTCCACAGTCCACCAACACCATCATGCTGTGGTGAGTTTAAACAAGAGGCGCTGATTGTCTCCTACCCATTTGATCTGTGGAGCAGAAGGCTTGTATGTCTTCTCATTGCTGGTTACTTCCTCCACTTCATTAGCTGGGTTTTGGTCATAACATTAAGGATCTGTGTGTCCCATCCCAGGCCTTTAAATCCCACCTGACACATGCAGACTGACCCCAGATCTCAAAAGAATTGCCCATGAGCGTTCAGTTCCCAATCCTTTGTTCAATTATAACATCTTCATACTCAGGAAGCATCTTCATTATATTTAGCACAAATGCCTCTGCTGGAGCTTAACACAGTTCCCTTTTCTAGATTCATAGAGGATCACTCCCCTCTCCTTTTTAAACACCACACTCTGTACAGAACACATTTTCTGGTTGCTACAGAGTAGAGTCTGGATTTAAGGGACAGAGTCAGAGGGGCTGTAGATTGTTCAGAAAGGGAATGAAGGAGCCAGTTCCCTGTAGATGTGGAGCTGGGTCAGGCAGGAGAAAGCTGCAGGAAGGACCTGCCTCTCTCCCTCATAACCCCTAGAGCAACCGCTCAATGGAGCCGTGGGGCCTAGGAATTCCAGCTCAGGTTCTCTGAACTTACTCATCACTGCTGAAAGCTTTTGTCTGGAGCGTCTTGTTTAGGTGCTGTCGTTTTGCTGCTTATTTTTCTTTTCCAGGAAAGCACTCCAAGCTAAGGAGGAAATATGAATACTAGCTTTGTTAGGATGTGGTAACTTTCAGTGAAAATCACAGTATTTCATCTTAGTTTTGCACCCGTGGTTCCCTCAGTTCCAGAGCAGCTACTGCCTAAGTTTCAGGCATTTCCCAGAGCAGCTGAGCAACTCCCCAGCATGGGAATTTGAGAAACAGCTCTGTGAGCTCCAGGTTACAAGTCTGGGAAAAAGGTATTGTTGAGCTGTTCAGCTTCACAATTCTTTGCAATACTACAGGGGTTTTCCTGAGGTTTAAATTTAAAATCCGTTTCTTTACAGAACAACATAATGTTTGAGCAGAAGGAGGGTTTCAGAGCTCATCAGATCTAATGTCCATCTCATAGATGTGGAAACAGAAACCCAGAGGGATTAAATTACTCGGTCAAGGTCATATATTGAATGACTCCCAGAGTAGGACTTGAAATGTAGATCCCCTACCTGCCAACCTAATGCTTTTTACATGGAGACATTCATATAATGACATTTAGATTGTCCCCTTTTCTTTTTGCTCATTGGAAAATTTGTCTCTAAACATTTTTTTGTGAATATTCCCCATGTGCCTGCTGCTGTTCCACACATCAGATAGCCTATTCTCTTCGAGATGTCACATATTATTAGCTATAGTTTGTGGCGTCTCTTGTTTTATAGGTAAATTGAAGCACTAGAACCATAGTCTTTCCTAATGAGAATTTTTTAAAATGAAAAAATAGAAATTAAAATAAGCTTAAGTTTTTAGTTATTTTTCTGTTAGAAACTGCACAATTTTGGGGGTAGGGAGTCAGTTAGGTCAGTTGGTTAGAGCATGGTGCTCTTACCAACAAGGTTGCTAGTTCAGTCCCCACAGGGGCCACTGTGAGCTCTGCCCTCCACAACTAGATTGGAACAACTACTTGACTTGGAGCTGATGGGTCCTGGAAAAACTCACTTGAAATAAATAAAAGTTAAAAAAAAAGAAAAGAAAGAAACTGCACAATTTTTGATACATTTCCAGGGAGTTTCTTTCCCCGTCTATTGAGATATATAAAATGTGCTGGGTGCAAGGTGGCATTTGAGCTGTCAAGGTCTTTGCTGTATACCTTCTAAATGTCATACTGTCTCAAAGGCTCCATGAAATGGTCAAGGGTTAGCCTGCCACCTAATGACTCGCTCGTCTGAAGCTTCTCCCTCCCACCTGCTACTCCATCGCAAGAGTGTGTCAGCCATATGCTGGTTTAATCCTCCTTCATTCTGAATTTAAGGGAACAAATAGAAGGAATTCAATGGTCTGCAGACCAGGGAAATAATTTGGGTGGTGTCATAGTTAGCGGATAGGGTTTTACTAAGAGTTAAAAGGTGATGTGGAGGGTTAGCTGATTACTTACACTAATCGTGCAGGGTTGGCCTAGAGGTCTTATTCTGGCCCGGCTGCTCTATTCTGAGGCATTTGACGAGGGAGCCATCTGGGACTTGGGTTTGCTGGGATTGGCTTCTGGGATTGGAGGTGTATGAGAAGCTAGCTGAAAACCTAATGAATAGATTTCAGGAATTTCCAGGAATACATATTCAATATGCCACTTTTTGTTGAAAAATGAATAAATATAGCATGTGGGAATGAATGAAGCACTTAGCAGAGCGTTTCTCCATTGGCAGAGAGTTTGTGGTGTATGTGTGCTTGGAGCCTCTGGGAAATATGGGAACAAGGAACGCTTTGTTAGGAGCCGAGAATGTACTGGGATGCTTTCTGTGTATCACACAAGCCTCAGCATCATCACTCTGAATTCAACACAAAAATTGTTTTATTTCCAAGACTTTTTTCTTTTTTTTTTTTTAAACTCAACTTAGCCCTTCGACTTGATTTTAGACTTCAATTTTATGGCCAAAGCATACATCCTGGAGGAATAGTTACCTTTTCTTTACTTAAAACAAGGACAACAACAGTATACTGGCTGAATATCGTATTTATAAAGTGACATTTCCACATCTGCCTTGTGAATTTCTTTCTTAGTCAAGTGGCCATAAATAAGGGGAAGATAAAAAAAGGAAAGAAATGGGAGTAATTTAAGTAAAGAATAACTTCCTTTTTATTAGGTTTAACTTGAAACCAGGTATCATGTTTATATAAATACTGTGGAAAATATTTAACCTATTCATAAAGGTTAAGTAACTAACTGATAAGCTTTGTAAGGAAAGAATGTTTAAATGCTCCCATTAAACTCAAACCGTGCCAGGCGATTTTTCAAATTTTCAAATACATAACCATTAGGAAACTGGAAAGAAGTCTGAGGAACAGAAAGAATTTCTGGTGAACAAATACAGTTGTTCATTGTAGAAACTGTTGTTACTTTATATATCAGAGGGTGCAAAGTGAGTCAAAAAGTCAAAATAACAGGATTTAGATGGGAGCCTTAATGATACAATTTAGTTTTCAGTAAAGGCTAAGATAAATTCCTTCAGCTGCTGGCTGGATTGAATCAAAGGGGGAAGATATTTTATCTGCATCTTTTTCTCTATAAATAGTACATGAAATGATTAGAGTAGCAAGGTTGAGAGGTCTGGGGGCGCAAACAGAACTTTTGGGAGACTGAAGAAACTGTTTATAAGGATAAAAATTAGGCAGTGATACATTTGTAGATTTCTTCTTTGAAGAGAATGACCATATGATTTATCCTCCAACCACGACACTTTGAAAGTAGAAGTGGACAGTTTTAATAACTCTGCCAAGACAGCAGGCATAACCCAGGACTATTATGGGAAATATAGCATATGTGGTCACTCTTTCTTTTAACCCTCTTTTTATAGCTAAAACTTTAAACATGAAGAATTAAGCAGGCGACATTTTTTTGTTTTTGTTTCTTTTGGGGAGGTCTGGGGGACTTTATGCACATTTTTAAAGACTTGTGCTATTTCTGTTGCATTAAGGAAAAAAATGCTTATAAAATCATCAGACAATAAAGTGTGTAGCTTTTTAGTTAAAAGTGCAAATCCCATGCACATTTACCAAGAAGTGAAAGATTGAAGTGACCCCACTACCCAGAGGCAACCACTATTGTCTTTTATCTACCAATTCACATTTTTCTGTTCTTATTAGATGATGCATATGTTTTTTTGCATAAATGGGATCCTACTATACAAGTTGTTTAATAGCCAGATTTTTGTCACTTTAATATTGTCAATTTGTTAATATTATTAGTATTGTGAATATCTTGCCATTCAATAAATATTATTTTTAGTAGCTGCATAGTTTTCTATCAGTTCAAATAGTACTGTAATGTATTTACCCAGTCCACTACTTATGGACATTTGTTTCTAATGTAATGTTAATATAAACAACACTACATTAAATGTTTGGAGCGTGCATACATTTTTTACACTCATTTGATTATTTCCTTAGGATTTATTCCGAGAAGCAAAATTACTGGATTACAGAGCATATGTATGTAAATATATATACGAATACATATACAGTATATACAAGTACATATACATATTTTTTTCAAGTGCCAATAATCAATTTTCCCGTTAGTAAGATCTTATAAATTGACTCATCTACCCACAGAGTATGAGAATTCCTGTTTCATCATATCAGGGATAACATTGGATACTAATAATTAAAATTTGCTTTGCCACTCTGAAAGGTACAAAAGAGCCTTTTGATTTAACATCTATTTCTGCGATTATTAGTGAAGTGAAACATCTTTTGAAGTTATTATTGACCGTTGGTATTTCTATGTGAGTTGCCTGTACTGTCCTACGTGAATCTCAGATTTTTACAGGTGTCACAAAGAAAATCGATACCCCAGCCCTCTGAGTCAGTTCTTGGTATTACATTCTTGTTCTTAGCATCGCTGTCCTTTCAGTTGCCCAGGAAACAGACCTCTAAGTGGGCTTTCCCCTCTCTCAACTTCTCCACACACTCTGACACCCAGCTTGGTTTATTTAATTTCTGAGATCTTTCTCTAACAGGTGCCTCCTTTCCAATTCTTCGACTAGTCTAGTTCAGGACCTTCTCTGGCTTTATTTTAGAGGGCTCCCAACTGGTGACAGAAGGCCATAGATGCATGCTGGAGATAGAGACCTGAGGCTCGATTCAAGTTTCTCCAAGTCCCTTAAAAGTCATTATTATTTCCCTCGTTGGACTATTACTTACTCATTTTTGTATCCCTAGTGCCTGACACACAGTACTCCTTAAACAAAGGATGAAGTTATCTCATCTCCTGACTCTCTTCTCTGATGAATCTTCTAAGTTGTTATCAGAATTTTCTCTCCAAAATACAAATATCTGTATGGTATTCTCCTCTTAAGAATTGTTGCTGGTGCCCCATTGACTATAGGAGGGTTCCTCAATCTTGGAACTGTTTACATTTGGCCTAGATATTTCTTTAATGTGGGAGACTCTCCTATGCATTGTAGAATGTTTAGCAGCATCCTTCACTTCTACTGACAAATGTCAGTAGCATCCCCTCCCCAGACCTTGGTGTAACAACCCAAACTGTCTCCAGACATTGACAAATGTTACTTGGGGTGGGTGGGTGGGACGTTGTGTGCAAAATTGCCCTAGGTTGAGAACCACTGGCTTAGGGGAAAAAGTCAAAACTTAGTTAGCATGTCACTCATGCTCTGACGCTTTTCCAGCCGCATGTATTGCCTCTCCCAAGCTTCCTTGAATGCGCCGTGTACTTAGCATCTATGTGATTTCTCATGTGGTGTGTCTTCAGCATTTTATTCTCAAGGAAGACCAACTGGCACAACAACTAGACAAATGCGTGTTGGATCAGACATAACAGAGGTTTTTTTCTGCTCATCTAGCAGCACTATGTGGTTGAACATGTTGGGGAAGCAGCCTTTAAGGGATCTAGACTGGCTGAGGCTCTGCCATCTTTGATGCATAGCTTCCAAGATGGCCCTGGGGGTCACCTCCATTCTGCCCGATGAAAGGAGAAAAGAACATTGAGGAGTACATGAGGGACATTTTTATGGCTGGGATTGAAAGTGATATAGACCCCTTCCACACTCATTCTACTGGCTAGAACTCAGTCACATGGCCACACAATTTCAAGAGAGTCTGGGAAATACAGTCTAGCTGAGTGCTTAGGAAAAGGAATTGATTGTGATTTTCATGATTAGCTAGCCCTCCACCACAGTTCAGCAAAATTCGGGTTATTCTTTAAGTTTATTCTCAAATGTCAATCCTAGAATTATAAATTCTGATGTCCCCACTACGACCTCTCTTGTGCACTTTGCTTATACTAGTGCCCATTATAATTAGTATGGCATAAAATAATTTTCTTTCTCATTAATATCTAGGGTAGTTCCTTGTATGTGGTGGGTATATATTTGTTAAAAAATGACTGGATAATGTTTCATTACCTATGATTCCATGGGAAAGCCTCAAGGACTCACTGAATTTTTGTTGTTGTTGTTTTCCTGGTCTCTGCTCTAGGAATCTGCAATAATACAAAGGTGAAACAAGGTTATTTGCAATTTCTTACAGGACACTCAGCATCACATAAGGCCTAGGAAAAATGGAATGAAGGTCTTCTCTTTCCTGTAGTGTCTTCTCTCTCAATCTCCCCAAGCCTTGGATACTCAACTGTCAGATTATTTCTCCACACACTTCCCCACAATCTCTCCAACCCTCATCCCAGACCAATTCCTGACCTCAGTGACTTAATCCCTCATCAGAGATTTGCATACAAAAGGGGTGATTTTGAATCCTGAGGAGTCATTGATTGATTAGTTATATTGGGAAAGAACGTGGGACTCTGATGCTGAAAAGGTCTACCAAGTTGTATTAAAAAAAAAATCTAATGTGATATTTAACATTTTCCCTGAAAACAAAAGTAATAGTTTCAATGGAGAAAAATGCCTACCACGTATAAATTATAGAAAAATTTTTTACAAATGGGAATTTTGTACCTTAGCAATGAACAATCTTCTTTTGAACCCTGGTTATATAACTGCCAAGGTAAACAGGAGTAAGGCCTTATGTGCCTTTGATGCCTAGTGTTCTTATTAACTAAAATGGGGTAAGAATGAAAGCATTTCTGCAACAAACGTTCAGGGGATTTGAGCACCCATTTACGGCTGTAACCAGGCCAGAATTTCCTTTCTGAGGCCAAGCAGAATCTGGTCCAAAAACATGAACACAACAGGAATGTTTCTGGTCATTTTTCTCAAATCCACCAGAGGGTTCCCACTGAATTTTCTGACAAACTTAGCCTATATGCTACATCTATAAGACAAGGGAGCATTTATGTAAAATGGTTTTTTTTTCTCCCTAGTTATTTTGACAATTCCAACCCTCACTTTCTCCTCGACATCTGAGAAGCGAGACCACAACTGCATACCATTTTATAGATCTGCCTGATTAAAACCAGTTCTCCCTATAGGTCACATCATGTATGAGACACACGGTTTTTGTCAAGAGACCAGCTACTAGCAGAAAAGGTTTTGATGCTATTGCTAGTAAGAAATTAGTAACTAGATCCTTGGTCTGTTTTAAGCCAACTTTATAATTATACTGTTTCAGTGGTAAACCAGACCCTTGAGCCAAGGGTAATTTAGAAATTCTAGATTTGTATTCTTTTTCCCCCTCTTTCTTTAATGTTCGTCTTTGCTGCCTCTCTATCTTCTTCTTTCAAACATATAATTTTCCTCCATTCCTTCCTCACCCCTGGCTCCTTGTTTCTGTGACCCTTTGTCACAAAAGGACAAATGCATCTTGTTCCCCCTCATCCTGAGACATCGTGAGTCACAATCAAGGCTGTGTAAGCTTGAATCTAATTCTGGAACGTGTTGTTGCTCTGAGAGGGCGTCAGTAACAGGGGCTCGCTGGTTTGCCTCTGGGATTGGGGGTTAACCTGGGCCCTTAACCTGTGCGGGAGATGTCTGCATCCAGGAGTTAACCTCTCTTTTTTAAGTCTGGGACCACACTGGAGATGACTTTCTCGAACTCTCAAGCACTTCCTGATTCTGTAAACTTTCTGTACTTAGAAGTCTTTTGATATGGAAAGATTTATTAAATAATAAAAACTAAAACCAGGGCTTCCCTAGGGAAATATTTTTTACTCTCGCTTGAATTTTACATCGTGTTCCCTCTTCCCAATTTTTCTTCCTCCACCCTCCTCTACTCTTTTTCTGGTGTAATTGTTTTTCTTCCCTTTTAAGCTATATTTTGGGATGGTTGAAAAAAAATCTCTTAAGTATACCTTGAAAGTCTAAATGTTCATTTCAGCTGAAAGTCATCCAAACCATATGCAGCTCGGTTGCACACTCCTCCAGCTGGCCTCACTGTGCCAAAGACCCTTCTTTATACCTGACCAAATTTCTTTAGAATATGGCTGGAATTCTATTGATTCCTCCAAGATCTTTAATGGATCACTGTCACCAAATTCCAGATCGTTCCTTCACACAGTATACTGGCTGCAGTTTTTTCATTGTACTAAACTGGGTAACATTTCTCCTCCATCAGAATTGCTTTCTTTTTTCTTTATGTTTCTTCCTTTGACTCTATCTCACTACACCTTTGTTCTCCTCCCAGGTAGCCTGGTCAGCCACTAAACCTGTTTCTCTGTCTCTCTCAGTCTCTGTCTCCCTCATGAGCACTAATCCTCTGCTGAGAAATCAAGCTGGAGGGGTTGCTGCCAAACGGCCAGCCAGCCGCTTGAGGTACCAAGGGACAGCCAAAGTTTCCTTCGGAGACAGCTGTTTTCCATTTCAGCAGTCTCAACATTGTGGCTTTGTTGATTGTCTTTTCACCTCTAGGTTTGGTCTTACTTGTAGCTAAAACATAACTAACCATTTTCACTAAGCCCTTCAGGGCCACTGCTCGAGCCCCGCTCAGCTGCAAGCCTTCCGTGTGAGCGTCCTGCCACGCAGAGGCCAGTGGAGTCCCCATAAGCCACCTCCCCACCCACCCAGGGGAGAAATTAAGGCAATTTCACTAAGGCCGGCTGGTGAAGAAAATTGGTTGATCGAATTATGACTAAATGGCTTTTCAAATCGTCTCATTATTCTGGAGAAAGGGAGTTAGTTCCATAGGTTGTCAGAGCCTGGTCCCTTGCCCACAGATAAAGCCAAATCTGCAGGAATCCTGTGAATGGAGCGAGCGGCTTAGGGGCTGTCCATTGGAAACAAACCACGTGGCCTAACTCAGCAGGGCTGCCCCTTGGTGCTCAGTTCAACCAATTCTTGCCTGTTTTAAGTGAAAACATCCCAGGATGGGAAAGTGTATTCTGAGAATGGAATGCTTTGTAGTTTCTTTACTTGGGGGGCAGCATGGCGTGTTAATAAAAGAGAGTGCTGCTTAAAAGTCTACACTTTCTGCTCTTAGGCTGTGCCTCCTCAGGGAGTCCAGTGATAAAGATCATTAATATTTTCCCTGTAAGTAACTGAATCAAAGGGCACCTTTGCTATCTGCAGTGTCTGGATGCCAAATTAGGCTGTGCACTTATTAACTCTTTGATTGTCTCAGTGACCATAGAGCCTTTTGCATATGTACATATATATTTATCTACATATACACACATACAAATATACATAAAATAGAAGTTTATGAGCTCTCCATTTTATATACAGAGGGTGCCAAAAAAATGTACACACGTTTTAAGAAAGGGAAAGACTGTATTAAAATTGTAATATTCAAAAGATAAATACAAGTCACGTTTGACTTCTGCAATTACAAGAGGTGCTCAAAGTGGTTACCATCAGCATCCAGACGCTTCTGATTACAGTGAATTACTGCTTGAGCAGTGCTGACCAAAGTGTCCACTTGTATACATTTTTTGGGAAACCCCAGTATATATATATATATATATATATATATATATATATATATATATATTATATGAAATTTTCTTGTGTATTTCCATCTGCCTGCATATTTAACCTGGCTCTGCAATATGTGTGTGATTGTGGACATGTCACATAATGTCTCTGTATCTCAGTTTGCCCACCTAAAGTAGTTGAACTAGCTGGTGTGCTTGGTAGGGAGGTGCTTCCATTGTATTGTATTTTGTCCCTCCAGCACAGTTCCGGGTACGTGGTGAGCTTTCAGTGCAAAATGATATGCTAGTGTGTAATAAGAAAAACCCAGCTCCTAAGGTAATGTTGAGTCCTAGCAGTCTATGATTCAAATATTTTTAAATAGTTCTGTTAGGAAATTACTGGCCGTGGGAAGAGGAAAATATAGTCATGAGCCCCTTGATGGGGCACGTTCTGAGAAACACGTTGTTAGGCGATTTCTTCATCGTGCGAACGTAACAGAGGGCTCCCCTAGATGGTACAGCCTACTACACACCTAGGCTAGATGGTATACCAACATTGTATACGTGGTCCACTGACTGAAATGTCATTATGTGGTACATGACTGCGTGATCAGCATGGATGCATATTCTGAGAGACGTGATAGTGTTAATAACAACTCATCTGGCTTCATAAACAAGACCCAGTCAGAGGAACTTTATCTCTCACTTGGAGACTTTGGCATACTTGGTTACAGGAACGTGACTGACTTAATTTAGCTTGACTTTAGCAAGACTTTTGAGTTAGTCTTGGCCCATAGACTTGTCAATAAAGCCCAGTTGAGACCTTTTCACCTCAGACCCAAATTCCAAATTTACCCCTGTTCAGGTACATCTTGCACACAACTGCCAGCTTAAACCTCTTAAATGTCATTCTCTTCTTTCAAAACCAGGAATGGCCTCTCAATTGCCTTCTGATAATTTATGAGGCCTTCAGCTTGGCACTCAGGCTTCACTGGGTTTTAGCTGCCTTTTCCTTCCAACGTTACTTCTAGGAGTCTCCAGGAGACCCATCTCTTGAGTGGGAAGAGTCTTCTGTCTGCTTTATTTCTTCCTGTGGTACCCCACCACACCCCACATTTGTTCTTTTTCTAGAGCTATTGTGGGGCAAACTTCCTGATACAAAGCCAATGTCCCTTCCCTCCACCCCGTTCTAGCCCTTCCCTTAAAGCCCAGATCAGGACTGCCTCCTGCACTGAGGTCTTCCTCTTGTGGGCTTGTGGCAGAGGGCACTCACCTGCCTCTGATTTTCCAAGTCACCTATAGTCTGCATGACACTGTCTTGTCCTTGTTCCGACAACCTGGTCATTTCATAAGGCTCCTGGAGGAATTTGACAGAACTCAGAGAACGTCTGAGGTCCCCAGAGTGAGAAGAAAGGCTGGAAAACAAGATCGCAGGGGGAGTTTAGAAGAAGTAGAGAGACCTCATTTGAAAGAGACAAAATAGAAGGTAATTTCACAAGAATCTAAACATATGATTCAGTGTCAGGTCTGCATGTCCACTAATGGTGAGTGTAGAAAAACAGAAATGGTATGCCAGGGGAGATGGTGAAATTGCATCAACTGTGTGTGTCTTTAAGGTTAGCTGGGATGGTTTAAGAGAGGCTCTGATCAAAGACAGAAATTTTAAAATATGCCTCACCCCTGTGGTCCATTAAAATGTTAAACTTGATATAGGGAAAATTAAAATAATAAATCATAAACATCTCAGTATTTAGAAGTCATCTTCATAATCCCATGAAAATTTTCCTGTTTCTCTTAATCAAGCTAGGAAATGACAGCAATATTAAAAGTTGTTTGGTTAATAGATCTTGTATGAATATATGGTTATTTATGAAATTTGTTATAAAAACAGATAGATGTAGAAGTACTTTGACAAAGTTAAGAGGTCCCCCCAAAGTGAGAGATTTTGATTATTAGCAATCACATTTAAGACTTGGGTTTTTCTCTAACTCAACCACCAGGTCAATGACAGTCTTCCTAAGTGGAGGGTAGGTTGGGCCCAAACAAGTGATTCACCGTTGCCCTCTCTCTGCTGGTCTCTAGTAAAGGCTCATTGAACTAAATCTTCCATCGCTGTCAGGGGTCCTCCTAACTCATCTTTTACTGGATTCTTGGGTAAAGTTGTTCTCCATCTCAGTTACTTTGCCTCCTTTTTTATAGGGAGCTCTATCCTGAGATCAAAGATGATCTGTAGCAATTTATGAGAAACAAAGGAAGTGGGAGAGGAATGCTAGACTATGTTAAGGGGTGGGGGGTTCTAAAATCATGAATCTATCAAACATCTGGCCCCTGCTGTGCTGGTAAGAGCTGGGACAAGGCACAGCCCTTCAGTGCAGGGAGAGGGATGTTGGGCGCCTTCTCACTAGAAAGCTGGTCTTCATCCAGAGTCTGATCAGTGGTCTCAACGCTGCTGAATCTCAGGGTCACTTGGATTCCTTCAGAACAATGCAGATGCCCGGGCCTTACTTAATGATCCAGCAGGTCCCTAGTGGGTTCTACACCACCATTTTTTAAAAGCTTTACAAATATCCTGAGGCTCAAATAGCAAGAACCACTGCTCTAAGCTCTTGATAAGTAGTAGCTGTCTCTTTAAACTGTTCCTCTTCCCTACAAATACACTTATATTTTACAACGTGCTCCAAGACAAGAATTTGGTTAATCCCAACGCCAGTGCATTCGCTGATGAAGAACAAAAGGAACAGCTACAAAAAAATGAGAAGGCTTCAGAAATAAGACTACATACATTAAATTATTTTGGCCATGATGTTTCTCTCTTGTACAATTTTCAGAAGGATTTTGGGAGAAACACACACACTTGGTCAGGGAGATAAGTAAACAGGAAGGAAAAGATTGACTTTTATTGCTTGCTGGTTTAAAGTTAAAAACAATTTTTAAAAAATATTTTGACTCCCACTTTTTTTCCCTTAGAACTGTATCAAGCTGTTTTTAGGAGGGATAGGTAGTTGGTTTTAGGGGAGGATGAAAAACATGACATCACCAAGCTATTCTGGTGAAGTGAGAGGCATATGCCAGGGTAGGTTGGTTTAGGTTTGTTTCTCTGCATGAAGGACCTGAATTGTGTCTTCTAATTGGGCGTCACTCAGGGCTGCAGCTCTTCACTGGAGATGGGAAGGAGAATATTTGTTCAAAGCTAATTTGTAAACTTCATTTTCAGTTCTAGGTCTGGAATCTAAACTGCTATTCTATTCTTCCAGGCAGCGACAGGGAGAGGTCCCAGCCTTTCAAAGGGGATCAGGTTTGCAAGCTTTTTCTCACAGGCCCCAGACTCCCCCTCCCACTCACCACCCCCACAACTGCCCGCTCTATTTCAGGTCAGCTGCAGGCTATCAGTTTGGAAAGCAAATCCTTAACCTGAACTTTTTGTTGCTGATAACGGCTTTGTGGCTAGCAAAGAGATAACTTACTCAGTTATTTAGAATTTGCCATGGAATCTCTTTCTCCATGTGTGTTATTGTCAGCAACTCCTATTTCCCCGGAGAGGTTTTGAAATGTTCCCTCTGAATGTTAATATGTTTATACCATTTCTCCAATGGAACGCCTCACTTCTAACAAACATTCAGCTTCTTGCCAGGAGTCACCCTCACGGTTCCTCCCTGGGGACTGAAGCACACCTTTGGGTGTATTCTGTGAAAGGCTGCCAATGAGGTCTGTTATGTTGTTTTCTAAACAAACTCGGATAGCGTTTTATTGTTAAAAGAAGCACTTTACTGTGACGTTCCTAACCTATTTATGGGTCTCTGATAGATGGTTATTTTTTGGCAGGCTGAGATAAGCCTGGGTCAAGGAAACAGCTTGCACTCGTCTTTTCAAGTCTAACTCGTCTTTGCCATATCATTTCATTATTTCCTTTCCTGTTATCTTCAAACATTCTCTCAAAGCAGAGCTTGACAAGAACAGGAAGGTTGGCAAAGGTCTGGCAAGGAGGTTGTTTTTCTTTGGGTTCTAAAATGGACGCTTTCCTCCCCCCGCCCCCACCCCATCCTTTCTTCTTTATTACCCACTCCCCGGGCCCTCTCCAAAGCTGATGGAAAAAAAAGTTAAGAACTCCTTTCCCTCTTTATAGAAGGGTCTCTAAGAGGTTTCTAATCAGCTCACTGTCAGCCGGTTTCCTCTGATCAGCTTAAATAGGTCCACTTGAAGTTCACAACAGCCAAAACCAGTGTTCGGAGGGAAAGCATGGGTGGGAGCATTTGAGAAGCATTTATGAACTTCCACCGAACATCTACGAGGCTGAAACCCTTTCTTCTTGATTAAATTAGCGTTTCCCCGCTAACAGGAGGAGGAATTCGCATTCCGCAAGCTGATTTCTTTTCTTTTTCTCCCTCCCCCTCCCCCATGAAAATGTAAACTTGAGTCCTGGGTCCTTAGCAGGAAGGAGCCTGGCTTTTGTGACCGAGGCCCCCTGTAAGCCTGTCATAAACATCTTGGTACAACTGAACTTTCTAACCTCTCATGGCTGGTTTTCTGTCTAACTTTATACACGAACAACAACAAAACCACAACAAAAGTAAGATTCGTTATCTCTGGCCGGCACAGATGTGTGGGGGCAGGAGTTGGTCCCTGTACTAGGGCTGCCCAGGTCCTTTTCTGAGATTTTTCTTCTCTGTCTTTAGAAAAGAATGGCTTTGTTAACCATTAGCCACTGACAAGAGTGTGTCCATTTCGGCAAAATTAATAAGAGATAGCATTTTTCTTCCTTCTAAATGACCCATGCCGGTAATTAACATCGCCTTCCATTACTCAACTTGAAAGCCGCCTTCTCAGCTCCCCCTGACCTTGCCCTGGCTTTGTTAAACTGTGGCCTCGAGCTTGTGAGAGACCTAAATGTAGAAAAAGCACCCGGACATCCTTGCCCAAGTGCCTTGAAAGAATCATTCCAGAAACACATAGAGTGCCTACTGTGTGGGGCTACCAAGTTCAAACAGATGCAGACCACTGTGGAAAGGAAACTGGGAGAAAAGATAAAATGGGATTGTTAACACTGCCCTAACATAGCAGAAACTGATGATTACACAGGGTGAGAGCAGATCCAGTGGGGTGGGGAGCATGGCTAACAGATGACTGAAGTGGGAGTTTTATGGTAGAAAGGTGACAAATAAGGGGACCATTAAAATGTGGGAGTTCACTGAAAAAAAAAAAAAAGGGACGTAAAGGTTGAAATGAACTTTCCTTGCTCTATTTTTAGAGAAAGGGGAAAAGAGCAATTTCACAGAGAATATTTAAGTGTAGGGCTCAAGAGAGAATTTTTCCTTTTTGTTTCCATGTATGGTTAGTCAACGAGGTGTTAGCTGTTGACATAGATTGTAGTTTAGCCAACTGCCCTAAAGTATGTGAAATACTTTCCTGTCACTTTTTTCCCTAGCAGGTCTATGCCCAAGGAAGATTCTTGGTCACTTTGGGGTGAGTTAAGTTAGACTTCACGTTCACCACATCTTTAACCATGAACTCCATGTTTAAAAGAGCCACCAAGAAAATCCCAAATGCTTAGTAAGGGGGAGTGGGCTGAAAAGATTGTGGTGCAGCGTCTGATGGGATTTAATTGCAACCATGATGGTGAGGATTCTTAATGGCATGTTCTCATTTTTGTGAAGAATATAAAAATATACATTGAAAACTACAGACTAGAAAACTAACCACTAAAATGTTACTAGTGGTTATTGATGAGTGCTGGAAAAACAAAGGATTTAAATTTTTCTTTCCTGTGATTTTCAGTATTTCCCAAAATGTCTACAGTGTACATGTATTACTTTTGTAGTCAGGTAAAATGCTAGTAAAGAATAAGGCTGCTGAGGGAAAAAAGGACTTTTTTTTATCCAGGTAAGAGTTTAAATATAGATGATTATGAAAATGGCTGGGAGGACATCCTCCCCTTCCAATGCCACTTTGGACGTCATCAGTTTAAAAAAAAAGAAAAAAAAACACACCACCCTGCAATCAGAACCAAATACAGGATCCTGCTTTAAGTAACAATGACTGTCATTCAATAAACTCAATAGGACAGTTCTCTTTTAGCTACTTTGAAAATTTGTCAGTTGATTGTTTTGGAAATTTGTGTAGTGAAAAAATCATTCTCTGCCTCTGATAGAATTTTGCTCTAGTAGGCTCAAGGCTCAGAACTATTCAAGGGTCAAAAATCTGTTGCAAATGTGGTCCTGATTACTTTTTTTTTGTAAATCCTTTGTTAATTGCCTTCTTGCAAACCCAATGATATAAAAATCTAAAGGCCAGTTGCATCTAGTGCCGGCCTTCACATATACACAACAATAAACCTCTGTATGTTACCTATTATTTTGTAGTTTTCTTTTAGTCAAATTACATAAATTAGATATGCTTATTGATTGCACAATGGGTGGTCAGTGTGCAAAGTATCTCAGACTGTGATGCAGTTGTCTGCAGGTTTGGGACTAGAGGAAGTAGCCTGGGCTTTTATTTAAATCCTGTCCCTGATCATTTGCAATAGAAAAGCTAAGTTCAGGGTGTGTGTGGGATATGGATGTGGGGGTGGCAGAGGGGAAGGGAATGTAGAGAAATGGAAACAATGCAAACCTGTAGTTTGGGTTAAAATTGGTTCCCAGCTTCTTTGGGCGTTTCGTGTCCTTACGCCTCACAATATAAAGGTCTCCAAATTAGAGTAGCCACCCCTGCAGTGCTCCTTCCTCAGACCTGAATTGTTTTTTGATGTCTGAGTGACTCAAAATTGTGAGGCAGAAACATGTAAACAGAGTGAGAAAAGCTGTTTGCCACGAGCACGAAACTTTTAAAACTGTTTTTGGCCTTGAGAGACTGTTCCTCCTCTTTCCCTCCTTACAAACTCTCAGGCAAAAAAAAAAACACGAAAAAAAAAGAAACTCAAGACAATGTTATTTTCATGATGAAAGGATTCAGCGCCTGTCTGTTCTTTGTGGCTTGACAAGAACTTAGCTGCTGGCTGAGAAGCCAGATGTAACCTGGGGAAAGAGGGGCAGCCTCAGAGCAGAAAGGCTGGTACAGAACAGCTTGGTCTCTCAGAACCTGCGCTGGGAGGAGGAGGGAGCAGCTTAGGGCGGGGCAGAGTTGACTGACCTTGTCCTGAGAGTCTCAGGAGTTTGAAGGAAAGATCCCCTTCCAATCTGTTTTCTACCAACTAGTGTCCTCAACGCTTAGAAATATTTTTTCTTCTTTCCTTGTCTCACTTCCCAGGGGATCAATTTATAACAAATAGAAATTAAAAACAAAAACCAAACACTGGATCAGGTAGATGGGGAGAGAAGAAGGAGAATGCAGTTGCTGTGGCTGACTGAACACGTTAACTCTCCACTTGCTGGCATCAAATGCAGAAAAGACTGGTAGGGGAAGGATCTGTGCAGTTGCCTCTTTTTGGGTCTTGGTGAGGACAAAGCACTCGGGGAAAGTAATGCCTTTCCTACCATTCATTAGTGAAGACATTTCTCCTGGGTGACTTGGTATAGAAGACACTAGAAATGTAGTTGAAAATGCACTCAAGAAGTTTTTCTAAGCATTTTGCTTTTCCTTTAAACTTTTGGGTTTCTGTATCCAGCCTTGGTTATTAAAATTTATTCACTGGTATTTCATCCTGTGGTTCTCATACAGAGATTAATAGTAATACTGTTAAATTAATTAAACAAGCAGGCCACTAGACTGAGGTGGTTCTAGTACCTTTGTAGCCTATGGAAACTAACCCAAACCTAAGCGTGTAAATTCCTCAAGGTTAAGAAATGTAAACCCAAGGACAACCAATCACAAACAGCTAAGTAGGCTTTTCCTAATGAGGCAGATGCTTCAGCTACAGTTTTAATCAAATAGTTTTCTTGCGTTGTTTCCACATCTCGGAAAAAGGCTTTCCTCCAGCTCCTGTTGGTGGCGCAATCCTAGCCACTTCTGGTTAGGCGCTGCCCAGTTAGAATCAATTTTTGCTCAATAAATTTAAACATTTAAATATGTCTCACTTTACCTTTTAACAATACAAAAATCATTAAGTTGTACACCTATAGAAGACAGTTGGGATTGCACAGTACCCATATAGTAAGCATTTAACAAATACTTGCTAAATTAATAGATGACAAATTAGTGACCCAATGTGCTGTCAACAATTAGAAAATGTCATAATATATTTTAATTACAATAGTAAAATCTAGACATAAAGCTAATATGAAGAAAACCACAAAGTTTTGTTGAAGGACAAAACAAAAGTTGAATAAACAGATACATGTCACGTTGGATGTTAGACTCAAAATAGTGAAGGTGTCAGCTCTTTCCCAGATAATTTATTAATTCAATGCAAGCTGACGAAACATTACAAGGTGGTATTTTATGAAACTTGAGAAGCTGATCTACTGGCTTACATAGAGTAGAAAATGCCCAGATTAATCAAAGTATTATTGAAAAAGAGTTAACACTGTTAGGAGATGTATGCTACTGTACATCAAAACATACTTTAAAATGCTAGCAATTGAAACAGTGTGTTTTTAACACCAGAGTAGAGAAATAGATCAATGGAATAACAGAGTCGATAAACAGATCTGTGTATGTTTACACAGGATTTTAGTATATAAAACAAACATGACACTTCAAAATATGAAGAAGTGATGACCTATTCAATAAATATTATTGGGACAATAAGAAGAAAAGAAAATTTCAATTTCATCATAAATATAAAAACAGATTTCATACAGATTAAGGAGTGAAATCTAGAGAAAAACTATAAAAGTATTAGGAAAAAATGGCAAAACTATTTTTGTAATTTTTAGATTGGTAATGTCTTTTTAAATAAGATACAAAACACAGAAACCTATAGGATTTAGGTTTTTTTAAAAAGCTACTTTAAAAATCTGAAGTTTTAATACAGTAAAATATATCAAACATGAACAACAGTCTGGGATAAAATATTTGCAAGCTATATAACAGGTAAGAATTATTATCCACGATATATAAAGAGCTCATACAAATAAATAAGAAACATAAAAAGGTAGAAACATGGGCCAAATATAAACAGTCAAGTCACTGACTTAAATAAAAGTGACAATTTACATGTAAAATCATGCTTAATTTAATTATATAATAGTAGGCAAAGATCAAGGATGTAATTAATGATAGATCATGTTTCACCCATTAGATTGGAAATTAAAAAAAAATTCTGTTGCTTGCAATATTAAGAGAGTATAAAATGGTATAGTTTTTTGGAGGTCAATTTGGCAGTGTCTGTCAAAAGTAAAAATGTCCATATTCTTTGAACCATCATGTCCAGTTCTGTTTCTGTCAGAATTCTTTGCATACACTTACAAAGAAGCATCGATAAGAAGTTTCTTTTTTCTTTTTCTCTTTTTTTTTGGTTATTTAGGAGTGTGTTTTAATTTCTTCATACTTGTGAATTTTCCAAATTTTCTTCTGTTATTGATTTTCAATTTTATTCCATGTGGTCAGAGAACATACTTTGTGTACTTTAAATCCTTTTCAATTTACCAAGTTTCATTTTATGGCCCAGCATATGGTCTATGCTGGAAAAAGTTTCCAAATCCATTTGAAAAGAATGTGTTATTCTGATATTGTTATGTGGCATGTTCTCTATGTGTCTGTTAGATCTAGTTGACTTATAGTGTTAAGTCTTCTACATTTTTTATCTTCTGCCATCTGTTAATATATTTCTCTCTCCAGCTTCTGTTGTTGTTGAGTTATCTATTTCTCTCTTCATTTCTGTCAGCTTCAATTTCATGTGTTTTGGGGCTCTGTTTTTAGGCACATATATATTTGTAATTGTTATATTGTCTTGAGGGATTGACTCTTTTATCAGTATAGCACGTCCCTCTTTGTCGCCAGTAACAATTTCTATCTTAAAGTCTATTTTGTCTGATGTTAGTATAGCCACTCCAATTCTCTTTTGGATCCTATTTACATGCTGTAACATTTCTATCCTTTTACTTTCAACCTATCCGAATCTTTGAATCTAAAATGTCTCTCTTAAGAACTTTCAATGCAGCATTGTTTATAATAGCAAAAAGATTAGACACCATTTAAACATCCATCATTAAAGAAATAAATTATTATATATCCAATACTACATAACAATATGCAGCAGTAAAAGACAATAAGGTACACCTATGGTGCTGACATGGAAAGATTTATAAGATATATTCCTATGTGAAAAAGCATAGACAGAACGATAGATACAGTTTAACCCTATGTATATATTGGACAAACTGTAACTGTGGTTACCATGGAGGAGGTGTTGTGATTGGGGATGGGGGAGGGAAGTGGTAAAGATGGCTCTTTTTGCTTTCAGTACAATTCTGTATTGTATGAACACAAAAATATAGATTCATTCTTAGTTAAGTAATTAAACATTGTTTTAAGAAGGTAACGTCAACAGCTGGTGCATTTTTCATACAGAAGACATTTCACCCTAATGCAAATCATGTAGAGGACCTCAGGAATTCATAGTCATCAGGAAAAATGGAGTCCTTTCTGCCTTCTTTTCTGGAAGGATTTATTTCCTTCATGTATCACCAACTCTGGTCTTCCCCTCCCCAGCACGGGACCTTCTTTCTCCCTTGAGATGTATTCACAATCTCCCAAGTATTGGAAGGGTCAAGGGACCGGGGAGAGTTTAAATCCTCTGCCTGTAGCCTCCATTATAGCTGGTGGGTGTATTTCCTCACTACCCAAACTGATGTTTTAAAACTTTACATGCTTTCTTCTCCTGTGGGCTCCTCAGGGTGACTTAATTGTATCAGGCAGTCAGCCAGGAAAAGGATTTGGGTAACTCACACCCGGACAGTTAGTTCCTGTGTGATTGAAAGCTGGCTAGTTGGATTTCATTCTCCTTCAAAGGTAATGACCACATTTCCTTAAAAAAAAAAAAAAAAAAAGTTACATTTGGTGGCCTGGTGCATAAATCAATATCCGACAAACCTCCCCCTCCCCAAAATGTGTAATGCTCACAAAATGAGACACATTTGTAGGCCCCGTGGGTACTTTGTTTGAATGACCCTCCTTTTTTTCTCCTGACCTGTACTCTCCACACTGTATATCAAAATCCAGGAGCTTTTATTTCCCCCCCTTTAGGAAATTCATTTGTGTTTCATTCATTCCCTGTGAATCCTGCTTCTGTGTCCAAAGCAGAAGAAAGAGTTTAGTGTCTAAAAAATGACCTTAGGGCACTATGACACCGAAACCAACTCCCATCTCTTTTGCCAGGCCAGGGAGTGTTTCTCTTACAGTTTATAGGCTGTCGTTAAAAAACAAAGATTTACCTGATCTGATGTCCAGTAAAGTCACAGTTGATTTACATCCCTGTGAAAATGCTTACCCAGCACCCTGTCAAATGAATTTTAAAGTTAACACTTTTGCTGGAGTGTGTGTGTGTGTGTTAGTAGGAACACTTCCTGCAAATACATTGAAATACCTGTCTGGTTTTGGGCAATTAGTGTACAGATACATTAGGATGCCAGTTGCATATCACAGAGAAAAGCACTTTTATTACATCAGAATAAAGACCTATGTAGTGGATATCTCTGACTCTTTTGTCTGACTCAGATTATTCCTCCCTTTTAGGTTTTGTTACTCTTGTCTTCTGTAGCCTTCTAGTGGGTCAGTGAATGAAGCCCCTACAACACCACTGCCACGATAGTGTGACACATGACCCATCAGGCCAGACAGAAACCTTTTTCGGAGACTGATATGGATGCCTGAGAGGGAGTGGTCTCTGCAAGGGAGATAAAATTCCTGATCTGCTGGGAGTCATCTCTCTTACCACATGGGTAGAATCTGCCTGAGAAGGACATTAACACAGAGGAAAGCAGAGCCAAGAGATAAATGGATGGATGGATGGATGGATGGATGGACAGATAAACAGATAAATGTATAGATAGATACCTGATGATATGAACTTGGAACCAATTATACTTGAAGAGTCATCTCTCTGACTTCCCAACTGTATAAGGTATAAATTTCCTTTTATGCGTAAGCTAGTTTGAGTTAGATTTCTGTTGCTTTCAACTTAAAGAGCTATGATGACTGCAGGCTATTTTGTCTATGTACTGTTCGTTCTATTGATTGGAAGGGTATTGTGTTCTAGTAATATTTCAAAACTGATTCACACACAGAATATGTAAAAGAAAGACAGCACCATGGAATAGGCTGAACCTGTAATCAAGGGGTCCCATCATAGTTTTTGTCTCTACTTTAGCAACTGAATATTGGATAGTTAGGAAGTAAGATCTCCCTCCACGGTCACACTTTATCTCAGAGCAACTCCTTTTGTCCAGTGGCGGTGGCCAAAACACATCAGTGTCCTTACCTTCTCCTTAGGGTCCTTATTGGATCAAGGGTCCCTTTTGTATGAGCCGTCTTCCTTTATTTCCAGGGCTAAGGTGATGCTGTGTCATTCACAGCCTCATCTCACCGAGGTCACACTGTTCCTACCTATGGGGAAGTGCGACTATCTACCCCGCTTCTATGATGGCAATTCCATCCACCTGTAAGCTCAGGCCCTTGGAGTCATACTGATTCCTACTTTCTCTCACACTTCACACTCAATCCAGAAAATTCTGTTGACTCTCCCTCTAAAATATACCCAGAGTTCTGCACTCCATGGCCATCAATGCAACCAGCCTTGCCCAAAGCACCAGCATCTCTCACTGTGTTACTGCAACCGCCTCCGAGCCGATCTCCTTGTTTCTGCCATTGTCTTCTCTGTGGTCAGAAGAGGCCGTTGGTCATAACAGAACTTGTCATTCTCCTCAGACTTGTCAGTGATTTCCAAACCTTTGTGACCCCAGCTGCTTCTGCTCTCCTTCTTGCTCCCTCTGTCCCATACACATGGTCCCGTGCTGTTTTTCTGGTACGTCACGTATCTCTGACCAAAGGGCCTCTGTACCTGTTTTCCCTCTGCCTGGAATGTTCTTCCCAAGATTTCTAAGTGGCTAGTTCTTCCTTTCTTCAGATCTTTAGTCAAAAGTCACATTCTCGGGCGACCCTAATTTTGGGCCTCTTCATTCTTCCCATTTTCATTTTTCTCCAAGTAAAAGAGCCGATGACGGCTTAGACAGAGATGGAGGAGAGTAGATGTATTTGAAAATTATGGACTAAAACTCAATATCCATAACGGCAGTCTTTTACAGCATTGCTCTGCTCTGATGGAATGTCCCTGGGGACTCAATCAGTGTGGTACGGCAGGCTTTGGAGGGATAGTGTCGAGGGGGAAGCCATAGGTGGTTGGCTGCACATGACGGCTCTGAGATGAGGGGATAAGTGACACACAGGATGGTGTGAATAAGTTTGCTTTTCTACAAGGATGAGTATGTTCCCTATGAGACAGTGAATGGGGGTAACAGTAGTACCAACAGGCAAATGAACATTGAAACCCTTTATTAGGAACTTTATTCCAGAAGCCACCTGCAGATTTTTGAGAAGCTACTGGTGTGATGTAAGATGACATTGTATGGGAGGAACAAACTTTCCTCTACCCTCAAGCTTCTTTTGACTGGTCTAATTGTCAGATAGACAAGAGACAGATTAACAAGAGACAATAACCAAATTGTATACATACACATGTATGGGAACCCCACATATATGAGAGAGTCAGAGACCCCATGTGTACAAGAGGTTCAGAGATAGAAAGGGAACATGGGTGTATAGGCCATCCTGAGTTAGGGACGAGGTACGGTGCCTTGGAGGCTTCAGAGGGTCATTATAGAATCATAAGAAGAGCCGATGCTTAGCAAATAGAAATTTGTACTGCCCTGTAGATAGGTCAAAAGAGGAAGTCTCTGATAATTTTCCCTTATGGGCAAGGCCCCTAATTCAAGTTCTTTCAGGTAGTCAGGGGAGGGCAAAAGTTTCTCTTGAACCTGAAGTGAAAAGTGCCCTTAGCTCAGAAGAATCCACATACCTCAGAAGTACACTGATATAGTATAAGGAAACACTAAAGACAGGAGGGGATGCAGCTTCTGGGTATGCGTTTAGATGTCATGGGATGAAGGACCTTTTAGAAATCAATTGGCAGAATAGAGAATAAGTAAGTTGAACAATTTTATTGAAGAGGACGTGATAGAAGTGATGTGAAAAAAGGAGAGTTGAATAAGACTTGAAAGATAACTGGGAAGAAAATGGATTATTAATTCTTACTGGAAAGTTGAAGAACAGCTTCGGTTTATTAAGGAAGTTGTCCTGGAGAGGAGTCATAGGCTTCTTAAAGTTCCAGACCTGCTTTCCAGGTATCCAGTGATTGTCCAGGATTCAGTGATTGAACCAAAGACCTAAATGAGGGAGACCCATCAGGTAAGAAATTCTGCCCCAGTGGGATGATGGCTTCTTACTGGCTGGAGGCAAGCTGGTCTTAACAGATTACTCTTGGGCCAGGAAAATCAAGTGACATAAGCCTAGAGCTCAGGGCTTGTTCTGAACAGCACCATACCAGCTCGGTTTCAGCTGTTGCTGAAGGCTGTTGGGTAGCTCAGTGTCTGTACTGTCATTCCCATGCCCCTACCAGTCTGAGATTGCTTTCAGGCTGCCTCAGTTTCCTGTGTATTCTTAAAGTCAAGTCCCATCACAAAAAATGATCTGTGTGTCTGGTCCTTGCGTGTCTGGACACCAAAGAGTCCAGTTAATTCAGGAGATGATTTTCTCTATGTTTTATAAGCTTAATGATACTTTGTAGATATTGCAAAGTATGAATTAGGAAGAAAAAGACCAGAGACATAGGATAACAGGGAGTCCTTTTTGTATGGATGGTTATTGATGAAACACTAGTGAACATGTTTGCCATCTGAAAGAAGGAAAGTCAGATGAATTTCTGAGTGAGCGGGGTGTGGTCAAGTTGAAAGAGCAGTGGAATGGGATCCCAGAGGACTTAAGCTTTCCCACCAATGAGCTGTGTGACCTCTTGGCCCCAGTTTTAATTCTATTCTAAGTTTATGGAGTCCTTCTATGGACAACACCCTGTTTTGTCAGGCCTGGGAGGATACACAATGCGTCACACATTGCCTCTTCCCTCATGAGACTGGCAGAGAGGAGAGGCTGGGGCTTCAAAGACAAGTACCCACCTAATTCTTCTTTAAGTACAGCGGGACTGGGATGCATGCTCTGTTGGGGTATAAATTAAGTGCTATCGAATGCCTACGATGACTGGTGGACTGGATAGGGTCTCCCTAGCTCCATGTGAATTTGCAGCTTTTGCTTTTTTCTCCTTGAGGCAGGGTTGTCTTCACTTGTTTCCTAATACTGTCGAGGTGGGGGGCTAACCAGGCAGAAGTCCCAGGCCTGGGAGTCTGTGTGATATGGTGAATGTCCCTTTGCATGTGGGCTAGCAGAGGTAGTGACAGAGGACGAGGAAAAGGAGAGGATGTAGGTGGTGCTGATGTCCCTTTAGCTGGAGCTGGTCTGACTCAGTGAAAGAAACCTCACCAACAGTGCTGGAATCCTCCCTCAACTTAATGTATTTAAAATGTTTTACAACTTCCCTTTGCCCTCTCCTCTCCTCTCTCCTTCTTACCTCCTTATCTATTCTTTCCAGCACTTTAAAAGCGAGACAAACAAACCTCAAAGGTATAGAGTTTCTTTCCCTTTTCCTCCCCTTGCCAGCCAGGAGCACATTTTTTAGCATGCTTGTTCCATCGAAATCTCTCTGCATCTGCTTCTAGCTTTTTCTCTCCCTCCCTCCCTCCATCTGTATGTCTCTGACTCCCTTTAATTTTCTCTTTCTCTTCTCCATTAGTCTTTGTCTCTATTTCCATTTCTCCCTTCCCAATAAGCTTGTTGACATGACACAAGATTTGAAAGCTCAGATTATTTTATCTCTGAAATTTGCAGACAGCAAACTAATCTGATGCAAGATAAATGAAATGTTTCCATGTCATTTCAATTTATTCCTCTGTATCATCTCAAACACACATTTTACAGAGGACAAAAATGTTACATTCTAAGTTTGTTTTGATTTTCAACTGTTGGGCAGCCTGTATAACTTATTTTCCTCCTGAGGACTCACTGACAGCTTCATCCAATTTTTAACCAATCCAAAAGCTTTCCGTAAGCTGAAGAGCTAAGGTTTCTCCTTAAAGATCACCATTTTTCAAGAGGGGAGGAGGGTGCTCCTTTAATGGAATAGACTAATGAGATAGATTCCCTTGGTTTAGCTTTTCTAAGTTACAACATTGTGTTTTCTGTTTTAGGATAAATAACAACAACAACAACAACAACAACTCTCCCCACCAAAAAATCAAACCAAACCAAAACCAAAAATAGGCAGGTCGTCTGGGGAATATAGTTCCTTTCCCCAGCCCAAAGCTATTTTGAGTGTCTGTCTATTCATGCAGTCAGTTGGGTGTATTCCCCTATCCACTCATTCACTGTTTCAACAATAAGTTATTTATTTAGTGACTACTAGTTTATGTGGTTAGTGGTTCTGGGATACGGAGAGGTCCCCATGTGCATGGACTGTCTTCTTGGTGAGACAAATAATAAAAAACAAACGAACAGGATAAGTTTAGAGGTGATATGAAGACAACAAAAGAAGTTGATGTGATCCTGAGTGGAGAGTGGGAGGGTTAATTAAGAGGGGAGAGGCAGGAGGCCTCTTTGCAGAGGGAAAAGCAAATACCTCAACTAAAGAGTAGTACCATATTTATCTGGGTGAGGGATGGGTGGTACACAAAACCAGGTGTGCTTCTAAAATAATGTTCTCAAAGGAGTTAAAATGAATTTCACTCGAATTTCTCTGCTTTACCAAATGTCTTCCTTCTTCTCCAACCTTCTCCTCCTCCATTACTTTCTACGTCATGTTCTTCCTACTGATTGTTCACTGGGCTCCTCTTCTGCCATTGACTCTTAGTCTGACCCAATCTGAAAGAACTCAATACCAAAATCTATTTAAGAGGCAGCGTGAGGGCCGAGGGTCTCCGACTTCTCTGACCCTCAAGTTGATCAGCAGTTCACAAATTTTTTATTGCATCAGACTCAGGGGTAGGGCTTGTTGAAACACAGATTGCTGGCCCCACTCTCAGAGTTTTTGACTTGATGAGTCTGGGGAGGGCCTGAGATTTCTGTATTGCTAACAGGTTCCCAAGTGATGCTGATGCTGCTGGTGTGGGAACAGCTGGGTTGGATGCCCCAGTTGACTGAGCAAGCAGGTCCAGTGGGCTGGGGTCTGAGGGCATGTGTGCAAGCCAACTGTTTCCTAGTGCAGGACAGGGCATGGTAGGTCATCTGCTCCTTGACCAGCTGTCCCACCACTGGGATTTCCCCAGGATCCGTTGGGAACATCCCAGGACGAACCTCCTTGTGTTTATTTTAACCTTAGGTCCATCAATCTGATCTTTTCTGCTTTTTATCTTCCAGAAAGTCCTCCACGTCCCTGGTACATTTTTACTGTTCTCGTATGTTTTTAAAAGCTGTTGGGATGTTGTTGCTATTTTGGTGTGGTTTTTGGAGAGAGGAGAGGTAAATATGTGGGTGTTGTCTACCATTTTGAAGTGAAAGTTCATATACTACATTGAAACTTTGGATAAGTGAAAATGAAAGCATGAGGAAATACAAATGAAAATGAATGCCTTCTATAAAGGAGGCTTGTTCTCTTAGGGCTTTAAGACATTTCTTCTATGGTCAATCAGAAACTGGCCCATTTAGTGACTGTATTTTCTCTTTAAGCTCCTGAATTTATTTTTTAAATTCTTTGGGCTATCGGAGAATAGAGGGAAAGGCAAGAGGTGGAAGATAGTGATGATAATGCTTTAGTTCATGATTCTTTGTAACCAATTCCTCTGTTTTATTTTTCTTATTTTGAGCTGAGAGAATTACTATGAAGGTCTCCTGTAATCCTCAGATGAGGACATTGGTGTGATGACGAGTACATTTTAAGAGGATTCCTTTTTTGGGAAACTAATTGTTATGGAAGGGCTCCCTTTGAAACTGGAGCTTCAGAGAGAAGCTGGGGACGTGGAGCCCAGAGAGGCTGGGGAACAACCAGATAGTGCTGGGGCCTTGAGTGGGCCTTCCAGGCTGGTCCGAAGCGGCACTGGCCTGAGCAGGGTGGAGTCAGCCTCTTATGAGGGAAAAATACAAACTAATAGTAACCCTCAACTTTGACCCCAAAGGCCAGATTTCTGTTTTACCTCACGTGGCCCAAACGTGAGCTTCTGTTCAGAGATCAGTTATCTTTTTGTCTTCTAGTTCCTTCCCAGAGGCCCCTCAAAATACATGCCTGAGGAAGAGACTGTAGTGGGCTTATTGTCCACTGGAACACGTTTCCCCCTCAAGGTCAGGTTGATGTGATTTTTTAAGGGTATGGAATGGAGAAAACCCTATGGCATCTCTCCTGTTGATGTTTTGGAGAAATTTTTACATTTCTGTGTCTTTCATTGGCCTGAAAAATATGTTGAGTGAAAAGGCTTTTTGGTAAGTGTTTTAGCTAAGATCAGAGAACTTTATGTGGGTCTGAGATGTTTATCTTGGGTCTCGAGCTGGCCAATCATTAGCCTATGTCTGAACAACTTAGTTTAAGAGGCACTTAAGTAATGGAGAGAGAATTAAAAAATAGAAAGCAAATTACAGAGCGTGGAGATAAGGGGAATGCTGATAAAAAGTGGCATTTCCCCCTTCAACATTGGTGGATAGGGTTGTGATCGAGCTACAGACGATGTCTACCCAATAAATGGCTTTGAGTTTATTTTCTTACTTAACTAGCTCAGTAGGCTGGAGTCCTCAGTGACTAGGTGGATGTGACCATAACAAGACAAACTAGCCTTAAGGGCAAACATAATTTATTAGAACATTTCTACATATTGGTAGAAGTTTCAATTAAACAGAAATTATGATTCTAAATTTATAGACACCTAATCATATATAAAGCCAAAATTGACTGCTTTAAGTAGACATTGATAATGTCTTAAACCTACCTCTCTCAGTAATTGACAGATCCAATAAAAACATCATAAAGGACATAGATGATTTGAATAGCACAATTACAGTATTTCTCTATTGAGAAATATATACATACACACTCAAATGCTTGTGTGTGCACATGTATGGTATAAACTGTACCCAGCTACTGGAAAATACATACGTGTGTGTGCACACGCATGTGTTATAAACTGTACCCAGTTACTGGAAAATACATACAAATCCTTTTTAGCACACATAGACTAATTCAAAAGTTGATTAGTTAATAGGTCATAAAAGAAGCTTACAAATTTCAAAATCCCAGCAACAATACAAATGAATTAGAAATGGATAGCAAAAAGATCAAATAAATCTCATATACTTAGAAATTACATAAAAAAGGCCCTATGGCTCAAAGAGCTCAGTATGTAAACTGAAAATAGTTAAAGTTGAATGATAACACACACAGGAAGATAATATATTAAAACTTGACAGACATTCCTAAAGTAGTAACTTAGAGTAAAATTTATAGTCTCAAATGCTGATATTAGAAAAGAAGACAGGCTGACAAGAAATTAGCTATGTGTCCATCTTAAGAAGATAGAAAATAAGAAATAACTGAATAAGCCTCAAAATAGTAGAAAAAAAGAAAAAATAGAGTAGAAATAAATGAAATAGAAAGCAAAAGCACAAAATTATCGAAGTCAAAGTTGCTTAAAATGACAAATTTCTAACAGGACAGATCAAGATAAAAAAGAAAAGACACAAACAATATCAGGATGAATAAAGATCATAACTATGGATGCAGCAGAGATGAAATTTTAAGGGAATATTACGATCAAGTTGATGTCAAATACTTAAGAACTTAAGTGAAACTGGAAAATTCCTAGAAAAATATAAATTATTAGAGCTAACTTAAGAAGTAATAAACACTTGAAGGATCCTATAATTTTTAAAGAATTTAAGTCAGTAGCTGAAAATCTTTCCACAAAATAAATACCAGTTCCAGATATTTTTATAGGTAGTTTCTACTATACTGTTAAGGAACACAGTTTCAAGCTTACACAAACCGTTTCAGAAAATGAAAAAAGAGAGAACACTTTTCATGCATGTTATAAGGCGAATGCAATTAGTGATTGATTCCAAAAGCAGACAAGGACGTTTAGTAGGAAGGAAAGTCACAGACCCGATGGGGCAAGAATCCAGAGGCAAAAATCCTGAGTAAAGTATCAGCAAACTGGAGCCAGCAATGATCAAGTAGGATTCATTTCTGGAATGATTGATTTAACATTATAAAATGTATGATGTAAATCATCATATTTATAGTTTAAGGGACAAAAATCTTGTGATCACAATAGATTCAGATAAGCATTTGATGAACTTCATCAACCATTCATGATAAAACCTCAGCAAGCTAGGATTCGGATGGAACTTCCTTATTTACAACAAATATCTTACTAGTGGAAATTTATGAAGAACAATTAATTTAAAATTAGGGATGAAACAAGGGTCGTTGTTCTTACCGCTGCTAATCAACATTGCTCTGGAGGACTACTCAGTGTAGTAAGAAAACCAGAAAAAGGAAAAAGAAAAAAAAAAGGACCAGAAAGGAACAAACCAAATTATCACTATTTGCAGATAATATAATTTCCCATGTAGAGAATGCAAAAGAATCTGGAAATTATGAGAAAACACACACACACACACACAGAGACACACACATGTATCAGTTGGGGGTCTCTCAGGAAACAGGTAGCATCCTCAATGCGGAGTTTAATGACTGGAAAAATGTGGGCAGGGCGAAGGGAAACCAATAAAGATGGTTAAATGCCCAGGGTAAGTAACAGCAGAGGACCCTCAGGCCCTCAGAGCTAGAGTGAGGAATGGTGAGCAGACCCTGCAAGAGAGTTGCACCTAGTGGGAGGTGTTTGTTTCAGGAGAAGAGTACAGCCCTGCTAATTGGCAGACTGAAAAAGAGGGGGCCAGGGGAATAACACCCAATCTTACTTGCTTCCTGTCCTGTGCTCTCCTGGCCACTGCTTCCTATTTCTAACCCTCTTGGGAGTCAGGACACAGAGACCTGTTGATAGCTTACAGAGTTTTCTCCTGGGCACAGGGCATGGTGGGAATGCTGCAGGATGCACTTGAGGGCAAAAGGGCAGTACCCAGCCCACATCTAGAAATGCTGTGCAGGTCTTTTGCATAGAAACATATAACTATACTCAATTATAGTAAAGGAAACTAAATAAATGGAGAGACAACAATATTCATAGTAAAAAGACATAAAAATGTCAGTTCTCAAGTGATTATAGATTTAATGCAATTTTAATAAAAATTCCAACAGGATATTTTTCAGAACTGGATTAGCAGATTCCAAAATTTAAATGAAAGAGTAAATTGATACGAAGAACCAAACCGTTTTTTTTTCCCCCAAACCGTTTTTAAGAAGAACCAAGCAGGACATACAGCTCTACAAGATATCAAGTCTTCTTATAAAGTTTTAGCAATAAGATAGTGTTTATTAGCACAGTGAAACCAAAGGAATAGACTACAAGGTCCAGAAAGAGACCCATCAAACATAGAAGTCTGATAGATGACAGAACTGATAATGGCAGGTCAGTGTGGACATGGTGAATTATTCACCCAGTGGTGCTGGGATTGGTTGTGCATGCGGGAAAATCATGAAAACTGTCTCAGAGTCCATATTCAAATGACAATACGGAAGCCAGAGGGCAAGGTGGATTAAAATCCACAATGTGAAAGGAAAGATTTTAAGTACTTGGACAAAAATATAGGGGAATATCTTTAGCACTCTGGGGATACAGCAGGATTACTTAAACAAGCACAAAGGGCACGGACCATGGAGGACAACATTGATAAACTCAACCATAATAAAATTAAGACCCTCTGTCCTTCAAAAGACACCAATGAAAGAGTCAAAAAGCAAGTCATAACCTGGGATAGTTCAATACATAACTGACAAAGCATTAGTATTCTGAAGATACGTACAAACTTTTAGAAATTTATATGGAAATGGTAAAAACCCCGATTAAAAAAGGGCAGTAAATGTGACAGGTAAGACACAGAAGAGGACATGAGAGACTAATAAACACATGAAAAATGCTCAACCTCATTACTCATTAGGACAATCCTCAATAAGATACCATCATCCACTCTTCAGGTTGGCCAAAATTAAAATGTTTTAATGCCAAGTGTTGGCGGCAGTGTAGAACAAAAGGAACTTTCAAAACTGCTGCATCTGTGCAAGTTGGTGCACTCATTTTAGAAAACAATTTATTAGGAATTAGGTAAAAGACATGCATATCCTACAAGCCATTAATTTGACCACTTTTGACTTACAAAAATGACAATTTCATGCCGTTCAAGTTAATACACATCCTAAAGAAACTCCTGTACTTTTTGACTGGGAGACATGTATTAGATTATTCATAACAATCTTCTGAAAATTCGAAAAAGGAAACAACTTAAACCTAAATGTCCACTGACAGCATGATGAATAAGTATATTGGGGAACATTAAGTAATAGAAGACTTTATATCTGTGGAAATAAAGAGCGTGTAATCAACATAGGTCAAGTCAAAAATATAGTGTACACAGAAACCAAAATAGGACAAAACAAACAAAAAACTAAATTGTGGAAGAACTTATATATGATTCAAAAACAGGCAAAGCTGTTATTCAGGGATACCTTCATATCTGGTAAAATTTATAAAGAAGATGGAGTGATTTATATGCTAAAACTCAACAGTTGTCCCTTAGAAGCAAGGAGGGGAATGTGTCTGGGTGGAGGCCTTCATAGGCTTCAGGGTAATTAGTCATATTTGTTTCTTAAGTTGGGTATTGCGTACATGGACATTTGTTTCACTTGTTTTTAAATTATAATTCTTTAAAATGTGCATATGTTATATGTATTCTTTTTCCATCTAGTATTTATACAAAACAAAAATTTAAGAAACGAGAGATTATAAAAAGAAAAAATACATCCGGTCTAACTTCTTTTTCATATTATAGCCCTTGAAATGCCTGTCCCTCTAAGCTTTGTTTTCTTGGTGTTATATCTCCTGGTATTTTATTATTCTTTACATGATTTGCAAACCATTTATCTTTCCTAGTGTCTAGAACTCGTCTGTAACATAGTAGGCAGTCAATAAATATTTTTTATTGTTGATTGAAGCAACAAGCTAGCCAAATGAGGAAAAGTTCAACTTGCCTAATAATTAAAACTCTGTGAATCAAAACAATATATAATTTTTACCTAGAAATTGATAACATTTTAAAAAGACTCAATCTTAGAAAAGTGTGAGAAATCATATATTGCTGGTGGGAATGTAGAATATACATGGTGGCTAACTTGGCAATGTTTGGAAAGTTCTAAAAAAATTTTGTTCTTTGATGTAGGTCTACCTATAAGAATGTATGATCATAAAACCATCATAGATGTGTGTAAAAACTTCCATGTAGCACACAGTTGTTTATATAATTACATAAAAGGCATATGCTTGACAATGATGTTATTTTTAAATAAGCTATGTTACATCTGTACATATAATGGAATAGTATATGACTATTAAAATGGTGTAGAATAGTTGATGAAATAAAACATTCTTGATACATTATTTAGTAAAACTCAGGCTAAATCCTATGCATAAAATAAATCCATGTTTTAAAAATGTGAATATTTATGTATAGACCAAGAAAGGACGGCAAGGATATACAAAGTCCCTGGCTCGTAGTAGGTGCTAAATAAATAAATAAATTATAAAAGAATAAAGGAATGAGTGGCATACACCAAAATTCTAACGTTGTTTACCTCTGTGTGGTAAGACTGACAACGATTTTTCTCCTTTTTGCATATATGTATTTCCTGAGATATTATATCATGTCCATGTATTCCTGTTGCAATAAGATCCAAATAATTAGAATTAAAATTAAAAATTCATATTTATATATGAATTATCATCTTGTGTTACCATCACAACTCATTACGTATGAATTTATTGAATGTGTTTGAAGTTGAGGGTGATATTAAGATCTGTTTCTTCTCAATCTTCTTAAATACTTGTTTATTCAACATACTGCAGGTTTGAAACCTTTTAAAAGAAATGATTATGTGTTCATACCCATAACCATATTTCTTAAGTTGGGTATTGAGTACATGGACGTTTGAACGTGCCCACTTTAAGGTTACTATTTGACCAAAATTTAACTAACTGGCTCCAAGTGTGCCTGCTCTTGTGGGGCTGCCAGCTGCATCAGAGAGGGAGGGGGTTGGGAGGCAGTCACAGACCCCAAAATCCAGCTCTGGATTTCTACAGAGGCTTAAAATGGCTCTAGGACTGAGAGTCAACACAGGACTCCCTCAGGGCATGGGTCTCGATTAATAATTGGGTGCTACCTAATAGTGGTTAGAAAACTTTGCTTAAGGCTCTAACCTTTCTGAAACTCCCTAAACTGGATATCCTTAAAATTAACCTGGGTAGATTTTTCCGTTCTGATTTCTCCCAATGTGGCTATTGTTGTTTTCAAATATATTCACGGCAAAACTTGAAGAAATGTTTGATTTTTGTTGAGAAACATGTTATTAGAAACATTTCTGTGCTGTTGGACACACAGATCTAGGAAATTTAGCAAATCATTCTGGATCTTAAGGTCAGTCCTCTTTCTACAATGTCCTGTGCACACACTTGGGTGCTTACTTCCTTCTGGAATTTTTGTGGGTTTCAGACAGGACCAAGTATTTCCACACCACCGACAGGTTTCATGCTCATTAGTTCCATTATAATTTGAATCTTCCAGCAATTTACTTAGGAAGAGAAGAAGGAAAAGACAGGGGCTCTCTGATACTCAAGATTACAGGTTGTCTTGAGTGATAGGAATTTATGAACCTGAAAGGGCATTATTGTTGCGTGGCTTGCTAAATTATGCTAAAGGTTGGAGAACTATCAAAAGCTTCCGTCTTGAAAGGGTTGCACTTGTACTAAAAATATCTCAGAAAACTAGACTTTCCTTTGATGCTTTTAATATAGCCTCCCTGGGTCTTAGAATGAATTCCTAACCCGAAAGCCAAACTGAAGCTTGGAGCCCAGTGATACGTTTAAATTGGTGCCTAACAGCTCCCTTTGCGAAGCTCTATGGATTTTTTTGTATTTGCATAGGCATGGAATTATTTTGAACGTTAAGGAAAGAGAACTGCTATAGACAGCTTGGGGTAAAACACAAGCTGAGAAACACATTTGTCTTATGGGAGATATTAAAAACATTAGCCCCCAACAGCACCAAGACTGGCGGCTGAGTACGCCATAATAACTTGCTTTGGTGCCCATCAGGAAGATTCATTGGAAGTCTTACAGGATCCTGGTGATCCACGATAATAATTTCCAGGATGCAAACGGCATGGATGTGGAGAGGGAAGAACTTTCCAGTGGGTTTTGTTTAAAGAACCTAACATTTAACAGATTATCTGTGCCTAGTAAAACATGTTGAAGTACAGTTCCTGCGGCGTGATCTCATATCTTTGCAGCTCTACGTGGAATATAATTAAAGCCAGTTCATTAGACTACTGTGTGGGGCTGCTGGGGAACATCTGATGGGGAAGCAATGGACATGAGAAGGCAGGCAATGCACACATTCACAGGCAATTCACTTCAGACACCAAAAGAAGCGCTGCTGAGGATGAACGAATGCACAGCCCTACTCAAAGCAGTCCTCCACTGCAAGCTGCCACGAATTGAACAATCCACTTTCCTTGTCTAAATGTGCGGCCATGTTTTGCTTCCAGTGGCCACGGATGGCCCATCTGAAAGCTAGAAGTCCAGGTTTTGCCTGTAGGCAGATATTTGCAGCCACATCTGGCTTCGCTTTGCCATATTGTTAACCCCCCTTTTCCCTGCTACATTTGTTTTCTTTTTATTAAATTTCCCGTCTGGATCCTTACATCTGCATTTCTAATGTCAACAACTGCTTTTATCACAGATAATAACTTCCTTTTACAAAAGGGCTGTATCATCCTACATGCATTTCAAATTACATTTTATGAACAAACACTGAAATACAGTATTTGGCACTATGCACAATTGAGTATATTTATAGTAATCTAAGTCTAAATTGCGAGAGCCAAGAACCAAGTTGGTTGCAGTTTCCCTCATAATCTATTTCTTGAGAGTGTTGTTACTTCTCACCAGAATTTAATTAAGTTCACATTGGGATGTTTATGAAGTAAATTATGTGGTATGCCCAACCATGCCGTAAAAAACAATTATTGAAACACGAGCAATTGTTTAACACTTAAGAGTGTTCATGAAATGTTCTAAAATTGGTTGTTTGTTAATAGATAGGAAAGAATAAAATTACAAAAAAAAAAAAATGGTTGAGGAGTAAGAAGTAAAACGTGACCTTTGCTGTCTTCATGGCACATGACTAAGCAAGAGCCAAGGTGTCTGTTGTTTGCCTCATTTATTGTCCACTCATGGTATAGAGGCAGGGATATTTGGAAGATTCCCCAATTCAGGTTGTAGACGCTGCCGCTGACTTGCCGCAGGTTATTCAAATCTGTCTGATTTTTGTTGGCCACTTGAATAAATATAGAGTACAATTAGGAAGCTACTGGCCCAAATGAGATTAACATGAATTTCTTGTTCCTGTGACTAAAGGTATTGAGTGTTTATTGACTACATATTGTATTTAATCTAGTGAATAATCCTTCATAGCCATGTGAGGCTGTCTGTATCCCACACTGGAAATTGAGCAAATGATTGAAAACTCAAGTGATGAGCTTCTGATGTTTCTAGGTTTGATATATGGCCTGACAGGATGATAATGACCATGCAGGAAAAGTACACAAGCCATCTCGGTGTGGAAACAGAGTTGGCAGAACCAATCACATATTTTAATCTCAGATTTGTATAATAACGTTTAAAGTGCAGGCTTCTGTTTTCATTGCTTTCTTGATGGTGTGCAAGTCATGGAAAAAAAAAAGTCTGGTACATGACACTGGACTGACCCAGTACAGACTTCACTGATTAAAACAGCCTCCTCAGTGCTATTTAAGAGGAAATGTAGCTTGGAAGGACTGCACTGTGGAAATGAGATGGCTATCATTTTAGTTCTCAAACTGGTTTGAGTGGGATTAGTATTAGAGATAAGAACTTGTTGTATCATCTGATGGCCCATTTTTACCTGACCATCCTGTATCCTGGAGCCACTCAGAACATAATGACTGAAGTCTTAATTTCTTTATTTGATTGTTCTGGGTAAATCTTTACTGGTGCAGTCTGTTAGCTACTTGTAAGAGAGTTGTTCTGTGTGTAGACGTTTGGTAGCTGACTTATAATGGTTCGACTCACAATTTTTGGACTTTACAATAGTGAGAAAGCAATACACATAGTCAATTACATGAGCGATTCAACACTTCATTATAAAATAGGTTTTGTGTTAGATGATTTTGCCCAATTATAGGCAAATATAAGTTTTCTGGGCATGTTTAAGGTAGGCTAGGCTAAGTTATTATGTTTGGTAGGTTAGGTGTATTAAATGTATTTTTGACTTATGATATCTTCAAATTATGGGGTTTACTGGGACATAACCCGATAGTAAGTCGAGGAGCATCTGTATAGTTTATGTTCTCAAAAAAATGAAGATTTAATACAGTGATAGCTTTTGGATGGATGTTTATGTACCCAGAGCTCAGTATCTAAAGAGGAAATATCTTTGTTTTGTTCTGTGGCATATGTAAGGCACGTTCTTACCTCTGTTTAGGTTCTACCATATTCTGTGAAATAAGCTAAACAGTTTTTCCCGAATACTTTTCCACACAGGTTTCCCAGTTGGATGTTGTGAGGAGATACAAAATAATAAAGACGCAGCCCCCACCTTTAGTTTTTTACCACCTGGTGGGAAAAGCCAGAACAAGTATATGTAAAACACATTAAAACAAAACAAAACACCCACATATGAAGATCTGACAATTAAGTTTGAGAGCTTGTTGCAATGATGTTGCTAACTGTTTTTGAAATCAGAGGGATTATTCATTATGAATTTGTACCAACTGGACAAACATTTAACCAAGTTTTTGATTACTATTTGGAAGTGCTGAAAAGGCTGTGGTGTGAAAAAGTTAGATGACCTGAACTTTTCGTCAACAATTCATGGCTCTTGCATCACGACAAGGCACCGTCTCACACGGCACTGTCTGTGAGGGAGTTTTTAGCCGGTAAACAAATAACTGTATTGGAACACCCTCCCTACTCACCCAATCTGGCCCCCAATGACTCTGCCTTTACCCAAAGATAAAGGATATATTGAAAGGAAGACATTTTGATGACACTCAGGACATCAAGGGTAATACAACAAGAGCTCTGATGGCCACTCCAGAAAATGAGCTCCAAAATTGCTTTGAAGGGCAGACTAGGCACGGGCATCAGTGCATCGCTTCCCAAGGTGAATACTTTGAAGGTGACTGTAGTGATATTCAGGAATGAGGTATGTAGCCCTTTTTCTAGGATGAGTTTGTGAACTTAATTGTCAGACCTTCGTATCTAGTAAACTACATATGTAAACGTTGTTGGGTGCTGGGGTTGGAAAATCTAAGTCAATCAGATGGATCATGATAGGAATTTGGTAGAAGAAAAGCACATCGTTTGTGGATTAACACAAAAATTCTACAAGGATGATACTGAATAAAGCCTAGAAGTTCAGGTATTGATCCTGGAATAAATCAATTGTTTAACCAAAGGGTTCATTCTAGTGATTGGAATTACTGATCAAACTTTACTTAACATCATATTAGAAGCTCTTAGTGCAGTAGTGAAAGTTAGGTGTTGCAGTTTCCAGGAGCATGGCTGCTGTAGTGATGGTGAAATTTCATGCTGGGATGAAACAGAACTACCATAGGACCCAGCAATTCTACTTCTGGGTATTTTTCCAAAGAAAATAAAATTCCTATATGTATATATAATGGAATATTATTCAACAATAAAAAAGAAGGAAATCCTCCCATTTGCGACAACATAGATGGAACTTAAGCGCATTATGCTAAGTGAAATCAGTCAGACAAAGATAAATATCATATGATATCATTTATATGTGGAATTAAAAAAACCCCACAAAAAAACAAATTCATAGATAGAACAGATTGGTAGTTGCAAGAGGCAGGGGATGGAGGGCCAATGAGATGGGTCAAGGGGGTTGAAAAGTACAGACTTCCAGTTACAAAATAAATAAGTCCCGGGGATGTAATGTCAGCATGGTGACTGCAGTAAATACTGTATTGTACATTTGAAAGTTGCTAAGAGAGTAGATCTTATGAGGTCTGACAATTAAGTTCATGAATTCATCCTAGAAAAAGTGCTACATACCTCATTGCTGAATATCACTACGGTCACCTTTGAAGTACACTGCTTGGGAAGCTATGCACCAACAACCAGTGCCTAGTCCACCCTTCAAAGCAATTTTGGAACTCTTTTTCTGGAAGAGCTGTCATCTTCTCACAGTCAGCAGATGATTTTACATACAATTCGATGAATTTTTGCAATGTTTTCATTAGTTCTGCTTGTTACTGGCCACCCAGACATCTCTTCATCAGGGACCTGTTCTCTCCCCTCAGAAAAATGTTTAATCCATTTGTACACTGCTGTTTTCTTCATGGCATTATCCCCATAAACTTGGATTAACACGCCCTGATTTCACTTCCACTCTTGCCACACTTAACAGGAAATTTAATGTTTGTTCCTTGCTCTAATTCAAGCTCAGACATTCTTGCGATGGCACACAAAACCACGCAACAATAATGAACGACACTCAGCAAGACACTGCCACACGTTGACACGAACACAGCTGTGAGACACAGATATACCAAGGTTATGAAACCTTATTGAGCTGTTTGTACAGAGCTGCCAATGTAAGTGCACGGTGGCAAGTTCACGAACTTAATTGTCAGACCTCATTGAAGTTCTCATCATAGGAAAAAAATTGTAAACTATGTGTGGTGATGGATGTTAAGTAGACTTATTGTGGTGATCATTTCACAATATACACAGATATCAAATCATTATCTTATCAATTATATCTCAAAAAAGTTTGGTGGAAATCTATCTTTTTTTAAATTAAATGTAGCACAATATTTGAGTTTCTTTCAGTGTGCCCTTAAGTTGAGTCTAGTCCTAAAATTAAGGGGAAATAAAAGTTGTTTCTTAAATTAGAAGATCTGAAATAAGAACTGAGTGGTAGGAAGGAACCAACATTTGTATTGTCATCTACACACACACACACACACACACACACACACACACACACGAACTCCTTGCCTAGTTATTAGCCCATTAGTGAAATAGTGTTATATGGGTCCTTTGGTCAATCATTCAACAGAAGATTTATTAATTTAGAAAATAGGTGATCAACTATGGGCTTGTTGGTTCGTTTTGCTTTTACAGTTAAACCATAGACTCACTGAGTGCATTCCCTGTGATGGATTGGAGGTTGACCATTATCAAGTGTTTAGCTGGATGTTCTGGATGCCAGTGTTAGAATACAGGGTTAAGGCTATTCTGAAGCAGCATAAGGGTGGACCAGTCTCTCTCATCCTGTGTGGGGATAATAGAGAGGCTATTGCTAGTGTCTGATGGCAAGTGAAGATTCTGTTGCTGGCAGAGGGGCAATAATAATAACGCTGATTTGGAATTTGATGCTGTTCCTGAGCTCGCCCGTTGGGCTAGGATGTGGGTTAAATCTGCTCCCTGTATTAATGAAAAAATGCGAAGGGACGCCAAGCAGTGGAGAGCAGAGAAAAGAAACTGCAGGGAGATCACGCAGTTTCTTCTGATCTCTCACGAGGCGGCTGTCATCTCATCAGCCTCATTTAATTATAGAGGCAGAAACTGAGCCACTGCCAAAATAAACAGTGCTGAGCACATGAGCAGCTTCCTGATAAGGGCTGCACTCATCTGTGAGCAGAGCTGCTCAGAGAAATGCGGAATGACTTACTGACTTACTGCCGGAACTCGGGGCCCTTGTAAACTGCGTCAGCTAAATCTGGGGCTCCTCTATCAGAGTCTGCAGGGCCTTGTCCTTGCAAGCATATTTATTGGTGCACATTCTGCTTCTCTTCCTGAATGAAGGAATAAGGAGGCTGGTCTTTCTCCTGCAGCCTAAACTCAAAATGTCTCAAATATATCTGGCCTTAGATGGATTTGTATTGTCCTTTGTGTTTGTGGCATGCTGTGCAACCGTGGCCCTGCTACCTAAGATTACCTTTCCAATCCTCTAGATGGGGAATTTTAAGAAGTTAAGAGAAGCCATGTGAAGCGAGTTCACAATTATTGTTGCTAAGAGTCAGATTCGACTTTTACTTGCTCGTTTAAATCAAATCCAATGTAAGACTCTCTGAGCCCCTTCTTTTTACTGAGCACCCTGCCACTTGCCGTTTTAAAGAGAGCCCCTGGCCTTCTGGGGAGCTCCATGTTGAGGTGGGAGAGGCAAGACAGGCCCATAAATCCTGTGTAAACAGAAAGTTTGCCTTTGGAAATGTGTTCCCTCCCCTCAAATGTCAAAAATTTTTAAAATCCTCCATGTCGTGCATGTTGCATAAATGGGGAATTTATTCCTAACAAGTAATTGATTTGAGAAATATCATCTTCTGGTAGGTAGCTAATATATTTTAATAGATCCACTGAGATATGATTTTTATTCCATAAAATGAGTTTTAAAGTGGTATTATTCTTTTAGTCAAAAATTAGTAAGAATCAGTGCTTCTGGCATCCTCTGTTGGGTCTTGGACAGAGTTCACTGGGTTAAAATGGAGGTTATTTACCAGCTTTACTTTGTGTGTGTTTTTTGCTTTAACGATTAAATATTTTTTCATCACTTGGAAGCTCCAACTTGGTTGACTGTGGGTGGGTAAGTGTTTATCTTTTGTTGTTTCTGGGTAGTACAGACTACTGCCTTTGTGTGCTCTTGAGGAGTAGAAGAAAGTCATTAGTGTTAGAGTCAAACATTAACCCCGTGACCCGCTTGTTTATATACCTACTGTAACTTTGTTTTGCTTGAATTTCTGAGGTTAGTCAAAGCAAATATATGTACAATCTTGAGATGGCTGTGTATAAACTAAAACATCTTTTGTCAAAATTGCTGATAATACATTCCTTCAAACAAAAGCCTTCAAAAAACCTAGCTGCTAATATTAATGGAAGGAATTTCTTAAAAGCTTAAGAGGAATTACAGGACGTTTGTGTTACCTCCCATTTACCACTTACCCTGTAACATGTGGGGTGGGGGTCCACCTCCTGTCCCAACTTAAGTGCATGGAATAGGCCCATGTGGGGATCGAACCGGTAACCTTGTTAATAGCACCACTCTCTAACCAACTGAGCTAAACGGCCACTGCGAGATACTATTATTTGAAAATAATACCTGTGGTTGGTGTTGGTTAACACCTAAATATTCTAAAATAAGCATAGTTTCATTCGTCCATTAGGTATTGCATGTGGCATCATGAAGTAGAAATATTTGGTTTCAAATGAATCCTATATTCTAATTAGATTATGTATATGAATCTAATTATTAGACAAAGCTATATAGTGTTTAGCACTATTGGGGATGATATTAGACTAAACTTTAAAAATCACACTGGTATTGTTTTTCTATTTTTTAAAAAAAGTTTAGGCTTGGTAACATCTATATTTTTAGAATGGATTGTTCATATTTTAGGGTGCGGAGGAATTTGATCTATATTAAGAATAAGGCCAACCACCAGCTATTCTAGAAATCACATAAATATATTATTGCTAATGATTGGCTTCTTAATATATTGGCATTTGGTTTTTTATTTTCATAAATGTTATCCACTTCATATCAACTGCTAATTACAACCGTCTGAGTCATATTGTGGAAGACGAAATCATTTTTTGTAAGTCTGAGGTACCGTTTATAAAAGCAAAGTCACGTTCTCCAAGGCGGGCAGCAGCAGACGCTCTCCACTTTTGGAGATAAAGCTGGACTTGGGAAATCCTGTTCTAATACCCAGAGAGTCCCTTTTTTTCTTGGGGATTTCTCCCTAATTGCTCCCAACATTTTCATGTCAAGTAATACATAGGATTTCCTTACAGATCATAACACTAAAATGAACCATCAAGAAATTCTACCATTTGATCATGGCTCTGCTGTACTCACCAGAAATCCAGCAGAATCACTCAGAATTGTCTGCTTTGTATTTATCATCTTGTGGAGTTTGTTTCTCTAGGGTGCTGAAAAAGATTTTTGCCTGAAGTTGGTACATACTGCTGCCATGAAAGAAATGGCTTCTCCTTTATTTGCAATTTTGTAGTTACCATGCTGATTTAGCCTCCTGAAGAATTTACTACCGTTTCCTTTGTTTTCCTGTTACATTTTCTTGTGCCTTAATTATAGCAAATTTCTACTTCATATTTATAGTTATTTGTTTATTTACCTTCTTCCTCTACTATCTCCTAACATCTGTAGGATAACATAATTTCTTACTCAATTTCAAATCCTTCAAATTATGACCACAGTGTTTTGCACATAGTAGCCACTCAACAAATTTTGTTGAATCAAAAAATGCATTAAAAATGGTTGCCTGATATTAGTAGTCTTTCTTCCTTATTAGTAATGTTAAAAGAGGGCTGTTCTATCTTGATGCCTTATCACACCTGGAAAGGGTGCACTCATATTGAATCCATTAACAGAAAGAGAACTCTCTTCCTCAGGGCTTGGAATCCAGAGAATGACAACAAATGTTTCTTTTCTGTTCTGATCAGGTCATTTTCATGCTTAAAATTACCCACTTCGGACTGATATTCAAAAGGCCCTTCTCTCCTCAACTTCTGCCTTTTCTAGGCTCCATCGATAGATTATTACAAATTGGAGTAGAAAAGAAAAAAAAGAAAAAAAAACCCACAAAATTTTTCTTTTGTTAATATTGTAATCTGCAAATGTAAGAGCTTTGGTGCAATATTATGCTAAATGAATATCTCTGCTGAGAAGTAGATAGAAGGAATAAACATTAAATATAATACATAATAAACATAAGAAATAAATAAGTTATATAGAATGTTAGAAGGCAATGGATGTTATGCAATAAGAAGAAGAAGAAAAGAAAGAAAGAAACGAAAAATGTAGGGCAGGATAAGGGGAATGGAGAGTGTGAGGGAAGGGAGTGACGACGTTGCGATTTGAATAGGGTGATGAGCAATGGCTCATGAAAATGTCAGGTCTGAACGAAGTCTAGAAAGGGAAGAGGGAGTGAGCCATGTTGGTCTCTGTGGGAAGCGTGCTCAGACAGAGTGAGGAAGAAGCATGAATGGTGTCTTCAAGGAGTAGAAAGAAGACATTGCGGCGAGAGCTGAGACTGGTAGAGACTGAGATCAGAGCAGTTACTCGAGATCCCATCACATAGGCTAGATTATAAGGGGCAAGGTTGAAGCAGGGAGATCTTATAGGAGACTAGAACAGTGATCCAGGTGAGAGATGATGGCATTCAGATCACAGTGATTACAGTGAAGTTAGTGAGAAGTTGTCAGATTCCAATTATATTTTGAACAAAGAGAGAGTGGCAATTCCCGATGGATTGGATGTAGGGTGTGAGAAAAAGATGAGTCAAGGATGAATTCAAGAAGACTTAAGTTTTGTGCTAGAGTAACTGAAAGGGTGGAATTGTTGTCCACTAAAGTGGGAAAGGTTGTGGCTACAGCAGGTGTGGTCGGGAAAGTCTGTTCAGTTGAGATGTGTGAATTAGAATAATCAAGTGAAAATGATGAGTGGAATATTAGTTACACAGGTGTGGAGTTCAGGATAGAGGACAGGACTGGAGATATTAATTTGGGAGTCACCAGCATGTGGATTGTATTGAAAGCCATGAAACTGAATGAGATCTTCAAGGGAATAAGTAGAAACAGACGAATAAAAGACCAATTACTGAGCCCTGGGGTCTCAGTGCTTAGAAGTCAAGAGGGGCGAGGGACTGCAATGATTGGTCATGATGAGATCTAGGTATGGCCAAGGAAGTGAGTGACTGTTTATATGAGGAAGGAGGTCAAGATAATCAGAGGAGAGTTCAATGGAATGGGAGGTTAGAACTTTGCAAAGATTGTTACCTGAGTATGAAAATGGTGAGACAGGAGGTGTTGCAGAGGGTGCCAATGAGCCAGGAGCTGATATTGTTGAAAAAGGTGGGTAACAATCAGGGGCAGCAGTGATATATAATGACATGAGACTTAAAGTAAAAGGGAAGGAGAAGGATATGCAGTGGCAAAGATAATTGAGCAGGTCCCCTCTCTCACCTCCAGATCTGGTGTGTGAGGGCTTTGAACAAAAACCAGCCATCATGTGAGAAGGGAGACAAAACGGTGTTTTCAGGGAAGCATGAGTTTTGGTCAGAACAAGAAAGAGCAAGAAATATTTGGAGATTAGATTGGGGTGATAAGGAATTTTGCTATTAATGGACGATGAATTCTAGAAGGCACAGTGGAAGGATTTCAGGAGTTGGGAATAGACGGGAGAAGGTTTCAAAATCTGAAATATGCAGAGCCTTCTTCTGGTCATTGAAACGTGGGGTAGAAAGTGGGGCGACTTGGGAGACAGGGAAGAGGGGGCATGAATACAAATTTAAAGCATTTAGCTGGTGTCTGTAATGTAGCAAGCTCTCAATAAACATTAGCTTTTGTTAGTTTTGTCATGAATTGATGAACTATTGAGGAAAAGGAGATATCAGAAAAGGATCAATAGTGATACTTCTAACTTGCAATCTATACTTTAGCTTTACATTCAATCAATGTTATCAAAACCTATGCTAGCTTAAAAGTTTAGATAAAACTATTTTCTGATTCAAATGGGTTCCTAAAAGAGCTGGGAGCTATAAAACTCAGGCAATATTGGACTTTTCAATAATGCTTATATATTGACTTGTAAAAACAATATTAGAACATTTTAAAAACTCACACACTTCCCATTCAGGGTAAAGGAAAATGGTTTTACTTTTGCATTTACCATTGAGTGAATATAATTCATTTTCTAAAAACTTACAAATTTACAAGGTATTTGGAGGGATACAAAGGTAGGTGAGACAGTTTCTATTTGTGCTCTCTTATAGTTTCGTCCGTTTGTATAGCACACTATGTCTAACTATAGTTAATGTTATGAGAACTAGAACATTTCTTCAGAAATCTTTCCATATCCTAGACTCAGAGTTCCTGGGCCAGAATCTGATATATACCAGAATCAGGTATATTTCACTACTTGAGTAAACCATTAACCTCAAAATGAATGAGTGAAGCCTTTTGGATTTACAACATGGTATTCTGGAGAAGGATAAACCTGTGGCTGTGTAGTAAAATTCCTTAGATATTTTCAAATCTCTATTTGGAAACACAACTGAGGTATTCCATTTCCACATTTATGGTTTCAGATTGCACACAAACATCCCAGCTAGTATTTCACAGAAGAGGACATCTCTCAATTACACAGCTCAGTCACAGGGTCACGTTCTGGTTACGGGAACAGCATCTTCCTCTAGAAGGACACCCCACACTTCATCTCCCCTGAATTCCATGCAGCACTGGGCAGCCTTTCCTCCTTCTTCAACCTTTTTCTCTCTTGACTTTTGTCACATTGTTTTCTCTAATTTCTTAATTTTCCATCTTAGTTTCTTTCATTGGGCTCAGCCTGTGGTACTTTGTGATGGCAGCCCTAGCAAACTAATACAGTCATTCATTTGATAAATATTTATAAGGCCCCGAAGAAAAGACCCATGAGACACAATTCATAGACAAACTAAATGTGTCATCTCCTCTGAGGAGACAGATGTTTGAGGAGAGGGTCATACTTTAGAGATGTGTGCACTGGAAGCACGGGGAAGAAATGATGCTCCTCGAGCCCATCCTCCCAGCCGCTCAAGGCAAACTCTTGGAGGCATCCTTGACTCCTGTTTTGCTATCCCATCTCCCATCCAATTGATCAGGAAATCAATTTGGCTTAAGTAGTTTAAAATATATATCCCAAATGTGACCACCTCGTCTCCTTCCACTGCTATCACCCTGGTGTGAGCCTCATCATGGCCTTTCACCTCTGTATCCATCAACCTATTTTTAGCATGGCAACCTGAGGAAGTTAAAGTTCAAGTCCAGTCTTGTCACTCCTCTATCAAAAGCTCTGCAATGACTTCCATTTCATTCACACCAGAATCTCTGATTCCTCCCCTGGCCCTTCTCACACATTCCAACCCCCAATCCTGTGCTGATTCTTAATATACTAGGCCCACTCCTGTCTGTAGGCCTTTTCTTTAGCTGTTTCCTCTGCCTGGAATTCTCCCACCTTCCTCCCATAGGTATTTGGCCAACTCCTCATTTCCTTTAAGTCTTTGCTTAGTTGGAAGGGCTTCTGAACAACCAAATAGACAAAGTGACTTGGCCAATTGACATTAGCCCACCTTTGTAATCAGCTGCCCTAGAACTGGCACAATGGGCATATAGATGGAATGAACATAGTGGCAGAGATGGAAGATACACATAGGCCCACCATCATGCACTCCCACTTATCATGACTGATCTAGCTACTGCTGTCTCTGCCAGCAACAGAGCCCCCAGTATGGCACAATTTCTTGAGAAGACCAACCAACCACTTAGTGACAAGTTGACTGCATTAACCTCTTTCTCTCCTGGAAGGGTCAATGATTTGTTATCACAAGAATAGGCACATGTTTCCAGTATGAGGTTGCTTTTCCTGTTCATAAAGTTTCAGCCAACACCTAACTGGTGGCTGATGGATGGCTGAACCACAGGCATGGGATTCCACACAATGTAACATACATTAGGGAATATCTTCATAGCAAAGGAGGTGCAGGAGAGGGCCTTTGATAGAGGAGCCACTGTTCTTATCACATACCACACCATCCAGAAGCTGCTGACTGGAGCTCCAGCTTGGAGGCCATGCTCTGGGAAGATGGAGTGCAATTCTTGCAGACAATGCCAAGACCTACTGAATTAATGGCCTCTATTGGGCATGGGTCTCCAACAGGAAGAAAACATGGGATGCGGAACTAAGAAATGGTAGCAGGAGTCAGCATTTACAGTGACCCAAAGGGATACTTTGTGTTTCTTATCCCCAGAATTCTGGGCCCTTCAGAGTTAGAGATTCCTTGCTTGGGGTCATAGCAATGTTGTTATTGAACTACAAGTTATGGCTGCTGCCTAGACAAGAAAAGGAATCACCACTTTGGCAGGAATAATTGAGCCAATACAAATGAAAAATGTAGGACTGCTGATACCCAACGGAGGCAGAAAGGAATACATGTGGAATTCAGGTGAATGACTTGGGGGCCTCTTGGTACTTCATTGCCCACTGAGCCCATGAATGGACAAATGCAGTAATCCCAGCTTGAGAATCCTATGGTTACCAAGTACCCCTCAGGAAATGAGAGTTTGGGTCATATCAGCAGGAAAGCCACTAAGATCAGTGGAGGTAATAGCTGAGGGTGAGGGGAATTCAAAATGGATAAAGAAGGGGAGAGAAGTGGAGCAGTACCGGTGGCAGTCCTGAGACCAATTGCAGTGACAGGGGCTGCAGTTTGTACCACTAACTCCTACTTTTAAGTTTCCTCTCAAAAAGAGAGCCCCACTGGATTTTTGGAGGAGCTTCTCCAGAAAGGTATATGAAGAAGTCAATCCATGAGGTGCAGGTGTAGATTGTGGTGGGCAGTGTTGTGCACTGCGCAGATCTTCATTCAAGAAAGAGCATAGCGGGCAGCTGGAAGGAGTACAGTCCCCTGAGAGCCTCCAGCTGGAGCACTTTAGGATCTGCCTCAGCTTTTGAACTAAGACCGCTCTTTTCCTGGGCAGCTCCTAGCCAATGACCGAACTCAGTAGCAGTACTTTGGACATGTCTGTCCGATGCGAAACTCCTCCAACAGGTAGGTATCCTTTCCTCCAGGGCAACGCATCAGATTGGCCAAGTCTCTGTCAGACACACATTGATCTGAGGTGCTCTCTTTTCTCCATCTTGTTTCCTACCCCCTTTTACAGGTGTCAAATCTGAACCACAGGTCATCTTCATTCCTATTTGTATGGTTTTCAGAAACATTACCCTCCCTGCCCACCCCCGTACCCCCAATCTCTTGTCCTTCCAGCTCAACTTCACTGTCTGCTTTCCTTGGGATCTACCAACACAATGCTATAGTCAGCTAGTTGTAGTCTGTTTAGCCACAGATAAAGGCAGTAGGATGTAGTAAGTGGCTAGCAGAGTCATGCTAACACATGGAAATATTTATGCCCATTTAAAAAGTTGATTCAGAAAGTGGTACCAGATTTTCTTATTACAGCGTTTTTTTTTCCTGTTTTTTTTTTTTTTTTTAATATTCAGGAACTACTACAGTTAAAATATTCTGGAAGTTGAACAGGAAAACTAAATTGAAGATAAATCTATGTTAATTACAGATGCAAAACTTTTGTTTTAAATGTAAGCATCTAGCTGTCTTCCTTTACCCAGAGTTAGATTGGTATTCTGTAAATTGCACACACACTTTTCTTGCTTATTATGGAATTTGCTTTTCTTGTTTCTGAAGCAGCTAAATGCAGGGGCAAGGAAACCTAACTAGAGTCACACTTAGATTAAGCAGCTTCTGTGGCTGAGCCACTTCCTTCTGAATGCTTGATAGTCACCTCAAATTAAAGTGGTGGTGGATGAACTCCTTGCCTTCCATTTCAACCCTTTCTTGCCTTTCTGATTTCCTAGTACCGTTTGTGACACTGTGATCTTCAACATTCAGTGAATTCAGACAATGGCATTAAAAGTGGCGGCCACTTTTTTCTATATTTGAGATCCTTGACAATAGCTCAGTCCCTCAGACTTCCAGAAGATGTCATGTAGCTCCGTACAATGCTTGACACAAATGTGGGAGTGGGCAATTCTTTCTGTCTCTTCATTCAGACACTTACTGGATGAAATCAGTTTTGCAAAAGAACTTTTATACACATCCTTTCATTGACTTCCCGTCATACTTTTGTTTTTCCTTTTAAAGTTTTAAGTCATGGTGTCTTAGTCTGATCGGATGGCTATAACAAATACCACAGACAGAATGGTCTATAAACAACAGAAATTTATTTCTCACAGTTCTGGAGACTGAAAGTCAGATTAGGGTGCCAGCCTGGTCAGGCGAGGGCCCTCTTCTGGGTCAAAGCCTTCCTGTTGAGTCCTTACATGGTGGACGGGCTAAGGAGTTCTGTGGGCCACTAATCCCACTCATGAAGGCTCCACCCCCATGACATAACCACCTCTGAAAGGTCCCACCTCCAGATACTATTAGGATTTCAACATTTGAATATTGGGGCAGGGCCGGGAAGCACAGCATTCAGTCCACAGTACATGGAATTTGAAATTGGTCAGATCTTTACTCATCAAGCTCCTTCCCTTCTCTTTAGTAACAAGTTTTCTTAGACCTAACATTCCAGCTCAGCCAACATCCCCTTCCCTCTTTCTTCTTCTGGTGCCGAATATTACCAGTTTTCCAGCCTTCCTTGTTTTACCAACACATCTTTCAATCTTCAGATTCCTTCTTGACACCCGTTTCCTCCTAAAGGTCTGTCCTAACTACCTCCAAATCATTTCTTCTTCTTTAGTCATTATCTTAATGCTTCTGTAATCATGAGCTTGTTTGTACAAAGGTAATGATACATGTACTTATGTACTTGGTGGGAGCACAATGCCTGTATTTGAGAGCAACAACAGGCAAATTTACCAATTTCTTCTGTTTTATGTAACTATAGTCAAACTACCCCACCTTCATTACCATCACGGTGTGTGTGAATAAGTGAGAACATGCTTGAAAGTTGCCATCTTAAACAAATGAAGAAACAAAAACTCATAGACACAGACAATAGTGGTTACCAGAGGATAAGGGGAGAGGGGGGTGGTAGATGTAGGTAAATGGGATCAAATATGTGGTGATGGAAGGAGAACTGACTCTGGGTGGTGAACACACAATGTGATATATAGATGATGTATTACAGAATTGTACACCTGAAACCAATGTAACTTTACTATTGTCACCCCAATACACTTTAATTTAAAAAAAGAAAAGAAAATCGCTGTCTTTTATTTATAGATTGAGGGAATAATTTGGCTTCTTTATAAGTATCACACAGTTGTTTGCTGTCAGAACTAAGGGCTTTATCTGAATTAACAAAGAACAATACTATAGTAACCAGACCACTGAGTCAAAGACTGACTAATACTTCTGCACTGAAGTGTTAACTGCAGTTTCTTCGATGGTTAGAACACACCTATGAGAGTATACACAAGGAAACCTCGAAGCTTTCATTTGTACCAAGCTGTTTGCGTGTACCTGCTTACTTCTCTTCCCACTAAGCCAGACCTCTGGCATCTTTTGTGGCCTTTTTGTTCTGAGTTCCTTATATTGTCTGCCATAGACTAAATATTTTTGTCCCCCCAAAATTCATATTGAAATCTAATTCCCATTGTGGTGGTATTTGGATGTGGGGCCCTGGGTGTGGGGTGGTGGTGGTGGTGATGAGATCAGGAGAGTGAATCCTTCATGAATGGGACTCGTACCCTTACAGAAGAGACCCCAGAGATCTCCCTCACCCATTCTGCTGTGTGAGAAGATGGTCATCTATGAACTAGGAAAAGGGTCTTCACCAGACACCAACTCTGCCAGCACTTTAATCTTGGACTTTCCAGTCTCCAGAAATGTGAGAAATAAATTTATGTTGTTTATATGCCACTTAGTTTATGGTGTTTTTATTGTAGCACTTTGAGTGTACTAAGGAACTGTCAAAATTTGATAAATGCTTATTACTAAACTTTAATTTTTGACTTTTGTTCTACATAACATTGTCTCATTCATCACCCCAGAATTTTCTGAAAGCCAACTGAAAGTTTAACCATAATGAAGGAAATCTAGATCCCAGTATATCATTCACAGCCATAACATCTGCATCTCAGGAACAGAAGGAAACAGTGTTAAATGTTCTTTCAATAGCAATTACATGAAATGATCAGTGAGGTGATGATGGTTCTCAAGATGGCTTCTGTATAACTGCAGTGCACACGTTTTCCTTTCTGGTTTGTCCTTCTTTCAATAAAGAGGTCACTATCAAAGTGCTTTTAGCATAGTGCTCAACTGTTCTCTTTGCTTTTTTGCCAATTGTAATAATCGTTGCATTGGGCAAAGATTAAATTGGATTTGTGTGTTGTGACCTATTTCAGAACAGAAGACATGTTTTCGTCTTCCGGATAATCACCACTCTGTGAGCCATTTAAAACTCTAGTGCACAAAGCTCCGGAAAACGTTACATATAGAACTGTTTTAATTGGTGATCTGCCTCCTTACCGTCTAGAGTATAAAGTGGATCTGTATTCTGCAGCCCTTTGGCTCCAGATAGCTTTTAAACTCATTCCTCAAATCCTAATGAGACTAAATAGTCTTTTGTTTTTATAAGTATATAGAAGCTGTTCCAAAACTTAGATTTCACAGACCAGTATATTTCCCAAAAATATTTTGAACACTTGCTTAAGGTTTTCCAAAAAAATTTTTTTTGGCCAGGTAAGAACAGTTAAAAAAAAAATCATCAAAACTGTATCTTTTCTATGTCATCAAAACAATATTTATTGTGGCAAATATTATTCCCTCCTTCCTTGCTGACAAAACTGCAATTTTGTTTGGGTGTTTACTCCCATGTGAGTCAAACTTGAATCTGGCTAGTCTAAGTCTCCAAGTCAACATCTTTGACAGTGATTGATTGAAATATTGGCTCACCATCCTATTCTGGACAGCCATGTGCATGGGAGGTCTGTTGGTTGATAAGCTGGTTATTTTGCATTTTCTTCTCTCTATCCAGAACATTCTTTGTCTTGTTCTGCCTTTCTGTGCCCCAGGAGGCTGGCCTCTAAGGATTGCACCACGAAAGCTTCTTTGTCTGCTGGTTTTCCACTTGGTTTGGCTAATGGAGGAACTGCCAGGAGCTAAGAGTATTTATTACTCTTCCACCTTTACTCCCCTCCTGCTGGCAACAATCTTGCCAGTAGCTTCATTTTTCTGAGGCACACGCCCTGTCTGGCAATCTCTCTTCCTCAGTGACAGTCCTCTTTACAGGAGTGGGAACTTCATTTCGTCTTCTTGTCCATGTAGGACCACAAGTGGTATTGGCTGCCTGCCATTACTAATCCTTGGGCACTTCACCATCTCTTGTTGGTCTGTCCCCTTAACTCTGCCCATCGTCTTAAATAGTCCTTCCATCAACATCACTTCAATTAGATTCTATGAATGTGTCAGCTCTTCCTTTCCCAAACTCTGACTTACTCGTATATAGGGGGCTTTGGGGAATGAGTTGTAAAAAGAGACATAAGGGAAGACACAGTCCCTCTTGTACTGGGGGTTGTTATGTCAGAAGGTGACCTCAGGACCTTTGTGGCAGCCATCTTGAACCATGAGTGGAGCTGGGCTGAAGGAAACAAACATGTTGTAGATAGTAGAGCAGGAAGCCAGAAAAAACCATGTGTTGTGCCTTTGAACGAACCAACTCTGGAGATGCTCTGCAATGGGACAGTGTGTTATACGAGCTGAGAGACTTTCTTGTTGTTTATGCCACTTTGAATTGTGCTCTTTTGTTCCATGAAGCTGAAAGTTTTCTAGAGTCTGATAAATCAAATGAACAGGGTCCAATAATAAAAGAATGGGGTGGGTGTGGGGAAATATACTCAAGTAGAGTGAAAAGATATACATTTCAAATGACTCAAACAATGGAAGGAGATGATGAACAATGTTCACTATGAGATAAGTAGGTGGGAAAACTCCCACTATTACTGCAAAAAAAAGGGGGGGGTGGCATTTTAACTCCAAACATGTAGAAAGAACAGAAACTGAGAATAAATGGAAGGCTAGAAATTTAAATAGAATATTCAGGACATTGGTCTTATTTTCCTCAGTGTTTGGTAAATATATAGAAATATATATATATATATATATATATATATATATATATATATATATATAGTGCCAAAAGAGTATATACACATGACTTGTATTCATCTTTTGTTATTGCTATATATTGAATATTACAATTTTAATACAGTTTTTTCCTTTCTTAAAATGTGTATACATTTCTCTCTCTCTCTCTCTCTCTCTCTCTCTCTCTATATATATATATATATATATAGATATAGATATATATATATATATATATACATATATATGTGTATATATATATATATATATAGATATATATATATATATACATACACACACAAACTCATACCGGGAGAGCCAAAAAATGTAATACAAGTGAACACTTTGGTCAATGTTGCTCAAGCAGTAATTTGCCATAATCAAAAGTGTCTGGACGCTGATGGTAACCACTTTGAGCACCTCCTGTAATTGCTGAAGTCAAACGTGACTTGTATTCATCTTTTGTTATCGGTATATATTATTACAATTTTCATTGTTTTTTTTCCTTTCTTAAAATGTGTATACCTTTTTTTGGCACCCTCTATTCATGTAGCCTTTATGCATGGTTTATTTACGAAACACCTCCATGGTAAAGAAGGTACAAGACAGTCATTACCGCAGGCCTATGTACCAGGGAGGCATTGCGCCCAGTTTAGACATGGGGTGAAGTCAGTGAAGCCTGTCCACAGGAGTCACGTCAAGTTTCCTCAACCTGGCCTTCAGCGCAGCAGCCCCACTCTGGCCTCTGCTTCACCCTGCTCTCGGGGGCTCTGTTGTGGCCCTGCTCATGGGCTATGGCTGCTCTCTGGCCCTGGCCCTTCAGAATGGCTGGCTCTGTCCTCTCTGCATGTGATTTTGGCCTGGGGTTTCCCTTCTCTTTCTTCCTTACCTCCCACCAGGGTTCCCTAGAGCGGGTCCTCCCTCCATCTTTGAACCTCCCTTGCTGTGATTTTCATCTTTTTAAGCCCTTCCCCTCAAAAAAAAAAAAAAAATCATAATTTTAAAAACAAATCTTCTTTAATATATTTCATGACAATTCTAATTTCAAACACTCTTACCTGTGGAACTATTTTTCCTAAAGTTTACGCTGCTATATCTGACATAATGGGTTAAATCTCCCTTATTTTAGGCCTTCATCTTCTGGTCCCCCATTACTCCTTTTCATTAATTTGACTCCCTCCCTTCTCAATTCTGACTCCCTCTAGCCCTTCCCTACCAAATCTCAGAAGGGAAGTGGAAAGGAGAAACAAAAAAAAAAAAAAAAAAAAAAAGGAGGAGAAAAACAAGCCAAAGTGATTATTTTCCAATGAAAGTAGGAAAGACTCCAGATAAGAGAAAAGATCTTTGAAGCCTGGTGTTTTCATGATCCCATTAGCCTAATGTTAGATTGGAGGGAGGAGCGCAGGGTTTATTTCTTCTTGGGTGAGCTATTTGCATGAGTGATGCTGAATTTGGAGGCCATGGATAAAATTTATTCCATGAAAATTATAAAATAATCTCCTGATTTACCCAACCTAGAGGGCAAGTCAGGGAAAATGATCAATTCATCCCTTGAAAATAAATTCTTTCCGTTGGAAGACAGTAAAAGGCATAGGAAGACACTGAATAAATGCTTTTTGATGATGTGGGTGCAGGCCAGGAGCCACTGAGGTCTGGAGGCCTTTCTAGCTGTACGGTTGGAGACTTCTTAAGCGAGAACACATGTGCTGAGAATCCTGTCAGCTATTTTCATTGTAGGGGAAGATGATAAAGGTTATGGCTCTAAAATGAATAAACTTGTTCCTTGTAACATATAAGGCAAAGAGGGACAGCACTGAGGGACTCCAGTCAAAAAGATCCGGGGCTTGGCCTTGGGTCCCTCCCTTTCTCCTGGCTTTGGGAATTTAGGGAATTCACTTACCCTTTCTAAGCTTTCACTGTCTTTATGACACTGAAATAATAAAGCTTGTTCTGCCTACCTGTCAGAGTGGACAGGATCAAGTGACATAAAATGGTAGCATATTGTGAAGTGTGGCACCCTATACTCACACAGCATACCACCGAGGTGTACTGTTATGTGTGACCTAGTGACAAGGCTACGAGGGACTGTGAGCTGTACTGGTCAGTGTATCCTGCAGGGGTGGGTTGGAACAAGGCACATTCTCCCCCCCAGGTAGCTTAATTTGGCTGGAAGACATCACTTTATCAAGACTATCTGCCCAGCACTATGTTGGAAAATGACAGGAAGCATAAAGACAGCTCAGTCAGGCCATTTCCAAAGAGATGCCTGCTCTCTAAGAGAGGACACTGAGTTTAACACATCTGGTAATATAATCCCTGACATTTTAAAATCAAACATTGTAATGTTTGTTGAAGAAAATTATAAGCAGGTAAGTTTTATTATTATTATTATTATTATTATTATTATTATTAGTTTCAGGTGTACAAAACAATGTAATAGTTGGACTTTTACACCCCTCACAAAGTGCCCCCCCCCAATCTACCACCCCTCCGACATCTCACACAGCCGCCACACTTCCACTGACGCCATTCCCTGCGCTGCACTCCACAGTCGACACCCATCACTACTCAGCCTCAGCTTCCGGTGCACATCTCAGCAGTCAGGCAGAAGTAGGTATATTGATGATTCACATTCTGTTGGCTCCTCCTCTGAAATAGTTCTGAAATCTGCCTGCTTCTCCCCATCACCATCACAGCTTTATTCCAGGCCTGCATCACCTCCCTTGTCGATCATCACGCCAGCCTCTGGCCTAGTCTCTCTCTCCAGTCTCTTCCTCCAGCAAGCTACTGCCCACACCCACCAGAATCCTCTCTAGGACCCCAGTTTGATTATGTCACTTCCCTGCTTCACAACTTCCCATTGCCTTCAAGATAAAACCAGAATTCATCACCACGGCACACAAAGCCTGAATTTAGCTCTCCAGGCATGCGGCTTACTACCATCCCAATCCACACTCAGGCCACCCTGAATGCTCTCAGCCCCCAGCCCTTCCATGCCCTGGCTGGTCTCAGATGGTCAGCTGCCTGTTTCTCTGCCCTGCTTTACTTAGCCAAATTCTACTCCCCATTCCTATGTCCCCAAGGCTGAGCTAGGCTGCCCCTCTGTGCTTCCTGCACATGCTCGCCCTACTTTCCCCCTTCACTCTCAGCTGACAGCCTCACCTCACACTTGTTTGAGGAGTGGGAATTCTCTCAACTCCCTACCAGAGGTATAACCCAGCCATCTTGTCTCCTCCTCCTTCCCTCCACTTCCAACTGTCCAACTGTCTTTCCTTCGTTAAAGATGGGTGCCTCTGCTTGTGCTCTGGACATCAACCCCTCACCTTCTCAAGCACTCCTGCTTTTATTCTCTTCTCCATCTCCAGCCTCATCAATCCCCTCTTTCCACCAGACCATTCCCATCAGCATGCAAATGTTCTTGAGGTTTCTCTTGATCCTTTAGAGGATCTCCAGCTGCCATTCCATTTCTCTGCCTTTTATGACTAAAATTCCTGGGAGAATTGTCCGGGCATGCTGTCTTCCTGCCTCACCTCTTCTCCACGCCCACCAGGCTTCGCTTGCCGCTGTTCAACCTCAGCAGCGCTGTCCCAGGTAAGCAGTGTCCACGGCTCTATACACTCAGGGCTCAGTGTTCTGCCCTAAACAGCTGCCTCCCCCTGCAGCAGTCACCGCTTGGCCTGGGCTTCCTTCTCCTTCCCAGCCCCCTCACTGGTTGCTCCCCACCCACCAACCCAGCTCTGCCCTGTCCCTGTGCCCTTTTTTTTCCCATGCCAGACTCCCCGTGGGTGGTCTCAACTTGACCCAGAGCTTTAAATAACATTTATTTGCTGGTGATTCCTGAATTTATGGCGTCAGCTCAGACTGCTTCTCTGAACTCAGACTCATGTATCCAACTTCCTACTCCACATTTCCACGTGGCTGTTTTACACAAGCCTATCAAATTTAATATGTCCCAGAATGAACTCTTCATTACTGTCACTTCAATCTATTGCCCCCCTATCTTCCCCATTCAGTAAGTCACACTTTCACCCACCCAGTTGGTCCATCCAGAAACCTGAATGACCAACTTGTCCCTTGGCTTACCCTCAGAGTCAGTTTGTCAGAAATTCCTGTCTAGTCCACCTCCAAAACATATCTTGAGTTTGTCCATTTGGCCCTACCTCTTCTGTCACTATAGTCCAAGCCATCTTCAGCTTCAAATGTGGTCCCTGCTTTCACTTGGGGATGGCAGCTGTAATCTATTCCTATACAGCATCCAGGAAACGTGTGATGTCTGCATGAAATCTCTGATGGCGCTGTGCAGCTCACTGTACAGCTCATCGGGCCCTATTTAATCTGACCCTTGTCTTTCTTTAAGTCCTCCTTCTCTCTCCATGACCCCGCCCTCTTCATCACACACAACCTGTGATGTCTGCTCGGCTCACTGATGTATATACTCAGTCTCTGGTAACTGCCCTGGCACAGAGATTGTGCGAATAAATATTTGCTTTGATTGTTGAATTTATTGCTGTGTGCTAGATCCTGGGGTAACTAAGATAAAGCAAAGAAAGTCCCCGCCAGACAGGAGCTCTTAGTCTAGTGAGTGACACAAATATGTACACAGAGAAAATTTACCATTTGATGTGACAAGTGTGATCCTGAGGGGAAGTCAACTCTGGGCTGGAAGAGGCTCATAAATGTTTCTCAGGGCAGCGAACGTTTGAAGTGAGCTGATGAACCTCTACAGAAATCTAAAACAGCATATAAAAACAATAACTTTAGGAAATAGAATAACGGAATAATATGTTAAAATATTAATATGGGTGGCCTCTGGCTTTTAGCCTGGTAATTTTTTTTTGTGTGTGTGTGGCTATTTTGTTATTTTTCAAATATTCCATCACGAATTTATTTTTTGTAATAAAAATAGTTTAAAAAAACTGGTGGGAACTAGTTCTTTCACACACACACACACACACACACACACACACACACACAAACACACAAACAAAGCAAACAAAAAACAATAAAAAAGGACCTGGTCTGTAACCCTTGAACAATACAAACACATACACAACCATATACACATGTATTGGAACACAGGACAGACTAGGGTTTCTCACTGTGATTTTTCTCATCTGTGTCTGGAAGTCAGTTACAGGTACTGGAAATAAAACTTCTTGAAATAAATTTTCCCAAAACAAACAAAAAAAATGTGAGAGAGAAAGATGAGGAAAAGGATGAGAAATGTTGAAATCCTTTTAGTCAGTTTACGAGTTGAGTGGGTAGCAGGCAAGGGGTAGGAGGAGAAAAGAAAATAGGATTTTCTTGTGATGTTCCACTTGTAAAAGTCAGTGGATATTTTTACAGGTACCAGCTAGTCCTTCCTGAAAATCCTTTAATGGGGACAGGCTGTGAAGCAGCAATAGGAAAGATAAATGCTTTTCTGGGGAATAATTTTAGTGCAGTGTGGAAAATGTGAAGAGAAAAAAATTAAAGATCGAATGGAAAATCCATGCTCAGGCCAACCCACACCACAGAAGCGTTGAGGACCATGTGTCCTAATTAGCCCCCACACCAGGCAGAGGCCTCTCTCTGGGCAAATGCCCCTTCCTCTTGTGGCAGGCAGCCTGGGGAGAGAACATTCATTTATGCTACATGCCCTGAGAGTGGCTATCATTTTGGGGGAGCAAAAAAACTGGAAAGTATAAAAAAAGCCAAGACTACCAAGCTGTGACCTTTTCTCCTTATTCAACAATGTAAGTAGATTTTTCTATAATGGGTATTTAGATGTTTCTGAATAAAGCATTCAGAATGCAGGCACTGTTAGGGCCAGAAGAATAGCTTTCAATCTCTGATCTTTCTCCAACTCAGCCTCTTTTTCTGCCCTAGTCAACCAAGGGGACACAGACCTCACTAGGACTTGGGTCTCCTCCTCCTCTTTTTTCTCCCTGCTAAGATGATCCCCATTTAATGCTTTTCCGGAGTTCAGAATTTTCCATGTTCTTCATGGCAAGCTTAGTGTTTCCAGTCACCCTGACATGTGATCTCTAATAACCACCCAGCTGTGTGGGAAGCTAAAAAGGAATGGTACCACAATGAGATAACCCCTGTTAGTCTGTGGGGATTCAGAGCTTTCTCCCCTCCCCTTCGCTTACATAGCTTCCTCTGTCTTCCTGGGGGTTTCAAGGAGAATCTGAAATGGTAGAATATTCTGAAGATTTGCTGAGGGCTCTTTACTTGGACCTCCTTAAATACCTAAGAGAAATATGGGAAACTCCAACTTCCTGTCTGGGACTGGCTCACTGGATGATACAGTCCTGTTCCAACAAGGGTGGACAATGGCTAAAAACAAGAGTTACACCGTATATCCGGAGCTTTGCTACTTCAAGCACTGAGGTATTTTTCTTTCAGTCCAAGGGACTTTCACTCCCACATAGGCAATCAGTAAGGTTGACTTTTAAGATACTTAAACAGTAGGATGTATAGGAGTAAATCCATATTTAATTTAAAGCAGGAGACAATCCCAAAGGACTCAGGATAAAGGTAGTGGTCTTTGGTCTAGTCCTAAGCCATCTGCTACAGTGTACCCCAAAGTCCCTTTTTGGATTGTTCAGACAATAACTGGGAATGTTTCCTCCTCTTGTCTTCAATCCCCAGCCTAAGGGTTTGTCCATTTCCTCATTTTAATTGTTGTTCTTTGAGACATTTGATCAGTCTGCTTAGATTTAGAATTAAATTGGAATCTGGCTGGATAAAGCAGTGATTCAAGAGAGCTCCTTTATGAAGGACCTGTATTTTTGATCAGCTGTATTTTTAAACTTTGGCTAGAATTAAATATGGTAGAAGGGATCAAGGGAGCACACACAACATGCCTTTGTCCTTTTGTTGCCAAGAACCTGATTTGATAAAGCAGTGATTTGAGATGATTGCTTTGAAATCATGAACTCAGATGAGTTTCCTTACAGAAACCTGGCATGAGCCTTTAGGTGGCCAGAATCCACTTCCTGCCCAGCTGACGTAGGGTGACTAATGATTCTAGTGTCCCTGGGACTGTCCTCGTTGTAAAAGTGCAAGTCTTGAGCCCTGGAAAACCCCTCAGTCCTGGGAAAATAGGGATGGTTGGTTACCTACTTGGAATTAAAATTTGAATGAATCAAAACAATGAGACAAGTGGGGAAACATATATGATATCTGGTTTTAGTTTTCTTTTTGTGTGTGGGATGGACCCTGCTCACAGTCCTTTTACTGAAGAGAATTGGGGTGAAGAGGGCAAGGAGAAGAAGAGTGAGAGAAAGGGAGTGTGGGTGGAGTGTTTTTTTGCAATGAGACTCTTGTGCTTTCAAGGCAGCTTATTTTTAATAGTGGCCACATTTAGATAATGAGTGAGACATGCGGTAGCAACAGGGGTTGGGCGTAAGCTAAAGAAAGCAGTTTCTGCTAAAAAATAATGGGATGGGGAAGGAGTCTCAGTATCGAGAAACTTCCTAAATTCTCAGGTAGACTTAGACCCATTTTTCCTTGTGTGTCCACTACATTTCGTACCCTGTTCCATATCAGCAAATATAAACATTTCAGTTTATGTACGTTCATATAAACTCCTGGTGAGGAGAGACGTCTTTTCATTTTGGTATTTCCAGCGCCAGGTACTGTGCCTAGTACATAGTGGGTGCTTGGTAAATTGAAAACGGAGTGAATAAATGCACACCTGGGGGGAAGGGGATGGTTAAAGGACAATGGAAAGTTCTGATGTTCTCTTTCAAATCTACTGTGCAGCAAGATATAAACATTTACCTTGGTCTTATTTTTTTTATTTTACCTTTTTTATGTAGGTACATTAAATGGAAATGCAATTTGTTTGTCTTTTCTTTGCTGAGTTAGAAAACATTATTTTCTTCTGGCAAAGAGTGGGGAGGTAAGCGTGGGAGGAATGGTGAGGGCATCTTCTCAGGGCAAAACACAAATATGTGTCATGCCTTCCAGGAAGACATGGCAAGTATGCCTCCAACAGGCAAAGCCACCAATGCTCACTGTCCTTATGGGTTGCCCGTCTTGTCTCCATAGGAGAGTGAAGGGATGTTGCTCCATCTTCCCCAAAGGCTCCTGATAGCCATCCACCTGGCTGCCATTGCTGCCCTGCTGCCCAGCTGCCCTGTGAGGACCCATCCCTGATAAGCCTCTGGGACACTAGTAAGTGCAAAGGAGAAAGAGTGTGTGGAGAGCACTCATGCCTTATTGGGAAACTGAGGTGCATATGTAGATTCCCTCCTTTCCTCTTTTCCTCCCTTCCCCCTTTTCCCCCTTCCCCTCTTCTCTCTCCTTCCTTCCCCCCTTTTTAAAAAATGTACACCTGAAACTAATATAATATTGCATATTAGCTATATTTTAATAAAATATTTTTAAAGAAAGAATATACATAAGTGGTTCAGAAGTCTAAAAAAAATACAGTTGACACTTGTTCTTTTCAGCTTAATGAGTCCTCCACCCCTAGGACTTCTTCCTTTTCCTTTTGCCTGTTGTCAACCTCCTTTGAGGGCCTCTGCCTGACAAACTGAGGCTTCCTGTAATACTATTCACAACTATTTCACAGCGGCAGGGGTTAAACTGAATCCAAGTAGTGTTCTCTTTACCTGTATTTCTCTCATGTTGACCCTGTCAAATGTGAGAGCATTGCCCACTAAACTCTGTTAGTAATATAAAACTGAGGTATTCCAGGGTTTTTGAGTAGGGAGATTTCTCCCGTGGGCAAAATGGCAAGACTTGTAGGCTTGCTTTTTGAGTCTTTGTCACCATTGAGTCTTAAACACTTAAGCTGCTGTTGAATAAATGCTGAAAGCAATAGAAAGAATACAGATCTAAAGATGAACACAAAATTAAGTAACCTGACCCATAAAATAGTATTATTTCATTCTCAGATTGACATCTCTTCACAGTTGGCTCTTCAAATAGCTTTCCTCTTGTCTTCATAGGACAGTGGGCATCTTTGATTCAACTCCCCGGAAGGACTCCCAGGCATGGATAGAGGACTCAAAGTACAGAACCAAAAAGTGAGTCTCATTGCAGAGGTGAATTATTCCTGTCTTATTCCTGTGTCGAGAATTGCTAGAGTTCCACTTCATTTCTAACGCCCCTTCTCCCCAGTCATGGAATGGCACTCCTTTCAGGGACAAGCCTGCTCATACCCTGGGCTTATAACCTGTGTCCTAAGTAGGACAAACATCAGGCTCCAATAGAGCCAACCTAATCCACAAAAAGGAGCACACCCCACTAGAGGAGGGAGTGTTGTGTCACAGTACAACCCTTTTCGAGTTTCCAGAATGCTGGTTGTAGATTTTCAAAATAGAAATCAAAAATGGAGAAATTTACTTGCTGTGTGTGCATGACTACATCTTATCTAGAAGTCAGCTTACTCTTTTCCTGTGATAAAATGATATAGATGATATTGCCCTTGAAATGTTATTGAGATGTTCAGACTCTGAGAAGGCCATTAAGATCTTCCCTGACTAGGTGATTTCCCAGCTGATTAGTTTCTTGATAAATTATGAAAACATGGCACCAAGCAATGACCTAAAGACTAAAACAAAATGATGAGGCTCTGGCTGCCCTTGACCTGGGAAGTGCTGGGGAGATCTGTTCTCAAGGTGATGTGTGTTTGTTTTAAATTGACCTAAATATAATACAGTATTTTTCAAATTATTAGGCTTCCATTGCTTCACTGATCAAAAGGAGAAAGGAGTTGTTTTTAATGTTTAATCTGTATGATACTGTGGTGGTGTTGCAGATCTGCTCAGACCAATTATTTTGTATCCTCAATGAACACTCCAGAAACTGAAAGGGTCTGATGCCTGAAAAGAGAACAACAAAGCTCTCAAAGCTGGAGTGAATCTGACACCAAAACAGATTGCAATCATAAGAAAAAAATTCATTAAGCCAGACATGTTTGAAATATGGGGACTCCCTGTAGAACCACAATGAAGAGAGATCAGACAAACGCATTCAGTGTCCCTACTGTAGAATCATAACTTGTATTTATGAGGAAACTTGGGACATAGTTGAAGTAATAGGTTCATTATTCTGGCTAATACCAACTTGGAGCTGTGAAACAATGTTAAAAGTTAGGATTATTTGGAGGTATGAATCAACAGATATTGAGTTTCCAAGAAACTTTTAAGGATATGTTTGTTTTTACCATTAAAAAATTCAGATAGTTCTTAAATATGAGTTTCCCATAGATGCAACTGGTGATTATAGTGCAATGTCAAAGTTAATTTTCTGTGCTATAGCCCAGAAATAGACCATAAAGTTAGCCACAGGATATATAATCTAAAAGTGAGGACTACAGAATCTAACTGGAATCAGGTAATTCTTGACCTAGAAGTGGTCCCAAAATAAGTGTTATTGAAGTTTTCACTACATCTTGAAATAAAAGTATTTCTTAAAGATTGTTTAAAAATTTAATGGAAGCCTTAATTTACTAGAAAATTTGACAAGTGAGTAGTTCTGTAATGATTTGGCGAGAGTAAGTCAGGAAAAACTGCCTAATTGGACTTTTCTTTAAAAGAATCCATAGAATTAAAATAATAATGATAATAATAATAATAATGATGATGATGATGATAATGTGACATGTTGGCAGAAAATTTAAAATGACTTTAAAAATTTTTTAAAACTTTAAAATTAACTTGAAATGAGTAACTTTAAGGAATTTCTTGGTAGTCTTATGATCTTGGACATGGACTTATTACATCATTCTTGTGATGGTTATGGGGAAAATTGGAACTTCAAATATCATACAATCTAAATTTAAAGATTTCTTTTTATAGGTTTTCTGATAAATTGTTAACATAGCACTATTTTACATAATTGGTTATTAAATATAGCCCTAGGTTGTACAGTAATAATAAACGCAATATCATTTTTAATGATCTTCAGAGGACTATTACCTAAAATACTTAGTTTTACCCACACAAAACCCTATAAGGTTGGAAGTGTAGACATATTACCCTTTTACAGAAGATCTAAGAAGTGGGAACTTTTAATTTGCCTACAGCTGAGAACTGCTGGGACCAAGAGCACTTCTTCTGACCCTGGATTAATGCTCAGTATGTTTTGATGATTGAAGAAGACACTTCTGGTTTTGGGTTGCTCTTGAATGAGACCTAAAGCATTACAAATATTCTTAGCCTAGTTCCAGGCATTTCCCAGTGGATGAATGCAATATAATTCTTCATATTAATCTATAATTCATTTTATTGTGTTAATTCTAGATACCATTTTGTGTTCTATCTGTGGAAATGCCTAGTTCATTTCCTTTGCATTATATTTCAATCAGGGATTTCACATGTTGCTTCTATGAACAATAAATCACCATCATCTACCGTGTTTCCCCAAAAATAAGACCTAGCCAGATAATCAGCTCTAATGCATCTTTTGGTGCAAAAATTAATACAAGACCTGGTATTATACATTATATTATATTATATTATATTATATTATATTATATTATATTATACTATGTTATGTAAGACCCGGTCTTATATTATAGTAAAATAAGACTGGGTCTTATATTAGTTTTTGCTCCAAAAGATGCATTAGAGCTGATTGTCTGTTTGGGTCTTATTTTTGGGGAAACACGGTATGGGGCATATACTGAAAACAGGTAAAGTTGGTAAAGAATTGAGAATGAACTCGATGTGTTTAAAGAGCTTTTAGAATATGGGAATTTTTATTGAGAAGAACTTTTGGGAATTATTTTTTCATTTAAAGAGATTTTGTCTAATAAGCAACAGGATATATATACAAATACGGAATTTAGGGGAAAGGTAAGGTCAAGAGGTTAACTTGGCAATCAGTAGCATGGGGTCAGCCATCTAGGGGGTGAGTATGGATGGAGAAGATAAGAGGAGTCTGAGACCTGCAGGTGAGTGCATGCCCACGTGTAGATCAGTGATCCTCTCCCTGGCTGCACAGTATAATTACCTTCAAGATTTGAAAAAACATACTGGTACCTGGGCCTCCTCCCCAGGGCTTCTGGTGCAGATATCTGGTATAGAACTTAGCATCAGAATTTTGTAGATGTTTCCCAAGTGGTTCTAGTATGCAAGTGGGGTTGAGAACCACTCTGTCAGAAGGCAGGAAGAGAAAGGGAAAACTTCAAAGGAGACTGAGAGATAGGAGGAGAAATAAAAAAGAATCATAGCTCAGTAGCCAAACACAGAAAGTGTTCAGGAAAGGTAGATTGTGCAACTGTGCCAAGCACTGCTAATACAACAAATGCGATGAGAACACTGAGCATTCATTTTGACAATGTGGAGGTCACTGTTGACCTTGACAAGGGCAGTTTCCATGGAGAGTTGGGGATGAAAGTCTAAATGAAGTAGATTCATGAGAAAGAAGAATATAGACAATTATTTAGAGAAGTTTTGTTTTAAAGAGAAACAGAAATATGAGGAAGTACTTCGGAGTTTTTTTGTGTTTTTTTTTAAGATGGCAAAAATTGTAGCATGTTTGTATGTTGATGGGAATGATCCAATCAAGACTGAAAATAAGGACTGAAGAAGAAATGGGGGACAGTTGTAGGAAATCCTGAGCACGAGAGGAGGGGCCTCAGGAAAGAGAAAGGGCAGCTGACCTACTTACTGAGAAAGGAAGGAAGGAAGGAAGCATTGGTAAGTACCAAAGCAGTTGAGTTGATGGTAGGAGAGCCCAAAGTTCTCTGCAGCAAGGCCATTGGATGCAAATGAGCAGAAGGCAGGAGGAATTGGAGACCTGAAAAAAGAGAACATTTGAAACAGTCAACCTTGAGAGATGGAAAATGTGGTAGGATTGACGGCCAGCTTTCAGGACTCGTTTGAGGTGTGTGGTCATGGATTTAGGTGAGACCAGTAAGCATGGTTGACTGGTTTTCCTCCATATGTCCCACTTCTTTGGGCATAGTTATAGAGAGGCAGAGAGCTTAATTTAACCAAGATTGGATTTTTTGTAGGTGAGTGTGATAAAAAGGGAAAAATAAGAGTGTATGCAAGGGACTATGTAATAAAATGGACCATGGAATCTAAACTCTGTAGAAGGAGAGATGTGAGGATATGAAGGAAAAAATGGGCAATGAAAAGATGATAGGGTGAATGGTTTTGTGACCCTAGTGGGGCAGAAGAGTTATTGGAATGAGGTATGAGAGGAGGTGATTTATAAATATAGGAAATGGTGTTTAGGACGTGAGATGCTTGAAATTATGATTATGGGAGAAATACAGTTGCTTATACTGACGTTCTACGATGTGTGATCCTGGGAGTGAACAGCTGAAGTGGGTTAGAAGACAAGTTTTAATGGAGGTGAGAAGGTTTAGGAAATGAGAAGACAAGGTATTGGTGGAATTGTTTCCCTAGATGTGGTGATTCCCATGAATTATGACAGGAGAAATGATGAAGAGACAGTGATTCAGGAGCTTGAATCTTTAAGGAGAGAGAGTCAATGAATGAAGGGCTACAGATGACTGCAGTGAGGAAGACGGTATATCTGATGCAGTTTGCAGATCTGGCCTGATGCCAAGTTCTTCAAAGGAGTGGGGCAGTTTTATGGAGAAGGGGTCACAGTGGTCTGGGAGCAGCACTCAGGAGAAAGATCCTTGGCCCGGTTCTCAGCCCAGTGGGGAAAGGAATGTGAGAGAAAACTGACCACACAGTCTTGGGTTTGAGCATGATGAGAGCAACATTTAGAGACGAGGTGGAGGATACAGGATTTTGCTATCACTAGACCAGAAATTGCAGGAGGCAAGTGGAAGTATTTGTGGGGTCTAGGGTGGGTGTGATATTGGAGGGTGTCAGAGTAGGAGGTATACAGACCTGTATAGGGTCAAGAATCTGGGGGATGAGGAATGACCTTGAACCTTGTGGTCACCAAGAAAACCAGTGTCATAAGACATGATGGGATTAGTTCTGGCATTTCTCAAGGATAGCTTGATATTCAGTTCTAATTAGAGCATGTTTCTGGGACTGGTGTCTTAGATTGTGGTCATGAAGCAGAGACTGTTGAGGAGAGAGGGTTACCAAGTACGTGCAGAACTCTTTGGGTCTTTTGCCAACGGTAGTATTATGGCTATGAAAATCTTACTATTACCTTAGAACTCTATGGACCTTTTGGGAAAATTTTAAATTCTTTCCTGTAGATACATTTTCAGAGGGAGAATTGTTAGGTCAACATTTTTGATATTGTGGTCGTAAACGCCCCAAAATCCATTCTGCTTCAAATGATTAGCCTAAGCCAATAACAGCAACTGCCCAGCACGTGCCAATGACTGATTTAGAAACAGGCAAGTGACCTAATCCTAGTCAATGGATAGTAGAGGAAGTCAAATGCACAGTCTGGGAGCTGGCTTCCGGGAAAAATTCCAAATTCCTTGAAAATCATTTCAGAAATAGATTATTCCTCTTCTTTCTGTAGATATTTTTGGTAGTTAGGCCTGGCACAGTCTCAACCTTCTTATCTCCAGACTGAGGTTAATGCCAATACACAGAGGAGATCCAAGTGGAGAGAACTCAGAGAAGTGGACCTGTACCCTGACATATGACCCCTAGGACATGCCCTATCTTTGGACATCTTCTCACGAGAGATAATACGTTTTCTTATTGTTAAAGCTATTTTTAGTTATGATCTCCTGTTACAGTTGAAAGCGTCCTGATACCAATAAGTACTGAAAGATCGCTCTCCAGAAAGCTGTATATTCCCCACACTCACTCCTTAAAGATATATTACAATAAATCTGAATGCCATTTGGTAGTGAGCATGCATGTGAATAAGACTTTCTGTCAAAATCAGCCTGATGAATTTCAGGGTTGTTATGGATTGAATGTTATGTCCCCAAAATTCATATGAAGTCCTATCCCACTTTGATGTCCATGTGCCTCCCTTTTTCCTGTAGTACGCCAGCACTTGGGAACCTGGTTTTTTATTTGAGCTCAGCCTTATTTTGAGAATCTTCTCACTTTTCTGGGTGTCAGGGCCCTTATTTATACAAATAAATGGACTGGACAGGTGATCTGAGAGGCCCTTCATTGTCTTTGATTACTGTGAATTTATTCTGAGACATCTCTGAGTGTGTGATATGTCCTCTAGCTGAAGGATCCATAATTGATGGGGAGGGGACCCTAGCAAGAGCCTTGTCACCCTCCTGTCAAACCCTAGTGCCCACTCAATGACTTAGCTGTGAAGGGCATTTCTGAAATACTGGACAAGCTCCCTGGGCTTACAACTCTGTGTGAGCTGTAAAGCACACACTCAACCCTTGGTACTTTTCATTCAGATTAAAGAACTCTCCAGTGCAAGTGACAGAGTATGTTGATATATGATTATAGTCATAACACTGTGCCTTTTTGTCTTCAGAGGAATTTTTCCCAGTCATGGTTTTAACCTGACATCCAGACAACAAAGCTCGCTGATTACACTTAATAAGAAAATTTAATAACCCTCTTATTGAGAATTTTTGCTGCAGCCTTGGATTAACCTTTAACAAATAAAGCTTTCGTTGCCACACAGTCTCAAGAATGCTCTCCCTGTGATAAATGGGTCTAAGTCTGTGTGGACTGCAGGGTGCTGGGGGGCTGGGAGAGTGACACTGTGGTTGGAACAACCCCTAGGGAGCCAGTCCTACTGAATCGAAGATGACAAGATACTAGGAATGACTTCCAGAGCCCAGACCCCCCTCTTCTCCTTTCACTAAGCTACAAAATATAGAAGAAACCCATTTCTCCACATATTTAAATACTAGACACAACGAAACAACAGAATAGTCCCCAGAAGATTTCTTTATAAAATGGTCATCTAGTTAAAAACTGAAGCATGGCTTAGTGGGGGTCACAGCATTGAGGGTGGGGAGGGGCGATTATGTGACCGAGCAGCTGGTGTTGTCATGGAAATTAATCCACGTAATATGGACAAGGAAAAAATGGATCAAAAATGTCCCTACTTTATGTTGTGAATATCTCATAAATGTTATGAAACAATACTTATTTACTATTACCAGACGACAGTCCAGATGTACAAGCTAGAAGAGAATTTAAAAAAACTTTGAAAGAAAACCAGTAGAAAGACTAGCTAACACTACAGGTTCTTTCCAAGTTGCTCTTTCTCTGGTTTTGTTAGATGATTTTACAACAAATCCTCCTACATGAATCTGCCATACTGCTCCCTTTAAAGCAACAGGAATTTTGATTTACTATCCATTTTATAATGATGGTTTTGAAGATCTTTTAAGGAAATGAATGCATAATGCAAATTTGTATTTTTTGGTGGTTAAATTGGATAAATGTAAAGTCTGAGTGAACTTTAGTCTCTAAAGTTTAAACTTATGACTTTGTTTTTTATTTTCCGGTAAACCTAGAATTTTATTATTGACACAAAATGACAATACTTATTACATACTTCAGCGTATTTGCACGATGCATGATGTATTTTCATTAAGTAAAAAAATTTTCTAGTACATATGCATACTATATATAATCTTTAAAGCATATATATTATACATATACTTAACACTTATTTGTTCCAACAAAACCTTATAGCCCTTATTATGTACTAGATCCTATTTGCTAAAAGTTCTTTTTGTACCACTGTATCTGTTTGAAATCAAGGTCTCTGGCTTCCAGATATATTTTTAATTGAGGACAGAGGAGCCTCTGGACATTTTGGGTAAATTATTTTTGACTGTGGTGCGTGTTCCTCTAGACTCTGCATCCAGATGTCTTTTTTTCTGCTCCCAGAGACGTGACTGGTGAGTCTTAGGGAGAGGCCAGTTCAAAGGTCCCAAAGTCTGGGGAGGACAAGTTATGGTTCAAGCAAACACCGCCTCAGTAAGGTGTTTAGTAAGAAAATTTAATAACCTGTCCTTACAGGCTGAGCAGAGAGGAGAGCCTGCCTGGTCCCTCAAATGGGGTACACTTATGTATGTGTCCTTGTCATGTAAGCGAGATGACTATTCCTGAGACGCGACAGGGCCTGGAGCAGAGTGATCGCTTTTGCTTCCCGATTCAGGATCCACATCACTGACTCTAGGAAAATCCTCTAATCCCCTTCTGCTTGCTGTGCAGGGACAATGAAGAGATGTTGTCCAATTCCCATTTTCTCTGTCAAGCATTGGAACGTCCTGTAACAGGAATGAGGAGAGTGTGTGGTGACGCTATGCGTCAGCCATTGTAGGAAAAAAAGAAAAATACGATCAATGGAGATAGACGTAATGAAAGCTCCTTTGTTTCTTTAATGGTCGGTGTTCTGTAGAAGATGGAAGTAAAATGGGCACATAATCTGAATCCCAGTGTTAACTGTCTGGGACTTTGTGACTGTCAACGTGATGTCTGTGTCCAGGTAGGGCCCACATAAGAACCATGTCCCCCACCCATTTACTACAGGTATCAAAGTGAGTGGGTTTGGGTCTGTGGAATCTCTCAATCTCATCTTCTCCCACAGGAGGTGGGGGTGCGCGGGGTGGGGGGGGACTGATAATGACCTCCTCTTCCCAGGGGGGAACCTCCACTTGCTCTGGGACTTCAGTCTCCCCCCAACTTTGTACTTGCTCTTTCAGATCACATATGCTGATATGGCGTTCCTTCTCCTCTTTTTTTTCTCCCCTTTTAACTAAAAAAAAAAATTTTTCGTTCCCTTGTTTAAGGACCTGAAAGGCCAGAAGTCATGGATTTGAAGGTTTGTTAAGTGTTGCTATGCAAGAAGGAGAAAAGCTTCACTACCCCCCTCATAAAAGAAAATGTGTTCTGAAGGCATCTGCGACTTTCCTTTGACTCTTTGGGACATTGTTGCAGGACGGTGGGAGTTTAAGCCTAGACAGAGTGGTCTGAAGTTATTAACTGAAGCCATCCTGTCCTCACTGTGACTCAAATTTAGCACTTCCTTTCCTCTGGGATGCAGCCTGGGGCTGCCCCTTCAGGGTGAGCAGTGCCTGTGCAGAGCAGTGTCAAGTCCTTAGCAACCAATTCAGGAACTCTGTGGGGATCCAGGGCACCGCCGAGGTGTGCAAATCCAAATCCACTGCGGGTCGGCAGTGTAAAGGCAACATACTGGCGGCGTCCCAGCCAAACTCCTCCCAAGCTCATTCCCAACCGCCGTGCTGTTTATTAAACAGCCGGGTAGAGAAAGCACAGGGGGAGAAATAGTCATCTTATTTGGGCAGAGGGTATTCACAAGTTGCCAGAATAATTTGGTCACAGGGTGGGGTTGAGGTGGCTGCAGGGGGAATAATGAAGCAAACAGGAGGTCCAAGTGGACATGACACAGTGATTAAGCAGTTGATATTTCTGTCATGGTCTCGCTTTGTTGGCGTGGACACTCGACTTGACCTTACTTAACAGTTTGAAGTTAGGCATCCTAGAGACTCAGCTTCAGAAGATGTGTAAAAAATGTCCACTGCTCAAGGGGAGTATTTAAATATATGAGATTGATACTGCAGCTTTAGTTCCATTTTCTTCAACAAGAGACTGAGTGCACACGTAAATGGAAATGCTGTATTATTAGCTATTTATCCACTAATGACGCATGCTTGTAATACAGTCTGATTGAAGCTATAGAAATATTAAAATAAAGAAAAAAACTGACAATAATTACGTATATACATATAGATACAGATATACATACATATCTATGTATAAATATACAGATACATGTTTGATAGATATATCTATGTATCCAGCTGCATTTTTGTAGATAACCTGTTTAACTGGTTGAGGGTGGTTAAGCTTAATTAATGTGAACTTAGTCCCTTAAATTAATAAACTGTCCCATGTAGGCTATGAATTGAGAGGTTGAAAGGAAGTTATCTATTTAATAGCCTTATTGATGGCTAATATTTCTTACTGTATCATTTTTCTAGGTTTTTTTGCGTGCTAACAATGGAGTATTTCTTTTATTTCTTTTTAATCAAGAAGACTTAAAACACTTTTTGTTTTTTAAAACTAAAAAATTAATATGCCTTTTACAGGAGATTTGAGGTTTTTAAATTTTTTTAAATGTCATAGTATTTTTCTTGTGCCTCTAACCCAAAAAGCAAACATATTCCTATGGGATTGCCTATACTTTGACTGAGTCACATACTGATTTTGAGTTATTATTTAGTTAAGATGAGCAAAAGCTCTGGGAAGAGGGCAGTGACAGCCCCGGTCCCCGGCCCCAAAGCTGTTTTTACTCGTAGTAGTAAGTGAACAGGTTAGAAAGCAGCAGTCAGTGGCTTCGGCTTCTGTACATAATATTTGACTGAATTGAGAAGCTTCTTCGGTACCTAATTTCCTTTCAGGGAGGGAGTTTAAACTAAAAAATGTGGGGATTTAAATGTATTGATTAAAACTCAGTTGTGGGAGAACAAGGAAGAGTGTTTGAGAATTCTCCTCATAATCATCTGACCGTCAGTATTAAAACATTTTTTTTTTACACTGTACCAAGGTAAATTTAAATAAGTAAAACGAACAAATCTAAATATGAAGCTCAAGGATGTTCCACTATGTATACAGCCACGTGACCACCACACAGATCACAATTTAGAATCTTTCTGTCACCCAAGAACGTTCCCTTTTTCATCTAATATCACCATCTCAATTTAACCACCATTTTGATTGCTTTCACCATAGATCAATTTGGTCTGTTTCTCAACTTGAGATAAAAAGGACTTATATACTATACTTTCTTCTGGCTTCTTTTACTTGTTGTAAATGATTTTATATTTACATACAGTTGAAGCCATGTTTTTCTAGGTATACAGTTCTATGAGTTTTAACACATACATAGATTCCTGTAACCACCTCCACAGTCAGGAGGCGGAAGAGTTCTATTGGTCCCCAAGTCTCCCTTAAGAGTCAAATACCCCCACCTCCACCCCAATCCCTGGCATCCACTGCTCTGTTCTCCATCCCCATATTTCTGCCTTTTACCAAAGTGTCATATAACTCATACATATGTAACCTTTGATACTGGCTTCCTTCACTTAGCATAACACATCTGAGATGTTCCATCCGTAGCAATAGTTTGTTCCTTCTTATTGCTTAGCTGTATTCCTTCATGTAACTCTATCAGAATTATTTACTCTGCTGTTGATGGTGATTTATGTACATACCATTTTTTGTCTTTATAAATAAAGCTGCTACATATGTTTGTGAAAAAGTGTTTTGTGGACATACCAACTGATTTCTCTTTGGCCTATATCTAAGAGTGAAATGGGTAAATCATAATGTAACTATATGTTTCACTTTATTAGCAACTGCTAGCTTCAGTTTAGCATCAGTTTTCCAAACTGATGGTAGTATTGCACACTCTCACCAGCTCCTCTGTGTTCTCACCAACACTTGGTATTACCAGTCTTTTTAATTTTGTCATTCTGGCGGGGGTCTTTTGATATCTCACTGTGGTTTATTTTAAATTTCCCTGATGACTATTGATGTTGAATACCTTTTCATATACTTTTTAGCCATTCTTAAATATTTTTATGATTTTCATTCTGTGTGTTGATTTGTAGGAATTCCTTATGTATTTTTCATACAAATCGTTTGTTAAATATATGTACAGTGAATGTTTCCTCCCAGTCTGCATATTGCCTTTCCACTCTCTGAATGATGTTTTTTGATGAGCAAAAGTTTTAAGTTTTGATGGTCCATTTTATCATATTTTTTCACACATTTTTTGTCTCTTAGCCAAGAAATCTTTGCCACAATCCCCACAGACGTCGTTCTAGGATTTCTTCCAAAAGCTTGATAGTTTTAGCACTCATTTTTCAGTATTTGATCCATATCCGTTGATAAATGTGTGTGTGTGTGTGTGTGTGTGTGTGTGTGTGTGTGTGTACTGTGGGGTAAAAAAGATATCCAGTTGCTCCACATTACATTGAAAAGAGTTTTCTTTCCCTTACTGAGTTTTATTTGTGTCTTTATTGAAAATCAAGTGATCGTATGTGTGTGGATCTATTTTTGGACTTCCTATTCTGTTTGATTGATCTATTTGTCTATTCTTTTCCCCGCACCATCCATTTGTAATTACTACAGTTTTATAGTATGTGTTGAAACATGGTAGTATAAACCCCTCACCTTCTCTCCTTTCTCCTATTTATCTTCCTCCTCCTCCTCCTTTTTCTTTAAGATTGTTTTGACTATTTAGATATTTTTGTATTTCATAGAAAATTTTTTTCTGTTTTTGTTTTTTAATTAAAGTTTATTGGGGTGACAATTATTAGTAAAGTTACATAAATTCATAAATTTCAGGTGTACAATTCTGTATTACATCCTCTATAAACCACATTGTGTGTTCACCACCCAGAGTCAGTTCTCCTTCCATCACCATATAGTTGATCCCCCTTACCCTCATCTCCCACCCCCCTCCCCTCTTACCCTCTGGTAACCACTAAACTATTGTCCCTGTCTATGAGTTTTTGTTTCTCATTTGCTTGTCTTGTTGTTTTTGGTTTATATACCATATATCAGTGAAATCATGTGATTCTCTGCTTTTTCTCTCTGACTTATTTAGCTTAGCATTATAATCTCAAGATCCATCCATGTAGTCACAAATGGTCCTTTTTCATCTTTTCTTACCACCAAATAGTATTCCATTGTATATATATACCACAACTTCTTTATCCATTAGTCTATTGAAAGACATTTCGGTTGTTTCCATGTCTTGGCCACCGTAAATAAAGTTGCAATGAACATTGCAGCACATATGTCTTTATGGATAATTGTTTTCAGATTTTTTGGGTAGATACCCAGGAGAGGGATTGCTGGGTCATATGGTAATTCTACTCATAATTTTTTGAGGAACCTCCACACTGCCTTCCATAATGGCTACACCAGTCTGCATTCCCACCAACAGTGGATGAGGGTTCCTTTTTCTCCACACCCTCTCCAACACTTGTAACTATTTGTCTTGTTGATGATAGCCATTCTGACTGGGGTGAGGTGATATCTCATTGTGGTTTTTATTTGCATTTCTCTGATGATTAGTGATGTTGAACATTTTTTCATATGTCTATTTGCCATTTCTATGTCCTCTTTGGAGAAATGTCTCTTTAGGTCCTCTGCCCATTTTTCAATTGGGTTGTTTGTTTTTTTATTGTTGAGTTGTATGAGTTCCTTGTATATTTTGGATATTAGCCCCTTATCGGAGGCAGTGTTTGCAAAAATCTTCTCCCATTCAGTTGGTTGCCTCTTTATTTTGTCGATGGTTTCTTTTGCTGCGCAGAAGCTTTTAAGTTTGATATAGTCCATTCATTTATTTTAACTTTTACTTCCCTTGCCTTTGGAGTCAAATTCATGAAACGCTCTTTGAACCCAAGGTCCATAAATTTAGTACCTATGTTTTCTTTTATGCAGTTTATTGTTCCAGGTCTTATGCTTAAGTCTTTGATCCATTTTGAATTAATTTTGGTACATGGTGACAGATAGCAGACCAGTTTCATTCTTTTTCACCTGGCTTTCCAATTCTGCCACCACCATTTATTGAAGACGCTGTCTGTTCTCCATTGTATGTTTTTTGCTTCTTTGTCAAAAATTATATGTCCATATTTATGTGGTTTTATTTCTGGGTTTTCAATTCAGTTCCATTGGTCTATGTGTCTGTTTTTCTACCAGTACCATGCTGTTTTGATTATTGTTGCCCTGAAGTACAAGCTAAATAAAGTCGGGGAGTGTGATACCTCCAGCATTATTACTTTTTCTCAGGATTGCTTTGGTTATTCGGGTCTTTTGTGGTTCCAAACAAATCTGATGATTTTTTGTTCTATTTCTTTAAAAAATGCCATTGGGATTTTGATGGGGATTGCATTGAATCTGTATATTGCTTTGGGTAATATGGCCTTTTTAACTATGTTGATTCTTCCAATCCATGAGCACGGAATGTCTTTCCATTTCTTTGTGTCTTCTTCAATTTCTTTCAAAAATGTCTTATAGTTTTCAGCATATAGGTCTTTCACATCCTTGGTTAAGTTTATTCCTAGGTATTTTATTCTTTTTGCTGCAATTGCAAAAGGAATTGGTTTTTGGATTTCTTTTTCTGAGATTTCATTGTTAGTATATAGGAAGGCAATGGACTTTTGTGCGTTGATTTTGTAGCCAGCAACTTTACTGTATTCGTTGATTGTTTCTAATAGCTTTTTGGTGGAGTCTTTAGGGTTTTCTATATATAGCATCATGTCATCTGCAAAGAGTGATAATTTAACTTCTTCATTCCCAATTTGGATGCCTTTTATTTCTTTCTCTTGCCTGATTGCTCTGGCAAGGACTTCCAACACTATGTTGAAAAGCAGAGGTGATAGGGGACATCCCTGTCGTGTTCCTGAACGTAGAGCAAAGGGCTTCAGTTTTTCTCCATTAATTATGAGATTAGCAGAGGGCTTGTCATATACGGCCTTTATTATGTTAAGGTATTTTCCTTCTATACCCATTTTATTAAGTGTTTTAATCATAAATGGATGTTGTGTCTTGTCAAATGCTTTTTCTGCATCAATTGATATAATCATATGATTTTTGTCCTTTATTTTATTAATGTGACGTATCACATTGATGGATTTGCATATGCTGAACCATCCTTGTGCCCTTTGGATAAACCACAGTTGGTCCTGATGAATGATCTTTTTTTTTGATTTTTTTTTTAAATTAAATTTATTGGGGTGACAATTGTTAGTAAAATTACATAGATTTCAGGTGTACAATTCTGTATTACATCATCTATAAATCCCATTGTGTGTTCATCACCCAGAGTCAGTTCTCCTTCCATCACCATATATTCGATCCCCCTTACCCTCATCTCCCACCCCCCACCCCCCGCCCCCCTTACCCTCTGGCAACCACTAAACTATTGTCTGTGTCTATGAGTTTCTGTTTCTCATTTGTTTGTCTTGTTCTTTTGTTGTTTTTGGTTTATATACCACATATCAGTGAAATAACATGGTTCTCTGCTTTTTCTGTCTGACTTGTTTTGCTCAGCATTACTCTCTCAAGATCCATCCATGTTGTCACAAATGTTCCTATATCATCTTTTCTTACAGCCGAATAGTATTCCATTGTGTATATATACCACAACTTCTTTATCCATTCATCTATCGAAGGACATTTTGGTTGTTTCCATGTCTTGGCCACCGTAAACAAAGCTGCAATGAACATTGGAGCACACGTGTCTTTATCTCTAAATGTTTTCAGATTTTTTGGGTAGATACCCAGAAGAGGGATTGCTGGGTCATATGGCAATTCTATTCGTAATTCTTTGAGAAACCTCCACACTGCCTTCCATAACGGCTGTACCAGTCTGCATTCCCACCAACAGTGTATGAGGGTTCCTTTTTCTCCACAGCCTCTCCAACATTTGTTGCTATTTGTCTTGTTGATGATAGCCATTCTGACTGGGGTGAGGTGATATCTCATTGTGGTTTTGATTTGCATTTCTCTGATGATTAGTGATGTTGAGCATTTTTTCATATGTCTATTTGCCATTTGTATGTCCTCTTTGGAGAAATGTCTCTTCAAGTCCTCTGCCCATTTTTCAATTGGGTTGTTTGTTTTTTTGTTGTTGAGTTGCATGAGTTCCTTGTATATTCTGGATACTAGCCCCTTATCGGAGGCACTGTTTGCAAAAATCTTCTCCCATTCAGTTGGTGGCCTCTTTATTTTGTCAATGGTTTCTTTTGCTGTGCAGAAGCTTTTAAGTTTCATATAGTCCCATTTGTTTATTTTAGCTTTTACTTCCATTGCCTTTGGAGTCAAGTTCATAAAATGCTCTTTGAACCCAAGGTCCATAAGTTTAGTACCTATGTTTTCTTCTATGCAGTTTATTGTGTCAGGTCTTATGCTTAAGTCTTTGATCCATTTTGAATTAACTTTGGTACATGGTGACAAATAGCAGTCCAGTTTCATTCTTTTGCACGTGGCTATCCAATTCTCCCAGCACCATTTATTGAAGAGGCTGTCTTTGCTCCATTGTATGTTTTTAGCTTCTTTGTCAAAAATTATCTGTCCATATTTATGTGGTTTTATTTCTGGGTTCTCAATTCTATTCCATTGGTCTATGTGTCTGTTTTTCTGCCAATACCATGCTGTTTTGATTATTGTAGCCCTGTAGTACAAGCCAAAGTCAGGAAGTGTGATACCTCCATTATTGTTCTTTTTCCTTAAGATTGCTTTGGCTATTCGGGGTCTTTTGTGGTTCCAAACAAATCTGATGATTTTTTGTTCTATTTCTTTAAAATATGCCATTGGGATTTTGATGGGGATTGCATTGAATCTGTATATTGCTTTGGGTAATATGGCCATTTTAACTATGTTGATTCTTCCAATCCATGAGCACGGAATGTCTTTCCATTTCTTTGTGTCTTCATCAATTTCTTTCAAAAATGTCTTATAGTTTTCAGCATATAGGTCTTTCACATCCTTGGTTAAGTTTATTCCTAGGTATTTTATTCTTTTTGCTGCAATTGCAAAAGGAATTGGTTTTTGTATTTCTTTTTCTGAGATTTCATTGTTAGTATATAGGAAGGCAATGGACTTTTGTGCGTTGATTTTGTAGCCGGCAACTTTACTGTATTCGTTGATTGTTTCTAATAGCTTTTTGGTGGAGTCTTTAGGGTTTTCTATATATAGCATCATGTCATCTGCAAAGAGTGATAATTTAACTTCTTCATTCCCAATTTGGATGCCTTTTATTTCTTTCTCTTGCCTGATTGCTCTGGCAAGGACTTCCAACACTATGTTGAAAAGCAGAGGTGATAGGGGACATCCCTGTCGTGTTCCTGAACGTAGAGCAAAGGGCTTCAGTTTTTCTCCATTAATTATGAGATTAGCAGAGGGTTTGTCATATATGGCCTTTATTATGTTAAGGTATTTTCCTTCTATACCCATTTTATTAAGTGTTTTAATCATAAATGGATGTTGTATCTTGTCAAATGCTTTTTCTGCATCAATTGATATAATCATATGATTTTTGTCCTTTATTTTGTTTATGTGATGTATCACATTGATGGATTTGCGTATGTTGAACCATCCTTGTGCCCCGGGGATGAACCCCACTTGGTCGTGATGAATAATCTTTTTAATGCATTGTTGTATTCGATTTGCTAGAATTTTATTTAGGATTTTTGCATCGGTATTCATTAGAGATATTGGTCTGTAGTTTTCTTTTTTTGTGTGATCCTTACCAGGTTTTGGTATCAGGGTAATGTTGGCCTCATAGAATGAGTTAGGGAGTACTGTCTCTTCTTCAATTTTTTGGAAGAGTTTGTGCAGAATTGGTATTAGATCCTCTTTGAAGGTTTGGTAGAATTCACTAGTGAAGCCATCTGGTCCCGGACTTTTGCTTTTGGGAAGGTTTTGGATGACTGATTCAATTTCGTTACTGGTGATCGGTCTGTTTAGATTTTCCAGTTCTTCATGGTTCAGCCTTGGAAGGCTATATGTTTCTAAGAACTTGTCCATTTCTTCTAGGTTGTTGAATTTGGTGGCATATAGTCCTTCATAGTATTCTTGGATGATCCTTTGTATTTCTGTGGTGTCCGTGATAACTTCCCCTTTTACGTTTCTGATTTTGTTAATCAGTGTCTTCTCTCTTTTTATCTTAGTAAGTCTAGCCAAGGGTTTGTCAATTTTGTTAATCTATTCAAAGAACCAGCTCTTTGTCATATTAATTTTTTCTATTGTCTTTTTGTTCTCTATTTCATTTAGTTCTGCTCTAATTTTTGTTATTTCCTTTCTTCTGCTGACCTTGGGTTTTACTTGTTCTTCTTTTTCTAGTTCTTTAAGGTGTAACATGAGGTTATTTATTTGGGAGTTTTCTTGTTTCTTGAGATAGGCCTGTAGTGAGATAAATTTCCCTCTTAAAACTGCTTTCGCTGCATCCCAAAAATTTTGGTAGGATGTATTTTCATTGTCATTTGTTTCTATGTACCTTTTGATCTCTCCTCTAATTTCTTCTTTGACCCAGTCCTTCTTCAAAAGTATGTTATTTAATCTCCATGTATTTATGTTTTTTCCCGCTTTCTTTTTACAGTTGATATCCAATTTCAAAGCCTTGTGATCAGAGAATATGCTTGGTATGATTTCAATCTTCTTAAATTTGTTGAGACTGATTTTATGTCCCAATATATGGTCTATCCTTGAGAATGTTCCATGTACACTAGAAAAGAATGTATAGTCTGATGTTTTAGGATGAAGTGCTCTATAAATGTCAATTATGTCCATTTCATCTAATGTGTCATTTAGGGCTACTATTTCGTTATTTATTTTCTGTTTGGATGATCTATCCATAGCTGTCAATGATGTATTTAAGTCCCCTAGTATAATTGTGTTTTGGTCAATTTCTCCCTTTAGTTCTGTTAGTAGTTGCTTGGTGTATTTCGGTGCTCCCTGATTGGGGGCATAAATATTGATGACTGTTATGTCTTCTTGTTGTACAGTCCCCTTCACCATTATGAAATGTCCATCTTTGTCTCTTGTTATCTTTTTCACCTTGAAGTCTGTTTCATCTGATATCATTATGGCTACACCTGATTTTCTCTGGGTACCATTTGCTTGGAGTGTCAATTTCCACCCTTTCACTTTGAGTCTATGCTTGTCCTTGTAGCTGAGATGTGTCTCTTGGAGACAGCATATGGTTGGGTTTATTTTTTTGATCCAATCTGCTACTCTGTGCCTTTTTATTGGTGAGTTCAGTCCATTTACATTTAGGGTGATTATTGATATGTGAGGATTTCCTGTCATTCTATCCTTAGTTTTCTGGTAAGGCTGTGTCTCCATTGTTTCTTTGCCTTTTTGTTGTTGTCTATTACTTCTGTGTGGTGGTATTCTATGATGTTTCCCTCTGTTTCTTTTTTTATTTCAGTATATATTTCAATTCTGGATTTATTTTGAGTGGTTACCCTTAAGTTTATGTAAAAGAAAGTTTGATATTTAGAGTATTCCATTTTCTTCAGCACGCTTACTTTCTCCATTGCCATATTCCGGTTCAGGCCTTTACTCTCCCCCTTTTTGAGTTGTGGTTGCCACAAATTGTCCCTGTTGATGGTGGTCGAATAGCCTCCTTTAGTATTTCTTGTAGTGCAGGTCGTGTATTAGAAAATTCCCTCAGCTTCTGTATGTCTGGAAAGGTCTTTATTCCTCCTTCATATCTAAAGGATATCTTTGCTGGATATATTATTCTTGGCTCATGGTTTCTCTCTTTCAATAGTTTGAATATTTGGTTCCACTCCCTCCTGGCTTGTAGAGTTTCTGCTGAAAAATCTGATGATAATCTAATGGGCTTTCCTTTGTAAGTTACCGTCTTCTTTTCCCTGGCTGCATTGAGGATTCTTTCTTTGTCGTTGATTTTAGACAGCTTCAATACAATGTGCCTTGGAGAAGGTCTGTTGGGATTGAGGTAACTAGGTGTTCTGTTTGCTTCTTGGATTCGAGGGTCCAGTTCTGTCCACAAATTTGGGAAGTTCTCATCGACAATTTGTTTGAATATATTCTCTGTTCCCTTCTCTCTTTCTTCTCCTTCTGGTATGCTCATTATTCTTATATTGCTCTTTCTGATGGAGTCAGAAAGTTCTTGTAGAGTTTTTTCATTTCTTTTAAGTCTCAAGTCTCTTTCTTCTTCAATTTGTGTCATTTCCAGGTTTCTATCTTCGATGTCACTGATTCTTTGCTCCATCTGGTCAACTCTACTACCTAAGCTGGTTATTTCATTCTTAATTTCTTCTATTGAGTTCTTAATCTCCAGAAATTCTCTTTGGTTCTTTTTTAAGATTTCAATCTCTTTCGTAAAATGCTCATGCTGTTCTTTGATTGAGTTTCTGAGTTCCTTTAACTGCCTATCTGTGTTTTCTTGTATCTCGTTGAGTTTTTTCAGAACTGCAATCTTGAATTCTCTGTCATTTAAGTCACATATTTCTGTATCTTTAAGTGCCTTCTCTGGAGATTTTTCACTTTCTTTCTGAGCTATCTTGTTGCCTTGGTTATTCATGGTGATTACTGGTTTACTATTTCTCTTCCTGGACATCTACAGGAGTGACTTCTACAACAGGTTGATAGAAAGCGGTCTTTCTTTTGTTTGCCAGTACTTGTTGGTAGAATGTTTTATTATTTCTCCAACTGCAACTTATTTTTCTTCTCCCACACAGTAATGCTATGTTTTCTCTGCACTATTCCAACTTCTCACGCAAAGGGGGGATTCCCTGGGAGACGGGCTTCTCCTCTGTTAATAGTTCGTCTAGGTCACAGGGCGCAGTGTCCCGGTGGGTATGCGGAGAGCTTTTGATGTTCCAAAGCTCTTCCAGCTGCTGATTCAGAGCCCGTATATTTCAGCAGTTCTGTTTACTCCTGCAGGGATCCGCCCAGATAGGTGGGGTCAGGGGTGGGGTCAGAGGTGGCCCAGAGCAATGGCGGCGACCACCACCACAGCCGGTCCTGCTTCCACAGGTCTCTCCCCTTTGCTGGAACTAGTTGGGCTGTGAATTTGTGTTTGCGGTCCACAGATCTCAAAACAGCAAATTTTCTGTTGTTTTGATCTGACACTGCTACTGTTTCGCTTCTAGCACCGGGCAGGTGGGGGCGGGGCGAGCTCTGGGAGGGGAGGAAGGGGGCGGCTAGTCTCAGTGCCTAAGGCTCCATTCTCTGCTCGGCAGTGCGGGCTTAAACCACCGTTTTCAGCCTTTTTCCCTCAGTCTTTTCTCCGAGGTCTCTGCCGTGAGCGTTGGGTTCAGCCGTGGTATATGCTGTCCCCTCAGCCCTGTGGAGCCCTGGCGGAGCCCTAGCAGTCCGAGTTCTTCCCTCTCCCGCAGCTGCGGTAGTTCTGGGATGCAGCGAGCTTGGCGCACTGAGCGAGGTCTGCGTCCTGCGCCCGCGCGGCTCCGTCTCCGCGCGCTTCTCCCTTTCCTCCTCCTCCCTCCACTCGCGCGAATCTCCCACCTGTAGGTGATTTCAGTCGGTAGTGGGCCTCTTCATGTTGCCTGTCTGCTGTGCAGGGAGTCCTTTGTGGAGTTTTTGTTGTTCGATTCTTTGTAAATTCCGGGGGAGCTTTACAGAGGCTCATCTCACGCCGCCATTTTTCCGGAAGTCCCGAATGATCTTTTTAATGTATTCTATTTGCTAGAATTTGTTTAGGATTTTTGCATCTGTATTCATCAGAGATATTGGTCTATAGTTTTCTTTTTCTGTGTTATCCTTACCAGGTTTTGGTATAAGAGGAATTTTGGCCTCATAAAATGAGTTAGGGAGTACTGTCTCTTCTTCAATTTTTTGGAAGATGTTGAGCAGGACAGGTATTAGATCCTCTTTGTAGGTTTTGTAGAATTCACTAGTGAAGCCATCTGGTCCCGAACTTTTGCTTTTGGGAAGGTTTGGATGACTGATTCAATTTCCTTACTGGTGATCGGTCTATTTAGATTTTCTGATTCTTCATGATTCAGCCTAGAAGGCTATATGTTTCTAAGAACTTGTCCATTTCTCCTAGGTTATTGAATTTGGTGGCATATAGTCCTTCATAGTATTCTTGGATGATCCTTTGTATTTCTGTGGCATCCGTGATAACTTCCCCTCTTTCATATCTGACTTTGTTTATTAGTGTCTTTTCTCTTTTTATCTTAGTGAGCCTAGCCAAGGGTTTGTCAATTTTGTTAATCTTTTCAAAGAACCAGCTCTTCATCACATTATTTTTTTTCTATTTTCTTTTTGTTCTCTATTTCATTTAGTTCTGCTCTGATTTTTATTATTTCCTTTCTTCTGCTGATCTTGGGTTTCATTTGTTCTTTTTTTTTTTCTAGTTCTTTAAGGTGTAATGTGAGGTTATTTATTTGGGATTTTACTTGTTTCTTGAGATAGGCCTGTAATGATATAAATTTCCCTCTTAAAACTGCTTTTGCTACATCCCCAAAATTTTAGTGGGATGTATTTTCATTCTCACTTGTTTCTATGTATCTTATGATCTCTCCTCTTTCTTCTTTGACCCTGTCGTTCTTTAAAAGTATGTTGTTTAATCTCCACGTATTTGTGGTTTTTCCTGCTTTCTTTTTGCAGTTTATGTCCAATTTCAAAGCCTAGAAATTTTATTATTAGCTTGTTTATTTAAAAAATTCTACAAGGGTTGTGAGAGAGATTGCATTAAATTTATAGATCAACTCTGCAGATTTGATGTCCTTTAAAAAATTATTTGTTTACTTCTTTCAGTTGACATTCAATATTATTTTATATTAGTTTTAGGGGTACGGTATAGTGGTTAGACATGTATATAATTTATGTAGTGATCCCCTGATTAGTCTAGTACCCTCCTGGCACTATAATGTTGCAACATTATTGACTATATTCTCTGTGCTGTACTTTACATCCCCATGACTGTTTTGTAATGACCAATTTGTATTTCTTAATCCCTTCACCTTTTTCACCCAGCTCTCCAGACTTGGTATCTTAATGGTATTGAGTCTTTCTATTCACAAATGTGTTAATAATGCTCCATTTATTTAGGTCTTCTAAAGATTCTCTGAGCAATGTTTTGTGGTATTCAGTGTAGAGGACTTGAACATCTTTCGTTAATTTTATTCCTAGGTATTTGATGATTTTGTCAATGATATTGTGAAAATATATACATTACATAAAATTTACCATTTTAACCCCTTTTAGATGCACAGTTCAGTGGCATAAAGTACAGTTACATCATTGTGCAACCATCACCACTACCCATCTTCAGAACTTTTTCATGAACCTAAATAGAAAGTCTATACACATTAAATAATTTCTAATTCCTACCCCCAGCCCCTGGCAACCACCATTCTACTTTTGGTCTCTATGAATTTCACTACTTTATGTACCTCATATAAGTGGAATCATGCAATAATTGTCCTTTAGTGTCTGGCATATTTCACTTAGCACAGTATCTTCAATGTTCATGCATATTGTAGCCTGTATTATAATTTCATTCCCTTTTAAGGCTGAATAATAAAATTCAGCCTTAAAATGTATATGCCACATTTTGTTTGTTCATTCATTTATCAATGGACACTTAGGTTGTTTTTATCTTTTATTTATTGTGAATAATGCTGTCAATAACATTGGTGTACAAATATTTGTTTGAGTCTTGTTTTCAATTTTGTTTTTATATGCCCAGAAGTGGAATTACTGGATCATATGGTAATTCTATGTTTAATTTTTCTGGATGAAAATGATATTTAAAATTTTATTTTTAAATTGTTTGTTTTTGGTATTTAGAAGTAAAATGGATTTTTGCATGACCTTGTTAAATTCACTCACTAAGTTTAATAATTTGTAGATTCATTTAGACTTTCTACATAGACAATCATGTCATCTTTGAATAAAAACAATTAAGCTTAACTGTTTTTATTCAATGTTAAACAGAAATGGTAAGGTGGATATCTGTGTCATATTCTCAACCTAAGGGGGAGAGAGTTCAATATTTCACTATTACATGTTATGTTAGCTATATGTGTAGATATCCTTGGTCTGATTGAAAGAGTTCCCAGTTTGCTAAGAGTTTTACAAGTGTCATGAATGGGTATCAAACTCAGCAAATTTTTGTGTTTTTGATGATCTGAATGTGACACTTTGAGTGAATGTTATTTATTCAACATATATTTGTTATCTACTATATGCTGGTATATAGCAGTAAACAAAGGATATATAAATCACTACCATCTTGGAGCTTACATTACAGTGTATAGAGACACACTGTAAACAAAAATGAATGGATACTATAGATTATATTAGAAGGTGGTAAGTGCTGTAAGGAAAAATAAACAAGGAATGGGGATAGGGTGCCATGGTTAGAGGGAGGGGATGTAATTTTAAATAAACTGGTCAAAGAAGGATTTACGGAGTGGATGATATTTGAGTAAAGACCTGAAGGTGATGAGGGAGAAAATCTGGCAGATAGCTTAGAAAGGGGTGTTCTAGTCAAGGTGAAGAACAAATGCAAAGCTTGGAGGCAGAATTCTGCTTCATATGCGTGGAGACGGCAGGAGAGGTAGGATGGCCAGAGCAGAGCGAGTGAGGGGTGGGATAAGAGTAGTGGTAGTAGCAATAATAGTCATAGGAATACACTACTGCTACTACTATTATTACTGTTAAACAACAACAACCATAAATGCTAATTGTCTAGCAGTTACTTTTTGCCAGGCACTATTCCAAATTCGTTAATAGTGACAGCAAGAGATGAGGTCAGAGATGTAGGGCAAGGTAAGATAAGTGAGTAGGTCATGTCACATGGTGTTCTTGTTGGCCAGAATACAAATTTTTTAATCTAGTGAGATGTGGAGCCACTTGGAGATTTCGAGCAGATAAATGATGATCTAAGTGAAGCATGCACAGGAGGACTCAGGCTGCTGTGTTGAAAATAGAATGTAAGGAGGACAAGGATTGCAGCAGGCAAACCAATTAGGATGTTATTGTAATAATCCGCAAAGGTCGATGATAGCTTGCTGGTGGTGAGCAATGGTTAGAATCTGGATATAGTTGAAAGAGAGAACTGACAAGATTTGCTATTATATTGGAAATGAATGAAAGAGAAAGAGAAGATACAAGGATGACTCCCAAGCTTGGACCTGAGGGACTAGAATGGAGTTTCCCCTGGTAAAGAAGAAAGGTGGGTTTATTGGAGTGGGGCAGGAACTAGATTTTTATATAGCAAATGTATACTTCTGCTAAATTTTCATATATACTGAAAGAAAGAACCATGGAAAGTTAGAAAAAAATGTTAAAAGCAATGGTATTCAAATTCAGCGATTTTGAAAATCTGCTTTTAGATGGTTAGTTTCTTTAGGAATCCAGATTTCACCTTATGGATGGATATTGGCTACAATTTTTATTCCTGCCTTAAATGGCACCTACTTACTATGCTAATATTAAAATTATGACTGTCATTTCAGATTTTCATAAATAAATGTCCTTTGAAAGAATTTGGAGATTGACATAAGATTGCCAAGTTTTCATTTTCTTAACTATTTTTTTCCCACCAAAAACAAAAGGAGAAAAAATACGGAGGAAGAAAGTGTCATACATTCATTTAACTCTTGTGACTTTATTTCAACCAGATATATTCAAAAGGAAACACTTTAAAGACTGTGGGATAGTTTGTCTGCTGCTCCATCATTCCACTTACATAGTACGTACTCCGCAGTGAGGAAGGGACAGCAGGCATGAAACTTCCCTTCTCCTAGGAGGGCATGGTGTGCAGTGATTCTTCTGTTCCCATTTCTAGTCCTATGTTCCTCAACCGAGTGTCATTCTAGTCTTTAAGAGGTTTGTTTTTAGAAACAACATGGCGCTGAAGGGAAAGCTAAGCATTTCATCAGATATACTCAAACACAAAATTAGCAATCTATTCCACTCCATAGGAAAAATAGGTTGTGATTGGCTTTGTTAAGAAATAGTGAGAACCATATGACTTCACTCATATGTGGGATATAAGACTGAAAGCAACAAAGGAACTAGACAAGCAAATAAAGAAACAAAAACCCATAGACACAGACAACTGTTTGGTGGTTACCAGAGGGTAAGGGGGGAGGTGGTAAAAGAGGATAAAGGGAGTCAAATATATGGTGATGGAAGGAGAACTGACTCTGGGTGGTGAGCACATAGTGCAATATGTAGATGATGTATATAGAGGTATGTATTAGATGATGTATGGAATTGTATGCTTGAAACCTATGTAGTTTTGTTGACCATTGTCACCACAATAAATCTCAATAATAAAAAGGAACCTAAAAAAAAAAGAAAGAAAGAAATAGTATATCAGACCTCTTTTGGTATCTTCTTAAGGAATTTTGAAGGGTAATTTTGACTACATGCAATTTTTGCTGTAAGAAAATACTACTCCATTATAAGATACAGTTCTACTATGGTCTCAAAACAAAGGATAGTTCTTCAAATAGAATACTTCAGCCTAATGAAAACATGTTTCATTGTTTTTATTTTTCTCATTTTTGTTGTAGTTGGGTAAAAGTTTCATTGTGGATATTCATCAATTCTCAGACCTGAAATTAAAAATCAGTAATTTAAGGGAATGGTTCAATGTTTCCATTTGTGAAAACACTTGGGATCTTGGGGTATGAGTTATTTCCTGACTCAAAGTCTCAGAGAGTGGAAGTATCATCTTCTCTGGTGATTTTTAGGAATAGAATGAAAAGAGGTAGCATGTGTAAGGACTGGGCATAGAGCCAGGCACATAGCAGGGAGAAAAACAAATATTAGTTCCTTCCTCTTGCTTCATCATCCTTCCCCACCTTGATTTCACTTCTAAAAGTCACAGCTGGGTATTTGTAACTGTGGCTAGATCAAGCGATATCGGATGGTGGAGATAGGTGAGTCTTGAGTCAAAGCCAAGGTCTTTCTGAGGTGTCTGAGTGGAGAACATAGGCAAGTTCAGGGTCTGAAAGGTGAGCTGAGCTGCTGTCCTGGGATTTAAGCCTTGATATCAAACATGGGCAAGAGAAGGTCCAAGTGATGGGTGGTGGTTGGTATTAGGCATCTCCTGGATATTAGGAAATAGGTGAGCTGTGGAGATCAGCTGAGAATTGTGATTCCATTCAATTCAACATTTATAGAGTCCCCCACTATGTGCAACTAAATGTTCTAGGATTTCTGAGATAGGAACAGCTGAGCATGTGGCTAAGTATAGTTTATGTTCGACGGCTGACCTTGGGCAAGGACAATCAATCTCTGCTCTGGCTTTAGTAACCTGGTTTGGGCCGATAAGGCTCACAGTGAGAATTGTGTTGGGGGTGGGGTGGAGGATGATAAATTTCCGCATATGCTGCTGGTTGTAACGAAAGACAAGGTCCCTGAGAGACCCACAATTTAAAGGCTCCATCTGAGTGGGCTATCCCCATTCCTGTCTGTGTCCCTTTGGTACTAGGTTTCTTTGGTTCTGTGTGTTTCTAAAACAGCATTCTTTCAATTCAACTATATTCAACAGGGTCTTAAACTAGAGTTTGGGTTGGAAGGAACATGCTTTTATAGTTTGGGGCCACATAGGACTTGACAATCACGTTGTTCAGTTTCACTATTTTGAATTGGGTACCCCCACCCCCATAAGACATTATAGAATACTATGCATAGGAAAGAAAAGAAGTTAGTATTCTTTCCTTTCCTTTCTTTTTTCTTGCTGGGCCAACAATTAACCACTTTGTAATAATCCCATCAGGAATTGGCACTTGGTTTCTGGGAGCCCCAGACGTCACAACCTCTTTTATATAGTGTGTTTGTCTAGGAATTGGGGTGAGAGAAGTTTGAGTGTTGGTTTATTTTATACTTCCAACTAAGAGTAATTTCATAAATACTAGAAATTTTGCAGGGGAAAAAACCCCTCAATTTTTACTAAATGATTAACTAATAGGCAAGAGATATTTGAATGGATGGAGACTAGAATTGGATTCTTTGAACTTTTATGTAGGCAGAACTTTTTATTCAGAAGCAATCTTCAAAGTTTGGGAATTTGTTTCCGGTCAGAAACTCAGTATTCACACTAATGTTGCATTCTTATTATAAACACCACATAATTGTTTTGTCTGCTGAAACTAAGGAGTGTTCTTCATCCTATACCCCTGTGGAGGGCTAGCCAACCTACGAATGGAGGCTAGCCTCTCCACCGCACATGCACCTCTAGGCTCAGAGGCCGCCCTGGTAGTCAGGCTGATGTGGTTTTTTGAGGACAAGGAGCTATGTGCAAAATCTGTTTTAGGAACCAATAAGTTAAATTTATGGAAATGAATGGAAAGAAAAGCATGGGGCAAACAACTATAACTTTGGGGAGGGGAAATCCCTTACATCCACTGGGCCCTCCCTTGCAGAAACCCAGCAAGAACCTCTGAGAATCCTGAGGGCGAGACCTGGGCTCTGGGAGACCTGCCCAGGGAATCTGGGCCTGGACTTTGGGAGTGTCCATCCTGCCCTGGAAACACATGCTGCGTGGTGACGCCATCGCGCAGGATTTGCCCGCTGGAGTCAGTGTCTCTCGGTCCGCACTGAGTGAGGCCTGGAGAAGGCTTCCAGGGGCACTTCCGCTTCAGCTTGTTTCTATTTTAAAGCCTGGAGACAATTAAAGACCAGTGTCTGGTGCCAGTATTTTTTTTCCCCCCACAGTTCAGCTATTCTTAGAAGCAGTTGAGCCAGCGGTGGTGGAGTCTGAAAGAGATGGAATCTTTTCCTTCGTGTGGCAACAACTTGCTTTTCCTGTGGAAGCTTAGTGGTGCTTTTCTTGGGCTCAGCAGTGCGGCTGATGCGGCTTGGATGGCTTATGCCCTGGGAGCACACACACTGAACCCTTTGGAAAGGAAGCAGGAGGACAGGAAGCAGTGGCAGGGAAAGAGGAAAAAGTAGGACTGGAGTTCCATAGGCAGCTCATTTATTTATAGCTCCTCAAATGGTGTTTGTTCAACTACCCTGAACTTTTGTGAAAGTTCAAATATGGGAACCGAAGTGATAAAAATGCTAATTGTATTTTTTAAATTATTTTTAACTGTCTATGTAGATAAGGCTGCATCTTGGCAAAATGGCTGTTTCTAATATGGTCATATGGAATTAAAAAATATTAATTCAGATTTTGTTGAGCACTCACTATGTACAAAACAAGGTTATTTAAGGTATACTTTTTGTCTTTAAGGAGAACAAATAAGAAATGCACAAGGATTTCTAGAGTGAAAATAACCAGGGAACATTATTACTCAAAGCATTATTAGAAAGGTAATTTGCATGTTGAACTAGGAACATTCCAGAAGTATTCAATGTGAAGCATTATTTGCTTTGGTGTGTTTGAAATTCTCCTTAATAAAAATGAGAAACTATAAGAACAAAAGAAAGAATAATATATGTTTTGAAATAATTAAAATCAAACAGAGAAAACCCCTGTTGAGTGCAGCCTAGATTAACACTTTAAATGAATATTTATCATCATAATTGCATATATTAGAAAATGAGAGAAACTGAAAACTCATGAGCTAAGTCCTCAACACAGTACAATGAAAAAAAAAAAAAAAAAAGAGCAACCACAGAGCAAGCAAAAGAAAGCAGAAGGAAGGAAATCATAAAGATAAGGATAGCAATTAATGAGCTAGAAAACAAAGTAATAACACAGAAAATCAACCAAACTAAAAGCTTGTTCCTTGAAAAGAATGATAAAGGAGTCTCTGGCGAGAATGTCCAAGGACCAGAGAAGGGAAGGTACGGAAGTCGTGGAAGAAAAATAGGACATATCTGCAGATAGAGATTTAAAAACCTATCAGAGACTATTATAGGTAAGTTCCTGACAATGTCAGGAAATCTAGAGAATTTGGACAATTTCCTAAAAAAAATAAAAATTAAAAAAAATCAATTATAAAAAATTAATGAAACAAAAAGACTGAATATACATATAAACATAAAAAAGTGAATCCAGTTAATAATCTACAGCTTTCCCTTGGCCCCCTCCCCTATCCAGAAAACAAGCCAGACACAGCGAAGACTACAAAATCTTCAAAGAACAGATAAGCACCAGTTTGTATAAACTTTTTTTAAAAAATAGAAAAAGGACAACTCCCCAAATCATCTTATATGTATAACCTTGATAATAGAACTGTACAAGGTAAAGCAAAGTAAAATTATAGGTCATTGTCAATTATGAATATGAGTGCAATGATCTGAAATAAAATATCAGCAAACCAAATCTATCAAAATATTTTAAAAGTACATTTTTGCCAATTTGTATTTATCCCAATTTTGCAGGATGGCTTACATTAGCAAATCTTTTAATGTAATTTACCACGTTTGTATGTTTAAAGATGTACATTATTACTTCATATTGCTTAAAGTTTTGTCTTTGCAAAATATGAAACACAGTCAAGTTATTATCTGTCTCTGGTCATGGAGATTGAGGAATAAAATGGGGTGCTTCAGGTGTCAGTAAAATGTTTTATTTCTTAAAAAAGAGAGATAACGGAGAGATAATTAAGGTTAATATTTCTGAGAACCAGTGGAAAAATCCATTGACAATTGACATTCTTCTCTATTTTTTCTGAATTGTTGAGATATTACACAACTAAACATTTTTAATTTAAGACAAAAAGAAAACAGAAAACAATGGAAAACTTTCCTTATAATCTGAACTGTTCTATGAATATTTTCCAGTTTTATTCACTAGAAGATGTTCAGCTTATAATTCATTTTGTTTGTAAGACTGAGATACTGAGGGAATGTCTTCTTGATTTGGTCTCCCATAAAATGTTTAATAACTTTTTGACTGATATACTAGAATTCTTGTTTTTCACCTATGAAAAAAGAGTGGTATAAATATTTGAAATAGAGAAAGGATTACTCTTCTCATCAATAGCTACCATAACTATGCCTGACACAAACCTTCTTCCCAGACACAAACCTTCTGTGAATTTTCACTTCCTCCAAGCCCCCAGGGTCATCGAAGTGTTGCTGATATATTGTTATTTAGTTATCATAAAAATAGTTATCTCGTGTCTGTTTTGTTTTTGGAGAAATATTGTAAGTTTCTGGACAGTTCTTACAGGTTTGTCATCCCTCACTGTGCTCAAGGCAGAGATGGGATTTCTGTGTATCCAGTGGGTATCGTTCAGCTCTGCGTCATTATACATCTATCATGTCTGTTGGTCTTGTTTTCCATTATGAAACGCAGACTCCTTGAAAAAAATTGCCTGGCCATATCCCTTCTCTGTTGTATAAAGGAGTGTTGGATAAACATCAACTGTGGATGGGAATTATAAACTAGCCTTCATCATAGGTTCATGCTTTCTTTAAAAACTATCTCAAGAATTATTTAAATTCAGAATAATTAATCTTCCATAGAAACTTCCAGTTAGAGTAAAATATTCCTTAGATATCTTATTCTGATAATAACATGATTCCAAGTTGTCGTCATCTGATTCATTTGATATATTATTGAAGAGTATACCCATGAACTGTTGAAATTCAAGTACTTGCCATAATTGAATTTCAAATCATATCTGTCTATTATAATCTGATATGTATTCATACTGTGCTTTGGCTCCGAATATAATAAAAATCACATTTCAGGAATCTAAATTTCACCTCAAGGGATATTTCTGGCTTTGTTAATGAACAGTTTGTGTGCATTGAACTCTTCTGAAAAAGTTTAGTCAAATGGTCCTCAAGCCTCTTACTCTTTGAAAACTCATTATAGTACATAGTAAATACAAAACAAATGATAAATCTTTTGTTATTAGGAAATCTCCCTGAGACTGAATAAGTTGTTGCTCAGAGAACTTAATTCTATCAGTAAATAAATATTCACTTATTGTTTTCCCAGAAAGCAAATATGGAGGAGGTATTGCAGCATTTCTTTGTTTGTATTTAAATAGTAAAGTACTACCTCTCTAAATGAGATCTTATCCCCTGTTAACAATTTAGTTAATAAGTAATTAGTTTAAACCTCTTCTAGCACTTAACATTTGATTTAAGTAGGCTCTCGGCCCCTGGTGGTCTGGAGACTTCTAAAAAAAATCTAAAGTTTAGGAGTGTCTAAGGAGAGTACTGCCTCATGAGAGCTTTTTCTCCTTTCTTTTACAAAGAATAACTAGAAGTTTGATAAATAATCAAACTGTATATTATATCTCTAAATTGCCTTGAAATCACTCAGCTTGTATTAAGAACTAATTCTGAATTTTTTGTTTCTAATGATTATAATTGATAGCTTAAAAAGACTGTGGTCCTGTGATGTGATGTGTCTCTGTGTGTGTGTATGTGTGGTGTACATGTATTAAACTAAATGCTTTTGTTACATAATAGCTCCTGGATTAGTTTGAGATAATAAGGATTAATTTATTCAATCTAATTAAGCTTGCTGAACTCCAGGTTCTTGAATAAAGAAATGAGGCCTATGTATAAGATGAAAGAAGGAAAAATCCCGACTCAGCCCCATTTCCCACCCTTTCCTGCTCTCAGGACCTGGGCATTCCTCCCCATGGTGGAGCAGGCTCAGGACTTGGGAAGTCCATTCCCCTTGGGTCATGACCTGCCTGTTCTAGGTGTCCATGATTTGCATCCTTTGTTTGATCTTATAAGAAAAATTTTCAGTGTTGAGTTGGCTTTCAGAACTTCAAATAAGTTTTCAAGATATGCATCAAAGTGACCTGATTCCTTGCTTGGGGTTCCACTTTCTTTGTGTTTTCCAGGCCTCCACTCTCCTCTCGCACATCTTTCAATTCTGATTCAGAGCAGACCTGTTCCTCTCAGCGCCATCCATCTCAAGACTGCTACATCATAAATGGGAACTTATCTCTCATTTGTTCATCTCCAGTTAAGTGGAGTGAGGTTCCAATCACTGTTGATGCACTCCCCTGAGTTAAGTCATACTGAGTTAAGTCTAATATTAGAAATGGTAGTAATAATAATAGCAAACATTAAGTGAGCATTTAATTTGTGTTAACCACTGTAGTGTGTGTGTGTGTGTGTGTGTGTGTGTGTCTGTGTGTGTGTGTATTTAATTCTTACAACAACTCTGTAAGTTGGGAACTATTATTTTCCCAATTTTATAGATAAGGAACCTGAGGTTCAAAGAGGTTACATAATTTACTTCAGTTACTAAGTTAGTGAAGCTGAAATTTTAAACAAGCAAATCTTGCCTCAAAGTCCCTGATCGCAATCATTTTGTCATATGTAACACAATATATATTCTAGTTGAAAACATTTTATAGTGCAATTGAAATGCCCCTTGACCGCTCATTTCTTATCAGTCTCCCTCTCAGAAGCAACTATTATGAGTTTTCCAGATCTTTGTTTTTATGCATTTGTCATATAGATAACATGATTTCCTTTTGTAGGATTTAAAAAATACAAACAATATCACATTGTATGTCTTAATCTATAACTTTTTTTAGTATAACAATGTATTTTAGAGATTTTTTTCTAGTTCAATACAAAATTTGGGCTTATTTTTTACAGAATGGTTGCATAGTATCCCATGTTATGGATATACCTTAGAATATTGAACCATTTCCTTTCTTCTGGTAATTAGACTGATTTTATGCAAAAACAAAAAATGCTGCTAAAAGTATCCTTGTGTAAATCTCCTATGCAACTTCTCGGTGTTTGTAAGAGGATAAAATCATGCCAACGTTCTGTAGTGTGATTCCTAAAATACTGATTACTTTACCTTTTTTGGTCCTCCGACATAAGAGAAATTCACTTAGAACTTTAAAAAATTGTACAGGTGGTGTTTGATTAAAAAAAAAAAAAAATTCTTGCCTCCTGATGCCCAGGGGTTCATAGGATGGTGGAGCACATCCGACCCAACATGGGGCCAGAACATGGCCACAAGGAGGGTGAGGCCCTGCCCTTGGCTAGAGGTCACTGATTTCTACTGCTTGGAGGAGAAAATGACCTCGGAAGGAATTTCCTCCAGTGTGCCAGCTTTGGTTCTCCCCTAACCACTGGCCAGTGACACTTCTCCTGTTTGAACTTCCTAAGGAGAAAAACCCTCTTGTATTATATGTATATCTTATTTTTATTTTATATTATGCAAGGAGAAAGGGTTGCTGAACTTTCTCATCCAGTTTGTGGATGGTTCAGTGGCAGCATTGGTGGATTTGCTACCTGTGATTTCACTGAAAAATATGCGTACATTGGTGTCCTTTGGAATCCTATTTCCATAGAGAATGATCTTTTCGCTCCGTATCCATATCCTCACACCAAAAAGTCTCTAAATTTTCAACTTCCACTAAAATTTTCTCTCATTGAAATAACAACTTTTCACACTGGCTGGACCACTTATTAAACAGTTCCCTAAGGCACTTTTTCTTATGTCAATACAAAGGATATCTGAACTCCTGTACATTATAGATCTGTGTTAGCCATAAACATTTATAGCCTATTCTTTAATGTAGCTAAAGCTCCTTGTTAAGGCCCTTGATTTTCAGTAGTATCTTTAATTATCACTAATACTAATATTAATAACTTACTAAAAATTAGCAAATTTGGCCATTTCTCCTCTTTCTTAACCAGGACAGTTTTATTTGCTTGTATTCTACTCCTCAGGGCTTTGCCAGTCTCTGTAAAATGAATTCTAGAGTCCTAGATTTGGCCAATTTTTAGAAAGTCATAGAATTTGAGAGCTGGGTGTTCTTTCAGCTATCACTTAACTTACATAAGGAAACTGAATGGCTAAATGTCTCCTAATGACTAGAACTCAGATCATCTCCATTCAAATTCATGGCTGTTCTATTCCACTATGGTGACCTGAATTTCTGAGCCAGAACTTGGGGAGCAGTTACCAAAGAAGGAGACCAAAGTTCTTTTAGTCAGTGGCTAGGTTTTAGTCAGGGGCTTGGGGGTGAGGGGGTGAGGGCAATGGGAGAGTTTGTGGGGATTATAACATACTGCAAACCCTAAATAAAAGTAAAAGGCTTTGATAGGTTTTAGTTTTGGTGGCTATTGAGTGTATCTAGAGCCGAACAGGTCAGGTCTGGATTTACAGGGCTTTCTCACTCCGCACACACTTTGGATTCGGAGCCCATGTGGCTCTTCTGCCCAAGGCAGCCCCTGAGGGTTGCCAGGAGCCTGAACTGGCCCCTGTGGGACCGAAGGTGGGCAATGTGTTTCTCCTGGCCAGGGGGCCCAAGGAAATGTTTTGTTGCTATTCTTACCAAATGTGGTTGATCCCATTGTGATTGAGCTGGAGAGGCCCTTGAGCTGGAGAGGCCCTTGAGCTGAGTGGGACAGATCCCCAATGCCTTTCTAACCCACGGAGAGAGGTGGCATGATTTTTACCATGTTTTCCAAACCTTTGTGAATGTTGTTGACAAAGAAGGCCCTCTGATAGGGGAACTCCATTGGTGACCACACTGAGATGGCTCCCAAGGCAGGTTTGGGGCACGGGGCTTAAGGTGGAGCCAGAAGGGAAGAGGAGAGCAATCAGGCCTCCTTGGGGCCTGGAGTTCTTCTCCTGTGCTTTCCCTTTCTTTCTTTCTTTTTTTTTATGTGTGTGTTTTTTCTCTTTGCCAAAATGTTAGATGAATGTGGTGTCTTTGGGAGCTCTTTTTGTCCCTATTTCCTCCAGGCTACCTCTACCTGTTGACTCACCGTGGAGAGTTCCATCATTGGCTTCTAGTGTTACCTGGCTGGGTCAACACTGTGACGTCGGGTCATTCTCACGGGACATGCCCACCAATTAGCTACGTGGCAGATCCTGGCAGTTGCTCTGCTGACTGAGGTGGTGTGAGGCTTAGAACACTGGTGCTAGCACACACTTTTGCTCCGACTAGTGGGACATATCGGACGGAAGGTAAGAGGTACTGAAAAAGGGAGGTAACAAAGTAGGAGACAACCCGAGGAAGCAGACACTTCTGCAGTTCCTCATTTAAACTGTTCTGGCTTCCCCAAGCTCTTTCCTCTGCAGGGGGTCTGAGAAGCACACCACCAGGCAATGCTTTGCTAACAGCTCTGAATGCTAAAGTTTAGGAGGCAATGCAGCATCCTAGAGAAAAGGCAGCTATGTATATAGTTGCCTCCACTTACTTTATGTTTTAATGTCTCAGTGTCATGGGTATGTGAATATTTTCTATTTGACATTGACAATATTATAACTGCATGGAAAGACCCATTTGCCTCCAAAATGACCACACAAGGAAACTGTTAATGTTATGACTTTGAGGATGCTATGCGCCTTTTCTAATGATCAGCATTTATTCTCCAGGCTACAATTATCTCCACCACTCTCAAGCAGGGGAAAGGCCTTTCGCTGAAGCCCAGCACAATGTGTCAGGGTGCAAAATGTGGGCTAACATGACATGCTTCTTTAATTAATATTGAACCAAAAGTCTGTGCAAAGCATTTTTTTTTTTTTTTTTTTTTGAGACTTCTTGATTCTTCATTATTGAGTCCATTTTTCTGTGGCTCTTTGGCTCTGAAACCCTCTTTCTTTTCCATTTTTCTTTCCTACTGAGACCTAATGTGCAGGATACAGTGTGTCCTGTATTCACCAGTTATGGCTTTTGAGGTAAAACTGAAAAATGAAACGTGGCTTCTCTGAGACTCTGGGAAATTGAGTATATTGATTTGCTTTTACCATGTGCTAAAAAGGCTTTGATTGATCTACATTTTAAATTTTCAAATCTTGGCACCAATTAAAGATGACATGAGAAATGAGTTCTGAAAGGACAGTTTTGATTCTGTCAGATAAACTGGCCAGGGCATTTTTTGAGTCACTTCTGGACTGTGTAGGGATAGAGGTTTGACAGGAACAGACAGCCTCTGCATGTCATGACAATGCCTAGGGCTGAGAGCAGGGCCTGGCACGAAGGGAGAGAAAAGGGCTGCCCCATTCTGGAACGTAGTTTATGGGGTCACAAGGAAGGAAAGACATCTGCCCCCACGTTTCTTCTTCCAAGTTACATAGGGTCTGAAATGCTGAAATTTGAGAGGAACTCTTCTAGGTTAAGCACTTGTTTCCCTGGGTCCTCACTAAAGAAGAAGAAAATATCCAGATACTGAAATCAATTGTCGCTTAACCCTTGGATGTGAATTTACTTCTCAGGCTTCGTAGCCGAAAACATCATGGAAAGTCTTTATAAATTTGTCAGTGAGTCTGACTGACTAAACTTGACTTTGATGGGAACAGAGCCATGCCCAGTAGTTTATATATTATCTATGGGTGCTGTTATACTTCGATTAAAGACTGAGGAGTAGTTGTGAGAGTGACCACAGGGCACTCAAGGCCTAAAATAGTTATTATCTGGCCTTTTACAGAAAAACTGTGTCAACATTTTCTGTGACCTCTAATACAGTAGCCACTAGCTACACATGGCTATTCAAATGTAAGTTTCTTAAATTAAACATAATTAGAAATCCAGGCCCTCATTTGCACCGGCCACATGTCAAGGGCTTATTTGTCACCTGTGGCTGATGGCTATCATATTGGTCAGTGCAGAGATAGAATATTTTCATCACTAGTGGGACATATTGGAAGGTAAGAGGTACTTATATATTAATTAATAAGTTGTATAGTAATATAATCCTTCATGTTAATCCACTTACAATCCAAACATATCATGCTCTTTGATCTATCACTTTTTAAAAATCAAAGATAAAAATCATCTTCGGCATGGTTGTTAAACTCATTGCCTGTCTCTGGGCAGTATGGTACACTTCATTCTATAAATAATCATGTGTACCGAATTCCCTTTAGGGTATTTATGATCTAATTTGTAAAAGTGATTATTTTCTTGTATGTGAGTCTAAAAGCTATAGGCGTTCTAGCAGTTTCCACATATTTCATTTTACTCCTGCATTCATAATTGCTTGCTGGCCTCTTGGTTGGAGTCATAGACTCCTTGGACCATGGGCTGGATTTCCTCGCTTGGAAGCAAAGTTACTCCTGACCACAGCCTGAGAACCCTTGGCTGCAGCCGTAAGATGAGAGCAGCAAACAAAAAAAGCGCTGGGGACTTCGTTGTTGCTAAGAGTGAGCTGCTTTCCTGAGGAAAGATTTTGGAGGCTGGAGGAACCATTGCCCACAGTCTTGGTGAAGGTGTGGCTTTCTTTGAGCTAATAAGTGATATATTAGAACTGATAAAGAAGGGGGTGGGACCTGGGAAATCCCCTTTTGATCTCTGTTGAGAATCATTTATGTATGACTTAGGGCAAAAGGCTAAGTTGCTATTCAAAGAGATCCAACAGCACAATGGTTTAAAAGACGAAGAAGTTTATTTATTTCATATGACAGTCCAAGGTGAACGTTCCAGATGCGGTCTTCTCTGTTGCACATCTATTTAAGGACATCAATTCCTTCCAAGTCTTCACTCTGTCCTCTTTCATCCTTGTTCCCTGGAAGAATCATCACGTGCGTTGTTGAAGCTGGTGATAGGCATGTCCAAGTTTCAACTTGTGAGAAGCAAACAAAAGTATGGAGGAGGCATGCCTATTCCCTGAAGGTCTGGAAGCAGAAGTGTAACTCCTCACTCTGCTCACAGTCCATTGGACGACGTCACCTGACTGCGAGTGTGACTGGGAAATGTCGTCTGGACTTGTGCTCAGGAAGAAGTGGAGGTTGATTTTGGTAGACTGGTGGCACTCTCCACTGTCCTTTCCTTTTCTGTTGTTATTTTGTTTCCCTTTCAAACGCCAGAACTCCACATCCACCAAGAAAATGAATGTATTGTTTCTCTCTTTCCCTTCCCTTTTTACCTGTTTCTCTCCCTTCAAAAAATAATTACAAGAATAAAAGTTAATTTGGTTTTGAAATCTTTTTGTTATTGCTTCAAAAATGACAAATCCCCAAACACGTATACTGGGTTGAAAATATATTACATTTCTGTAGGGAACAAACCTTTTTCATGTGAATGCTAAACCCCCAAATGGGAGATAGTGAGTGTTTTCCTGGAGCAGGGGTGTTGTGAGACACTTACCCCTCTCATCATATCTTCAACAGACGGAAACAGAGGTACAACCAGAATGTTCTTCAGAGCCAGTCAGCTGTGCATAGGTCTCATTACTTTGTTCCCTTCATTCCGCTAGAGCAGCTCCAAGTCATGACAACCAGTGGGGATAATTGACATGAAAATGCTCAATCCCAAGTGCCCAAGCTTTCCCCAAACAATTGCTGGATTGTTCCAGGACCTGTTGATGCAACAATTCTCATGCTGAGATGTTTGTCCTGTAATTAGCAAAGCAGCTGTCAAGCCCATCAAGTGGTTTTATGTGATGAAGTGAATGAAACAAAGCAGTTTCTTCTCCTTCTTGGCAGAGAAGACAGTTGGTTTCTGAGTGGAGCTGACACATCTGTAAAGGAAACTAAGTGAATTTGGCTTCCAATTCACACTCGAGTTTTCCAGATTGATACTGAATCTATGAGACTCATCTTTTGGGCCTGGTTCCCTGGTACTTGGCTGATGGGATGGCAAATTCTTGATGCAGCCCAGGGAAGGCAATAAAGTCTGTAGGTTGTAAGCCCCATCTGCTGTACAGCTGAATAACCCTTAGTAACCTTTGAGGATTCTCAAAATGGAGAATGTTTGCACTCCCTCAACACTGGAAGGAAGTTTGATATGTGATCATTTTAACTTCAACACTGACTTTTTATACGTGGGGAAATTTACTATTATAGAGAGTGAAGCCAAAGTTACTCAGTGCTAGAAGAACACCATTCCCTGTATACCTGTGATTAAATTCAGTGTGAACTTTACCTTTTATCTGCACTTAATGAAAATATACATTTATAAAGAGACATTATGGAGGGGTGGGAAGAGCAGCAGATAAGGAGAAACTTGGTAGAAATTGTTTAATTTCTGTGGGCTTCGCTGCCTCACCTGTAAATTGGGACCATTCGTTAGATAATCTTTAGAATTTTATCCAACTCGAAATGTATGTGGATTGATGTATAGTGTACTTTACTGAATATGCAACATATATACTAATATTCTCAAAGTGGTTTTAAGCAAGATCTATCTCTTTATATACATATGTTAATATGTTTATATGTATGTTCACATGAGCTATGATAAAGCTCTATGGACACACTGATGCATTAGATATTTTCCCCATATACTCATACCAGTTAGAAATGCATGTGAGTTCAAAATGTGACTGTCAAGTTCCTGAATAAATGAGAGAGGAAATCTATTTACTCAACATTATTTATTGATATTCAAATAATCATTGTTATTAATATCATTATATTTATGCTATATTGATGATGATAATACTATTAATGAGATAGCTAAAATGCAGAAATTTGAATTGGTACTTTTTGTGTGTTAAAGAAATTGTGACGGAAAATCTTTTAAAATAGGAAAACTCCCATTTATTTTAACTCTCACTGTAGAGTTAATTCTTAAAAAGCCTTCAGCCAATTGTGTCATTATAGAATTGGGGAAAAATATATAGTACATAATATAGTACATTAGTTATTCTATTTTCCAAACAATGCCATCCATCTCTTGGTGGGCTTTAAATTGTAACCAGGTGAAAAGAAAACTGACTGCTGGCATCAATAGCACAGGGGCTATTAAAATGAATTGAATATGAATGCAAAATAAATTGAATATGAATATGTATTGGGGAATTTTGTTTATATTTCCCTCAATTTCAGATTATCTAACAGCACAAAAGAGCAGCTGCTACAGGGCCTCTGAGATAATATAGTGAAGAAAGATGTCTTATTTAACTTAGAGGGTGACCCAATTTGCAGGTTAAAGAAATAAAATTTTATTGTTAAATTGCTGCACGTTTTATAATCTAGACTATTAATAATAGTCTTAATGCCAGAGATGGGATAAATTAATGTAGATAGTTAGAAAATAAGCCCTTCTATTATTTTGTTGTCCTTATTTTTCCCATTATAGTCCCAGTTCATATCACTGTACCTGGCACATAGAAGGAATTCAATAATCTTTGTTTAGTGAAGAAAAAAACAAATGAATGAATTTGTGAAGAGGTTCCCATAATGTCTTTGTGAATCTCAGAGTTACATTTTGATAAAGCTCTCCCAGACCAAAAAGATGAAGACCTTCTAATGTCTCTGGGGACTAAGGGAGTGAAATGTTTTATTGTCATCTAAACATAGCCCATGAATGTTTGCAATGGTGGAAGAGAGGCAGATTCACCTACCTCGACTTTTTAGAGACAGCAAGACTGTGCTGGAACCTGCATTTCAGTTCTGTTGCTCTCTGAGCCACAGAGGTTAATATATTGGGACTTAACTACATTTGCTTGTTCATCAATTATTTCAAAATATTAAGTTGGTGCAAAAGTAATTGTGGTTTTGCAATTATTTTTAACCTTTTAGACAGCAATTACTTTTGCACTAACGTAATATTTGCTGAACACTCACCCTGTGCCAGGCACGGTGCTAAGTTCTGGATATTCGGCAATGAATGATATAGGTTCTGTATTTCTGAGGAGTTCTAAGTCTGTCAGGGAGAAGAAACACACAAAGAGACCCAGTCTTGAGCAGACTAAATTTGGAACCCAGCTCTGGCCTTTTCTAGCCACATGGCCAGGATTAAATGCTGATTCAGTTTCTTCATCTACAAAGTGGATGTATTACTAGCCAGTAAATTGCATATTTGAATGCTGACCTCTTGGAATCCTGTGTCTGCTGGTCCTTTTTATTGGGTGGGATGTTTAAAGTGGATCGAGGTGGTAATTCTCTTTTACCACAATGTTAGGGTCCCTTCTTGTTGCAGAGTGGCTCCCCGTCACCTTCTCTGCCTGAAGGATTGCGGACTGGCTTTCTGCTCATTTATAGATTGCTGCTTTTTGTTGCTATGCATCAGGATTTGACTTTCTCATCTCACTGTGAAAACAGAACATACTCTTGGTACTACTTTCCTAGCCTTCTGTACCTGAAGTAAATTTACAGTTCCTTGGAAATCTCCAACATTATTTTCTATAGTTGCTGGAAACAAGAGTGAAGGAGTGTGTGTGTGTGTGTGTGTGTGTGTGTGTGTGTGTGTGTTTAAGAGTTGGCTGTGAGCGCAATCTTCCTTTTGGGTTGTTTGCTTGTTTTTCCTTTCCCTACAGGTTCAATATTTTTAAACCACAGTTACTTGGGTATTTTATTTTGTCTTATTTTATTTTATTACTTTGTACAAAGGAGAAAACTACAAGTATATTTCAGAGGAAAACAAGACATGAAGTGAGTGTCCTGGGGTGAAGACCATTATAGGGTGTGTGTGGATGTGGGAGTGGAGAGGACTTATGAAGAGATGAGTTCTCTAGTGCTTTCACTAAGAATATTGCCTTTAAGGAATGAGGTTGTAAGTGTGGTAGTTTGAAAAATACTGCAAATTTTTTGGCACTACTCCCATTAACAGGTGGAGTCCGTATCTTCTCTCCTTAAATCTGGGTGGGCTTGTGACTTGCTTGTAGCCAGTAGAGGCTGCGTGACTTTCACAGCTAGATTGAAAATGGTGACGAAGCATTCATTTTGTTGATCAGGACACTTGCTCTGAGAGCTCTGAGCTGGCCATTCTGTGAGGAAGTCCTGTGAGGCTGCAGGGAGAGGGCCTGCATAAGAGCTCTGGTCGAGGTCCCAACTGATAGCCAGTGTCAACCTCCAGACATGTGAGTGAAGGTGGCTCCAGAAAACTCCAGGCCCTAGCTGTTGAGTCATCCTTAGCTGTAGAGTTTTTCTAGTTCAAGTCCTGGATATTGCTGAGCAGACAAATACAATTTTCATTGTACTCTCACCAAAATCCTGACCCACAAAATTAATGAGTATAAAGAAATGGTTTTTTTTTTTTTTTTTTGGGGGGGGGGGAAGGGGAACAGGACTTTATTGGGGAACACTGTGTTCTTCCAGGCCTTTTTTTCCAAGTCAAGTTGTTGTCCTTTCAGTCTCAGTTGTGGAGGGTGCTGTTCAGCTTCAAGTTGTTGTTCTTTCAGTCTTAGTTGTGGAGGGTGCAGCTCAGCTCCAGGTCCAGTTGCCGTTGCTAGTTGCAGGGGGCGCAGCCCACCATCCCTTGCGGGAGTTGAACCAGCAACCTTGTGGTCGAGAGGACGCACTCCAACCAACTGAGCCATCTGGGAGCTCAGCGGCAGCTCAGCTCAAGGTGCCGTGTTCAATTTTAGTTGCAGGGGGCGCTGCCCACCATCCCTTGCGGGAGTTGAGGAATTGAACTGGCAACCTTGTGGTGGAGAGCCCACTGACTCATGTGGGAATCGAACCGGCAGCCTTCGGAGTTAGGAGCATGGAGCTCTAACCGCCTGAGCCACCGGGCCGGCGCAGAAATGGTTGTTTTATGCTGTTAAGTTTTGGGGTAATTTGTTATGCAGCAATAGTAGGTAACTGGAACAATGGGACATGGGAATAAGGATGTGGAGAGGAGGGGAGCGACAGCTCTTATGAACCATTACACTCTCTTTTCCTGTGGTACATGTAGTCTACCACAAATAGTTTTGCCCTGAACAAACACTGGAGCAAAGTAAGGAGATTGGGAATAGGATCCAGAAGAGGCCTTAGCATCAATTACAAGAGGAAAGACTAGGAGATAGAGAGGAAGTCCTTGTGGCAAACCACTCCAGGCAGCCATTTTTAGGCAACCCAACATAAATCCAATGTAAACAATCCAGTGGGTACCTGTACAAAAGTCCCTTTATGAGAACCAAAGTTTCAGGGATGGGGATTGTGTTTTTGCAAACTCAGAGATATATGTCAGTTTCCTTGTAAAGATTTTTCAAAAAGAATGTTTCCATATACTGTGGGAACAATTATTCTCTTGAGTATTTGACAGCAGAGAGGAATGGCACACATGGAATAAAAACAGTAATACTCTGTCCAATTTAAGTCCATGGAATTACAGTGGAGAGAGTAGCTATGGTCCCAATCCAGAGCAGGCACAAGCCGTTGAGAGTCAGGGACTTCTGCTCCAGAACCTTCCATCCCGAGACACAGCATGGTTTTCACAAGGCATTAAAATACCCTGCTACACAAATAAACAGTACATAGAGATTTGGTGCTCACTATACCCAGTTTGAAGTTTTCCCCTAGGATATAATTTACAGATTAATCTTTTTTTTAAAAAAATAAAATGATCTCAACAGGGGGAGAAATGCTTCCAACCCAGTAGGTTTCTTAAATCATTCTTATGAATAGACTGTTTTTCTAATTTCTTCCCTAAGTTTGTGTATGATATATTATTACACCAGAATGTGAAACCGGCCAAATGAGCCCCAGGAAAGAAATATTGCTCCAAAATAAATATAGGAACTTGGTTAATACTACATGATCAGATATCTTGCAAGTAAGACACACAATTAAAATATCATTGTATATGAGATTGGGAGTTACAGATTGTATGAGATAGTCCCACATGCTGAAGCAGAAATTTGATATACTTATTGAGCCTTGAGAAGAATACTTGGGAAATGGGACTTTGAATCTGTATAGGGAGGAGAGAATGATTGTGTAGAAATATGGCTGAAAACTAGTAGACACAGGGGAACAAAAGTAGATCATAAATCTTTAATGTAGAACATATATTTAGCAAACCATTGTCGCTGCATGATGGCATATAACATACATGGACATGAGTCAATTCTCAAAGTCTAGTTAGCACCAGTCAGAACCAAACTGCCAGGTTAAATTCTATTAAAGTCTATCTATCTATCTATCTATCTATCTATCTATCTATCTATCTATCTATCTATCTATCTATCATCTATCCATCTATCTATCATCTATCTATCTATCATCATCATCTATCTACCTATATACATTTAAAAGAATCTCCTCATAGAAACGAAATTCAAAGTGAAACAGCGTTCTACTTATTTTAAGCAAAACAAGGGAACTCCACTAAATAAAAAGAAAATGAGGAGGTACTTTTTAAAACTCATTGTAATGCACACATTGTTATGTACCTGGAAAAGTACCTAATAAGAAATTCATGAATAAGTAGCATTATTCTGATGTTACTGAAAGTAGCATCAAAAAATAAATAACAGGTAATGAAATGAATACTACAAACCAAGAGAAAATTAAACAAGCTCTAAGAGAATGTCTGTTATTGCATAGCTTAAAATTAGCCAGGATTGGAAAAATTTTTATTGTGAAAACTTTTGTGATGTTACTTTACTTTAATGAGGCAGTTTAGACAACTTGTGATATTTATTTAGATTAAAAGTTAGACTAAGTGTCTTCAAATAAAGATTATAAGGCACAAAAGGAGATTCAAAGATTTCCCTAGAAAACCCAGTGGAACTCTTTTTTTTTTTCGTTTTTGCTGGGCCAAAGTTGAGGTAAATCCCTCCTTTTAGGGGTAGTGATCAATTTTTTAAAATTTAATTTTATTAAATTTATTGGGGTGACAATTGTTAGTAAAATTACATAGATTTCAGGTGTACAATTCTGTATTACATCATCTATAAATCTCATTGTGTGTTCATCACCCAGAGTCAGTTCTCCTTCCATCACCATATATTTGATCCCCCTTACCTTCATCTCCCACCCTCTACCCCCCACCCCCCTTATCAATTTTGTTCTTTGCTTAAATGGGACCCTGCTTTCCTGACATTGTGGATTTTTACATATTTAAGGGACGTTAAGGCTTTCCTTTTCTAGGATCTTACAAATGACTGACACTAGTCTAGCAGAGCTGTAAACCCTGGTCTTAAGGGATCAAAGACTGAAACAGAGCTAATTTCCTACAATGATTCTACAGCCTGGGGAATTAACTAAGGAAAAGGCTGCCTACTGCTATTTATTGAACTAATTAAAAAAAAAAAAAAGCAGCTTTCAATAAAAAGTATATCTCAGTGCATGATACTAATTAATTTTTTCTTTTATCTTGAAAAAAACTGTAACCTGATCCTTCTCTTTTGAAGGTTGCCAATGCTCAGACTCAGTAAATTTTGTTAATTGGTTTATTAACTTTTCCGATTCTGGGAAAATTCATGTTCAGACTTTCTTATATAGGCTAACATTCATATCCTTTTGTAAACTCTGATCTCAGATTCGGTCTTCTTATTACAGACCAACAAAAAGTAGCATCAGTGTTGGAAGAGAGCTTGAAGGGCTTTCTTACCCCAAATCTTCTTTCAAGCAAATGTATTCTAAGTCAATAAATGACGATGCTCAGTCTGTAGACTGGAAAGTGATTGAGTTTAGACCATGGAGGGACTAGTGACATCACGACGGAGCAGAATCTTATTGCCTAGCTTCACAATCCAGAAATCCAATATTCATCTATTTCAACAACACCCAGGCTCTAGGGAAGATGGCACAAACCTATATGCACATTTTCATCAGAATGATCACTACTAGAATTACTTTAATCTGGAGAGTGCCTTTCCAGTGAGCTTTGACTGTAGGCTCCTTCCCTATACACTGTGCTGTGAAGTCTTACAATCCTTACATTCACCTTTTCCAGGAATTTTTAGAAGATGTCTGAGCTAGGAGACGCCACAGCCGGCCAGGTCTGTCAAAATGTTCTTATAGTCTATCTTTCGAACTGTCGGTGTTTGTGTGGCTTTACCGGTCTCGGTGAGGTGTATGGCCTTGTATAATAAAACCATAGGCCTTGGAGTAAAAAGCCATTTCTAATGTTAACTCATTCAAGTACCTAAGTGAAATGGTTTTTCAACATCTTCAATTCTAACCAAGTAGCCCTGGACTCAGAAGTGAGGTTTTTCTAAACATGCAAAGGGGACAGATTTTATCTGGCTCAGTAAGTACTTTTGAAGTCTTGGGTGAGACTGGACATTTTGTAGGCTTTCCTTTGTGTGTCAGAGAAATTTTCAACAAGCCAGGCAGCTAGATAAAAGAGAAACCGGGGCCTATTTGGAGATGAAAGTCTTCAAACGAAGGCATGCCAAATTCATTGGAGAATATCTCCTCAAAGGAAATGTTTGCTTTCTTTTGAAAATTCATTACTATAAAGCCCATTGTGTGAGTAGGCTAGTTGTATGATTATTGAGAAACAACTAAACATAATAAATGGATGCCTCATCAAAGGCTTGTTCCTGCTGGGTGGTGATCTTTTTAACTGCAGTCGTGAGATGTATGTATCCTAAGTGCCTGGCTTCCCTATGAAAAGACAGAATTTGTACCCATCAGTAGTGCTAACTAGGAAAACTCCTGTACAACGATGATATGGAGAAAAGTGGAGGCTTTTTAAAAAAAGTTCCTGGAAACATGGAAAATATTTTACATCTGAACTGCAGAAGAAAGATCTGTTTTTCTGCTCTGTTTTTGGCTCACAAGATTGGTCCTGCCCTTTGATAAATGGCAAAGTTAGTTACCTTGTAAACCAGCACTGAGCAGATCCAGCCCCTGACCTGCTCTAGGCAGGAAGTGGCTTTTCCCTCAAGCCAGATCTCATTTTCATGTCTGAATCTTGTGAGATCTTGAGGCAGTAAATCAATAGCTCTTATTCAGTCAGTTCTGAAAGGAAGGCAGTTATCAAAAGGAATACATAGGTGAAGGCAAGTGACAGCAGATGAAACTCTATTTCCCAAATGACCAGCAGGCTCTGAAGTTTGGCAATGATTCTCTCACCTACCCCGGATCTTCCTCCTCAAATCCAGTTTGGTGCCAAGCTGTGCCTGCCAGCACAATATCGTGTGTCTTTTTTTTCTTGAAACAGAAAAACAAGTGAAAATATTCATGTCCTACTTATCTCATCAAAATGCCTATTGAGCCAAAAATAATTGCCTACATTAAAAAGAAAAAAAAATCAGCTCAGGAAGGCATGAGTGTCATGTGCCACTGAGTGAGGAGAACCTCCATGATCGGACATAGCACACTTCAAGAGATGTGTTCCCCTTCTCTCTCTCCCCCATCCCCAACACATAAAACAAGGAAGTCAAACATAAGCACAGAGTTTTCAAAATATAGAAAAGGCCATTGATAAAATATACAAAGGAAGGCATGACATAATAAGAATAAGAAATTGAAAATGGGAAGACCATCTCCTCCAGGAAGACATCCTGGATTTGGCAAGAATGCATTGGATTTTTTTCCACTATCACTACATGTCTTCTATTTAATGCTGTATATTATAGCAGAACCTAAAAAAAATGCAGCACAGCCTTGATTTCAAAGCTTCAGGAAGCGTATATCTTAAAATAGCAGAGAGGGAGGAGAATCGAAACATTTTCAAAAGTCAGATAACTACCAGACCCAATACATCTAAATGGGTAATCAAATTTCCCTATCAAAACAAGGCTAAGATTTTTTTATCCCCCTATACTGAAATGCCTTTCATAATGTAACAAAAAACTCATAAAGAGTTGTGTATAAATCAAGTGTTTATAACTGCAATCCCATTTTAAACGTCTTTGTTTCTTAAAAGCAATTCCATGATGATAACTTTCTATAGAGAAGGATTATTTTCTAATGTGAAAGCGACCTCTAATATATGTAAGTATTGGGGTTTTTAGGTTCAAAGGATGGCTCTTCTCTACAAAAGCTCTACCAAATAGGTAACTGTCTCTCTGATATGTGGTAATTACTTTCTGTCAATACATTACATTTGATTCAGGTTAATGCTGGTTTCAGTTTCAATTATGTTTAAGGCATGTCTACACCATGGAGGTGTGATGGTAGAAGCTGTGTATTGGAGGAGATTGGAACCAAAGGAACAGTAACATTCAGCTTCTGCGTTTGCTTTATGTATGGGTTTCTATGCCTGCCTATGATCAATTCACATACCGTTAGGGACCAAATTTTAATCTAGACACTCTTTATTATTGAAGAAAAGTCACACACACACACACACACACACACACACACACACGATTCAATCGTTAGAACAAATGTACCCAAATATACCGATGAATTAATCTTGTCTAGACTGATAACCATAGTACTACATATTTTACAGGATTTTGAAATCAGGATAATTAGTTCAAAAGGCAATAAAATTTAGATAACTGGATACCAGAAGACACTTGTACATAGTTCTCAAGCACACAATGCAAACCTACAGCTTAGTGAATGGCCCCTTGGAAATACTTCCTTATAAAGCCAGTGGCCTGTCATCCCCCAAATACACTAGGATGAGGTTGGGGGACAGGAAACAGGACCTTCTCTGCTTTGGGGAATACGGGCATCAGGGATCCAGGCCCCTGGGAATCTTGCTGGGATGAAGCAGCAAGCTATCAGATACTTAACCTCTAAGTGTGTGAACCATGGAAGATCCAGGTCTGAGTTCTGACATTGTGGAGAGAGTGTCCAAATCAACTAGAGTTCATAAGTGGGAGCCATTTTTCTTTACTCGCTGCAGAGTCACAACTGCAACTGAGAGAGAAGTTTGTCCTTTCAAGGAATCCTGTGCCTTCTGTTCAATGGAATCCAAAAAAAAAAAAATCGAGATCCCTGTGGTAGGTATCAGTCATTGGTTTCCAGTTACTCAACCTTTTTACAAGTCTTATGGATCCTATAAACTTTGAAAGCTGTAGTAAAATATTTATAGAGCAAGTCAAAGAAACATTGGTACTCTAGGTGAAATTTTGATATGACTAAAATACCTTTTTACCTCTCTTGCTTTTTGATTCGTAAGAATATAGATACCTGGCTTGGTGAAATAGCAACTCATTTCAACCCATAGACCTGAAGTGGTGTGACTTCCACACTTGCTATGTTATTTCATTTTTTTCCTTCTTAATGTTTACTTTAGAAATCCAAGAGATGATTTTGATGAAAAAATGACAGTTCAAATTCATGCCAATGCCACGGCTGAAATCTCTCAACTCATTACTCCTTCTGAATTTTCCTGGGAAAGAGTTTTGGAGCTACTTTTCCACTGTGCACGAGAAACCCTAAAGTAGCAATTGGTGTTTCGGGTTTTTAGGGGAGATATAAAAATGGAGGCCTGACTAGTAAAATCTGCCACCCAGAGCCCCAAGATACTCCTTATTCAAGAAGTCATAGGACCCCGTGGAACTCCACCTGGAACAGTCACATGTTGCTTTTGTGCCTTCACGTCCCTGGCCAACACTTAGGATCCTTCCCTTCCTGGCCAGGGGGCGGGCCCTTCAACAGCTGCTGCAACACCACAAAACAGGGGGGATGGGTTTTAAGCAAAGTAACTCAGGGTTCATAAACATGCACAGGGAAGGAAAACGCTATCGCATATAAATGTGTGCAATATTATTCCAGGAAAAACATATGCATGTTTTGGAAGTCATAAGGGATTTCCTAAATAACTATGGTGCATGGCAGCCAAGAGGTTTTTGCTCAGAGAAAGCCCAAGATCATAACTGAAAGTGTGTTATGAGGCAAGAAAAGGTCAAGAACCACGGGCAAAAGTAATGTCTTGTTTGGTTCTATTACCCTAACTCCGGGGGTGAAATCAAGTTCATGTTCCTTTATTCCAAAGTATGATTATAAAGTAACAGAGTAGGTGCCTCAACAAATATATCTGAATCAATGTATCTAAATAAACGTGGCCTTCAAATTAGCCATTGTGAAATCTCTAATTACTGTGATATTGGTTTGCTTAAACCTTTTTTGAAAACTCTTTGCTCAACCCCTCTTATCTCCTAGATCATTTCTTTTTATAGTTTTAAATCCACCCCCCACTCCAGACTGTGATATGCACTACTTCTCTCAAAATCTTGAGATTTTTGTGTACATCACTGTTGTAAATATTCCCATTTAACACTGTCACTAGTTATTTTCTGGGTTTGTGCCCCATACAGGAATTTATCCTGGCACAGAGTAAAATTGTAAAAAAATTTTGTTGAGCGAATGGCCTTTAGAGGTAGTTTATGACCCACACAAGAAAACTTGCCTCGTATTTAGAGTTACATTTTGTTTTCTACCAAAGCAGTACCACCCAGTTGATCATCTATATTCACTAGCTGTATTTTCAAATGATTTCTGGTTAATTTAAAAAATCAAATGCACTTTCTTGGTATAATGATTTATAACCATTGAGACTATTTTTAAAAGAATGTGCTCTTGGCTTTGGAGGTAATTCCAAAGGAGGAATTTCCAAAATATTTTGAGCCATGACTGCATCATTGTGTAGTGATGCCCAGTGGAAAAATGTTTTTTTTAAAGCCGTGGAACTGTTCTTTACACGCTACTGAAAGTTACCAGAGGCTGAGAAGTCAACTCACTATTGTGGCAGATTTCCTTCATTTTGGGAAAAATTCACAGAACAGCACTTCATTTTGTCCAAGAACAATCATTTGTGTGAGGAAAGGCATCATCAATTGACTGTAGATATTGCAGCTTGAGATGGGATGCGTTCTAGTTGATATAACTTGAGTCTAATTTTAGTAGGACATTGTCCTTGTAACCTCTCTGAATATGGATTTAGATTCTAGTATTTGTCTCTGAAATTGTTCTAGGACCATGTGCGTGCATGTGTGTGTGTGTGTGTGTGTGTGTGTGTGTGTGTGTGTGTATGTGTGTGTCTGTGTGTGTATGCATATTTTGTCAAATTTTTCTTGAAGGATATTGCAAAACCCAGAAGGTAGCCTGCCCCTCTCAGTACTTCACATTGAGGGAAAGACTGGAAAGCAAGATTGAACCAGGTTCTGCCAGTGTTAGCTGGGTTAGAGCCCCAGGCATGGTGTTCATATCAGTAGATGGAAATGGACCATTGATTACTGTGATTGGTGTTTGGGGCCATGGAGCATTGCAGTTGGTGGGTGGTTTGAGTGTTCCTCTCATAGGAAGGGGAAGCTCCCTTTGCCGGTCATGTTTGGGTGAAAATAAGCAGGCCTGCCACTGTAGTCTGGGGCTGCAGGGCTAGAACTGGATTCATGGTGGGAGAGAGAATGGGAGATTAGTCGAGAGGAGGCTGAGCTGGCTCGTGCATGTGAAAGATAGCCAAGAGGTAGGCGGAAGGCCTGAGGTTGGCTTTTGCAGCTATGAATCTGTAGAGTAACCACTTTTAATAAGCAGGTGAATGTTTCCCTGAGTTGTGACTGTGTCAGTAAAATGTTAGATCTGACTGTGTCTCCCTGTGCTGTGCTCACTGGTGTCTGCACTTGGAGTGCCCTGCTGTAGGGAGGGCCCAGCAGCCTGGAGAAGCCAGTTTCTAGCCCTCCTAAGGGGACTTCAGAGCTTGGCGCCAGTGTGGCTGGAGGGATAACAAGTGGTTCCTGAGGGAGATGGATGGTACATCCGGTTTCTCTCAGTAGTTCTCCAAAATGTCCATGGACCAGGGAGAAGATAACTTGAGTCATGGCATTGGGTCTGAAAGTAAGGCAATTTGTATAATTAAGGAAACATAATCTTTTTGGTCATTATAGGTAGGTGAGCTCTGGGAACGCATTAATTCTAACTGAAATAAGTGTACAGACATCCAAGGTGACTGCTCTGAAGGAGACAGCATTGATTTCTATGAGATACATGTTATCTAAGAGTAAACTTAAACATGAAACCATTAAATTCCATATTTGACATGTATTTAGAGGTTCTCATGATGTAGGTGAAATGTCACAATTTAACTGAAATGTTTAGTTTTCAGTGAGCTGTTTGATATTCTCCACTATAACCTTTTCCCCTCTGCCTTTAATATTTCTCACTCCCCCACGTCTATTCCATCAGCAAGTCTTTTTATGTGCCAAAGATGTCTCAAATTGGTCCCTTCTCTCTATCTCTGCTGCCATCACTCTAGTCCAAGTCACCATCCTTTGTCCTTGGCCCCTGGTACATGTTCCCTAACAGTCCTCACAGGAAAGCAGAGAGTTCCTTTTAAAATGTGAGATCATGCCATTTATTGCTGAGTACTCTCCATGGCTCCCCATGGACTTAGGAAAAGGAACCTCAAACCACCCATGGTCTTCCATTTCCAGAAGACGCTATGGCACCCCTGTGCCATGGGGCCCCCACGTGTCTCCCTTGTTCCTGTCTTACAGCCATGCAGGCCTTTTGCTGCTGTTGTGTTTCCCCTCGGGCAACTTCGCAAGCTCTGTTCCACTCACTGACCTAGTTCTTCCTTGGGCTTCTGGCATGGGCAGTTCCTTTTCCTCAACCAGATGTCACCTTAATGTCACCTCCTCAGAGAAGGCTTCCTTGACCACCCTGTCCAATATCCTCCTTCCACCCAGTTCCCTTCTATTGCGTCACTTTGCTTATTCAGAGAACTTGGCATAACCTCAATGAATTCATTCATTTTTTTGTTTGTTTGTCAGTCTCCTCTTTGTAAAGTCCATGTGTGCCAGAGCTTGTCTGTCCTGTTTACTCTAGAGTCCCTGACACCTAGCACATGGTAATGTTCTTAAATAAGTGCTAAATAAATTAAACAATGAATGTACACGTGGACACTGGAAAGGCACAACAGTGGAGTCCATTACAAAATAAAAAGTCTTACAGAGAAAGTGTATACATAGGTTCAAGAAGCGTGGGCAAAACAAATAATTTAGAAGAGTAGACTCTAAACGGAGATAAACACACACACACACACACACACACACACACACAGCTCTTCACTTCAGGCTCAAGTTGTCCCTTGCGATCCATTCAGAGCCCACATTGGGTGATACTTGGGAATGAATCCTCTACCTTAGTTAACACACCCAACCTGCTGCTCTGTGGGAAGTTGGGTCTCTGCTTCTCTGGGCCCCCAGGGGCCTCTCCCGTGGGCCCTCCAGTGTCCTCAGCCCTTCTGGTCCACATCAGTCGCCCTGCCCACTGCCCCTCACTGTTCTGTCTCTTCCTGAGTTTGGCCTTCCTATTGAATTCTCAGCCATTTTGATCCATCTTTTCCCTACCCATTCGCGGGATGGAGCTGAGGGTTCAGCTCCCTGGGTTGTTGGGAGGGTCCGCGAGAAGGATAGTAACTCCCGTCTATGCTCAGGCTTAGTCGGTACGGCCTTCAGACTTTTCCAATTGGAAATCACACTGCTGCCCCGAAAAAGCCTTGAATGTGATTATACTCAGTTTCTTTGGTCCATTTTAAGTCATCCTACAAAAGACCCCCAGTGTGACTATAGTGAGGAAAAATGAATCCCACTACACTGACATAAACACAGAGGTCTCTCAAAGATGATTAACGACCTCATTTAAAAAAATCTACACCGACATTGACCACTCATGATAAATATTATCTGACATATTCAGCTTCTCCATATCTCCAGGGCACCTGGCAGGGCTGAGGGAGTTTTGACAGGGCAGTTTTCCTCTTCCCCGGGGCCCCAGGGAACTGACTTGCTACAATTAGGTTGTGTTTCTGGTAGAATTGAATGAGAAGTATAATAAGCAATTTTCTAACATATAGATTTCCAAACAGGGAGCAGTTTATGTATCACCTTATTTGTTTGATTGCATTACCAAATCAGAAAATTGCCTGGCCTCCTTAGACTGATTCTTTTAAAATAAAAGACAATGCAAACACATTTTTAATTTGCAAGACACTTTTTGAGAAAACTGCATCCTAGGAAGGGAGTCGGAAGCAGGTCTGGAATTATGCCTGGTTCCTGCCGGTCGGCCCTTCCCTGAAGAGCTGGATGAAGCACTTCATGGTGCCAAAGTGTCCCGCGTGTAGAATGAGGTGGGTGGAGGGCCTTGTTAATGGTGATGTCACACTCACAGCTCTTATGTTCTTATGTCCTGATTCCCAGGAACACCAACTTCATAAAAATATTCCTCTCCCTCAAACCTCCCATTAACCTTTCTAAGCTGGCTAATGATTAATGTTATTAGCTTCAGGATGGGATGACAACTCCCTGAGAGGGTATGGTGCCCACAAAAGGGAGGGTTGTAAGAACTTTGCAAACGTCGTCTGCTGTCCTCAGCCTGTCTGGGTGTGGAGATAATGGTTTTAACCCCTCCACCAGTGCCTTTTATTGCAGTCATAATTATGCATCTGTTCGCTGAGCACCTGCCCTCCTAGTGGGGAGAGGGAACCCAAATAACAACGTCAAGTTGATGAGGCCTACACAATGTGTATGTCACCAATGATGTGACAACCTTGTGTTTGGCAACCGAAGTCTCCTTGGGCTGGGGAACAGCCCAGACACAGTTTCTGAGTCTTTTCTGACTTCCTTTATCCTTGGCCTGCGTCTATCAGATTAAACTTTGATGAGATTGCCATTTCAATAGGTCATGGCCAAACAGCAGCAATTTCATGGGGTTCAACCCAATATGTTCTGTTCACAATTTTTCTAGACCAGTGGTATAAATCATAGGTAACAAGCAAGGAGGATAAACTCAAGTGAGAGAAACCTCAAAGTTAGGGGTTTTAATTCTAAATTGCCCTAAAGAAGACTACACGGTTGTCGTATACTTTAGGATTAATTAATTATTGTATTATTTTGCATAAATATTATATGCATGTAGCTTTTGAACTGTTTCCACTTCTTGGGTTGAGACATTTAAGGTAATAAATTCATGCAGTTTCATGTCATAGTGCCTGAAAATAGTTTCATGGTATTTTCATTAAGTTATGAAGGATGAGAAGATCATGTTTACAAAAGAAATGATTGTCATCTTAGAATTCACTTGGGACATTGCAAATAAGGAAGAACGGCTGCAGTCAGGAAGTCTTGTTTGAATTAATAGTAGGTGTAGCTCGAGACAGCAGAAGTCACTACATGTCCCAGATGTTTAGTGATGGGTATGCAAAGTGAGAAAAGAAGAACTGCATTGCTTATCTACTATGGGACATGTCTTTACATGCATTTTATCTTTCCATCCTCATAAAAATCCATTCAGACAGGCGTTACTATCACCATTTTACAGATTCTCTGAGCATGTTAAGTTCAAGTGTCAAGGTCCATATCACTAGACATTGGCAGTATCAGAATTTACACCCAGCTCACTCTTATTCCAAAGCCTTACACCTAGAAAGATGAGATGGCCTGGATCCTGGGTGGTCCAGATTTATGCTTTGGGTTCTGGCACACTCCGAAGTGTCCTGTACTGCTGGCACTTCTCTCACTCACTGGCCCACTGAGCAAGTACTTAAGGAGGCCTCCTCCCATGTAAAGCATTGTGCTTTCGGGTTGCATGACCATTGTACCTCCAGGCACTGCTGCTCTAGGGTCCCTGCCTTTGGGCCTTGCTACTCCCAGGAGAGCTTGGAACTTGGTAGTCAATGAAAAGTACTCTTTTAGTAGTGTCAGATGGCCTTGGTAGCCGAATTGTCTTGTCAGAAATCCAGGAGGAAAAGGATTTCTAACTCACTTTTGTACAAGCAAAATGGAAGAGTGTTGGAACCTTAAACCACCAAATTCTTTTTGGGTCATGTGATGGCTGTAGGTTGTTGATGAGCCATTAAATCAAGTAACAATTATGCTGGTGCCTGAGAGGGAGGATAGGACAGAGGGAAGACAGTTTTGACGCTAGCTTTTACTGCTGTGCTGATTCTCAGAGTGACTCAGTTTTAATCAGCTCCCATGGTCAGGGTCATGGATAAATGCCACTTTCACGTGTACACACAAGTACTGAACTTGGAAATAATGAGGACTAATGCAGTAATTTAATACATATTAATCTGTTTGCTTACTGATTCTGCATCTGTCACAGCCTATAAACCCCAGCAACTGAGGAGCTGTTAATTCTACCTTGTTGCTGGACACACAACATAGAGAAATACCAAAGAGAAAACATGGAAACTCAGCCTGTCCACGGATGGTAAGTGGATCCATCATTGCTCACACAATGGATAGACCCCTCTCTCTGTTTGAACTTCAGTCAGCTGTGCGCACAGAATTTCCTCAGGAAGGGAAAGCAAACATATATAAAGCAGCGCTTCCTGTACATTTTTGGCCATTTGCTCACTGAATGACTAGTTGTGACAGGCTCCAGTAGGTTTGATTCAATTCAGCCACTGAGTACAGGGCTTGGCATAGTAGGAGTTCAATAAACATTTGAATAAGAAATATTTGCTGTGTTTCTATCCTTATGTTAGCCAAAGAAGAAGAGTGAGGAACTTACACTGTTTGTATGGAGACGATTGATATATGAAATACAATAGCCCCCCTTACCCATGGTCTCACTTTCCATGGTTTCAGTTACCCGCAGTCAGCCACAGTCTGAAAATATTACAGTTGACCCTTGAACTACACAGATTTGAACCAGGTGGCTCCACCTATAGGTGGATTTTTTTTTCCAATAAATACAGCTGACCCATTTAATCTGCAAGTTTTACATCTGCAGATTCAGATCTGCAGATTCAGAAGACCGTGTTCAACAGATTCAACCAACCATGGATCAAAAACAGTATTTTCGCATTCCCAACAGCAGATTCCCAACTGGAGCGAAAATACTGTTTCAATCTGCAGTGGGTTGAGTCTGCAAATGTGAAGGGCTACCAGTAGTAGAGTCAAAAGTTAAATGCGGATTTTTGACTGTGCAGAGATCACCACCCCTAATCCCTGTGTTGTTCAAGGTTCAACTGTAAATGGAAAATTCTAGAAATAAATGATTTTTAAGATTTAGATTGCACGCCGTTCTGAGTCACGTGATGAAATCTCATGCTGACCAGTCTGGGATGCGAATCATCCTTTCAACCAGCTTCTCCACGCTGTAGACGCTCCCCTTCCATTAGTCACTTAGGAGGCCTCTTGGTTATCAGATTGATTGTCATGGTGTCCCAGTGCTGGTGTTCAAGTTACCCTTGTTTAACTTAATAATGGCCCCAAAGCACAAGAGTAGTGATTCTGGCAATTCAGATGCCAAAGAGAAGCTGTCAAGTGCTTTCTTTCGGTGAAAAGGTGAGTACAGAACAATAAGATGTTTTGAGAGAGAGAGAGAGAGAGAGAGAGAGAGAGAGAGAGAGAGAGAGAGAGAGAAAGAGAGAGCAGATTCAAATAACTTTTATTACAGTATATTGTTATAATTGTTCTACTTTATTATCAGTTATTGTTGTTAATCTCTTGCTGTGCCTAATTTATAAATTAAACTTTATCATAGGTATGTATGTATAGGATAAAACATTATATATGGGGTTTGGTTTCAGGCATCCACTTGGAACATATTTCCTGTTGATAAGGGGGGATGACTATAATTAGACCTGAGGCATTTAGAAAGTGATACCAGAAAGATGAAAATAAAGTGAATTGAAGATTATTGAGAGCCAAGTTAATTACTACAGACCCCAAAGTGGTGTTATTTGTCCAGTTGGCTGCCCTTTGGTGGGGACCTGTTTCATGGATCTGAGCCACAGACAGAAGGGACGTGGACAACAGAGTCAGGCTTAGTCACTTAATGGCTCAGCATAGTGCTTTCCTTCTTTTCACAATAAGGCTAATAATTTCTACCTTAAAGGATTGTCGTAGGGAGTAGGAATGAGGTAAACAAGTCCATGTACGATGACTGGCACGAAACAGGAGTCAGCACACCGTCGCTATTAGGGTGGGTGGGACTTGACATGGATCTTAGAGAGTGATCAGAATTTCAATAAGTGGTGAGAAAGGGTGACGTCACCCTCCATGCTGACATGTAGAGCTCTCATTCCTTTATTTTCACAGCTGTGTAGTTTTCCATTATATGAATATTCTATAGTTTATTTGTTTATTCCCATTTTCTGGCTACTGTAAACAATACGATGTATTAATTTCCTAGGGCAGCCATAATATATTACTATAATTTGGATGGCTTTGACAACAGCAATTTATTCTTTCACAAAGATCAAACTGTCTGAAGAGCCCTGCTCTCCTTGAAGTCTCCAGGGGAGAATGTATTCCACGCCTTTCTCTCAGCCTCTGGTGTTGCCAGCAATTCTCGGTGTTCCTTGGCTTGCAGACTCATCCTATAACGCCTCTGCCTCCATTGTCACATGGGGCTCTCCCTGTGTATGTTTGTATCTTTTCTCCTCTGCTTATAAAGACAATAGTCATAGTGAATTCAGGGCCCACCCTTTTCCAGTATGACTTCATCTTAACTTGCATTATGTTTGCAACTACTTTATTTCCAAATAAGTTCACATTCTGAGGCTCTGGGGGAGGACGTGAATTTTGGGGTGATACTATTTGACCCAGTCCATGTGCCTATGAGCATTCTTGCACCTGCCTCCTGGTGTGTCTATGCAAGGTTCCTCTGAGCCACCCCCCTGGTGAATGTTCTTCCACTGCCCACCTTCAACTTGACAGGATTAAGCCAAATTGCTTTTCCAGTTAATTGTGCCAAATTACACTCCCACAAGCAGTGTGTAAGAGCTGCTGTCAGAGTTAACAAAAAAATTTGCCAACCAAATGTTTGTAAAGTGGGACATCTGTATGGTTTAATTTGCATTTCCCTGATTAATACTTCTCATTTGTTTTCTCCTTTGTAAAATACCTGTTCATATCTTTTGCCTGTTTGTTTCTTGGGTCGTTTGTCTTACCCTTAACTTTTTGGAGGAGTTTTTTGTCAGTTATAAAAATCGTAAATAGTATCTTCCAGTTTGTGACCTCTGTTTTCACTCACTGTGGGGTCTTTGGATGAAAAAAAAAAAAAATCTTAATTTTAATATTGTATAATTTATCAGTCCTTTTCTTTAAGATTGGGAATTTTTGTGTCTTAAGAACCTCCTTAGTTTGAATCCATAAAGACCTTTCTTCTTATTTTCTTCTAACATTTTAAAGTTTTGTCTGTCACATTTAAGTCTATAGGTCACCAGGAAGTGATGTTTGTGAATGGTGTGAGATTGAGATCCAATTTCATTTCTTTTTTCATGTGGCAAATCAATGGTCTCTGTATCGCTTTTCCTTTCCCAAATGATTTTCACTGTCAGCTCTGCCACTTTAAGAAATATCCATACATGTAAATCTGTTTGGACTCTCTTGTCATTTGTCATCTGGTGGGTCATTTGATTTGTTTTTAAATTTTTGCTATTATAAATAATTGTGTGGTCAACAATTTTGCATGTAGATATTTGGCACAGCTCTGTTTGCAGTTTACTTCCTTAAAATACATTTCTAGATGGTCTTCCACTATATTGAAGAATAAGCACATTTTGTTTTTATTATTTTTCCCCATGTCTGGATACCTCCCTCGCCCTGCTGCCTCCACGTGGATGTTCTTCTTTCCTCACTCAGGCCCTGACTCCTCGCACACACAGCCCACCCTGGGCCACCACAGCTCCTCATGGCTCCTCTCCAAGCCATTTGTAGTTTTAAGATAAAATTGTTCAGGAAGGAAAGGAAAGAGAAAAGAGGAGAACCATAGGAAGAGTGTAGGTGCATTTTAAGATTTTTTTTTTTTTTAATGATACATTGAGAAGTCTCACAAAGGCTTCACCAATCCCCACTCCCACCACATGTGTATTTGACCTGAAGGAAGCTCTATGGAGTCAAGGGGTCTGTCTTCTTCATTGCTATATTCTTTGCATAGTTTCGGGCACATAGTAGATGTTCAATAAAAATTATTTAAATTAATGTGCTTCTCATTTTTTCACCAGCTGGTTTTTATCATTAAAAAATCCACCTTGTCAGTTCATATTGGCAGCACCTCTAGTGTAGGTAGCGATCCATTGTAGGGTGGAGCAAAGCCCAAGGTCTGTGAAGTCTTTGGGGGTTCTACCCTCCCTGTTCTTTAGGGGGTAATGCCCTCCCCATGGTCAAACACACGACAGTTTGAACTGAATTGTTGCAGTGATTTCAGTCTACCACACCAAACAGAGTTGGTCTTCTCAGATTTTTTTGCTTCCTAAGTGAAATGTAAGACCAAACTGTGCCAGCATGTAACTGGTTACATAATTATACAACCAGGAACAGATCGTCTTTATGTCATTGTGCGTAAGAACACAAGCCACCGAATCTAACAGACCTGGGTTAAGTGCTGGCCACATTATTTGGTAGCTAAGACACGTTGGGAAGTTTAACCTCCTCCACCCTTAACCATCATTTCCTCATTTATGCAATGTGTACAATAATACCTAGTTCTCAGAGTTCTTGGGAGGATGAAATGAGAGATAACACATACAAAGTGCTTAGCACAATGCCTGGCACATAATAATGGCGATAGATTGTTAGGCACTAATAATCAGTAGCCTGACCAGAGAACTGAGCATCCTGTTTGCACTGAATGTCTTTATTAACTCAGTGAAAATGGAGACTTACTTCCAGGAATGAGGAAGAAATAGAAAAGCTTTCTTTTTAATTTGGCTCAACAAACGGCCTCTTAAAGTTGTTGTTGCTGTTACTCTAAGCTTTGATTCCTATAAATTTCTCCTGCCTTGCCTAGGGTAGTGTACCAGGGGGCCAGTAATGACTTCATAAAGACCAGTATGAGGGGTGAGAGCAGGAGCTCACAGACTAATAAGCTTGCCCCCAGGCAGGCTGTGCCCATCAAAGCCCCAAATCATCTGTCGTCCATCTCCCCTCCTCTGTGCTGGCCTTAAATCACAGTTCATCAAAAGCCACTATCCTGGACTTCCTGACACACAGCTAGATGATAATAAAGTATGGAGGGCATAAACGAACTCAAAGACATTGCTTATTAAAGCTGAGACATAGCATAAGAAATAAACCCCATAAATGCTCTCCTGGAGTAGTAAAATAGATGCTATAAGAAGTTATAAGACATTTTGTGAGCTGTAACATCCTTAGGAAGAATTTTTTTAAAAAGGTGGTTTTTCTTTTTTACTTTTCTTTCTATTTCTTCTTCTTCTTCTTTTTCTTTTATAGTCTTTCATCTCTGACTGAAAGAAATAAAAATTCTCCTTCAATGTGACCCAATATCGATGAGCAATTCATTACAATGCCATCTTTTTCTCTGCCTTAAAATGAACAGAGAAAGATAAGAAAAAAAAGTTTTTTTTCAATAGTAGAAAAGTTGTATGACTTCTAGGGAATTGTTGCTTTGCAGAGTAGGCTGACTAAAAGCTCATTTTGCTCATCAAAGACTCATTTAGCTTTTCCTCAACAGCTATGACAAGGATTATGCTCAGTTCCTAGAAGTATAAAAATTAACAATACTTGGCATCTTATCAGTCTCTAAGTTTCTCAGAAGATCCTTAAGACTAACAATTAATCGTCACAACTCCCCTTCCCCTATGTATGGCCATAGGAGACTTTACTGGAGGTTTGGAAGGAAAGATGGAGGAGGGAATGGCAGGCAGGGTAGTTCTGAAAATGCTCTTCCATTGTCTGTGTCCTCCAGGTCCTCCCTAAGTTGCCTGTCTGATGGCTCCCCTTTCCTCCCCTGCCCTGGCTGCTTCTTGCAGCCTCTCTCCTGGATTGCTCTGGGAACTTCACTTTCTTCTTCCTGTCTGATACCCATCAATTCAGTGCTCTTCTAGCAGAACTTTCAGGTTTACCTCTGAGTCCAAGGTCCAGTCAGGAGACAGAAACCACATCAGTGATTTTAACAGAGAGAATTCAATAGAAAGAATTGCTATCTAGAATAAGGTGACTAACTAGTTAACTGAAATGGCAGACAGTACGGTAAGGTATCCCAGAGGAAGCAAACGCAGGAAGTAGCTACCACCTCTAGGACTGGGAGAATAAAGGAAAGGATTTGGAATTATGAAAACATAGAAGCTTGAAGGTGGGCCTCGTGGAGCTGAGGTCTCTGAACGTGGAGGAGGGGTCTGAGGGCTTGAGTCCCAAACTTGTGCTGATGCTCGTGTCTCTGAGGCTGGGGTATGACAAAGCTGGTTCTGCAAGTGTTGGAAGAACTGTCAGCTGGGTACAGCCTCTGCTCCAGGAAGGAACTGCCTGTACTGCATTGCAGTAGTGTTGCTAGGGTGGTACTCACAGGAGCGGGAGACTGACAGGAAGGAGTGAGTTCCCTCCTCCTCCCCAGCCCTGCAGCCTCCCTTTTGAGTCCCCTTTTGATGGAAACTAACACAGAGCAGACAACCAAGCAGAAATGCGTTTTTTTACCAAGCAGCCCCAGCACCACAGAGCAGAGCACAGCTGGATCTGGAGCTGAAAGACAACAGCTTAACTGGTGCACAGACTCAAAACCATTAGGATGCTCAGCAAAAATCACAGGGCTTCTGTTGAAAGTGGGACCCCTTTTCTAGCCAGCAGTTGTGATTATGAGTAATGGGAACAAGAAAATATTATTACACGAGAATTTCGGAGAAACAAACTTGTATAATTCAGGTGCCCCACTTGGTGTTGTGTGTGTCAACTTCCTTCTGTCCTGTCCACCCATCTGCTTACCATGATAAGATTTAGCTTCTATAAACACTGACTTCATCATACCACTTCTCATGACTTACGGTGCTCAAGTCTAAATCCTGCACTATATTTTATAACCCACTCTTACCTCACACTTTCTACTCTCTGCCACCCCCACATCCCCCACCCGTTCCACCTAAAATTCACCCTCTACATAATCTTCTTCAAAACAGGAATGCTTTGTTCCTTGTAATCATTCCTCCTTCTTCTCCCCAGACCCACATATTTTCCTTTACTTTTGTAATTCATTTGTTCTTTAATTAATTTGGGTCCAGCACTTGTTTGGAATCTCCCTCAGAAAATATATAGAGGCGCTACATTTGTGGGTAATTCTGAGGGCTCAGCAATGCCCTGCAGCCCCCTGCCATGGAGGACCCTCCAGCGGTCACCCATTCTCACACCAGGATTGCCCTTCAGAACTTCAGGACCTAGGAGAAGTCTCTCTCCATAGAGCTGGCCCCCAACCACCAGCTACTCAGATGTTTGACTCTGCTTCATGTCACGCAATTTACCCTCTTATTACACCAGGATATAAAGGGTGGATTTTATTGACTAAGGGTTTCACGTGTTTGTGTTCCAATTCCTCAACTAACGTAAACCTTTTGTGTGCAGGGATCATCTCTCACTCCCTTTCTCCTTCCTTTCCTCCCTTTCTCTCCTGCATCACACAGTATTTGGTTTCAGAATAAGAAGCAACAGAATCCATATTTATGGACAGATTTCCATTCAAGAATATCCCTGACACTATGTTTCCATAATATAAGTTTTCATATCTTCTTGCAATGTGCTCAAGCTGCATTTATTTTGAAATAGGCCACAGTTCCTACTTTTGCTAATCACACAGGTGCCTCCCCTAGTTAGTAGTGAGTTAATAGTTGTTTTCAGTACTTCAGAAAAGCACAAAGTGGTGATTTCTGTCATCATAGGTGATGCATCTTTTTCACCAAACAGTAAACACAAAGCTCTTTACTGGATCAAGGGACCCATCCAACAGGGGCCGCACATTTTTGCTGTGATTGGTTTTGCTCCTGCGTCTGTTCTGAGCCTTTTCCCCATGCAGGGGTGGGCTCCAGTCCCCTGCCTCTTCTTTGTGTTGAAGCCCTGCTCTGGGATCTGCCCCAGAGGGCTCCCCTCGTCAGTCTTCCATGCCCCTTTCCCTCAGTGATTTGTCTCCTCCCCGACTGAGCTGCTCCCAGCTATTTGTGTAACTCCTCAGCCATCCAGCCTATGCCCAGCCCCTTGCGGCCCATGGGGTGCCCCTTTGCTAGGCCTGCTCTGTCCTGCAAGAGGGAAGACGGCACCTTTGAATAGAGTGCCTTACTCAGCAGGCACAGAGACTGCCTGGAAGAATAGGAGGGAGGAACAAGATGGCCGCAGTCATCGGTGTAGTTCAAAGGCAGCAACAGGGGAGGTGTTGCTTCTAACCTTTCATTCCCTTTGGTGCCAGTGGTCTTTCCCTGTCATGGAAACCCAGCTGACGCAGGACTGTGAAGACTTGGCGGTGAGAAGGGACGGGCAAAGGCTAGGAGAAAGGCAGTATTAAGGTACGTCTCCTCTGCCTGGGGCCAGTCTGTGTGATCCCGTCTTCTAGGTGCCCTTGGCGTTCTCCTGGAAGCTTGTGAAAAACCCATCACAGCCATGTCCGTTGTAGCTTGGAGACACCTGGGCTCAGCTCCTCACCTTCCACTTGGAGTTACATGGTTGCTCTTGTCCCCAGCTCTGTGTACTTTGATTTCCACTCTGCATCTATCTACTTTCATGGCGAGTCTCACTGCAAACCTTTCCTCTGTAAGGACGTTGCTGTGCTCGTTGCCCTGCCATCCACCCCATATCACAGTCATGACCAACGAGCAGTCTCATGTCCATCTGGTTTCAGGCCTGCAGACCAACCTCTGCGTCTCAAGGCAGAAGTCTTGATGCTTTACGGATGTGAAAACTTATCTCCTTCACAATAATTTTAAGTAGGCGTCCCGCTTCATGATAAGGTTTTCTGAGACTCAGAGAGGTTAAGTACCTTGCCCAAGATCACACAGCCAGTAAGTGGTAAAGCCAGGCTTCAAATGTTTGGCAGTCTGACCCGAAAATGGGTGCAGTGTTGAAGATGGCAATGACAGGGAACCTAGGCTACAACTTCCTCTTTCCCCCAATCTCTCATCTGTGAATGGAATTAGTAAAGGTTGAGAACACTTTTTCCTGATGATTGAATTCCGCCTCAGAAGCTTTCTCATGACAGTGCTCCAGAAAGGCACTACCGATTAAATGCAGTTGGCACATGAAATGAAACTGTTTACCAGGCTTGCCACAGCCATTCAGTTTTAGATGTTGAGGAACGGCACCCCGGAGTTTGATGAGCCAGGAGGCAGAAGCTACTGTTGTTCAGCACTCCATCTCTTCCATGTTTTTCCGGCACGGGTTCTTTTGGGTGGGATCTGAGGCTTGTTCTGATGCTCCAGCTCAAAGCAGAGGAACATGTGGAGAGGGGGGTGGGAAGGGTGGCAGGGTAACCACAAAGGATGACGTTCTCAGGCTCCCAGAGAGAACTACTGCCTTCCACCCCTCTGCCTCCGGGCAGCCCGGGTTCCCTTCGGTGAAACCTGATGCCATTCAGGCTGGGGAACCTCTCCCCTGGACGTCTAAAGCTGCACACGGAGGAAGTAAAACAGATTCTGGCAAGGACAAATGAGTAGTCCCTGCAGCCCCTGTGGATTCTCAGAAAAGGATTGTGGAGGTTCTGGGGAAGTGCTCTGAGGGTCCCTGGAGTGTGCATGGTTTCGGGCACGTATCTACTGGGACGGAGTGCAGGGGTGCTGCGGGACACCACGCGTGCCCATCTCGGTCTTATGTCCTCCCGCCGCTGTGTGAGTGCACGCGTGACTGCAGCCCTGGGGTGATGCGCACGGCATCCACAACAGGAACAGCAGAGCAAAGCAAACACAGCACGTGGGTCAGGCTCAGCCAGGGGAAATAGCACGGCTGGGCTGGGCTGGGCTGGGCACCCGCGTGGGAACCTGGGCCCCTAACCCGAGGTTTCCTCTGAGAGAATTAAGTGGAGAAGGAGCACAGACCCTCGTGTTCAGGAGCTCGTGTCTGGAGGTCATTGGCAGGCCTTTGCCCAATAATCATTTCGTTTCAGGAAATGCTGTCCCTTTCCAAAGTTAGCACAGCGAAGGGGTCCCTGATACACAGACGTGTTGATCAGAGCCACCCGGCTGAGTGCAAGCAAGGTGTCCCCCTGCCCCCCACCCCCAGTGCTCAGGGTCCCAATCTGATTGGTTAATTTAGTCTGGGACAGGCTGTCTTGAGTTTCCAGGTGCAGGAAGAGAGGAAATGCCAGAAATGGGGGTTGCGTGGTTTCTCAAAGCCAATTTGGTGCAGAGACAGGACCTCAGGATTGAATAAACTGGGGACAGGGTGTTCCAGTGCTCTGGAGGAGTCAGCCATCAGGACACACATTTGAAGGAGTCTGATGCACTCTGTCACCTGCCCTTGTGATGAAACCTGAGTTACTTAGAGTCCTTTGTTTGCTTTACAAGCCCTTGGTTAAGTGATTCAGGCTGGCGGGAGGCAAATGTGAGAGTCAGCACGCGTGTGTCTGTGATGGGAGGTTGTTCATAACTTCACAAATTTTGTGACTCTCTTGAAAGCTAGATAATGTAAATAATACCGCAAATTTCAACGGTGTTCCAGTCCTTAAGGAGGGATTTCCTTGCTTACTTGTCACTTGTGGTGCCCAGCTAGATAGAAATATGGAGGGTGGACTGGTCCATGGAGGCCTGGGAGAGGATGAGCTGTGAGGAATCGATGTGCAAACACTCCTGCCACACCTTACCTGGAGAGGACTCCGGTGTGAAATATGCTGCCCGCCGTGATCTCCTTTGTCTGAGAGGCCATTGCCACTGTGTGACTTAGAATAACCTCGATGAGATTCTGCTATGATACTCTCTACTTTGAATGAAAGTAATTTATGAGCTTACACACACATCCTTAAGGAAAGAACACTGCATCGGAAGTCGTCCTGATGTCTCCTAATGCCCCTCAACATCTTCCTTGCTATGTAAGTTTTGACAGGATTCGTAACTTTTTGGGGCCTTCATTGGCTCATCAATGTACTCCTATATGCATACAAACATATATATATATACACACATATTCATATCACACACATAAACTATTATGTGAAATCATTGACAGAATTTGTGTTCTGATGAGAAATTAAAGATGAAGAAATTTACAAATACTTGTGTAATGTCATCACATTATCAGTGGTTTTTGGGGAATTATGACAATAGCTGATCATGGTTGAGGATAGAAGTCCAAGTCTCTAATGAGCAACACTTCTAAATGTTCTTTCCTTTTAGGAAATAAGCCAGTGGCCAGTAAACTTATGGGGTGTGAGTAAAATATTAGCCTTGAAATCCTGCCCTTCAACTTCCAGGGCAAAGTCATTTGCTCTCGTTCTGGAGTGAAGTAGAACCAGATGTTTGTGAATATGGGCTTTGGAGTCAGATAAACTCGAGTTCAAATCCTGTTTCTACTGCTACGACCTGTGTGATTGGGGCAAGTCACTTATCTATGAAATAGAGATCTGTGAAATAACGCTTAATTACACTGTCCCCTGGATAGTGCTATGTCTGGTTGTGGTTTTCTTGTAACTATGGGATCAAGCTGTTCCCCTAAAGATGGTGGAATGGAAACATGCCAAGAACTCAGGTCCCTGATGACACTGTTAAGCCACTGAATTAACCAATCTAGAAGCCACTCAACTTCCGTGTCCCTCCTGATAAAGGACATGCTATGACCTCTTATCTGTGTAAGTCAGTTGAGTGGGTGTTTTCTGTTAGTTGCAGCTAAAAGCTTTGTGGGGACAGCATCCCAGAGAGCAGTTTCCAGGCTCTCGACCTCATATGGAAAGGTTCTGGCTTGGGTAATAGATGGCCATCAGCTGTGACTAGTTGGCCATCAGCTGTAACCAGTTAGCCATTGGCCACTGATATAACTGCTGTGCTAAGCTAGCAAGCGTGGACTGCAGCTAGCAAATGGGGTTGGTTGGTTGGCAGAGAAGCAGACGGTAGATTGCAGATTGTGTGGCTTCTGCTTCCTGTGTCTCCAACCCAGCCACCAGTGAGGGTATGACTCCCCCATCCCTGGCTCCATTGGTGTTCCTTTTTGGCCTCACCATATCCTGCGTTCTTATGCGGGGAGTGGGACCAGGGACTCCGCATGACAAGCTTCCTAACTAATACAACCCAAAATTGCATAACTTCATAATAAATGAAACGTAAGACCTTTCTACAACCAAAACCACAAACTTTGTAGAAAACTGTGCTAAATATAGTAAAATCTGGAGCAAATCTAAGGAGGATGCCTATGTAACATTTAGGAGAAAACATTTGAAGGGAGTCACAAAGGATGCACTTACAAGGAGAGGGATCACAGAGACAGCTCTCTTTACTGTTGTTTCAGGAAGCTCTTACAAGATTTGGATCAGGAGAGTGCCATGTTCGGACAGTTTCAGGGTGTTTTGCCCCTGAATTGTGTGTTTGTGAGTAATAGACTGAAGTGAGTGATGATTCCTCCAGGGATGGTGCCCAAAATGCCGTTGCAATAGTCCAGTGAGAAATGATATGGGGTTGAACAATTCTATGCCTGCCTGTGGGAACACAGGAGAAAGACATTGAAGGTCTGGTGCATTGAGTGAGAATATAATCAAAGTTTTCAAATGAATACCAGGAAAGAATATATCTCAGAAGCTAAAGGAGGAAAAAGGAAAGAGGGAAGGAAGCAATGATCACCACTATCACCACCACCAAAAATAATGTCAGTGGCCAAATAATGAGGACTTGCCATGTGCCAGGCACGGTCAGGCTGTTCACATATATTATGCTATTTAATCTGCACAAGAAACCTGTGACATAGGCCCTCATATATCCCTATTTTCTCAGGAGGGAACCTAGGTGCCAGAGAGTTCAAATCCTACCTAGGACTCAGAGTCTAACTGGTCCTCAAGCCTATTTTTTTTAGCTACAGGATAATCCCCTGATATGCAGTGATACAGAATCGCAAACATGAAAGAAAGCTATTGGATTTGGCAAGTAGGAAGTCACTGGTGAGAGAAGTTTCAGGTAAAGGATATATTGAAGTATGCAAAGAAAGTGAGAGAGGGCAGTTGGTAAAGGAACCAGTCTTTGAAGATTAGGCATGAGGATTGGGTGTTTTATCTTAGAGGGTAGACAAGGTCATAAAAAGATATGTTTTCCAACGTGTGTCATGAGAATTGTTACTCTATTTATTAGTCATAATTATGGTGGTTTGGGGGTTACATGTAGAAAAAGTTCACCCTGATGCCACTTAGAAATCAAAATGTTTTTATTCCCCAAAGTAAGTTTTTCTTTTTTTTTTAAATATTGAATCCTAAATAAGAGATTCAGCAATTCTTAGTCTGGTTAGACTGAGAAGTCAAGACAGCTGCTGGTCAAGTAAACGTTGGAATGACACCCTCTGTATTCCCATAGATGTTGAATGACTATACTCTGGTTATCCAGTTTTTCAACCAAATTGATAATAGAAGTGGAGGGCAAGTAGAGGGCATGTTTTCCAATTAAACAGGAGGTTTCAACATGATGATGTAAATAACTAAATAATTATACTTCCCCAAGGCATTGTTAAACTTGTCCTTTAAGGAGAAGGCAGAACTTTTAGTTTCCTGTTGATGAAACAAATTTTGTTTTAGCAGGAAAGCTTCTTGAAGCCAGAGACTAGGTCTTTGGCTCTTTTATAACTATACTAATCATTATTGCTGTTCATGAAGTATTTCCAGTTCTTTCCCTTATTGGGCACATGGTAGGATTCCACTTCCTGCTCTCTTGTGGGTGGGTGGGGCCTGAGACTAGTCTGGCCAAGGAGTTATGATAGAAAACTACATGTGTCACTTCTGTGCTAGAAGATTTAGTCTCTTGCTTGAGATCCTTCAGAGTTTTCTTTTCTCTCTGGCATGACAACCAATAATATTCAAGATGGCGGCTGCTTTATCCATCTGGATACCTGAATATTTATGAAGAACAGACCCTCCCCTCCACTTCCTGCTTGCCAGTCCCCAAGCCTCGTGCTAACTCTCAATGGACATGTGGCATAAGTGAGAAATAAACTTTGGTACCTTTAAGCCACCCCAAATTTGGAAGTATTGGCTACTACAGTATAATCCTGACTAATACAGTGTAAAACCTAATCTACATTTCAAGTAGGTATTGCATCTGTATTAATTTATTCATAGGGCCACTAGACCATTGGCACCATGAGGGCAGATATGGCACAGTATTTATTTTGTATTTCTGGCATCTAGCAAAGATATATAATGTTTCTTAATGAAAATTATTGCATGAATGCTAGCATACCTAAAGAGATGGGAAAACATGAAGAGAAGGAGCAACAGAAATCCAATGTTTCTCTTATCTTTTTTTTTTAGTTAACAGTGTCAGTTTCTTCTCTTACCACTGTCTCAAAAGAACATCTTTCACATCCAAAATTTCATCAAATGTATTTCTTCTGCCCCTGCACAGTCTCTAGTGGAATCATAGTAAATCACAGAAAAATAATGTTTGGTCATAGCAAGGAGAGAATCTGGTTACTACAGGGTTGAGAATCAGCTGTGTTCAAAACAAAGGTGTTTCTCTTTTGGATAATAAGCAACACACAAGATGCGCTCTGAAAACAGAAGGTCTAGTCTTATAGACTTTGGTGGCCTCAAGTATTGCATCTCAAATATTTACCACTCACAGCTACCAAATAACGTGTTAAAGTACAATTCATTTTTTTTCTATATTTCAGTCAGATTTAAGCTTATCAGGATCACTAATTTGGTTGATTAGAAGGAGATGATCCACGGTACCATATCAAGTAGCTGTATTTCTAGCCAAAGCTAAGAATTATTTTAGTTAACTTATATAGGCAGAAGGCAGTTTCCCCTGAGCCTTCTGAAACATTGAAAGTAACTGGAAGGTTGTCCATTACGCCCGTTGAGTAATAGCCTAGAAATTGCTGTGGCACTCCCTCACTTCACTGAGGCCTCTGGCTGTGCTACCCAACAGAGCCATAACCTCACCTCCTGGGCGTGTCTCCTTTATTTTTCTTGCAGAATTTATGGCCTGCAATGCTAGTTAGTGTACTTGTTCACTTGGCCATTGTTTACTTGTCCTCACTAAAGCGTCAGCTGCATCAGGACAGGAGAGTCATCTCTTCTGTTCACTGCTTTAACTCTGGCCCCTAGAACAGTGCCTGGCATGTACTCGCTACTCAATACATGCTTGTTAAATGAAGGAATGAATGAATGAGTAGATGAATGAATCCATCTATCAATGAATTGCTTGAATCATGGCATTCATATATTGATGAAGCAGAAGGAAACCTAGAGTTCTCCCGTCCAAAGCCTTATAGATGAGCGCATTGTGGGTCACGCCTGGATCACACACAGGTTTGTGGTAAAGCCAGAACCATGACTCACAGTTCAGTGTGATTTCCATTTCAACATGCAAATGCCCACTATCCAGCGGCTGGAGAGTGCGTAGGTGTGAGGAAGCTAGAAACCCCTGGGAAGGACAAAAGGACTGCTGGGAACAGAGGTCTCCAATGCCTTCAGCATGTCCCATCTTCCCATTGCTGCTCAACAGGCCTATTAGTGGGGTGTTGATGAAAGATATGGGGATTCTGGAAGGGAGGGCACAATAAGATGTATGGAGGGCACCAAATGGAGAGGGGAATTAAGAACGAAGTTGTATTTTTTCTTTTCCTTTCCATCATAAACTTAGCGTGCATTTTCCCTCTCCTTGTGGCTCTTTTAAAAATTATGAGCCACTGAGTATTTTAAATGGGCTTTCTGTTATGTCATAAATATTCAGACTGGGGATGGTAATTGTTCCCTGTGATTAATTCTGCTTACTTGGGAAAGTTGTGCAAGGTTTTCACTGGAGGGTATGTCTTTTATGTTTTAATGTTACTCATGGATAATGCAATTTGTCCTCCACAGCAATTGAGACAGTGGAGTTAGGTTAAGGGCTTTTGGGGTCTTTTTTCTTATGGTGATGTTTGGAAGTACTTAACTTGGATGGTTTATATTACCCCTCCCTGGGCTAAGATGAAGGTAATTGATGGGGCTCAGGGCCAGAAGTTCCTACTGGTTGTTCCAGTGGTCTTGGTCTGGGGTTAATGGAGAAAAGCGCCATGTTGAAGGTTACAGCATTTCCCTTTGCTTCCATTTTAATGATACTTGACTGCCAGTGTTTTCTCTTTGAAGACCAATTTAATAAACAATCACTGGCGTTTCATGTTGAGGGCAAAATTTGTAATGGCATTCATCTCCCCGGGAGTTCTTCCTCAGCATGTGCTTGGATCAAGCCCTTTGCAATGAATACGGGTGAAGGGCTAGTAGCTCTGAAAGCACCAGTTCCCCAATGCACAGGATGGAAATGGGCTGTGAATGGTGGTGGGGGATGATTTTCAGGATGATTCTGGACTCTGCTTATGTTTCTGTTACTTTAAAAACATTTCCCCAGGAAGTTCGAACCTAAGCCTGCAATTACACTGAGGACCGAGGGGTCCATGGGTACACACAAAGTTCTGGAATGTGACATCAGCCCGCTCTGTACTTTGGGGTAAGAAGGAAGCTGAGCAGCCAAGGGCTGTTGTTATTGAAGATGACAATGGAAGCTGGTAGGCTTGACAAAAAAGATTAGTGTCAAATAGTGCTTATGAAGTGCCCACATGAGGAAGACACTGATCTGGGTGCTCTACAGAGCCAGCCCAGGCAAAGAGTTGGGTTGTACATCTTTCTTTCCTTCCTTCCTTCCTTCCTTCCTTCCTTCCTTCCTTCCTTCCTTCCTTCCTTCCTTCCTTCCTTCCTTCCTTCCTTCTTCCTTTTCTTTCTTTATTTCTTTTTAAATTAAAATTGCATTTAAATTTATACAGCCAATTAGGGTGAGCCGTAGGCTCTAGTGAAGGTGCTGTGCAGGTCTGAGTAGGGCTGAGCCTGCGAATCCACACTGATAAATGAGGCACAGGACAGTTTTCCTGCCTCTCTTTCTCTGTCATTAACAGCAGTGCTCTAGGAAAAGCATGTTAGGAGACAGGGGCACCCCTTGAGAGCCTGGGGCAGACTCCGGGCTGTGGATTGAAAGGACAGCAGTCACTTGTCTACATAGAGTACATCTTCTCTCTGTGAGGCCCTAGGGGCCCACACAACTTGTCTCAAAGACCATTGCAATAACAATTTCTGCAGGATCAGAGGTTGACAGCATCTGAAATGTGGCAAGACTGTTTCCTTATTATTTTTCATTTGGCATGCCAGGAGTGGAGGGAAAGTGGTAACCATACATGCCTGTTTGGGGTTCCTTTGAGAGCAGGGGATGTGATTTTTAACAGAGGGGAGGGCTGACTGTGGCCAACATACAGGTACTTCCGGGAAGGAGTGGTGATGGGCATGCTGTAGTGGGAACTCACCCATATGGTTGATAGTGGCCATCTCTGTGGTTGTTGACATTCATGCTATAAGTTTCTGCATCCTGTTTATCTTTTTAAAAATCCCACAACAACAAAAGAGTAGTCTAAGCTTTAACCAGTGATATGCTCATTATCAGTAATGATATAAAACTTAAAGTGATTGCAGAATAATTAGTATGGCCTCTTGCTGATGGTGGAAATGAGTTTTGACTTGTGGGTATGAAAGCAGATCTGGCCAGTGCATGTTGGGGGTAGAGCTGGAACTGCCACTGATCCCTGGAATAGCTTTGTAGAGTCAGCCTTGAGGTCATGCAGATAACCCAGCTTTTACACAGGCTGCCACACAACCCAGAGACTGACGCTTTCTCTGGCTTAGTCAGACAAAATATTAGCTGTAGGATAAGGAATCAGGGTCAGGGCAACCTAACCTGCCCCATTCTCCAACTTTCATCCATTCATCCATTTTTATGCCGTAACAATACGCATTCAGACTATCCTCTAAGACTCTAATTAAGTGGAAGAAGTAGAATGATTTTTCCTTCTCTATTTTCCTGAGGAAGAATTAATTCTAATTCTGGTGGATTCTTCTATAGCATATTGTGTGATAAGTGGATCATGAACTGTGATAAATGGAAGACAGGACTGTTGAATGAAGAAGTTCTTAGTATAGTCATAAAGGACTGAGTTTTCATGATAAACATCTTGTCACTGGGCCCAGTATAATGTAATGGCTGAGAGATGGTTCTAGAACTCTTCATCCAGGTTCCAAATCCAGCTCTGCCATTTACCACCTGTGTGACCTTGAGCAGAGTGCTGGACTTCTTCATGCCTCCATTTATGCATCTGTGAAATGGGCATGATATTAGAATTTACCATAGGTTGTATTGAGGGCTATAAGGATTAAGTGAGTGTAAATACAAAAAACACTGAAACGGTATCTGGCACATGTCAATACTTGAAAAATGTACTAGTATTCTTTCTTAATCCAGAACCTCAACTAGGTATACTTATTTCTTTTCCTCTCACCCTTGTTGGCTGAAGTCAACCATAACGAAGAAAAATCTGTATTAGACCTGAATATTCTGCCCGAAAATGTTTCACTTACTGGGTTTACTAACAGAATGATCAGTACAAAGCCTCATATCCTTCATAAAAAAAAGAAGCCAACAAACAAATAAACAAATGTTTGATGAGAAAGCCCGTGGATGTCCTTTTCCTCGAGGACAGTGAATTCCTATTCCAGGTCAGGCTAACAAAGTTCAAGAGGAAAAAAAAAAAATGTAGGTCTCCATATTTGTCTAGTGAATTGAAAAAGGTGAGTTATTCAGATTTATCAAACAAACCAGTAGCTTTTAAATATAATCTGAAACAGTAGAAAAACTTAATAAATATCTGTGCACTAACCAAGAGCATGTCTGTGACGTAGCCTGGCATCTTTACCTTACAAATTTTCCATGTGATTCTGTGAGATACGGTGAGAACCACTGATATGAACAACCATAAATCTAACAAATGAGTACACAGCCCACACTGGTTTAGGTAAGCAGATCTGAACAAAGTACCACTAAAGGAACTGCTTTCACATTGAAATAAATTCTTCCTCAGAGTATATCTCATTATAAAATTAATGATTTATCCCTGTCTCTGGAGAGGGATATTTGACAAAAGGAATTTTAAGGAAATCAGGTATTAAGTGGTTATGGAAATCTGAGTCTGGACTAGGCATTACATACATGACTCTTGTTATCAGTCTGGAGTCACACCTTAATGATAGTCGAAATCAAAAGTGTCCCAGGCTGTACAAGACAACCAACAAGTGTTAATTGAAGCAGAGCAGTGAAACAATTTAGGTAAATTTGCAATTGCGACTGAGCTCTGAACTTAAACACTTTTTCACAGGATACCAGGGGCTCCCACACTGTGATGCCCCGGGGGCTATTGGCATAGTGTGGAGTGTGGACTGCCCCTGATGAAGAGTGATTTACTGGCTCTGCAGGAAGGGGTCCCATGCTCATGGACCCTACCTACTTAGCACATGCCTGCCCTCACCCAGCTGGAGTCGGAGGTCCACAAGGGTTGCTCACCATCTCTCACTCACCTCTTCCCCTTCCACCCTCTTTCCCATCCTTCGGCCTCATAGACTTCAGTAGGAAACTAATTTGCCCTGCAAACTGTGGCCCTTTCAGAGTTTCAAATCCATCTGCTTACATAGTTATTAGACAAGTTCAATCAGAAGATAATTCCTTGGCCCTGGAGATGAATAGAATAGTTTTATGTCATTACACCCAACAACCAAGAGACTCTTTATAAGAGGAACTTCTTTGAGAAGGAGGTGACACCTCTGTCCATATGAATCCTGGCTCCTTGTAGGGTTCTTCTAGCGCCTTCCAGCCAGTTTACCCCAGTTAGCTGGAGTCTGCCACCCTCATTAGGTCATGTTTACTGAAGGTGCTTGTTTTCTGTGTCTCCATTCAGTCAGTTACAGGACACCAACAGGACAAAGCGTGTTGTAACTGACCACCAATGTAGCTGGCTCTGTTCAGGGATTACGGTTGCCTTGGCAACCAGCTCTGCTGAACTCACCACAGCAAACATGGAATGAATGGCTGGGTCAACACCCCAGATAAAAGAGGGTTATGCAACTGTATGCTGAACCCTTGGAAGGATTTTTTTCTGGACATTTCCCAGAATATCCCCATATTCACAAATTCCAAATGAAGAATTCTAATTTAAACCCATAACAAGTATTTCCATTGTTTGCAGAAAAGAGCTGTTGCTGTTAGAAATATAAATTAAGGTCTGTGGAAGATTTGAACTGGGTGTTGCTTCAGTTTCGGTAACGGCTAGAAAGCATATTTAATGATAAGCTTTCCCTAGACAGGAAACCAGGGAGGCCACTCATGTATTTCTAATGATCTACATAAATAATTTCATCTACTTAGATTTCAAAATTCAGCCATTAAATGGTTTTACTCTCATCTCAGCTAAATAGAGTATTGAAAATGAATTTTAAAATGCACAAATAAGCTTTTGAAAAAAAGATTCAGAGACAGGACGGAGCCTCTCTTCATAGAAAAGCAAATTGGCAAACAGGACAATTTATTTAAGACAGTGAGTACAAAGGAGCAAGGTTCTGGGATCGTGTAGTTCCCCAAACCATTTAATTCTGTGCAAACAATTAAATTGTAATATAATCCAGGTTTCCAGAGTAGTTTATGTTTATTTCGGTCTCTGACTGGAAGAAAAATATCGCACAGAGTAAGATAGTAACAGTTGTTATGACTTGTACCTGGCTGTTTGACACAGTTTTCCTCATGATCTTTCTTTTCTGTATTTTCTCCATTCGCAAATTTCTCTTGGGGATTTTCTTCTTCTCAATTTCTTCCTCCTCCCACTTTTTTTGTTCCCCAGTTGAAGTTGGTCTGGGGTTTTATACAAAGTAGGCACTAGAGCTGTTGTTTTCTTAAGTAGCTCAATTCAAATGCCTGAGTCGGGGTCTCTCTTTCTTTCCTCCTGTTTGCTCCTCAAGGTTTAGGTGACATCTCTGATGGCACTGACCCACATTTCTTTACACTCAAGGTTGTACCATCCTCAGTAGCACTTGGTTCTGTCTTTAACATCCATCTGGGAGAGGGAAAGGGGATCCACTAAAATAGTTTGAAGACTGCTTTTTTTCTTCTTTCTTTTTTTATTATTCATGGTCCAGATGAATTATTTTGGATTGAGTGATTGTTCGGTGCAGCAATGTCATTAAAAACCAAATAATTTCAAGATGTCTTCCTTTTTATTGTGCTGTTATTTCCCATTTTTAGCCTGGATACAGCCTGTTCCCCTGGAAAATTCTGGAGAAAAATAATGAACATAAGTGCAAAAGAATATATGTTTTTTCTGAAACAAATATTTTAAATAGAACTTACTATTATTTTTAACTTGTTATTTTGCAATAATTATAGAGTCACCCAAAGCTCCAAAGAAATCTACAAGGAAGTTCAGTGCTCTTGCATTTAATCTCCCTCAAAGTTAACATATTGCATGACCATAGTATTGACATTGGTACAACCCACAGACTTTATTCAAATGTCATGTTATACATGCACGTGTGTTTGTGTAATTTCATGCAATTTGGTCACATGTGTAGCTTTGTGTAACAACTACCACAAACAGGATACATAACTGTAACATCACCACAAGGCTCCATCATGCTACCCTTTCCCAGTCACATCCACTCCCTCTCCACCCCAGGGCAAAAATCAATCTGTTCTCCATCTCTATAATTATTTCACTAACATAGGAATGGAATCATGCAGTATATATCCTTTCGAGAGTGACTTTTTCACTCATTCAGCATCATTTCCTTGAAAGTCATCCTGTTCATTGCATATATCAATAGTCTATTCCTTTTTATTGCTGAGTAGTATTCCATGATATTGAGGTACCACAGATTGTTCAGCCAGTCACCTATTGAAGGACATTTAGATTATTTTCACTTTCTGGCTCTTATGAATAAAACTGCTATAAACCTTGTATAAGTTTCTACATGAAAATAAGCTTTTATTTCCTGCACAAGTGTGCAATTTCGGGATTACATGATAAGCCCAGTTTTAGTTGTTTAGTTTTTTTTTTTTCTTTTTTTAAACTACAAACTGTTTTCCAGTGTGGTTGTGCTATTTACATTCTTACCAGCAATGTATGAGTAATCCAATTTTTCCACATCATTACCAGCATTTGCCATTGTACCTATTTTTAAATTTTACCAATTTAAATAAGTATATAGTGCTATGTCACTGTGATTTTTTTTTATTAGTTTCAGGTATACAATACAATGTAATAGTTAGACATTTATACCCCTCACAAAGTGATAACCCCCTTCCCCCAATCTACTATCCCTCTGATATCGTATATAGCTATTACAATTCCACTGACTCTATTCCCTATGCTGTGCTCTACATCTTGTGGGGGAAACAAACAAACAATATATATATATATATTCTGCATTATAGTTGACATTCGTTGTTATTCAGTTTCAGGTGTACACTGCAGTGGTCAGGCATCTACACCATCCATGAGGTGGACTCCCTAATAGGACAAGTGACCATCGGATACCCTACAAAATCTTTACATTATAGATGATATTCCCCAAAATGTCTTTTGTATCCCCTTGGGAATCTTGTGGTTACCAGTTGTGCTTTCTAATCCCCTCACCTTCTCCCTCATCCCCACCCCTCTCCCATCTAGCAAACTTCAGTTTTTTCTCTAAATCTTTGAGACTGTTTCTGATTAGTTTGTTCATTTATTCTATTCTTTAGATTTCACATATAAGTGAGACTATATGATATTTGTTTTTTGTCTGTCTGACTTATTTCACTTAGCATAATGTTCTGTAGGTCCATCCATATCATTGCAAATGGCAAGATTTCATTCTTCTTTATGGCCACGTAGTACTCCTTGTATAAATGTACCACAGTTTCTTAATTCAGTCATCTACTGATGGGTATTTCAGTTGTTTCCATGTCTTGGCTATTGTAAGTAGCTCTACAATAAACATAGGGGTCCATAATTTTTTTCGAATTAGCATTTTGGCTTTCTTTGTATAGACACCTAAGAGTTGAATTGTGGGTGATAAGGTAGTTCCATTTCCAGTTTTTTGAAATACCTTCATTCTGATTTCCATAGTGGCTGCACCAACCTGCAATCCCACCAGCAGTGTACGAGGGATCCCTTTTCTCCACATCCTTGCCAGAACTTGTTGTTTGTTGATTTATTGATGATAGCCATTTTGACTGGGGTGAGGTGGTATCTCATTGTGGTTTTTATTGGCATTTCTCATATGTCATATGTTGAGCATTTTTTCATATGTCTGTTTGCCATCTGTATGTTCTCTTTAGAAAAAGGTCTCTTCATGTCCTCTGCCCATTTGTTAATTGGGTTGTTTGTTTTTTTGGTTTTGAATTGAATGAGTTTTTTATAAATTTTGGATATTTATCCCTTATCATATATATCATTGAGAAATATCTTCTCCCAATCAGTTGGATGACTTTTTGTTTTATTGATGGTTTCCTTAGCTGTGGAAAAAAAGTTTTAGGTTGATATAATCCCATATGTTTATTTTTTCTCTTACTTCCCTTGCCTGAGGGGATATATCAGTAAAAATATTACTAGGGGTAATATCTGCAAATTTACTTTCCTATATTTTCTTCTAAGAGTTTTATGGTTTCAGATCTTACATTTAAGTCTTTAATAAATTTTGAATTTATTCTTGTATATGGCGTAAGGAGGTGGTCCAGCTTCCTTTTTTTACATGTGTCTGTCCAGATTTCCCAGCACCATTTATTGAATAGACAATCTTTACCCCAATGTAAATTCTGGCTTCCATTGTTGTAGATTAAATGACCATATAGGCATGGATTTATTTCTGGGCTCTCTATTCTATTCCATTGATCTATATGTCTGTTTTTATGCCAGTACCATGCTGTTTTGATTACTATGGTCTTGTAGTATGATTTGATGTTAGGTAGCGTGATACCTCCCACTTTGTTCTTATTTCTCAAGATTGCTGTGGCTATTCGGGGTTTATGATGGTTCCATATAAATTTTAGAATTATATGTTCTATTTCTGTGAAAAATGTCCTTGGTAGTTTTATAGGAATTGTGTTGAATCTATATATTGCCTTAGGCAGTATGGACATTTTAACTATATTAATTCTTCCTATCCTTGAGCATGGTATGTGTTTCCATTTATTTGTGTCATCTTTAATTTCTCTCTTCAGTGTCACTGTGATTTTAATTTGAGTTTCCTCTAATGGCTAATGATATTGAATATTTTTATAGTCCTACTTGAAATCTATATTACTCTCCAATGAATAATTTGTGTATGCCTTTTGCCCATTTTCTAATTGGATATTTTTTTAAATGTTGAGTTATACATTTTAGATATGAGCCCACTGTTGGATATGTGATTAGAAAATATTTTCTTCAGGTCTGTAATTTGTCTTTCCATCTTTTTAATAGGGTCATTCACAGAGCAGTTTTAAATTTTTGATGAGGTCCAGTAGATACACTTTTCCTTTTATGGATCATGCTTTTGATGTCAAGTCTAAGAAATCTTTGCCTAGTCCTAAGACCTAAAAACTTTTTCCTGTGTTTTCTAGAAATTTTATATTTTTATGACTTATATTTAAGTCCATGATGCATTTTGAATTAGTTTTTGTAGAAGAAATGAAATTTAAGTTGGGGTTTTTCTTTTTCCCCTCTATGGATATCCAATTTTCCAGTACCATTTTTTAAAGAAAGGCTGCCTTTCTTTTATTTAATTGTTTTTGTTCCTTTGTCAAAAATTAAATGAGCATATTTGTGTGGTTCTCTTTCTGAATTCTCTACTCTGTCCTGATCCATGTAACTATCACTCTAGCAGTACCACACTGTCTTGATTATTATAGTTGTATAGTAAACTCTAATATCAGGAAGGGTGAATCCTCATCCTTTATTTTTTGTTTTCAAAATTGTTTTGGCTATTCTAGGGCTTTCCCTTTCCATATAAGTTTGAATATATATATATATATATATATATATATATATATATATATATACCCCCTAAGATTTTGATGGGAATTGCATTATATCTATAGATCAATTTGAGAATTGGAAACTTTATTATGTTGACTCTTCCAATTTATTAACATAGTATATTTCTCCAATTATTTAGATCTTTTATGATTTTTTTAAATGAAAATTTTGTAATTTCTAGCATACAGATTTTTTACATGTTTTGTTAGGATAATACCAAAGTATTTTATTTTCTTTAGAGCAATTGTAAATGGTACTGCACTTTTCATTTTGGTTTGAACTTGTTCATTGTTAGTATATAAATATAAAATAGATTTTTGTGTGTTGATCTTGTATCCTGTGACCTTAATGAACGCAATTATTTGTTCTAGAACTCTTTTGTAGATTCCTTGGGGTTTTCCATGTAGACTATCATCTCACTTGCAAATAGAGATGGTTTTATTTTTTTCCATTTCAACCTGTTTTCTTTTTCTTGACTTATTGCACTGGCTAGATCTTTCGTTACTACATTGAATAAAAGTGGTTAGAGCAAATATCCTTGTTACTGATCTTAGAGGGAAAGCATTTAGGTTTTCATGATTAAACATGATATAAGGTGGAGGATTTTTGTAGATATTCTTTTAAAAAAGATTTTTATTAAAAATATAGTTAACATACAATATTATATTACTTTCAGGGGTACACCATAGTTATTCAACATTTATATACTTAAAGAAGTGGTCACAATGATAAGTCCAGTAACCATTGGATGTCATACCATGCTATCACAATATTATTGACTATATTCCCTATGCTGTATACACATGCATATCCCCATGACTTGCATGTTTTATATGTGGAAATTTGGACCACTTATTCCCCTTTACCTCCCCACCTTTAAAAATTTTCAATTACACTTGACATTACACATTAGTTGATATTAATTTTAGGTGTACAGCATAGTGGTTAGACATTTATACAGTTTAGAAGTGATCCCGCTGACTACTCCTGTACCCACCTAGCACTATACATAGTTATTACCATATCATTGACTCTATTCCCTACACTTTACATCCCTGTGAATATTTTCTGACTACTAATTTGTACTTCTTAATCCTTTCACCTTTTTCATCCTGCCCCCAACTCCCTCCCATCTATCACCAGACAAAACTTAATACCATTCTGACACCATACATAGTTATTACAATATTATTGACTATATTTCTTATGCTATGCCCTACATCCCCATAACTACTTTGTAACAGCCAATTTGTATTTAGTCTCTTCCCTTTTTCCAACTACACCCTCAACCCCCTTCCCACCTGGCAACCATGAAAATGATTTCTGTATCTATGAGTTTGTTTCTGTTTCAGTTGTTAATTTTGTTCTTTAGATTCCATATATAAGTGAAATCACCTGGCATCTGTCTTTTTCTATCTGACACTCCACTCAGCACAATATGTTCCAGGTCCATCCATGCTGCTGCGGATGGCAAGAACACATTCCCTTCCATGGCTGAGCAATATTCCATTGTGTATATGTATCACCTCCTCTTTATCCATTCCTCCAATGACAGACACCAAGGCTGCCTCCACATCTTGGCCATTGTAAACAATGCTGCAATGAACATATGGATGCACATGCCCCTCGAAGTAGCGTTTTGGGTTTCTTTGGAAAAATACCTTGAAGTGGGATTACTGGGTCCTTCATTGTCTCTTGTTATAGCCTTTGTTTTAAAGTCTATTTTGTCAATATAAATATTGCTACTCCAGATTTTTGTTTTGGTTTTGTTTCCATTTTCATGAAATATCTTTTTTCCATCCTTTTGCTTTCTTTCTCTGTGTGTCTTTCAATTTGAAGTGAATCTCTTGTAGGCAGCATATGTAAGAGTTTTGCTTTCTTATCCATTCAGCCGTCCTATGTCTTTTGAGTGGAGCACTTAGTCCATTTACATTGAAAGTAATTGTTCGTAGATGTGTAGATATTGCTATTTTAGTCTTCATAATTTTGATTTTTATTTTTTTTTTACATCTTAATGAAGTCCCTCTAACATTCCTTTTAATACTGGTTTGGTGGTGATGAATTCCTTTAGCTTTTCCTTGTCTGGGAAGCTCCTTATCTGTAATTAAATATTAAATGATAGCCTTTCTGGGTAGAGTAATTTTGGTTGTAGCTCCTTGCTTTTCATCACGTTGAATATTTTGGGTCAATCCCTTCTGACCTGCAAAATTTCTATTGAGAAATCAGCTGACAGTCCTATGGAATCTCCCTTATAAGTTACTAATTGCCTTTCTTGCTTTTCTTTTGCTGCTTTTAAGATTCTCTCTTTGTCTTTAACCTTTGCCATTTTAATTATGATGTGTTTTGCTGTGGGCCTGTTTGGGACTCTCTGCACTTCCTGGGTTTGTATGTCTATTTCCTTCACCAGGTTAGGAAAGGTTAGTCATTATTTCTTTAGGTAGGTTCTCAATCCTTGCTTTCTTTCCTCTCCTTCCCCTATGATGCAAGTGTTATTATGCTTGATGTTGTCGCAAGCAAATGTTATTATGCTTGATGAGGTCTGTTAATCTATCCTCATTTTTTTTGGATTCTTCTTTCTTTTTGCCATTCCAGTTGGGTGTTTTCTACTACTTTGTCTTCCAAATCACTGATTTGATCCTCTGCTTCATCTAGTCTACTGGTGATTCCTTCTTGTGCATTGTTCATTTCAGTTATTTTATTCTTTACTTCTGACTTGTTCTTTTTTATGGTTTCTAGTCCTTTATTTTATGCTTGCTATGTCTTTGTTGAAGTTCTCACTAAGTTCTTTGAGCATCCATATAACCATTGTTTTGAACTCTGTCTCTTGTAGGTTGCTTGCCTCCATTTCATTTAGTTCTTTCTTTTGAATTTTCTCCTGTTCTTTCATTTGGGGTGCATTTCTTTGTTTCCTTATTTTGGCTGCTTCTCTGTGCTTGTTTCTATATATTAGGTAGATCTGCTATGTCTCCCAGTCTTAGCTGGATGATCCTATGTAGTAGGTGCCCTTGCACAGTCTCCCTGGTCACATGTTCCAGGTGCTCCAGGAGTGTCCCTTGTGTGGGTAGTGTGTGCCCTCCTATTATAGTTGAACTTTGATTGCTATTGGCACATCAGTGGGTAGGATTGACCCTCAGCCTGATTAATTGCGGGGTTTGGCCACCTCCAGAGCTTATGGGCTACTGTGTGGGGGCTAACCCCACTGAGTGGGATTTGCCCCAGTGGTCTCTGGTACCTGTTGAGACCACCCTTTGGTGCTGCTTATGGGGCTAATTGGGTGGTACTCTGCTGTTGTCTGAAGCCAACTTCCGAGTATCTTTTTTGTGGGGCCCCTTGTGAGGGGCTCCAGTGCAGGCTCAGGTCACCCACTGCCTGTGACAGACCAGGGGCTCTCCAGTAGAAGCTACAAATTGATCCACAGTTGTTTGCTGCCTGTGCTAAACCTGGAGGTGCTTGGGAGAAGCCACATTGAGAACTGAGGCTGTCTGTCACCAGTATCAGGCTTGGGGTATCTCTGCAAAAAGCAAGGACACCCAAAGGCCTGCTGCCCCCTACCAGCTCCCTTAAGATTCAGGAGCTGATAGAGCCTTCTGCAGTATGCAAGTTGTGTGAGGCAGGATATCAGGGAGTTACTAGGGTAGGAAGGGTTGTCACCAGCTAAATGTAAATTCTGGTTTGGTGCCAGTGGTAAGCCTGGAGCAACTCAGCAAAAATCTCAGAGCACAGTGAGGCTAGTTACTGCCTGCCTGGGGCCTGCTGAACTCTATATAGTTTTCCAAGAAAGAATGCAATACAGGTGGGGCTGGTTGCTGGCCAAGAAAGTGGCTCGGACATTGGGGAAGTTGGGTGGGGTGGAGTCCCAGTGAGTAAGCAGGGTGGAGCAATGGAGCTCACCAGACCAATCAGATTCAGATTTGGCTGTGTGTGGGGAGGGCTCAACATAAGGAAGATTGCTCTCGCATGCCAGCTGCACGGGAAAAGGACCCATCACAGGGAAAACGTTGACTGTCCTCCAACCCTTGCCCTGCAACCACACAGTTCAATTTGCCCCTGGTATGCTTCTTACATCTCCCCCTCACCCCCCAATTCACCGTCCCTCTATCGAATCCCAGGGTGAATGCCTGAGAGTGAGTGAATCTGTGCACGGGCCATTTAAGAGGATGTCTGGGTTTCCCGCAGCCTTCCATTTCATCCAGAATCCCCACTGTGTTTCACACAAATGTTTTGGGAATTCCTCTTCCTGGCACCAGTACTCCATGCTGGGGAGACTGGTGTGGGGCTGGGGTCCATTGTTCCTCCAGGAAAAGCCTCTGTAGCCGAGATATTCCTCCTGATTCTCAACCGCCACAGGGAGATTTAGGGCCTGTTCCAGCTCTCTGACCCTCCTATCAGTATCAATGTTGCTTCTTCTTTATACTTTTAGTTATAGGACTTCTGTTTGACTAGACTTCAGATGGTTAACCAGATTGTTTTATTATTTAGTTGTAATTTTAATGTGTTCATGGAAGGTCACAGGAACAGTGTTTATCTACTCTGCCATTCTGGATCTCTGTAGGTACTTTTTATGGGGCTGACAAAGTTACCCTCTATTCCTAACTAGTTGAGAGTTTTTATTATAACTGGGTCTTAAGCTTTGTCAAATGCTCTTTTTGTATCAATTGATATGATCATGTGATTTTTCTTCTGTAACTTGTTAATATGTTGAATTGTAATGATCAATTTTAAACACTGAACCAGTCTTGCATACCTGAAAGAAATCCCATTTGGTTGTTGAGACTATTCTTTCTGTACATTGATGGATTTGATAATTTGTGGAGGATTTTGTGTTTAAAGTTATGAGATATATTGATCTGTAGTTTTCCTTTTTTGTTCTTCCTACATTCATCTGGTGTTGGCATCAGGGTAATACTGACCTCATAAAATGAATTGGGAAGTGTTTCTGCCTCTTCAGTTTTCTGAAAGAGATTGTTTAAATTGATGTGAATTCTTCTTTTAATGTTTGGTAAAAGTCTCCAGTAAAACTATTTTTCTGGAGCACTGAAATTACAAAAATTCTTTTTACTGTTGTAAGATTATCTGAGTTATCTACTTTATTTGTGCAGAGATTTAATATTTTGTGTTTTTCTAGGAATTGTTCTATTTATTCTAAATTGTTGAATTTATGAGTATGAAGTTGTTCATGTTATTCTTTTATTATCCTTTTAATGGTTGTTAGATCTGTTGTGGTTTTCCCTGCTTTGTTACTGATATTGGTGATTTGTGTCTTCTCTCTTTTTATCTTTGTCAGTCTTGCCAGATGTTGAGTTTTAACCAAGGGACCAGCTTTTTATTTCATTAATTTTCTCTATTGTTTTTCTGTTTTTAATTTCATTGATTTTTTTTTCTTTTATCTTTATTATTTCCTTCCTTGTGCTTACTTTGAGTTTAGTTTGCTCTTCTTTTTCTAGTTTCTTGAGATAGCACTTAGACTCTTGATTTGACACATTTCTTCTTTTCTAATGTAAGCATTTAAGGTTATAAATTTCTCTCTCAGCAACATTTTAGATGCATCTCCAAAATTTTGATATTTTGTATTTTAATTAAGTTACATGTATTTTTAAAAATTTTCTTAGAAATTTTTTTCTTTGAGTTAGGTGTTATTTAAAAGTGTGGTGTTTAATTTACATGTGTTTGAAGATTATTCCTGTTATCCCTCTAGTACTGATTTCTAGTTTATTCTGTTATGGTCAGGAATATATTCCATATGACTTCAATTCTTTCATATTTATTAAATTATTTTATATAAAATTATGGTCTATCTTGGTGAATGTTCCATGGGCTCTTGAAAATAATTTGTATTCTGTTGTTGTAAATTCAAGCATGTTCTATATTGTCAATGTGGTTGATGGTATTATTGAGTTCTATATCCTTGCTGGTGTCCTGTCTAGTAGGCCTATCAATTGGTAAGAGTGAGCTGTTGAAGTCTCCAACTATAATTCAGAATTTTATTTCTCATTTCAGATCTACTAGCTTTTTTTTTGTTTCATGTATTTTGAAGTTCTGTTCTTTGGTGCATATAAATTTAGGATTGCTGTGTGTTCTTGGTGGATTGATTATTGTATTATTATACAATGCCCCTCTTTTCCCTATTAATCTTCTTTACTCTGAAGTCCACTTTATCTGATATTCATTTAGCCACTCCTAATTTTTTGATTAATGCTTGTATGTTGCATCTTTTTCCATCTTTTTACTTTCAGCCTACCTATGTTGTTGCATTTGTAGTGCATTTCTTGTAGACAGCAAGTAGCTGTTCATGTTTTCTTAAAATACTCTCTGCCAATCATTGTCTTTTAATTGGTATATTATGATGATTTATATTTAAGGTAATTATTGATCTTTCAGGGCTTAAGTCTTCTATTTTATTTTTTATTTCTATTCTCTCTGTTTCTCATTCCTCTATTTCCTTTTTCTTTTCTTATTGTGTACTACTTAAATATTCTTTAGATTTCTGTTTTGATTTATTTGTAATGTTCTTGAGTATCCCATTTGTATAGCTTTCTTAGTGATATTACAATATGTATGTAACTTATCACAGTCTACTGGTATTGATGATTTATCACTTAGAGTAGAATGTTCAAGACTTGTTTCCATTTAGGGCCCTTTACTCACACCACTTTTTAAAATATATTTTAAAATATAATTATTTTCAGCATTCTCTCTACATACATTATGCATTGTATAAAATAGTGATGTATTGCAACTTTTACTTCAATCATAAAATGCGATTTAAGAATATACAAGGTAAAGAATATTTTATTATATTGACTCTTATATTTTACCCATTCTGATGTTCTTTTTTTCCATTATGAAGGTCCCAGCCTTCTTATGTTATTTCTTTTTATTTGGAGGGCTCTTCTCGGCTATTCTTTAAGGGTATGTCTGATAATGATAAATTCTACTAATTTCTCTTCATTTGAGTATGTCTTAATTTCTCCTTTATTCCTGAAAGATAGTTTTGCCAGGTAAAAGATTCACGGTGGACAGTTCTTATAGTGTTTGAAAATATAGTGCCACTTCCTCTTGGTTTCTATGGTTTCAAGTGAAAACTCTGCTGTAGTTTAAGCTGGTGTTCCTTTGTAGGTTATGTGTCATTTCACTCTTCATGTTACTAAGATTATTTTCTTTGTTTTTTGTTTGCAGGAGTTTAATTGTGATTATGCTTTGACGGCAATTTTTTTTTTAAGGTTAGCTGTTTGGGTTTGCTCAACCTCTTGGGTCTGTTTGTTTAAAACTTTCACCAACTTTGGGAAGTTTTCAATCATTATTTTTTCAAATACCTTTTTAGTCTCATACTTTCCTCTTGTTCCAGAACTTCAATGATACACATTTTTTTTAGCTTTTTTTACCCCCCATGAGTTCTAAGGATCTATTCATTATTATTTTTTTAAGTTTATTGTTTTTATGAATAAACTCTATTGATCTGTCTGCAGCTTCACTGGTTCTATTTTCTGTTTTCTCCATTTTACCATTGAACCCATCCAGTGAATTTTTTTCTGTTATTGTATTTTTCAATTCTATAATTTCTACTTGGTTCTTTTTGAAATGTATTTCTTTATTAAGTTTTTCTATTTTTAAAAAAATTACACAAAATTTATAGTTGCTTGTAGAATCATTTTTACAATGGTTGCTTTTAAATCCTTCTCAGGTAATCTCATCATCTGAGTCATCTCACTGTTGGTGTCAGTTGATTGTCTTTTCCCACTTAAGTTGTGTTTTTCATGGTTCTTCGTATGATTAGTGATATTATCCTGGACATCTTGAATGCTATGTTTGGAGACTTTTAATCTTATTTCAGCTTCTAATACACAGTAACTCATTTAGATTTAGGTACTGGACTATTTTTGTGAGTTATAGTTTCATTGAAAGTTTAGTTTTCAGAGACCTTACAATGTTATTCTTGTTGACTTCATTCTTCTGGCTCTGCTGAGCTCTTACTCAATTCCTGTGGGGCTGCCCAGTGCAAATGATGGGTGGTTCTGGAAGCACTGGGCTTTGCTTGCTGCTGTAGCTTGTTGAACCTGCCACTGCCTTGGGTATGGATTTGGTGGATCTCTCCACGAGGTCTTTGCTGGGATGCCTCTTTCCTGGATTTTTGGCCAGAGAGAGCAAGCCTTTTAATTTGTGTATGCTTATGGGTGGTTCTAAGCTGCAGGTCTCTTTGATGCCCTATCTGTGATATATGGGCCATAGAAAGAAACTACAACAGACTCACCCCAATGTTGTTTTTCCAAGCCTGAGTTCCAGGCTTCTTCCTTCCACTTTTTGGAATTGTTTTATAATTTTCTGGTGAATTTGTTCCAGGATATTTAGTTATATTTAGGGGAGGAGCAAGGAAAATTGTGTCTATCACATCTTGTCCCTGGACTGGACAGAACTTATTATTTTTTTTAAAAAAACACCCTTCTTCACTCTAATAAGAGCAATCAATATTGTTTGTTGAAAAAAATAAGAAAATAAGGATAAACAGAGAGAAAAATAAAAGTAAATACCAATAATCTCATAGATATATACATTGTTAACACTTGGATGTATGTCCTTCTTTTGTCTCCTTCTGTGCATATGCAGTTTTTGAAAGAGTTATCAAGTTTTGTACTTACTTTTACATGGATATATTCTAAATATATTTACAGCTCAATATGTTACCTTTTATTTATATTAAGTACTTTGAGTTTGTAAAGGAGACAGATAAGTTACTTAAGTGATAAAAGCTAAGATTAAGATATGGAGGACTCAGGGACATCATCAAAATGGCAGCATGAGGTGAGCCTCTGGAAATCTCCCCTGGAATTTACAACGAATTGAAAAACTACAACTCCACAAAGAACTCCCTGCACAGCAGACAGGCAAGATGAAGTGTCTCTCTACTGAATTCACCCAAAGGTGGGCAAATTGTATAAGCAGGGGAGGAGGGAAGGGAGAAGTGTGGAGATGGACCCAGGCAGGCGCAAGACGCAGGCCTAGCTCAGTGCTCCAAGCTCACTGACTCCCAGAACTACTGCAGCTGGGGGAGAGTGGAGAATGCGGACCCAGGGCTCCATTTATGGCCCACAGGGCTGAGGAGACAGCATATAACACAGCTGAACCCAACACTCACAGCAGAGACCTTGGAGCAAAGACTGAGGGAAGAAGGCTGAAAACAGTGGTTTAAGCCCTCACTACCATAGAGAATGGAAGCCTTAGGCACTGAGACTAGCCGCCACCCCCTGCCGACCATCTCAGAGCTCGCCCCGCCCCCACCTGCCCGGTGCTAGAAGTGGAACAGTAGCAGTGTCAGATCAAAAGAACAGAATATTTGCAGTTCTGAGAACTGTGGTCCGCAGATACAGATTCACAGCCCAACTAGTTCTGGCAAAGGGGAGGGAGCTGTGGAAGCAGGACTGGTTGTGGTGGAGGTCGCCGCCATTGCTCTGGGCCAATTCTCACAACTCACCCTGCTCCTGTCTCCACCTATCTGGGCAGATCCCTGCAGGAGTAAACAGAACTGCTGAAACACACAGGCTCTGAATCTGGTGCAGGAAGAGCTTTGGAACTTCAAAAGCTCTCCGCATTGCCACAGGGACATGGTGCCCTATGACCCAGGCAAACTGTTAACAGAGGAGAAGCCTGCCTTCCAGGGAATCCCCCCATTGTGTGAGAAGCTGGAACAGTCCAGAGAAAACATAACATTACAGTGTGAGAGAGAAAAAAAGGCTGCAGTTGGAGAGAAAATAAAACATTCTACAAACACGTACTGGAAAACTAAAAAAAGATCTCTTCATATCAACCTGTTGCAGAACCCACTCCTGTAGATGTCTAGGAAGATAAATAATAAATCAGTAATTGCCATGAATAACCAAGGCAACGAGACAGCTCAGAAAGAAAGTAAAAAGTCTCTGGAAAATGAACATAAAGATATGAAAATATGTGACTTAAATGACAGAGAATTCAAGACTGCAGTTCTAAAAAAAACTCAACGAGATGCAAGAAAACACAGAAAGGCAGTTTAATGAACTCAGAAACACAATCAAAGAACAACATGAACATTTTACCAAAGAGATTGAAATTTTAAAAAAGAACCAAATAGAACTTCTGGAGATTAAGAACTCAATAGAAGAAATTAAGAATGAAATAGCCAGCTTTGGTAGTAGAGTTGACCAAATGGAGGAAAGAATCAGTGGAAGAAGAGAGACTTGAGACTTAAAAGAAATGGAAGAACTCTACAAGAACTTTCTGACTCCATCAGAAAGAGCAATATAAGAATAATGGGCATACCAGAAGGAGAAGAGAGAAGGAAACAGAGACTATATTCAAACAAATAGTCAATGAGAACTTCCCAAACTTATGGAAAGAACTGGATCCTTGAATCCAAGAAGCAAATAGAACACCTAATTACCTCAACCCCAATAGGCCTTCTCCAAGGCACATTGTATTGAAGCTGTCAAAAATGAACGACAAAGAAAGAATCCTCAAGGCAGCCAAGGAAAAGAAGATAGTTGTTTAAAATTATGAATTATACTGTAGCAAGTAGCCCTGTAGTTAATCTTTGCACTGATTTTTAATATCCTCACTAAAATGGGTGACTTTCACAGGTCATAATAATAACAGTACAAATCACAATTGCTAATATTACATATAGACCCTCAATAGATGTCAGTCAAAGAAATTCACTCATATTGCTATATTTTTACAGAATTCTTATGCCTGAATATCCCATTATAAATAATCGAATATATCCAAGTGGAAACTGAAGACCATAGAGCCGAAGTAATATATCTAAAGTGCATTGCTAGATTTGCGAAAATTCTAGGTGTAAATTCCAGGTCTGGTGACTTCTAGTCCAGGTGTCTTGCCACTATACCATACTGCTTTTCTCCTCTTAGCAAAACATATTCTCAAAATTGCCAGGCTAGATTCCTGGTCAAGATAGAGGAGAGGCAAATTCTGTGCTTACCTCCTCTCATGACCATATCAAAATTACAACTAAACTATAGAACAACAATCATTGAGAATTGCCTGAAGTCTAGCTGAATCGAAGCCCTACAACCAAGGACATAGAAAAGATGCAAACTTGAGACTGGTGGGAGAGGCAGAGATACAGAATGGGCAGGTCCTGCACCCATGAGTGACCATGAAAAATCAGGAAGAGTATCTTAGCTATGTAGGTTTCTTCCCAGGGTTTCAGTGCTGGGGAGAGAAGTCCCCATAACTTCTGGTTGTGAAAACCAGTGGAGATTGTGATTGAATGAGAAAGCTGCAGTCCCAGGCACTCCTTGTAAAGGCCCCATGCATAGATTTACTTGCTGACAGAATCACTTGCATTGAGCTCCGGTGCTGGGGCAGTAGCTCAAAAGGTGCCAGGGACATACGAGGAGAAACTGAAGTGTCTGGCTTAGAAAGAAGGCTAGAGAGGCAGCTTTCTCCAAGAGGGAGGAGCTGGCAGAAGCCATTGTTTTTGCTAAGCCCTCCCCGTCCCAGCATGTAAATGTAGGCAGCCTGTGTCTTGGTCAACCTGGCTAACATTGTTTGTTCATCCTGCCCTGGTGATTCTGAGATCCCACCCCACCCAACTTGCTGGCCCATCCAAGCCAATTCAAGAGGCTTTTTCAGACAAATAGCCTGCCTTAACTCATGCTACAGACTTTCCTAAAATATCTCAAAGGTACACAAAGCCCAAACAAGCAGCATCTTGGCAGTATGTCCTGTACCTCTGGCTGAGCAGCCCTAAATCCAGCCCTAGTGACAGCTGGTCTTGTTTCACGACTTGATCTCTCAAGGACCTCTAAGAACAGTACAGGTGACAGCCATCTGGGGATTACTTTGTGGCTTATGCCAGGTGGCCCTGGGCAGGGCATAGGCTGTAGCTGAACTTGGCCTGCAGTGGTTCTCCTCCCAGGAGGTCACAGGGCTGGCACATCCAGTGGCCAACTTTGGATTAAGACAGAGCATCACCCGACTGCCTCCAAGAATGACCACCCGAAGGGCAGAGTGGGCAGGCACCAGAGCCCCACTAAAGTGAATCCTACTCCATAGGGTCCGCCCCTGCACCACAACCCCTTCATTGTAATCACAGCCAGTCCTCACAATCAATCAACCCAAGGGTCAATCCCTCCCATTGACATATAAACAGCAACCAAGGCTCAACTATAACAGGAGGACATACACAACCCACACAAGGGACACACCTGGAGCACCCTGCTCTGGTAATCAAGGAGACTGTACCACGGGTACCCACAGGACACCTACTACATAAGGCCAGTCTACTAAGCCTGGAAGACATAACAGCCCTACCTAATACATAGAAACAAACACAGTGAGGTAGCCAAAATGTAGAGACAAAGACTCATGTCCCAAATAAAAGAACAGAACAAAGACCCCTAAAATGAACTAAACAAAATGGAGACAAGTAATCTACCAGATGCAGAGTTCAAAACACTGGTTATAAAGATGCTCAGTGATTTCAGGGAGAGCTTCACTAAAGAGATAAGAAACATAAAAATGGAAATAGAAAACATAAAAAAGAACCAGTCAGAAATAAAGAATACAATGACTGATGTAAAGAATGCATTAGAGGGAATCAACAGTAGATTAGATGAAGCAGAGGATCGAATCAGTGAGTTAGAAGATCAGGTAGTATAAAACACCCAAAAAGGTAAAATAAATAAGAATCCAAAAAAAATGAGGACAGTTTAATGGGCCTTGGGACAACATCAAATATACCAATATTCACATCATAGGTGTACCAGAAGGAGAAGAGAGAGAGCAAGGAATTGAAAACCTATTTGAAGAAATAATGATGAAAAGCTTCCTTAACCTGGCAAAGGAAATGGGTATTTAACCCCTGGAAGTACAGAGAGTCCAAAACAAGATGAACCGAAATAGGTCCACACCAAGACACAGCATAATTAAAGTGCCAAAAGTTAAAGACAAAGAAAAAAAATCTTAAAAGCAGCAAGAAAAAAGCAGTTAGTTACCTACAAGGGCGCTCTAATCAAAAGACATAGGAGGGCTGAATGGATAAGAAAACAAGACCTGTATATATCTTGCCTATAAGAGACTCAGTTTAGATCAAAACACACACACAAGACTGAAAGCAAAGGAATGGAAAAAGATATTTCATGGGGGAAAAAAAAAAGCTGGGGTAGCAATACTTATACCAGACAAAACAAACTTTAAATCAAAGGTTATAGCAAGAGACATAGGAGGACCTAGAAATTCCACTTCTAGGTAATTATTCAAAGAAACCCTAAGTGCTATTTCAAAGGGATGTGTGTATCCATATGTACATTGCAGCTTTATTTACAATAGCCAAGATATGAAGGCAGCCTTCATATCTTGGATATCCTGGATAAAGAAGAGGTGGTATTTATATACAGTGGAATATTGCTCAGCCATAAGAAATAATGAAATTTTGCCATCTGCAACATGGATGGACCTAGAGGATATTGTGTTGAGTGTAGTTAAGTCAGACAGAGAAAGACAAATGTCACATGATTTCACTTACAAGTGGAATCTAAAGAACAAAATAAACAAACAGATGAAACCAATAAACTCTTAGATACAGAGAACAATTTGATGGTGGCCAGATGGGAGGTAGGGTTGGGGGTGGGTGAAAAAAGGGGAAGGGATTAAGAAATACAAAGAGATTGTTACAAATTAGTCATGGGGATGTATGGTGTAGCATAAGAAATATAGTAAATAATATTATAATATCTATGTATGCTGTCAAATGGGCACTAGATTAATTGGGGTGATAGACGGGAGGGGGGTTTGGGAGCAGGGTGAAAAAGGTACAGGGGTCAAGAAATACAAATTGGAAGTACAAAATAGTCATGGGGATATAAATAAAGCATATGGAATATAGTCAATTACATGATAATAAGTATGAATAGTGCCAGGTGGGTACTAGACTAGTGATGGGGATCATTTCTTAAATTATATAAATGTTTAACTACTATGCTGTACCCCTGAAGTTAATATAACATAATATTGAATGTCAACTGTAATGGAGAAATTTTTAAAAAGGTGGGGGGATTTATACAGGAATAAGGTTCAAATTTTCATGTATGAAACAAATGAATCTTGAGGATGTAATATACGGCACAGGAAATATAGTCAATAACATTGTTATAGTATGGTACAGTGTCAGATAGTTGCTGGACTTAACATGGTGATCACTTCTTTAGGTATATAAACGTTGAATAATTATGGTGTACCCCTGTAACTAATATAATTGTACTAAGTGTATTTTAATAAAAAATATTTTTAAAAAGAAGGGGCAGGCTATAACACTGTCTAGAAATCCTTCATGTTTACACATTTTAGGAAGACTTTCAACAACAAAGGTAAAATAAAACTAGAGTTTTTCTAGTTGACTCTCAGTTAAACAGGAACGAAATTAATTAGAATAATTTATTCCTAAATATTTTAGTAAATTGAAGAATTTCTACAAATTATAATATTTATTTGGTGTCTCCGGTATACAAATATTAGTTACAGCTGCTTGAGTCCCTAGGCTCTAGAATTCTTCATTTGCTACATCATTAACTCCTCTGGTCATATATATCCAGGAGCTCTCAGGGAGCTCATGATGATAATTTCCTCAAATTATGTATTTTGGGGAATCTCTGTTACATGGCTTTAGGCAAGGAAGCTTAACAAATGGAATGTGATTACTGATATTTCCATATTTTAAATTTGTGTTTAAGGTATATGTTCTGAAATTTAAAAAAATAAAAATTTTCTATGTATGAGCATGTGTTAATAAGAATCAAATAGTTTGGCCAAAATTCACCTCTGAGAGCTGAAGTTATTATTGATGAAATTTTCACTTCTCGTTCAGTTGTTCAGTGTTCCACAGAGTTTCATCTACTGGATGGTGGAAGAATGTGAGAAGTGTCAGTCCAAAGGGCACAGCAAATAATTAAAAGAACATTTGTCACAAGATAGGAGAAGGGCCGGGTGAGGAGAAACTAATACTTTCAAAGCACCTAGTATGTGCTGGGTACTTTAAATTTTTATCTCACTCAATTCTTAAAACAACACTTTAGTTCATCAATTTCCTCTTCTGTCCATTGTACGAATGAGAAAACTGAGGTTTTGTGAAGCTTGATTTCTGAAAGTTATTTAGCTAATAAGTCATCAGGAAAGGAATAAAATCAAAGTCTGTGGATATCTAGACCTTCTATCTTTCTTTCTACAATATAAACTGCTTCCTGAAGGTCTCAGGATTAAAAGACATTGGATTCTGGAAATCAAGGATATCTATCTAAATTCATAAGGTATAAATCCACCATAGGGTTTTCCTTAGTTGTATTCTAATCAGTTTATCTTTGAAATGCATGCAGGTTGGAAATTTGAGTCTTCAGTGACATGAGAGCACAACAACCTGGGGCTTGTTGAGTTCTTGCAAGACTCAAGGCTAATGTGCCTCTAAACCCCTCAAAGGCACATTAGTGGGTAATTACAACAAATAAAGGCTAATGGGAGAACCACATCTGTTTTGTTGACTTGGCTTAGAGAGGAATTCTGGTTTAGGAGATTTAGTCAAATTGCTTGACCCTCTTTAGCCACCCCTATCCAAAGCATACCTGCAAAGGGCCCATTGTTTGATGGAAAGATCTCTTGACCTCATGTGTGCATAGGAAAAGCACAGCAGACACATATTGATTCTCATCCTGTTTCTGACACAGTAACCTGGCTGATCACTTTAGACAGGCCACAAATTCTCCTGACCCTAAAAAGGCCATAGAATGTGCCTACGAGGAAGAATGTCATGAATAGATTTTTATCTTTGCTGTCTCCCAAGGGACCCAAAGGATTTTCCACATGAACTGACAAAAATCCATTTAAAAGAGCTTTCTCTGCTTTAATTACTCTCAAGGTATCTAGTCCAGGTGCTAATGGACTGAAACTTTCCAGGTAGTAAAGCTTTTATTTTTGAGAAGTTTGTGTAACAAAACTTTCACTTGGGGCATAGAAAACTCATTATTAATTTTTTTAATGCATAGAGTAATTGAAATTCTGTTCTTACTGGCTTCACTATGGTATGATATAATTGAATTTCTCTATGGTAAAGATACTACATGTTCACTAAAGTCCATTTAATCTTTCTCTTCCTGAGCATGTAGGATGACCACATTTCCTAGCCTCCCTTCCAGTTAGAATAAACCATATAAGCAGTTCTCACCAATGAAGTGTAGGCTTAAGAGTTGTAATCCATTCCCAAATCTGATCTTAGAAATATTACAACTGAACATATAACTTGCTCTTCTCCCGATTCAGCAACTACTGAAGCCATATGTTGAGTTCACCTCAAAAAAGATGGAGGCAGCTTGAATCCCTGAGTTACCACATGGAGGAGAGATGCCCTGTAGTCATCTTTTCCATCAAACTTTATGTGAGAATCAGAATTTGTGTGTGTGTGTGTGTGTGTGTGTGTGTGTGTGTGTGTGTATTTATTGGTAACATGGGAGAGGCAATACTATTCTGGATAATGCATTCTCCTTTTTACATGTGCTAATACTCTGTGCTTCAACTTGAATCTCACTGAATCTTGGCTTTTTATTGGGAGCTAAAAGTACTTAGTCCAGCAATCCATCTGATGCTTGACTCTCCTTTAGCAAATCCTGGTCATCTTCTCTTATAACAGTCATCTAGAACAGCACTAATGTTACATATTCTCTTTATATTGAGTTATAGATTAAATGGTGTCTGCTGTACACTTGGGCCATTAAACCAGGCTTCTAACCAATACTTCACTCATTCCCAACTCACCACATGTCAACCAGCTCACAGAAGAAACCCACAAGTGCTAAGGGGTATTATAAGCATTTGAACAGGATTTCTGAATTACTATCATAGTATTTGGCGTTGCCCTCTTCACCAGTGCCCCACAACTTTGCAAATATTAAAGTGTCTGCTTCTCATTCCAACTCCCTACTTGTCATTTTGGATTTGGTGACTCTGGGATTGTTTTGTTATTTCCTCTGATGGCAGCATCTTCTGTTGTCTCAGGAGAAAATCCCATGTTAACTCCTAGCCTGACAGAATTTCACCCTACTGCTATCCTGTGCTCTTTGTAGTGCTCTAGGCAGAACAGTCTAGACTTGACCTTCTCAACCTCCCTGACTAGAAGCTGGAACAATTTAGAATTAGAACAAGAAACTCATTTACATGATATCCAAAAATCAACTCTAGTAAAATTTATGACAAAAGAGATCTATCAGGCTAGGACACTTGGTGCTAGCTGAGGCTCCCCTGTCCTGGAAAACTTTTTAAAGATAATTGTGCAGAATTTTAGGAAATTTTCATTTTCTTCTCAGAGGTCACCTCACCCAAGAGGTGTTTATGAATGAGAAAGTTCATTATAAAGAGTTCATTCATCATCAAATGAATCTATAAATTCAATGCAATATCAATGAAAATCCCAAAAGTAAATTTATGTTAGAAAAATTATCTATCCCTTTGGTAAAAATAAAATAAAATGTTACCTGTACTCAATCTAATTATAAAAATAAATTTAATATTGATTAAATATCCAAATGTAAAGAAAATAGAAATATAAATGTATAGAAAAATGTAGATAAGTATATCTCCAATATTTAGAGTAGGGAAAGCATTTTTGTGGAATTCATCAAGCTACAAAAACATGATAAACTTGTCTATCTCAAACAAATAAAAGAAAACAGTAACAGCTGAAAACATCTTTGGTATGATAAAAGTCACCATTAACAAAGTAAATGAGATAAGCAAGCGTATAGCCAAAAATATTTGCAACACAGAAAAAAGTTAAAATATTACTTCCAACAACTTCCACATATCAGTAAGAAAAGAACAAAATGAGTGTAAATATAAGGAAAGGAAATAACGAGGCCGTTCCAGCAAGATCCTGAAATCTGAAAGCCAGTAAAAACACGAGAAAATGATTAGATGAATTGGTGTATGCCATTTTTGATATAATTTGGTAAAAGTTTCAAAGTGGTTCAAATATTAAACTGAAGAGGATGTAGGAAATGAGAAAAAAACTGAAATAACCTCTTACAAGAATAATTTGGCATTATTAATTAATATGCTCATATCCAAGACCTAGCAATTCCACTTCTGAGTATCTACTGTAAGAAATTCTTGCAGATTTACTCAGGGAATCATGAATGAGGATGTTCACTGCAGCATGGTTTATATTAATAAAAAGTCAACAACAATAAAAATGGCCACTAATTAGGAGCTGTTGGAATAAACTAATGCTATGAGAAGATCACCAAAATATGTTGAGGAGTATGAAATGTAATTTGAAAAACTATAAGTAATAAGAACCAATTTATGTGCTCTGTGCCCTGCTCCCTGGGTTCAACGTCATAGCTTTGGCCTGCCATCACCGGGGCCCCACTACTTCTCTCTACCTAACCCTCTGGGTCCCAAGTTGCAGCTTTGACACACCATCTCTTGGCCAAGCTGCTGCTGCTGCATACTCCGCCCTCTGGAACCTAAGTCTCTACTTCTACCTGCCACTGGGGCCAAGCAGGTCTGTGCGCTGCCCCATCGGTCCTGACATGGGGCTTTAATGGACAAAACCAGGGCCACACTACAACTGTTCTGCAACTGCCCCCTGGGTCCTGAGTCATGGCTTTGACCCATCATCACAGAGGCCAAACTGCTGTTGCTGCTCTGTGCCCTACCTCCTGGTCTTGAGTTACAGATATGAATTGCCATTACCAGGGCCAAGCTGTTGCTGCTCGGTACCATGCCCCCTGGGGCCAACGTTGAGACTTTGATCCTCCATCCCCAATGTGTGCTGCTGCTACACCTGTCCCCTGTCCCCAGGCCACTGCTGTACCCTGTCATCCCCCTAAAAGCCCCCAGCCTGAGTAGCTGTGACAAGCCCCAGAGACCCGGTCCCTGGTTCCATGGAAGACCTGCACCTGGACACACCTCGGGCACTGGTGTTACCGCCACAGCAAGTGCACACATGCCCCATGACACCAGTTCTGTTGCCACTCTGAGTGCCAGTACGCCACACTTGGCACCATGAGGGATCTCCCTGGCTAGAGCTTTCCAACAAACAAAAGAGAACAGAAGGGCTTCAGTAGCTTTTACCACTGTGGACAACAGTAGCTCTAGCTGCCACTGCCACCTGCAGAACCTTGGCAGCCTTGGCCACTGAAGACTGCTGCAGGATTTGCCGACACTGACCTCAGCTGACAGAGCTGCACAGAGACTAAAGACTATGCTACTGTCCCCTTTCCAGAACCAGAGATGCCGCATCCCATCAATATGGCACCTTATTTCAGGTGAAAGTCTTTCTGAACCAGAGCCAGTTCAAAAGGCAGGAAGAGGTGAATTCTTCCTCAAATGCGCAGGCATCAATGCAAGACAGTAGAAACGTGAGAAAGCAAGGAAACATGACACCACCAAAGGAACACAATAATTTTCCAGTGACTGACTCTAAAGACATGGAGAGTTGTGAATTACCTGAAAAAGAATTGAAAGGAATTGTTTTAAGAAAACTTGGCAAAATTCAATGAACTCAGGAAAATAATGCATGAAAAAAATGAGAAGTTCAACAGCAAGATAGAATGCATAAAAAAAAAAAAGAATGAAACATTTTGGAGCTGAATCAGCTGCATTTCAAAGAACTATCTGAAAGATAGGTGCTCAAAATCACCAATCATAAGGAAAATACAAATCAAAACTCCTATGAGATAATACTTCATACCTGTTAGAATGACTATTTTTAAAAAGACAAGCGATTACAAATGTCTGTGAGGATGTGGAGAAAAGGGAATCCTTATGTATCATTGTGGGAATGTAAATTGGTGAGGCCACTCTGGAAAGCAGTATGGTTGTTCCTCAAAAAGTTAAAAATAGAACTATCATAGACCCAGCAATCCCATTCCTGGGTATATAGTCGAAGGAAACGAAATCAGTATCTTGAAGATTTATTTGCACTCCACGTTCATTCCATCATTGTTTATAATAGCCAACATATGGAAACAACCTAAATGTCCTTTGATGGATGAATATGTGTATACACACACACACACACACACACACACACACACACACACACACACACACAGAGAGGAATATTATTCAGCCATAAAAAGGAAGAAAATTCTGCCATCTCTGACAATCTGGATGAAACTTGAGGATATTACGTTAAGTAAAATATGCCCAACAGAGAAAGACAGATAGTGCACGATATCACCATTATGTGGGATTTAAGAAAGAAAAAAAAAGCGAATTTCATAGAAACAGAAGATAGAAAGGAGGTTGCTAGGGGTTGAGGAGAAGGGGAAAGGGGGTTTGTGGACCAAAGAGCACAAACTTTCAGATACATGGTAAGTTCTGAGGATTGAATGTACAGCATGGTGACTAGAGTTAAAATACAGTATTGTATACTTGAAATATTTGCTGAGAGTGGATCTTAAGCATTCTCACCACACACACACACACACAGACACACACACACACACACACACACACACACACACACACACACACAAGAGTTAACTCTGTGAAGTGATCTTTGTAATTATCTTGATCTTAAAAATCATTCCACAATGTATATGTATACCAAAACATCATGTTGCACACTTTATATATAATTATAGTTGTCAGTTTTTTTCTCAGTAAAGTTGGGGAAAAAGAAGTTTAAAAAGAAACCATTATGTTAAATAAAACAGAAAAACATAAAACATCATTATACATTTCTATAGACGTATGTAAATATGGAAATGTATGGAAAAGGATAGAAAGGACTCTTTCAAATTGATTATAGTGGTTACATCTGGAAAGTCAAGTGGGCTTGGGTTTGAGTGATTGCAGGAACTTAATTTTATCTGTATTCTTTGCTTTTCTGTGAAACACAGTCATGAAATCATGAGTTTATATTTTGTAGAGTTAAGGGTTAATATAAAAATGTTATTGGAAGTTTGATGGGTGTCATGTGTGCCTTAATCCAGGCAAACTGGTGCCCTTGGTGAGGTCAGTACTTAATAAGTACTATCTTGCCTTCTGAGTTTTAGCTTAAAACACATAAATGAAGGGGAAAGGAGAGAATGATGAAAATTTGGCATTTTGTTGTTATTTCCCCTTCCCAGGCGTTTAACATTATTAGGTACTGAGGGTGGGTGTTGATGCCACAGTAGAAACGCTCTTAAGCCAATGTAATTGGAAGTATTAGGGGTCAGTTGTTAAAAATAATAAGGAAAGCTTAAAAACATTACATATGTACTTTAAAAACGTTTTAACTTAAAAATGTATAAATACATATATTCATTCACCATACTTTTGATGCAGGACTGAGACCTTTATTCCAATTATGGGTTCTCTACTGGGGGTTCTCTGTCCTCTTTCTTGCAAAACCTATTTCTGTAAAACATCATGCTTTACCTGCAGTTTTACTTTATTTAAACTGTAACAAAACTGAGGACACTTGCAAAACAACTAGAGTGGAAACTGTAGATTTCTGCAATTTTTTACCGAAACCTTTTTAGTGGCTTATCCCTCACCCAATTTGACAACCATATTTGTTTTATCAGTTCACCTTTATTCAGCCTTCCAAAATACTCAACTTAATTTTATAGAAACAACCCTCTTTTAATATTTATTTTCTTCAATTTACTTAACACAAAATTTAATCACCTAATTATACTAATAAACCCATTATAAAAGGTAGTAGTAGCTAAGTGAATAAAAAACAACTCAACAGTTGAGAAGAAGAGGCCGGGCCCCAATCTGGGAGCAGAGCCCACTCTTCTGTTTGTCTTACACCATGAGTGGGAAGCACCAGGTTCCTCTCTGGAGTCAATCAAACAGTCTGGTTGGGAAAACTTGTACAGCATTTGCTGACATTACCGCCATCCCAGGAATGCCTAAATCCCCATGTCCTATGGTTTCATATATATATATATATATATATATATATATATATGAATATATATATATATATATATATATATATATATATATATATGAATATATATATATAATTTCTTACTAGCAGCATGACTCACTGGTAAAGAAGAGTTGGTTTAAGAGCCACAGTTTGGTATCTTTTCACTGCCTGGTGAGCTGCATACCATAGGAGCCCAGCCCAGGGACCAGCACGCATTCAGGCCTGGATGAAGAAGGAGGGCTGCTGGGCATCCAATGGGCTTTGAGTCCGCTTATTAACCCAGACTCATGGAAGAGGATGAATGGGGAAAGTATGAAGCCAAATAACTTACAGAGTAGATTTACCAACCCAACTGCATGTAAGGCAGAAGCAAAACAGGAGAAACTGGGGTTTGGTTATTGCATGTTTTTGTTATTTGTTTTTAATAATATGGTGAATACCTGTGAAGCCACTGCCCATACTCAAGCCCTTGAGTATTTTCTGTGACTTACATTTTCCAGTGGGACCCTCCGCCCCTGCCTCTCCCACCAAGAGCAGCCAGCATTCTGGGCTTTGTGCTTATCATTCTCTTAACTTATTCTTCTGTTTTAAATATGAGGTCAGAAAATTAAGTTTGTGAACTTGTTGCAACGATGTTGCTAACCTTTTTTGATATCAGAGGGATTATTCATTATGAATTTGTACCAACTGAACAAACAGTTAACCATGTTTACTATTTGGAAGCGCTGAAAAGGCTTCCTGAACTTTTAGACTTAAAAGTCCTAAATCTAAAAGATGACCTGAAATTTTCGCCAGCAATTCATGGCTTTTATATGATGACAATGTACCAGCTCACACAGCACTGTCTGTGAGGGAGTTTTTAGCCAGTAAACAAATAACTGTATTGGAACACCCTCCCTACTCACCTGATCTGGCCCCCAATGACTTCTTTCTTTATCCAAAGATAAAGGAAATATTGAAAAGAAGACATTTTGATGACATTCAGGACATCAAGGGTAATATAATGCCAGCTCTGATGGCCATTCCAGAAAAAGAGTTCCAAAATTGCTTTGAAGGGTGGACTAGGCACTGGCATCAGTGCATAGCTTCCCAAGGGGAGTACTTTGAAGGTGACCATAGTGATATTCAGCAATGAGGTATATAGCACTTTTTCTAGGATGAGTTTGTGAACTTAATGGTCAGACCTCGTGTACGCGTGTGTGTGTGTGTGTGTGTGTGTGTGTGTGTGTGCCTATACTTTTCCTTAACCAAAATAAAACACACAAGCAAAACAACTTTCTTACTTTTTGCCCTCTTGCGCCCACCCTGAAAGTCTAAGAAAGGGATGATATGCAAGATTCAGTAGATGCCTATAAATAATTGCATTATCCAAGAGAGACCAATTATTTTCCAGGGAGTGAGAAAAGGCCAGTTTATTACAGAGAAATTATAAGTAGCTAATTTAGTTTCCTTTTGGTCTAACAAATTCATGACCTTTTCCCACTTATCTTCAGTTTCTCTTGGTCATACCAAGGGTTTTAATCCAGTGGATAAATTGCACTGCAGAACGGACCAAGAGTGTGGCAATGGTTGTATTGGATCATCTGTTTAACTGCAGCCTTTGGAGCAGAGGGAAAATTTTCTGTTAAGGGACATGGCGTGATTGTCACCTACACAATAGATGGGGAGACCACAAAAGTAGATTATTGTACAGGATCTCAATATATGTAGGAAAGTTGTTTCAACACAAATCTGACCATACCGCACATATTGAGGTTACTTCTATTAAAAACCAAAAGATTAAACAATTTAGGTGACAGAACCAAACTTTATTGAACACTTCATGAAGTGGGCGGCCTCCATTTGGAGAATTGCAGAGTGGGGACAGGAGGCTTTTATAGGATAATGACTAAAGACAACGGAAGAGAAACATAGAAAATATATAATTGGCTGGGGTTACATAGCCAGTCTTGTCTGGGGTGAGAAGGCCCAGAGTTGTCCTGGTGTTCGGGGATTGGCTGACTGTGTTTCTGGTCAATTGGAGCATTTACAGGATCATGAAAGTTATCTAAGTTTTGGTTTGCTGACGTGGCAAACCGGGCAGGAGTGGCTCCATCTGCGACCTAGAAATGTACTTCACCGCTTCTCTTTTTCTATATCATCCTTTCTTTTCTTAGAAGGAAAAGTAGCCCTACTCTTTCCATCTGTGCTCTCAGGTGCTCATTCTTTAGGCTGCTCTGAGACCAGGGTTAAGATCTCTGAAGCACCTCCTGGTGTCTTGTAAGAGAGCCAGTGTTATTTTCAATTTGAAATGGAAGAAAAGATGAGCAAGCTTGTGTCCAGCGTGTGGTCTTGGAGCCTTGGCCTCAGTACCTAGCCTGATGGGAGTTGATTTGTTAATTGGTCTGCAGGAGCCTGAGTCTATTTGCAATGTGAAAACTCTAAGGCCGACGAGTGCCATTTGGATGTCTAGAGTCTGACTGTCACTGCCCACACTGCTGGTTCCCCTGGCTTAGATCAGAATCAATGATGGAGAGAAATGCTTAATGGGAATGACTCAGCAGGGGCTGATGACAAATTGAGAAAACTCAGTCTGAATATCTCTATAGGGAAAATGTCAGCTCCCCTGTTAGGGACAATTATCCCAAGGAGTAGCTTATCCACCCCTGACCCACCCACACTCTTAACTGGTTGATTTATATGTTAGACACTGGTCTTGGCACAAGGGGTGGGATTCATAAACATGATATGTTCTCTCTTCACAAGAAATCTACTGTCTCAGTCTGGAAGGGCAGTAGAAGACACACACACCAATGAGAGTGTCAGATTGAGGGGGATAAATATCTCAAGAGACACCAATGGAGGGCAAGAGTTCTGAGGAGAAAGAAATGGGCATTCTTTGAGCTCCAACTATGTGCTGGTCACTCTACTGATATGTGTAGCTTTGGACCTCGACCCTTGTTCAGCTCTGATGGTATACTTCAGGAATCTTATCACCATTACAAAGCAAACGGGGGGACAAGACAAGCTATTATTCCTTATTAATTCTGTCCCATGACGAGGCTCTTACATCACTTTTTTAGGGGACTGGATTTGAACTGTGAAATATATTATTAAAAAATCCCCACAAATTTTTGTACTTATGGCCATTTATGGTTTATTGCTGATGACTTTCACATGTGTATTTAATGAAATGCAGAAATAATCTTTAAAAAGTTGTTGGAAATAAAGGAATAACAGTAGGTGAATAACAACAACAAAAAATCCCTTTGGCTGGGAATTTTTTCTTTTTCTTTTTTTTGGTTGCTTTGCTGCTGCAGGTTTAGACAAGTCCAAACCATGACACTGACTTTTTATGACTGATACAGAATTTTCCATTGCAATCTAAAGGGGTCAGTGATGTGACTCTGATACTAAAATTTTTAAACTCAATTGAAAGGAGAACCGAATAATCGTCGATTGTACGAGAACAGAGGTTCTAGAAGTGGTTTTCCACTTTGGCTACTGTAAAAAAATCTGGGTGTCCCTAGGTATAGCTCTAGCCAATTAGATCAAAATCTGTCATGGTGGAGTTGGCCTGCAGTATATTTTAAAGCTCCAGGTCCCAAAGTGCAATCAACATTAAGGAATACCTCTAGACAAGTGATATTTAAGTTCTATTCCTCACCTGAATCCCCTGGATGTTGTTACAGCACAGTTTCTAATGCAGCAGGTGCGGGGTGAGGCCTGAGATACTGCATTTCTAACAAACTCCAAGGAAGTCCTAGTGCTCGAGGTTCATGGAGCGCACTTTGCATAGCCAGCGTCTAAGCGAAGTATTTCTCAGAGTGAGGTACAGGCCCCTGAGTCAGAATCACTGGGTTGGGGTAGGGGAGTCCTTGCTAATTAGCAGATTCCTGGGCCCCACTCTAACCCTCCTCAATTAGAATCGCTGGGAGTGGGCTAAGACTAGTCAGCTAGGGAGTTTTTGTTAATGTTTTTTTTTTTTTTTTTTTTCAGTGCTCATGCTCATGTTCATGTCAATCATCCTATCTTTCCTCTTTCCAAATCGTAACTTAATTGTTTTAGGCTGGGGCCCAGGTATATGTAGTTTTATACATTAAATTGTCCAGATGATTCTAGTGTGCAGTCAGAGCTGAGAACCGTGGGTTACAGCAGCGGTTCCCAAACTGTTCTAAACATTGGAAGCACCTGGAAAACTTAAAAAACAAACAAACAAACAAACAAAAAAACTTGGTGCCTGTGTGTCACCCTCAGATACTGAGATTTCGTGGGTCTTGGGTGTGACCTACATGCTTGAAAAGTTTCCCAGGTGACTCCAATGTGCAGATAAGCTTGGGAACCCCTGGGGTAGGGTATCGCTACTTGGGCACATTGTCCGGGAAGTTCTTGAGCAGGATAAAGCGTGAGAGCCTCTGCTCTGGAAGGAAAGTCAAAGTTAACTGTTTCGTTAGCGTTAGGGAAAACTGCCTGCAAGGACTTCAGTTATAACTCTATGAGCAGTCTTAGAACTATGACTAAATCTACAAGCGTGTGTTTGATTCACTGGATATCAGAGGATGCAGATAAACAACAGGAAGACAAGGTAGAAGGAAAAATAATACACGTGTCTAACCCTTCCAAGGGATTTACTACAATATGCTTATATCGCATAGCTGTTGGATTTCTAGGAGTTGTTGATATGATAGAAGATTACAGTAGTCCCCCCTTTTCCAAGGGGTATAAGTTCCAAGACCCCCAGTAGATGCCTTAAACCATGGAAAGTATTTAACCCTATTTATAGTATGTTTAGTCCTATACATACACACCTATGATAAAGTTTAATTGATAAATTTGGCACAGTAAGAGATTTTTAACAACTACTAATAATATAGAAAAATTAATATACTGTAATAAAACTGATGTGACTGTGCCCTCTCCTCCCTCCCTCTCTCTCTCTTTCACTCTTTCTCTCTCGCTCATAACTAATCTGATAACCAAGAAGGCTGCTAAGTGAACAAAGGAATGACTCACATTCCAGGCAGGACAGAGAAGGGTGGCATGAGATTTCATCACACTACTCAAAATGGCATGCAATTTAAAATTTATTAATAGTTTATTTCTGGAATTTTCCATTTATAGCTCGCTCGAACAATGTGAGGCTTAGGGGTGCTGACTACTGTACAGTTGAAAATTCATGTATAACTTTTGACTCTATAGTCAGCCTTTCACTGCTGCAGATTCCACCAACCACAGATGGGAGACAGTATTTTCAGTCTGTGTTTGGGAATTGGCTGTTTTGGTTCAATCGGCGGGTGTGAAATGTGGATACGAGGGTCACTATATTTACTGGAAAAAAAAAATTGAATATAAGTGGGCCTGCGCAGCTCAAACGCATGTCGTTCAAGGGTCAACTGTAATATTTTTAGACCATGGTTGAAGTGGGTAACTGAAATTCCGGAAAGCAAAACCACGGATAAGGGCTACTACTATAATACAGAAATTACCTGATTGGAAGTCGATGCTTTTATTCCTTTATGAGTTGCCTTCCAATTATTAGATTGGATGGTAATAATCTTCAGCTCTTACATATTTGTTTCAGTGAAGAAGTCTGTTATTAGAGGAGAAAAAGGAAGCCATAAAAACTGTGGTATACACCTATTGTTTCGAACTGCGCAACAGATCTTGTACGTTTCTTCTGGACAAACACTCCCTGTTTTGAACTAGTTATTTTGATTGGGGGTTGAAAAGTCACACATGAGTTATATGCCCAGCCTTGTGTTGTAGGACCTGAACGCATTCCTTCAACACCAGACCTCAGTCAGGCCTTTTAGAATTCTCTTCTAGGATTTCTCAAACTAGAGCTGGTTTCCCTCTAGTCATAAAATGACATACCCTAGCCATCTCCTGTGGTGTACAGGGGACCTCTGTGCAGTGGGAGAGGAGTAGGCCAACCCAGTGAGAGAAGCAGGGTGAGACTGGGCAGGGAGACACCCTAGCTCCTTTCCCTGAGGTCCCTGTAGACACCTGGTTGCATTCAGTCTTACCTTCAGTTCTGTGAGCCATCCTACTACCATTCCAGGACTTAAGAATGCTTAAATAAGGTTTCTGTCACTTGCAAGCCGAAGCATAATGCCCAGTCCAGTGTGGCACCAACCCCTTAGTTTATTGCTCTAGATGTGCAGGAGGAACCCCCACCCGCCCCCAGTTAGCCTGTAACTGGCAAGACGTGATTACTGAAAATATGGAGCCAGGTAATTGCAGGGCACAGGGAAAACGTTTTTTCCATCAGCGATGGAAAAGAGGCTAGCTGCTGGAAGTAGAGGAGAGATTCTCATAATGTGAGAAAGGAGAAAAAGCCCTTATATGGAGACTTTTTCAGGAAATTATTTCTCCAATTTTACAATAAAAGCCAATAATAAAATAGGAATTCCTGCTGCTATTAAGTGACAGCCGTCTTTTAGACAATAGAAGCGGGCAGTGACAATGACAGGAATCTTTAAATGAATTATTTGTCTCAACACATCAGTTCACCTGAATTATGGAAGGTCAATGAGTAGCTTTACAACAAGAGAGACCACAAGACAAGGAAGTCAAGAATCTGGATCCTAACCCAGTGTCATCATTAGCTGTTTGAGTAGACCACAGGCAAGCTTGGTAACTCTCCTGGGCCTCAGTTTCTTCATCTGTAAAATGAAAGGGTTGGACTGGGTGATCTCCGAATGCTCTTCCAGCCTTATGATTCTGTGTTATTTACTGGAATGCTCAGAGCAAATATGCCACATTGTGGTTTATAGCTCCCTATAATTACAGGGTTCAGAGTAGCAGAGAACACTGACTCCTAGAGCTGTTCAACATCTCATTCCTGTTCAGTCACGTCAGGCCAGCTTATTTTTATATACATGAAATTTACGGCACTGCCCCCTTTTACAGGAGGAGGTGAAGAAACTTCAGGTAACCTGTCCAGGTGAACAAGGCCAGAAAGCTATATACAACAAATGAGAGTAAGAACCAACTAGGATGCCTCCTACTTTTCAAGGCATGTTCACAGTAAATCCATAAGCTATGTGGGATGAGTGACTGCCTTTTTTTTTTTCCAATTACCGTTTGTCAGATGAGGAAGTTGAAGGACAGACAGATTTACATTTACATTATTTGACCAAGGTCTCCTTATAACAGAGCCAGGACTAAGACTCAGATTTTCTGATTCTGATTCTAGGATTCCTCCTAACAGTCATGAAAAGTGTGTTTCCTTTAGGGTCGGGGGGTCAGATTTCATTACATTCTTATTAGCAAAATGCTCTTTTACGATGACTAGGGAAAGGAGTTGGCAAGTATCACTCTTGTTGACAGGTATCGGGGAGACGTATATCATTAGGGTGCAAAGGCCACTTTTGCATTTTCTTTCTCACTTTTTTCAATATTTACAGAGACAAAAGCTAGATGCATCTTAGGGTCTTCACCACACAAGTTAAAATAAAAAGAGAACTCTGTTGAATTTAGAGAGACCTATCATTATTTCAAATTGCATCTGGCCAAAAAGAAATGGGGTTTTTAGAATGTCGTCATCTGCTCTATCCCTTCATTACAAGGCTTGGTTGTAACTCCTGCTGACTCTTTCATCTGAGTACATTTGCAATTTTGCTTTACATGACTCATCTCAAACTTTATTATCACATTCATTGTAATAATACTGGTTGACAACACTTTAAATAGTTGGCTCCCTATGATACAAGATAATTAATTTTTATACTGCATCTTTAATATGAAGAAGTATTGAGAAAAAGTCTTTAAATATCAAACCAAAGAGGTAATGGTTTTTGGGGTACAGGAATTGGATCTAGACAATATCAGAAAAGTTGAAGTGTGGAAATAATGAAAAGAGAGACAGATTAGAATAAATGTGTTTATGCATTGGAATGGGATAATGAGTAAGGTTGCCCAGGTACTTCTTTCTAGAAGCTCTGAAATGTTGAATGGTCTGGTGGGTTTTATGACGCAGGAGTCACTATATCTGAGCCTTATTCCCCTTTCTGAGGAAAGGATTTAAAAGTGGCAAGACCTAGCTTCTAGGGATATTAATAAAAGGGATCCATAAAAAACAGAGTGGAGTTTATAGATCACCCTGGGTAGGGGGAATTAAAAAAGAGATGCTCAGATCCAGAGAGAACTGGGTTCTCATTGCCTCAGGCAGTCTTGGAGGTGGCACAGAGCTTACTGAGCCCAGGTTGGATGGCAAAGTGCAGAGGTGGAGGCAGATAGAGGCATGCAAAGGGTAATTACACCAAACAGACAAAGGCATGTTTGCTAACCTCAGCGCTTTCCAAAAAAGGAAGGGAAGAAGTGAGGAAAGTTTGGAGAAGGAGGAGATTGATTGCACTCTGGACTCCAAGATCCTGCATTAGAAGAGATTTGTTGTGCCAACAACGGCGTTGATGCTACTGGTCATGCGTTCAGGACAAAATTGTGCCAGTAGCTGTGTTTCTTTTCAACTGCACCCTCTACTGACTTTTCAGCAGCCCCTGGCCCTTCTCCCTTTACCCTTCTAGTGCCCATGAACTTTCTCAGATCAAAGATGATCCCATGAGTTCCACAGTTTCGTTACAAGACTTGGTTTGGACTCCTCTAGTTTTCCCATCTGTTTCCAGGAGAGCATTCACTATGAGCCATTTTGATTTTCAATGTAAGGTAAATGTAAGAGAATGTGCTCCCTCACCCAGGGGTATTTGCGCTTTTATTTCATGGCTAGAGGAAGCAGGTAAAAGCTTTGTCTCTTGTGACCATCTCAGAGTCCCTTAAAGGATGCAATCCAGAGGATGACCCATTGCACGTGGAGTAAGAAGAACTTTGTTACGTAGTTTAGTTGCTTAAAGCTGCTGTGCTGCCTCCTCCAACCGTGCCAGCTGCCCGGCATACATTCTCTGCTTGAGGACAAAGTCTCACCCACCCACCCACCTACCCTCGTACTTTGCTGTGTCCTCCCCTGGACTCTCCCTGACTTTCCCAACACGGACTTGGCTACGTGTATTTGGCTCTGTCCTTGTCCCACATCTCCAATGTCGCCCTTAGATATTCCTGGCCAGGACTTTGACTTCTTCTAAGCCTCTTCTTCCTCCCATGCCACTTGGGGCTTCTAGCTAGCCTGTGACCCTGTCCCCTCCCTCCCTCCCTGAACCTCAGGGGCTTCTTATCACCTGTACTCCCGCCCGTGCCATGGCCCCTGCAGCCATCTTCATGCCGGGGACGTACGCCCCAGCCTGTTTCACCAGAGCAGTTTCCCGGACCCCAGGCAAGTTGAGGACTAGAGCAGTGGTTTTCAGAAAATTTTGAGCCATGGGATCCTCTCTTCAAATGAAATTTAATGCAGAAGCCTTGTAAACCCTTAAAATGAAATTTAATGCAGAAGTCTTCATTTGTAAACTGTGAAGTGCTGATCTGCTATACTTGAAATGTGGGGCTGGAGTCTTATCTGCTTATCCCTCCCTCTGTCCCTCCTTCCTGCTATGGCTGTGAGGAGCATGGCCTTGAAACCCTTTGACTGGAGGACTTTCAGCCCTTTTATCACATTACACACTTTCCTTACCTAGTCCCACCCACACCACCCACAGCTACTGGCCATCTCCTGACCTTCATCCTGACTTCCCATTGTACATTTCTGGTTCCTTACTAGAATCTGCCCCTTGAAGGTCTGTATGTTCCTCAACATGTCTGGAACTTCATCTGATTATCTCCCCTGCCATGCCCACCCCTGTTGATCTCTATTTCTTATTTTTTTTTAATTCCTATATAAATTGATGGGATTTCAAGGAAGTTTGGAATCATCCTGGAGTACGAACTTCTGTAATCTCAACTCCTGCCTAACTATCCAGCCATCAATTTCAATGATTCTACCTCTGAAATCTCTCTTGGATCTGTAACCTCTTCTCTCTCCCCACTGCCACTGCCTGGGTTGGGCTTTTGTCCTCTTGGGTAGTAATCATAGCATTGATATCCTGACTTGGTGCCTGACCCGAGCCATTCCTCACTGCAACAAAGAGAAAATCTTCACAGAGGTGAGATTTGGCTCCCCCATTGAAGAATCAGTAGGATATATACAGGACCTCCTTTGACCACGAATTGTGATCTTGCTATATCCTAAGAGTATATTCTAAGGCTCCTTTAAGACAATTTCTCATGTAAATGTTCATTGAGGGAAATGCAAATACAGCCCTTTCACTGATTTGCCTTTTGTGTCTTCTCTTCTGTTAGAATGACTTTTTCCTTATGCCCAGGTATAGTGTGGTCGAGCAGTTGTTGTAGTGAGTGTGGAATCCCACAGACAACCCACTGCCCGTGCCCGTCATTCACAGAAGACAATCTTACTGTGTTTCTCATTGTGCCTCACGAGTCACCCACTGCAAGAGAAAACTAACACACTGAAGTGATTGTTCGGTCTCCCGCAGGAAGAGTCCTTATTATGACAGAAAAGTTATTTTCTTTTCTGTGGTTTCTTAACGGTTCTCTAATTGGGTAACCCCCTGCTGACCCCTGGCTATGGTAATTTCTATATTGACATCTTTGTTCCACTAGTTGCACACCGAAGCCAGAGACGAGTAATTCAAACCAACACAAAGCATGAGATAATGGGGCTTTATAAACCACCAGTATTTAAAAGGCAATGACCCCTTAAGTTCACTGGAGTTCTCTTCCATTAAGAATTTTTCTCACCTGCATATAACAGATGGAGTATGTTACAGTCCCACATCTGCTCTGGAGGTTGGCTGAATTGATCTGTTGGACTTCAGGGGCTTGAACCTGGATTGCTTTGGAATTCATTCACATTCTACATACACTTGGATAATAACTCAAAATAAGCACAAAAGTTTTAATTTTTTCTTTTAAGCAAAATTTAAAATATGGGAGACTATGAAGGATAATATAACAAAAACCTATATTCTTACAATCTAGAAATACTAACTTTTCAAACTTTGCTTGTAGTGCTTTTGCAAGGAAATGAAACATGAGGGAAAAAATGAAAATCTTCTTTGGCCTCCAACCCTAGCCCCACGCCCATTCACATTCCCTCCCCAGAGGCCACCATCATCGCGAGGTGATGTATATTCATGCAGCCCATTCTTTTTTTTTTTTTTTAATTTCTTCTACTGGTATGCAATTTATTTATTGCATTGTTATTCTTTTCGCAACAATGCAATTTGAATATGCATACTTAGATTTATATTTTTATTTCAAAATATATCAATAGCTATATCCTCCTTAACAAGGCAATGGAACTAGCACACTCTGTGCTACCTTCGAACTTTCTCCTTCTCTCAACGCCATGTTATTACCCACATCTTAGTTCAAGCTTATTTTAATCACAATTTCTTTCTTGATTTTTGCTTCTTCCTTTGCCCTTTCTGTCACTTTTCTTGTATTTATTCATTAAAAAGTTCTTGATTTTTGTTTCTTCCTTTTCCCCTTTCTGTCACTTTTCTTGTATTTATTCATTAAAAGGTATTTAGTTAGGTTTTCTACCATATTTTAAACATTTTTTTCCTAGTGATCGTTCCTTGCCAATGTGTTCCTTCATCATGGGTTTCATTTTCTTTTTGTGGAGGCATATTCTTAGTGGTTCTTCCAGTAAACACATGAGAGCATGTATTTTCTATGTCCTTATGTCTCTGAAAATGCTTTTATTTTGTCTTCATTGTTAGTGTGAGCATAGAATTCCAAGTTAAGAGTAATTTTGCCTCAGCCCTTTAAAGATATTAGTGTTTTCTTCTGACATTTTATTTAATTGTTTATGAGAAATCTGCTGTTATTAGTTCTTTTGTGGGCAGTATAATTTTTCCTCTGATAGCTTCTGGTGCTTTCTCTTCCTTCTTATATTTTTTCAGTTTTAATATGATATATATATGTATATATATATATATATATATATATATATATATATATATATACATATATATATATATATTTAAGTTTATTAATCTCTAGTGAGTATTTTTATTCTGACTCTTATCTTTCTTTTCTCCCAGAAATTTTCCCAGTTTCAAAATTTGCATATTTCCTCTTCTTTAATCTTTCTATACAATCTTTTCTTTCTGGAAATCTGTTAATCAAATTCTTATTCAATTTTCCATGTGTTTTAAATATTAAAAAAAAATGATTTCCATGTTTTTATCTCTGAATGCTGTGTTCCAGGACATTTTCTCAGCTCTGAATTCTAATTCACTATTTTTTCCTTTAGCTGTGTTTAGTTCATGAATTAATCCATCTGTATTTTTCCTACATAGCAATGCTTGTTTCTTGCTTTTGAGTACAGCTACCTTTTTCCTCTTCAGAATAATTAAATGTTTGTTTTTTAAAAAAGTATAAAATGTCTACACATTTAGCATAGGAGGCATTTCTATATATTAGGAACAGAAGGGAGGGCATTTAGTGTGTACTGAATTCACAATCTTGATTACTTTTTGGATTATAGTAAATTGCATCCTTTCCTGAATTACTATATCTAGTATGGTTGCAATGACCATACTTTCCAAACTAAATACCGAGTTTCATGGTTGGACAGAAGAATTGTTTTATAAATTGTCAATTTGCTTAAATGGAAAATTTATAAAATTATACAAACAAATCACATTTAATAATTTGTTAAAAACAATAAATTTACATGTGCCATAATAATCCCAGCAAAATCCAGATTGGAAAAGTCACTATGGGTAAACATTTCTGAATCGATATTTATGACTGAAGCAACTGCAATGCCTAGAAGATTCTTTCTTGTTCTGTTAAGTCTCTAGATGTAAGAAATAGAGATGAAATGACTATGTACTTAGAGTTTCTTTAATAATCTCAAAGAAAACTATTTTCTTATGATTTGCTTCTTTTTAATCAAAGTAGAGCCTAGCAAAACATTTCAGTTATTTGAAATTTCTCTGTGGACTAATGGCAATTATAATGTGAGAATTTGTTTGTATTTGAGAACTGATCACATTTATAAATATACAAACTATATCCATTGAGAAATTCATGTCTCTTCATTAAAAGAACATGTATAAAACATTTCTTCATCATTGCCTCAAAATCATTTTTATATGCCAAGGCTAGAAGTCAGTAGCATAAATAGTTAAACAAAGGGAAAGGTAATCCTTTTTTTTTTCGTAAATGGGGAAAGGGATCAGATTTTCTTTGTTACTTTCAGTACTCGTGTTTGAAAAGTTTTGGTTATGAAGTCAGAGAATTATATTACACTTAAGAGCAAATAGCATATATAAATCTTCCTATGTCTTCTTGGTTATTAATTAATGTGCTAATAATGCCAAGAAGTTTCTTAGCTGGAACTTGTGGTTTAAAGTAGCTGTTCTGGAAAAAAAAACACCTTGGCCAGATTCCCTTTATAGACCTAAAGACTTTAGTACTTACCATACAATGAATGATTTGTTCTCATTTTTGGAAAACTAATGAAATTAGTAATTTGTGACTCATGTCAGTTATACTGAAGGAAATCACAATAAAATCTAAGTGTACCTTTTCCAAAGACAAATTATAAAAATTACATACAAACAAAACAGTACATGTAATGCTTTGAAAGTTCTTGGGAGAACAAGCTCTTTGGAAATTAAGATTATTTATTGTTTAATGTTACAAATGAGGCACCTGTCTATTAATCCTGCTTCAAGTCATGTATTGGAGTTATAACTGGCGACACTGCCAATCGGGTATGTTCTAGGAGAGGTCACAGGAGGGCTCATAACACCTTCTACACCCCCACAGCCCAAAGTAATGAGCTGGTTGCAGGTAAATCTCTCTAGATTTATCCTTGCAAAATGATCTGGGTGGAGTAGAGATCTGCTTAGACATTTGAAAAAAGAAGAAAGCCCACAAGTAGGGGATGACATCGACATGGGGACTGTCTTAATCTTTATTTTTACTATATTTCAAGGTAGAGAGTAAATGGGCAGTGCAATAGTCCTTTGAAAAGAATTAAAAGTAGGCACAGACTAGGAAGAAGCAATCTCTGTTGATATTGACAATTACCTAAATCTTAGTCACTGGGATTTAACACAAAGTCACATTAGTCACTAAGATTTAACAGGTTTGGTATCTACTGTTGTCTCACTATGTTCCTTGAGTTTCTACATCTGTGAAGATCTATATACACAGTTGCTCTTTTCTTTCCCGATTTCTACCCAGGAATATTTAAGATGAACATCTAGGAATACACCATTTCGTATGGGACAAATATGCCATTTTTTATTTTCCTCCTAATTGTAGGTATAAGTTAGAAATAAAGTGAATATAAGCTAAACAGTTATGAACTTTGGGAGAAAAAAAATACCTTGAAATACATTAACAATCTTTTAAGACTATTTTGTGTTTTTTGTACATAACACTATACATCATTGTATATTTTTTTGACCTTGAGAGCATGAATTTTCAATTCCTTTGCACTTACATAAGTAAGCTGAAATAGGAAAAAAAAAAAAAAAGACATCTAAGAGAGATACCAGAAGTCAGAGAAGACACTTGATATTGAAATCAAGCTTCCTTGATTTCACTGTACAACCAGAGGAAAAGTTGGGAGAAGAGCTCCTTATGCAAAAAAGAAAAAAAAAATGTCAGTGACAATATTATTTTCAGTATCTGAAAGCAGAATACATTTAAAGGTGTTCAGTGTGAGAAGTAAGCACACAGAAAACTAAAATTTCTTGCAGGAGAAGAGTTACAGAAGATTACTGGAGTTACATCCTTGACAATAACGTGCATACCAAAAGCTCCTGACGTGAATTTTAGGGTATTTTTCATCTGAATGGAATCTCCCTCACTTTACTATAACACCAGGTTTGAACTTCCTAGATGTATATTTTTAATATTTTTGAAAACATGGGGTTGGTGCAAACTGATAGCTTTGTGCTGCCAGGTCCTGGTGCAGCTGAATAACCAAGAATACCACTTCCTATTGGCTAACCGCTGGCCCAGGGTGCCCGAGAGGAGGCAAGTGTTAAAGAACAGCAGCCTTAGAGTTTCACCCAACACCCTCCAGTGCCTCTGGGTCCCCACCTCCCACAGCATAATACCTTCATTTACTAAGTATATGCCTGGAAAGTTTCCCCAAGAGCCACATTCACTTAGGTCCACATTTTATAGTGGTAGGTTGCAGAGATGGAGAGAGAGCACACAAGTGACCCACCGTAATGAGGACTTTTGAAAAACGTTCCCAGTCTTACATCTTATTTTTAAACGTATACTTCTGGAATAAGGGTGAAGAATTAGGAAATCAATGGGATTAACTAAATTCACTGCTCTCTTATTCCTTATTTTTATAACACTTAAGGGTTTTGTGTCTCATTAAGAACCTGGCTGAGCACTATATTACAGCAGTGCTTGTTCCAGATAGGAGTAACATGTTCCATTTCAATTTTTGGCTCATTTGTTTTAAATGTTTCTTCAGCAACACAAGAGTGAACATCAAATCACCTCCCCCAAAGAATGAAGGAATTGGCTTTAGGAGAATTGAGCTAAGACCACCTTTGTTTTAAAGTGTCTAAAAATCCTTATATCCAACTGTATTGTGATCATTTCACCAAATTGAATAGCCCCCCCAATTTTTTTTAAATCAATATCGCCTCCTTTTCCATCTCCTTGTACTTCATTAGCTTGTAGCAAAAGGACAATTAACACAACAAACAAAGAAGCCTAACACTAAAATGTAGAGCTCCTTGCACATGACATGCAAACCAGGAGAAGGGGAAATGGAGAGACGATGCAGGAAGGGGACATTGAAAATTAGAGGTCATGCTTTTATGCATTCTGCTACCTGGTTCCAGTAGGTGAGCTTTGGTTTCCTTCAGTCCTGGGAAAGGGATTTATGATTACTTTTCTGACTGGCTTAAGTATCTCTCAAGACAGTGAAATAATCCAGAAGCTCTGCTGTTTAAAAGACCTTAGGAAACATAGGGAAGAAAGTAAGAAAGAAAAGAGTAACCCACAACCAAAAGCCTTACTATTTCCTATAGAAAACCTGCCAACTGTGCCGTGTAGCAGCTGGAGGCTGGCTCTCCAGTCTAGAAAGGAACTCATTTCTCCCCGAATGTATGAGGGGAAGCTGCTGGGGGACCCCAGCGTGAGCTCATGTCACTGCCATTGCTGCCTCAATATTCCAAGACATCTGTATTAGTTTCCTAGGGCTGCTGTAATAGGCTACTTCACATGATGGCTTAAAGCAACACTATGTGTTCTCTCGTAGTTCTGGAGGCCAGAAGGCTAAACTCAGTTTAAATAGACCTAAATTAAGGTGTTGGCAGGGCTGTGCTCCCTCCAGAAGGTCTAGGTGAGAATCTGTACCTTGACACCTCCAGCTTCTGGTGGCTGCCAGCCTTCCTGTGGTCTCATCGCTCCAATCTCTGCCTCCGCAGTCACACCGCCTTCTCATTTTTTGTCTGAAATCTCCCTCTTCGTCTCTCTTAGAACACTTGTGCTCACGTTTAGGGATGGACCAGATCATCCAGAATAAGCTCTTCATGTTACGATCCTTAACTTTATCACATCAGCCAAGTCTGGAAGTATTCAGCCAACTGTAACACCCGTTGCTTCCTTGGCACTCATATCTCAGGGACGTAGACTTGTTCATCATCTCTCTGAAGATTAGTTATTTAATTCCACATGATGATGAACCCAGTTTAGTAATTGTCGCTCAAAGGCCAGACTGAAGGATTACACTACATGATGATCTGTGTTAGGATTTCTTAAACTAGGATCTGATCTGGAGAAGGTGTGTTCATTCCACTTACCGTCTCCATTTCATCTCCATGTAATGTTCAGCAGCACACTGTGTACTTTGAAGGATTCAGAATTATAGGACGTTTCTTATTATCTGAAGCTTTGTCTGCCCGTGGTATTAAAACACATGTGTGAGAGAGGATACCCAACTTGGTTGGCATGGGGAGGTAGAGGAGAGGCAAATGAGAAGTGGCAAATGGGGGACGGTAACAAAAGATGGCATTTGGACTGGGCTCTGAATGATGGGCGTCTTTTTGGAAACCATTCATGACCATTTCTTTTACCTAAGACTGAATTGGAGGATCTCTCCCATATTCTTCAGGATCTACCTTTGCTTTTCTCCATCTTAATCCTTCTCACATCATTGCTAATAGTCTATTTGCCTGGCTGTTTCCCTGATCAGGCTGAGGACAGAGGTTCGTCTTGTTTGTACACTTGGAGACGCTTAGCATGTGGCATGGTGCCTGGCATATAGTAGAAGCTCAATAAATATGTGTTGGATGAAATGAATGAGTGGGGAAGAGAAGGTAGGAAATTCTGGGCAGAAGATTGGCACACAAAAAAATGCTTGAAGGCAGGGCAATTTTGTGCAAATCAATATGGTGACAGTAACGAGGAGGAAAGTGGGCGATATGACTAACTTGGCTTGGGGGGTGGCTTCGTAGAAAGGAAGGGAAGAAATGGATGCCCTGTTCTCACTTGTGGCTGGCAGTATTCCTGTGGCCAGTCTTGGCAGGTATGAAGGAGGTGGCAGGTCATTCCTGGCAGAGCAAGAAGGCGAATGGCAGAGGGGATGAGAGCGTGGGCCTTGCAGCTCAAATCCTCACTCTGCCACCTGTGTGAGCGTGGGCACGTCACTTAGACTCCCTAAGCTGTGGTTTTCTTGACTGTAAAATGAAGATGCATTCAACAGCTCTGACCTGTGGATAAATAAGACGAGTAATGTAAAGAATGCAGCACAGTTTCTGGGACGTAGGTAGTGCTATTGTGAGTACTGTGATCATAAATCATGTCTGTTAGACTCCTCGCTGGGACGATCCTGGCCACATCTTATCTCTGGATGTGCCTTGGTCAGCAGTTTTGTGGTGCTGACATCTGAACCTTCTCTTCCTCGCTGGTGCTGTGAGCAACTAGTGGCTTGTGTGACTCTGTTAGGTCCCAGAGCAACCTTGATGAGAAACCAAGGGGCTCTAGAGGGCAAAGCTTAATGTCTCTGAGGCCCTGTGTGCAAGCATAAGCAGCAATCGGGCCTTTTCTAATAACTAAATGTTGACGCTGGGTCCATAGGTTGCCTCCAGCTTGCAACATGCTTGTCTCTTGACCTTGAGAAGCTGAGCAAAGGGGTACTGGGACTTTGAAGCACCTAGGTCTGCTTGGAAATGGGTCAGATGAGACAAGCCCTGGTGCCAGATCTGATTTTAAAGCCAGGCTATGGCTTTGGACATACTGCTCAAGGAGGTTAGAGCAGGAATCAGAGCCAATGGGACCTTCCACCGTTAATTAGAATCAATTATAAATAAAAACACAGAAGCCCAGCCATTGTCTCTCCCGGTGTCTGTCTTACATGACAGCGTATAGAACTTAAACAAAAATTTTGGAGAAATGTTAGCGAGCGTCAAGGTTTTTGCTTTCATGGTGAGGGTTGCTTAGCAGGTTTCCTCCTCCTCGAGAGGGTGAAAGGTCAGGAGGAGCAGTGCATTTTAAATTACTTGATGGACTGGGTAAAACCCATTTACCAATTGGAATATTGTTTTAATAGATGAGGGCCTCGCCAGAGTTCTAATTAAAAATCAATGTGATATATAATTAAATTCTAGTGATCACATATGCACCAGCCCGTCTCTGTAGCTTTTAGAGAAGGAATGTGTTATTGATCAACTCAGGAGCCCTGCGAGGTTGTCAATATGGGATGTCTCGTCTGAGGGCCAGGTGGCTGCTCAGAGCAAGGCAGCATCTGAGTGCGGAGCCTGAAGGACTCTCCACTGACTCCAGCAAAGGGTCCAGTGTCCCCTGATCATTTAAGTGCTCTGCCCAGAGGGCCAGGACCCTGTCCACAGTCTCCACCATGCCTGCCATCTCTCTGAGCAGTGAACTCTGAAGAGAAGTCTTTGAAAGAGAGAGGACTTTGTCCAGACTCAGGTTGTCATTTCCACTTCCCTTCCCCCCTTCTACCAGGAGCAGGGCCTCATTATTTTCCATAAGGTCTGTCAGGTAAAAACAAACAAAAAAAAAGGGAGCTGAGTCAGAATGACTAAGGGTCATTGTGGTTACAGATGTCTGTGAAGGCAGCTCACACCCTTAGGTAGTCCAGCCCTGTTGTAAGATCCATCCTACCCCTTTATGTGGAAATGTATTATTGATATTTTCCAGTTTCTTTAAAAATAAAGATGTTGGTGGTGCTTTGCATGCATTCACGGCACTACCCCAAGCAATTTACCAGCAAAGGCTCAAAGGTGTCAAGTGTCTAGTGCTTTCAAAAGACTTCCACCCTTGGTTTTAGTCCCCTCAGCTGATCTTTGTCACGCTAGGGTGATGTGAGGCATGGAAGTGCTATTTTTCTTCCCACTTTACATATGAGCATTTCCTTCTCAGAAGCACAGAGGGTTAAAGAATTTCTCCAGGTTCATCCAGCTTGACAGATTTCTGGAGTGGAAGGCAGGTCTTCTTCCTGTTCCGTGTCTCGCACCATGCCACCCACTCAGTGACCACTGCTGACCTGTGTGTCTCTGCCAGGGCCTCCTGCTATCCAGGGCGCTCATGCTCTCTCTCTCTCTCTCTCTCTCATTCTCTCTCTTGTTTTAAGCTGAATATGCTTAATATATATTTTATTTGTGACTTTTCCTCTTTTTTCTTTAGATTTTTATTATACAAATATTAATGTATTTTTATTATAAATGATTTAAATTATGTAGGAAAATATAAATCATGAAAGGGCCCATTCAGGGCTTAGAATACTTTCACTCCCACTGCCCTCCTGGGCCACCAGGGAGTACTCCCCTCCCTTCCCCCTTCCTCTCCTTTTCCCCCCCTTCCCCCTGCTCCTCCTCTTTCTCCTTTTTTTCTCCCTTTACCTCCACTGCCACCTCTTTTGCCTCCCACTCTCTCTCTTCCTCCCCCCATATATTTAAATAAAACAGGAATACTATTTTGCACAAAGAAAATAATCCTTTTAGAAGCCTGTTTGGTGGAAAGCAAGAATTTTGTCAAATTCTTTCCTTTATATAAAGGAAAAGGATTCGGGGCCTTAGATCTCAGAATTCTCCCATCAGGCAGAGCTGGGGCTAAGGAGGGAGATATAACGTATTTAAAGGACAAGGGAAGCTTGATGGTTCACCCTCCTAGGCTTTGTCGGGAAGACATAGGAAGCAAGACAAGTAAAGCCCCAAGTGTCACCTTTGGTTTCTCCCATATGTAGCCTACCAGCAAATCTTCCCAGCTCTCTCTTCATAATATAGCCAAAATTCAGCCCCTTTGACCACCTCCCAACTAACATGCTGGTGCAAACTATGAGTACCATTCTCCTGGGTTATGACGATGGCTTCAGTGGTATCCAGACCTGGCTCGTTAAACCATGAGAGCTGATTGTTAAATTTCCAGGAAGTTTGCTAGTTGGTTAAGTTCAGCTATAATCACAAATTAAATAATGTCCACCAATGGATGAATGAAGAAAATGTAATATAAAATATGATTCAGCCATAAAAAGGAAAGAAATCCTGCCATTGCAACGACTTGCATGAACTTTGAGGGCATTATTCTAAGTGAAGTAATTCAGACAGAGAAAAACCAATACTATGTGATCTCACTTATATGTGAAATCTAAAAATATTGAACTCATAAAAACAGAGAATGGTCTGATGGTTGCTGGAGGCTGAGGAGTGGGGGAAATGGATCTTGGTCAAAGGGTACAAATTTCCAGTTCTACCAGAAATAAATTCTGGGGATCTAATGCACAGCATGGTAACTATACTTAACAATATTGTATACTTGAAAGTCACTAAAAGAGTAAATCTTAAATGTCCTCACCATAACAACCGTAACAACAAAGTGGTGATTATGTGAGGGGATGGAACTGTTAGCTAACCTTATTTTGGTAAACATTTGGCAATATATATGTGTATCAAATCATCACATTGTACATCTTAAACTTACACAATGTTATATGTCAATAAAGCTGAAAAAACTTAAATAATTTAAGTTATCATTAAATTATACTAAAACCCCAGGTAGCACATATTCAAAAACCATCACTTTCTAATTTTACTCCGTTTTGCTACTATCGGTGCTCTTGAGGTTATTGACGTCAGCTGTTTGTATGCGGGAATTACTATCCATCGGTGGCCAATGAGCATGTCTTCCCAACTCCGCTTTCAGTCTGATTGGTAACTTGAAATAAGCTATCATGGGACTATCAATACCATGGCAATCAGCAAACACTACATATCAGTAGTGATCAATACTTTTGAATACTTACCGAGGATATTTTACTCTGAATGAATAAAAGTCCCCACCTTCTGAAGTAAGAACTCATCAGACCGGAAGTCACCCCACAAGTCCCAACATCTCCTTACTTCTCTAATCTGGGTCAGTTTATCCTAGCTAAGTACTGCTCTTAGATGCCCAGCTAAAGTCTTACCTCCAGAGTGGAATTTTCCTTCTATTTTATTTTTCTTGTTCCTATATGTCTTTGACTGGACTTTAAGTTGTTGGGACAGAGTCAGTACAAATTAGGTGCTAAATAAGGACTTAACCACTTGATTCAGGACTAGAGACCTGGCCCAGGAGATGATAATGTTGCCAATACTAGTGAAAACAGATATTAAATAACATTATCATACTGATGGAGCTAACATTTTTACTTTGTCCTTTGTTTCACTTATTCACATAACAATCTGTGAGGTAAGCAATATCACCTCTACTTTATAAATAAGGGAGTTAAGAAACATGTCCAGGGTCAGACAGCTAGTAAGAGATAGAGCTGGGACTTAAATCTGGTCTCTTTCTAAGAGGAGGAATTTTCAATAGACTTTATTGAAGGAAAACACCCAAGGTCTCCATGAAAAGTTGAATTCTCTTGGGAATTCTGAATGACATCGGAGAATGCTCAGTGTGGTACCACAGATGCCCTGCAATCAAACATCCTCTTTTCTAGGTAAAGAGACTGTGAAGGAGATGTAATGACTTTCCCACAGTCACAATGTCCACATAAGGCTTTCCGTGTTCCTGACATTTGTAACTAGGGAAGTAAGTGCTATGCTATTGGGGTGGCCTATTGGAAGTGATTTGCCTTGGCTACTCAGTGGAGGTCCTGAGTTAAGGGGAAATGATACCAAGGTAATCGTAGCCCTTCTTGACATGGGTGGCTATGACAAAATATATCATGTAGCATCCCCTCCAGAGTTTGAATGGGGATTTATGGGGACTTCAGAAGTGTTGACTAAAACTTGGGCTTAGGTGGCGCTCTTCTTAGGTGTCTGTTTAAATTATGCTGAAGCGCTCGTTGTGGTCTCAGAATCATGTAATTCAAATTGACTTAGAACCATTTTAGGCTCATTTGATCTTAAGGTTTGCATCTCTTCTGATAAATTTATATCATGTATTAGGACAGCAAAAAAAAGGTACATGGCTGTTGAGGTAGATGGACTTAAGTTCTTTTTGTTTGTTTTTTTTAAATTGGGGAAGGGGAACAGGACTTTATTGGGGAACAGTGTGTACTTCCAGGACTTTTTTCCAAGTCAAGTTGTCCTTTCAATCTTAGTTGTGAAGGGTGCCGTTCAGCTTCAAGTTGTCCTTTCAGTGTTAGTTGTGGAGGGTGCAGCTCAGCTCCAGGTCTAGTTGCCGTTGCTAGTTGCAGGGGGCGCTTCCCACCATCCCTTGCAGGACTCGAGGAATTGAACTGGCAACCTTTTGGTTGAGAGCCCACTGGCCCATATGGGAATCGAACCAGCAGCCTTCGGAGTCAGGAGCACGGAGCTCTAACTGCCTGAGCCACGGGGCCGGCCCCGATGGGTTTAAGTTTTAACCTTGGCTTTGGATTTTTCTGGTTATTTCCCTGAGGCAAGTTACTTTGCTTCTCTCAGCCTCAGTTTCTTCATTTGCACAATGGGGATAATGTTGGGATTAAATGAGATGAAGTATGGGAAGAGCCTACTAACATGCCTGGTATATGGTCAGTATGCATCGTCTAGATTTTCTTCCAGAAATACAGGTCAGTGTCCCTCAGCAGGGATTTGGCTAAAGAACTGATGTCATTCTTCCCACCAGTTTCAAACTGGGCTGCTCATTGTTGGCCAGGCAGTGTATTCCAAAAGCATTCCTAGTTGCCAGCTCAGGCCTTGGGCCTGCTGTGAAGTTACAGTTCCTTTCATGGAGCTTCTTGTGACAGGGTGTGCCCAGCTCTTAAAGTGCTTTGATGAAAATGTCTTTGTGCTAAAAGCTCTATAAATATAAGAAGCAGACCCGGGTGTGGTGTTTCCAGAATACTCCCAATGTTAGCCATCATCAAAGGCTCAGGTCACAGGAAAGTTGGAAATGGAGGTGGTTTGCCAATTCAATGATTCTCCAAAGCAGAAATGGCTTTTCTTTTGCAACTCCATTTCTTTGACTCACTTTGTTTGATCGTGCAAGGCCCATCTTGCCTTCTTGTGTCTCTAGAGCTACAAAAACCTGGTTTCAAGTATCTTTAAAAAGAACTATCAATTACAAGCCATCACCTCTACCCACCCCATCCCACTGACCTACCATCCAACACCACCCAACAGCACCCCCTGGTGGCCAGCCGGGAGCTTCTCTGACCCCACACCTTTACCATCTCCCTGTCCTTCAGTAGGAATGCATTAATTAATTAATTAGTTAGTTAATTAGTTCCTCCAACAGCTTTTTATTGGTTAACTATGATGTACCAGGCATTGTAGACATTGCAGATACCAATATGAACAGATGTGTTCTTGCCTTCAAGGAGTCACAACTCTGTCATAACTTTGCGAAGAAATAGACAAATAAGAAAATACAATTACAAAATATTTGGGCCATAACAGGGTGCCAGGGAAGGAACCAGAAACATATTTCTCTTGAAGCTAAGGAAGCTAAAACTTCAGGGCCTGCTTATTTGCATAGGCCCCTCCTGAGATCCTAAAATGTATTTATATGGTTATATATTTTACAAAATTTACAAAAGCAAGCTATTTTAAAGGAACCAGTTAAAATTACTTTTCTTCTACACTGACCTTCTCTCTGTCATATTTCTCCTTGTATTAGTGGCATGGAAGCAGCCAAGGGCATTTTTGGAACTGGCTAAGGAAAGGTTGAGTTTGGGATACATTTTGTTTGGATTTAGTAAGGTATTTTTATGTGGCTCATAATTAAGCTATTGGTACCCCTACTTGTGCAGGAATAGCTTCCAGAAATACTCCTATCACCCACAGCTCTGACTCACCAGCACTGTGACGTAAACCTTCACAATCAGAGATTATATCACAATTTAAATATGTCTTCTAGCTCCTGGCACCAGAGCTATGTGAGTAATGGAAGAGAAATGTGATTTAAATGTATGGAGCCAGAAGCTGGTCTGTGGAATGTTCTTCAAGCTATCAGACAAGTCTGTCATATTGTAAGCAGATTTGTTTATGGAAAAAGTTGAGAGAGGTTTCCCCAGATTTGACAGCAATCTTAAAATTTTTATAGAACATTACCGATACTGAGCTGTGAAACTGAAAGAAATGTTTGCAATTAATCTATAATGTAAAACAAATCACCATCAACAATGTTAGAGGGAAGAGAATGGATCTTTCTATTCTCTGTATAGTACATAGAAAATATAAAATTGTTCTATGAAGAAGTGATCAAAGAATATGCAGCTAAAAAGTAGAGAGAAGAAAAGTATTATAGAGTTATGTGAGGCAATCACTATTACAAAAACATTTGTGGTATTTGTCAGATGTTGTAGATATATAATCTATTATGATTATTTTTCTCATTCTAAATTCATGTTGTCTTTCACACCTAATTTTCTCTTTGTAATTTTGTATTCTTTTCTGTAAAGAAGGCTCTGCATACTTTATCAACTTCAGACCCTACAAAACTTGGGTCAGGCACCAGAAAGAGATCCTAAGTTTGCCCAGGGGGGACCAGTGAGGGTTCATAGAGCATCAACTTGTGAGCAGAGAGGTGGAGGAAATCTATGAGCTCACAGAGTAGAAAGCGATGAGGGGACTTTCCAGGCAGAGGGACAAAGGTGAGAGGCATGTGAGAGCATTTCCTCACTGCAAAGTGTGACATTGTGACTGTCCAGGGGCCAGATCATGAAAAGCTGCTCTGCTGTGCTGAGAGGTCAAGCAATGGAGAACCACTGGAGAATTTAGGGAGGGAACACACAGATGCAGATTTGGGACTTTTCTAACTTTCCTCTGACTTTGTCACTTGCAGCTTTTGGTTAATTCTACCTTTTTCAATCTTCCTCATCTCTATGTACATGTCCCCTTTGATCTTCTTTCTTTCTCACACTTTCGATTATTTAGGAAACCGTTTCCCTTGTCTGCCCTCCTCTCTGTCCTGTGCAAGCAACTTCTTATGTATCTCTCCTCACTTTATTTGTGAAACAGGAATGGCTACAATCATCAAATGAAGCAAAGCCATATTGATGAGCACCCACTGTCTTAGCCTGTTGAGGCTGCTGTAACAAAACAGCACAGCTTGAATAGCTTATAAACAATGGAAATTTATTTCTCACAGTTCTGGAGCCAGCATAGTCCAGTGAGGGCCCTCTTCCTAGTTCACAGGTGGTGTGCCTTCTCGCTGTGTCCTCACATGGTGGATGGGGTTGGGGACCTCCCTGGGGCCTCTTTTATAAGACACTAATCTCATTGTGAGGGCTCCACCCTCATGACTTTAGCGCCTCCTAAAGCTTCCTTCTACTAATACCATCACTTTTGGGGGTTTAGGATTTCAACATATGAATTTTTGGAGACACACATATTCAGACCGTAGCAACCATTATGTCATAGGTCCTGAGAAATTAGCTGATAATGAAAAGAGCAAAGACCTTGCCTTCGTGGAGTTTATGAGTTCTGTGGGAAGTTTGATTAAACAAGCAACCAGACATCTGATTTTTAATAAGCTCTGGAAGAGAAACCAGGCACCATACTTTGTTTATCTGTTCATCCAGTGATGGACATTTGGGCTGTTTTTACCCTTAGCTATTATTGTGAATAGTGCTGCTATGAACATTCATATACATTCATTTGCGTGAGTACCAATTTTCAGTTCTTGGGGGTACACACCTAGAGAAGGAATTACTATCACTTGTGTTTTTGATGTTGTGTTATTCTATCTCTCTGCAATCTTGATTTATTGGTGATTCCCCTTACTTCTTCAATCTTTCCAACACGATTGCCTCCTTCGCCCTAGTGTACGAGCACACTGGAAGACTCAGTTTGAAATAAACATTCAAATACCTTGAAAGAAAGTTAGTGATTTTTGGATACAGAATTCCTCAATGTCAATCAGTTGTGGAAAATCTTTACTTTACAAAAGAATTTGAAAAATATAGTGAGAACTAAGGTAAAAGAAAACCTCAAAACAAATGCAGTTGTAGAAAAGTACGTCTCTTAGGTTTCATTTTTAGAGTTAAGACTGTAATGGTTGGCAGTTTCCACTTCTGTGTTTCTTGGTTTTTATCATATTCATGCACCTTAGAAAACAAAAGTTCCACACAAATTGAGGCCAACTTCTCTACCTTTCCATATGTTGATTTTTTTCTTAATTGGGTGAGTTTGAAAGTATAGATTGCTTTGAAATGCTGCTTCATAGGATGGAGAAATCTGAAGTTGAATAGGTAAGAGGTGATAAAGTCAGCATAACGTACTCTGCAGAATTTGAACATACCTTTTCAACAATGTCCAAGTTGCTTTCTAGGGTTTCTTATGGCTTTAAAAGCCTAAGATTTTAAATGTAGTGTTGGCTTTGTCATGTGATCAGATATAAAAGTGGCACCATTCCTATCGACATTTCTTACTCCTAATCTAAGCATAAGAGATTTGTTCAAATATAAATTTGCTGAAAAATATGTTTTCATTCCTTAAAAGTATATTTACTTCACTTCCCTTTGAATTTGTAAGTTGTACATTTTTCATGTGGCGTGTTTGGTAAAGAATGTCTCAGAAGAGAGTCTTGAGAGAGCAACAAGAGTGACTTCTTCTTCAGTCGAAACTCCATGTATAGTTCTTACCAGATGCTTCTCTCAAGTCCTTAAATAGAAAGAGTAAAATATCTTGGAAGTTTTTCTAAAACTCTTAAAAGACACTATTCTGTCTGTTTGGTAAAACTCTACCATCTCATGCAACTACTACGGTCTTTGCATTCTCTTCTTAGTTAATCTCGAAGATTCTTGCTTCTTGATGAGCGTCTTCATTTTTTTTTTTTTTTTAACCTGTTACTTTGTTTTTGTTTTCCTTTATTTGGATGGAATTTCCATATCCTGACATTTTCAAGGCACATGTTAGAGACCTGGAATGCTCATTTTGTTTGCTTAAGGTGAATATTTATTCATTTAGTCTTGTCAATGTTTCTGTGTCACTTGCTAAGTCAGATCCACTTTTGGAGAGCCTCTACCTGTGTTAACTTATCTCCCGTGCAGTGGGTCTGTTGTGCTTTGTTTCCATCCATCTATGCAATCTGAGGTAGTCCCTCCAGTAGTTTGTGATTCTTTTACCCCACACATTCGTCCTCTGTTTATACCTACTTAGAGACACTGCACTTCATTGATTCTTTCTGCAGTGTTTTCATTGCCTCTTTATGTGCAGACTCTTAAGGACTTACTCAGATCATGTCTCCAAGATAAATAGCATGAAGGTCTTAGTCATTTAAACATTTCCTGCTTGCGTGCAATTTCAGGCATTGACAATGGCCACCTGACGAAGGTACTGCTCTCACCGGATCAATAGTTTCTGGATATTCAGGGGTCATCATGCCAGCCTATTAAGCCATGGAGATTTTTTAAACATATGTGCTTTGATATTTCATTACATGAGAACAGGGGTTGAGCAACTTGAGTATATTGATGTTAGAGTTGCAGTGGCCTCTCTACAGAAGGATGGAAAAAACATTCTACATTTTCTTATTTAATCCCAATAAGATTTTTGTTGAAGCAAAGGCCAAACAATTTATAATCGATGAGAATGGAGTCCTCAGGAGTTGTGTATCTTGGCAGCACTGCAGCCCTGTATGTGTTTCTTTACCCCAGAAGAATTTACAGGTACATATTTCATTTGAAAATATTTGCAATTTTTACCCCCAAATAATGTGCATTGTGTAAATGGTTCCTTCCTCATGAATTTGTTCACTCAATAAATGTTTATTGATGGTCCACCCGTGGGAAGTACTGTGCTTGCCCTGGGCACACAGAAGCCCACAGTCAGGCCTCTGTCCTTAAAAAGCTTGCAAACTTGCCAAAGGGAAAAAGAAAAGAAAAATGTAATTGAAGGGCTATTTGCATACAAACACTAAGTGCCAATATTGGCAAATTTAATAATGGTGTCCCTAAGTTAATAGTAAACAACTTTCCAGCCCTGAAGGCTTTGTGCTCCTGCTGAGGCTGGATAAATGATTTTACCACAAAATATTAGATTAGAAGACATTCATTTAGGGTTTACTTGGGTTATGACAAAAATGTGAGTGCTGCTAGAATGTCTTTTACTAGTCTAAACTCAGAAAAACCTCTGAGCCTTTTCCTTTCAGTAAAGAAGTGAATTTTCTCTGAGCTACATTTTGTACCTTTGAAGACAGACTGAGAGAAGCCAGGGTTTCCCCTTGTCTGCCTCCATTCCTGTTTTGAACCTTTGCAGAAAGCTGATCAATAAGCCCTAGAAATAAAGAGATACAAGTCACGACTAGAGGTTACTCGGCCTTTGCATAGTTTTGTTTTGAAAACTAGTCAGAAATACTGAAACACTCTCATCGACCTTTAGATCAAAAGTCACCAAGAAGAAGTTCACAGAGAAAGAAGGAACCAAATCCTCTTGCTCTCACCAGATGATAGTTGGCTCTTCTCTGGGCAGAAATGCAGCTTTCTCAACTGTTTGTGGGTTTTTCTGTATTGGTTTTCCTCTGTGTTGTTAAAAAATAAAATTCAACTGAGTGAATTTGAAGATCGAGTTGACTTTTTATTTTTTTATTAAATGTATTCGGGTGATATTGGTTAATAACATTATATAAATTTCAACCTGCTTGTACCAAAAGATTTGGGAACAGAAAGCCAGATCTTTATTTCCTGGGCATATGATGCTACAACTCACTTTGAGACAACCTGCGATGACATTAAAGACATCTATAAGAGTATGGCAGGATCAGAGTTTGACTCTGAGGAAATGAAGCTCAAGAAAAATGACGCCCATGAGGAATACTAATGGCAGTGCATGTTATCACCTAATTAGAACAAACTTAAAATTTGGGAAATGATTCATATTGTGCCAAATAATATTGTAATGCCTGCTTTTGTAATCAAAACTGAGAGATTGCAGAACATGGCACCAGTAAATATTCCTCCCTTTCCTAGTATAGTGTATGAACTTGTGTTCATGGCTGGTTATTCAGAATTGGCAGGTGACCACATTCTGTACAATTTAACCAATGCTGCCTTTGTTTTTCTAGTGAAGGATACGTGTTTTTTTTTAAAAAGTTGTGATACTGATACAGAAAACTTGGTATAGTATTTGTATCTTTTAATCAGTGTGGCCTTTGCAGTTATGCGCTTCTGCTGCTCAAGAGCTAGATCAGTACAATTTTCCTGCTTTCTGTCCTCTTGACATTAAGATTTGAAATAAAACACTCCATAATTTGGGACAGCCTCCCTAGGTTTTCCCTATAGCTTTACATTCTGTGTCCTGTCAAGTATTATGACAGTGCCATGTGGCATAGCCACCAATTTGGTTTATGTGGGCCTAAAATTCGAACCAAACTCCAGACTTGGAGAGTCATTTTGGAGGAAGCCTGTGTGCAGTGTCTTAGCCTAGTAAAATTTAGGAGAGCAAAGGGGAACAAAACCTATCATAAAGCAAGTAAATGTAGAAAGTTCTTTTGTATTCCCGGTGTGGCTTCTTCAACGGACCACGCAGCAATGAGGTATTGATTTGATAGAGCCTCTTCTTCAATGCTGTCTGTATCAAAATGATTTCTGTACTGCGAAATAAAGCCAAACTCTGGACAAAATCATGTAAGTTCTAAGCGTACAATTCTATAATACATCATCTGTACATTGCATTGGATGCTCATCACCCAAAGTCAAGTTTTCTTCCATTACCCTTTACTCTCTTCAAGTTCTTTGCACCACCCCCTTCCCCTTGGATACCCACAACACTGTGGTCTGTGTCTATGAGTGGTTTTTTTTAAATTTATTCATTTGTTGCTTTCTGTTTTATATCCCACATATGAGTGAAGTCATATGGTTCTTTTCCTTTTCTGTCTGACTTATTTTGCTGAACATGATACTCTTAAGATCCATCCAGTTGTTGCAAATGTCAGTATTTCATCTTTTCTTATGGCTGAGTAGTATTCCATATGTATACGGTATGTACCATATCTTCTGTATCCAATCATCGATCAAAGAACATTTGGGTTGTTTCCATGTCTTGGCTGCTGTGAATAATGCTGCAATTAACATAGGGGTACATATATTTTTATGAATATATGTTTTCAATTTTGGGGGGTAGATACCCAGAAGAGGGATTGCTGGGTCATATGGTAGCTCTATTCTTAATTTTTTGAGGAAACCATACTGTTTTCCATGTGGCTGCACCAATTTACATTCCCACCAGCAGTGTATGAGGGTTCCTTTTTCTCCACATCTTCTCCAACATTTGTTATTTCTTGTCTTATTGATGACAGCCATTCTAACAGGTGTGAGGTGGTAACTCATTGTGGTTTTGATTTGCATTTCCCTTATAGCTAGTGAAGTTGAGCATCTTTTTATGTATCTGTTCATCATGTATATGTCTTCTTGGGAAATGTGCCTGCTCAGGTCCTTTGCCTATTTTTTAATTGGGTTGTTGTTGTTTAGTTGTATGACTTCTTTATATGTTTTGGATATTAGCCCCTTATTGGAGGTATTGTTTGCAAATATCTTCTCCCATTCGGTTGGTTGCTTCTTTGTTTGGTCGATGGTTTATTTTGCTGTGCAGATTTTAGTTTGATACAGTCCCATTCATTTATTTTTGCTTTTACTTCTCTTGCCTTTGAGATCAAATTCATAAATGCCTCTCTGAACCCAAGGTCTATAAGTTTAGTATTTATATTTTCTTCTATGTATTTTATTGTTTCAGGTCTTACATTTAGGTCTTTGATCCATTTTGAGTTAATTTTTTGTACATGGTGTCAAATACCAGTATAGTTTCATTCTCTTGCTTGTAGCTTTCCAATTTTTTCAGGACCATTTATTGAAGAGGCTGTCTTTCCTCCATTGTATGTTTTTGTCTCCTCTGTTGAAAATTAGTTGCCTGTATATATGTGGGTTTATTTCTAAACTCTCAATTCTATTCCATTGATCTGTGTGTCTGTTTTTCTGCCAATACCAGGCTGGTTTGATTATTGTCACTTTGTAGTACAGTTTGAAGTCAGGGAGTGTGATACCTTCAGCCTTGTCCTTTTTCCTCATGATTTCTTTGGCTATTTGGGGTCTTTTGTGGTTCCATATAAATCTGATGATTTTTTGTTCTATTTCTTTGAAAAATGCCATTGGGATTTTGATGGGGATTGCATTAAATCTGTATAGTGCTTTGGGTAATATGGGCATTTTAGCTATGTTGATTCTTCCAATCCATAAATATAGAGTATCTTTCCATTTCTTTGTGTCTTCTTCAATTTCTTTCAATAATGTCTTATTGTTTTCAGTGTATAAATCCTTCATGTCCTTTGTTAAGTCTATTCCTAGGTATTTTATTCTTTTGTTGCAATTTCAAATGGAATTGTTTTGTTTCTTTTTTTTTTTTCTGAAATTTCATTGTTAATATATAGGAATGCAATGGATTTTTGTACATTGATTTTATATCCTCCAACGTTACTGTATTTGTTTATGTTTCTAATAGTTTTTTTGGTGGAGTCTTTAGGGTTTTATATGTAAAGAATCATGTCATCTATAAAAAGGCAGTTTTTTTCTTAATTTTTCTTAATTTCCAGTGGATGCCTTTTATTTATTATTGTTGAATGATTGCTCTGGCAATTGTTATGTTGAATAACAGTAGTGACAGTGGGCATACTTGTCTTTTTTCTGATCTTAGAGAAAAAGCTTTCATAACATGATATTAGCTGAGTGTCTGTCATATACAGTCTTTGTCATATATGAGGCACTTTCCTTCTATACCCATTTCACTGAGTGTCTAATTGGCTTTATTAAATGATTCATGAAATGGGCAGCATCTCATCTAGCACACAGAGAGCTACACTGAGGAATTATACAAAATAGAGGGCTTTTATAGAAAGGAGGGTGGGGCAAAGAAGTCATTAGCAAAATAAAAATGAAAATTTATTGAAGGCAATCATTGGAAAAAGAAAAGTAATAGTTTGTTGGAGGAAAGTAAGAGTTGATGTTGATAAGGGCTTCTCTTTGGTTGAGCTTTGGGGTTTTCTATTGTCTGGGCTTGTTGCTGGGCAAAAAGAAAAATCTTCTCTTGTCATGCCAGGGTAGTAAAGTAGAAACATCCTACTGTTGGAGATGCAAGGTATGTCTCTTCCTGTTTGACATAATTTAGGATGATTGGAAAGGTGTGAATTCTCCTTCTATAGGCCTTCCCAACTCTAATTTTATTTGAAGTTTCATTTATTAATTTTCATAGTGCCTACAAAAAGTACAATGTGGATAGGTAATCTGTGTGTTCATATTTATTTTTAGAAACAAATGTGAGACAGTAAATATAAAGCAGTGACATATAGCTCTATCTTTAAAAGTTCACTAATCGTTTTAACATTCATAAGCCATAATGTTTCCACTGTTTGAGAAGAAATATCTGAAAACAATATTTACACAAATTAATTTTTTATGGGCCTTCATATCTTGAGGAATGGCTGCTGAGAAAAGGAATGCAATACGCTTATAGTACCATTGTGATTTTAAATTCTTATAGTTAATGCCTCGTTCTTCTGGCCTCTTCTCAGTTTTCTCTCATTGGTAAACATTTGTCCCAAAGCAGTAGAAGACCTTGGTGAGGATTTTCAACGGATCATCCCACAATCACTTTATCACTTCTTTTAAGTGTTTCCTTACCTTTTCCTATCCCTAAAACCACACCATTAAAATTAATAGTAGAAGGGATATTAGATTTTCTGCCTTTGGTCTTCCATGAAGGCAGAATGAGAAGAAGAGGATGAGATTTGAAAAGGTAGAATTTAATTCAACAGAGTAATTAATGTCCTTTCTTACCATCAGAGCTTCCCTGTGGACTCAACCACCTTGAAAGAAAGGTAATGAGCACGATGTTGGTGGGGCTGTGCTGTAAGAGGCTGCATCGTGCTACTAAGACGATCAGAAAGAAGGTGCTGACATTAGGGGGGAAGTGGTAAAAATGATCTCTCGGGTCCCTGTAGACCCTGAGTTTTATAGTTCTGTCCACCTTAAAAATAAAACAGTAAGTTATTTTACCAGCAAAATGGGTTCGTTTGGGAATAACAGAGAATTGCAATTCGGGACAAGCATGGACAAACCAGAGGCAAGTCCACAGAACAAAGGAGAGGGGCTTGCTTTTATTAGGTTTTAGGAGGAAATTGGTGAGGGTTGTTTTGAACAAAAGTTCACTAGAGAAATACAAGAGTTTGAGGCTGTGGAAGTTTCTCATTGGCTGCAAGTCGTACTGGTGCATGGGTGAAACTTACTCCTTTTCCTTACGAGTCGGAGATGAAACGCCCATGTGATTAATAGCCTCCCTTATCAAAACAATTCTTACTTTCCTTTTTCCTGCTGGTTACGCAGCCTGCAATAAGTGGTACGTGCGTAAGATGTTCCTCCTTCAGTGCTTCCCAATTCCATTTTAAATGAGGTTTTCTTTATTTATTTTTACATTTCCAGGCATCTGAGTAGTACAAAGAAGGCATTTTTTATTTCAAATTTCTGGCCATTTTTTCATCTCCCGGAGAAGCACAGCACATGATGCAAGAGGGTGAAGCTGTTTTCTATGTTTGGCATTTGCTCCTAGTGATTTTTTCCTGCTTAGTTTCAGGTCCTGGGCTGTAGGTGACATTACCTGTTATGGTCTGAATATTTGTGTCCCCTCAAAATTCATGTTGAAATCCTAACCACCAAGGTGATGGTATTAGAAGGTGGGACCTTTGGGAGATGACTAGGTCATGAGGATGGAGCCCTCATGAATGGGATTAGTGCCCTTATAAAAGAGACCCCATGGAGCTCCATCACCCCTTCCACCGTGTGAAGTAACAGATAGAGGATGCTGAGTATGAACCAGAGGTGGGTTCTCCCCAGACACTGATCAGCCGGCTTCTTGATCTTGGACTTCTGGCCTCCAAACTGTTAGAAATCAGTCTATTGTTTACAAGGCACCCATTCTATGATATTCTGTTAGAGCAGCCTGCAAGGACTAAGGCGCCACTTTGCTGGATTATGCAGGCTGATATGTGCATGTCTGGTTTCCACACATATATTCCAATTTAGCTGTTTGAATTAACGGCCATCATTTAGGCGAAGTAGATGGTCACCTGATGGTCACCTGCTCTAGGGCCAAAGGTCGCTGATCTTCTTGAGGTCTTCAGTGCTTGGTCAATTAGGTGAAATGTTTGAGCAGATTCTCATGTGGAGACTGTTTGTTGGCTCTGTGGAGAAATGTTAGAGTCCAGATTAAATTTATGGTGTGGTGGAGAAAGGAGGCTTTGGGTGGGGAGAAAAGTAGGAGAGTTCTCATATTAAAAGAGAGTGGAAAAAAATGTCAGTGTTTTCAGAAATGCAGTTAAACTCACACTTCTGGGCTCTGAGCAAGTAAGAATCTAAACTAACATAGAAAGCACTCTCTCAGTCCTTCTGAAATCCTAGAATAGCTTTACTGAGGAAGTCTGGAGCGCGTGGACTCAACACATCCTGGACCCTGCTGTTGAAACACTAACGCTGTCTGGGCTTTTGATTTGGCAATACAGAAACATAACTTATGAGTTATAGTTTGGCTGCCTGAGGGCACATCTTTTCAATGAAGCTTGTGTAGAATGAGACAGAGAATCTGCTAGAAAGCTGCTCTAGGGCCAAAGGTCGCTGATCTTCTTGAGGTCTTCAGTGCTTGTTCTTCTCTTGTAGAGTAGTGAAGAGAAGGCTAGCTCGGATCTATCCCCGCCACTTCCCCAGCCTCCCTGCTGTGCACATTTTCCTTTCCCCATCCTAGGACCCCTTACTCAACAGCCTATAGGATATTTTCATAACTAAGTCCAAGGCTAAAACATTTGCTACCAGTCCCTAATGGGTACTTTTTATTACTGCTACATTTCTGTGACTGAGAATTTGACTCCTGGGTTGAATGCATATTCTGATCTTTGAATAGGTGATATGTTTTATTTGCCTAAAGAACTCTTTGTTCATTTATGAAGAGTTAGCCCTAATTAATATAGGGACATTGAGACAGGAGGCTCCAATACTGTCTGTTTCCAGCAAAAAACCTCACTGATCCACAAGTATAATAAACTGTTTTCATTTTAAACACCAAAACCTTAAATATTTGCCTTTTTTCTTGTCACAACACAATATATGTCTATAATATTTCAACAATTACACCATTATCAGCACATGTCATGAACATTTTTCATCTCATTAAATATTTTTCTATGACAATATTTTAATGATTTTATTATATTTTGTTCTATATATGCACTATAATTTATTTAATTTCCTATTGTCACACACTCATGCTGCTTCCAATTTCTCTCTTTTTTTAGCAATACCACAATGTTGTATACTTCTGCCAGAAACATAGGATAACACGCATTTCCCCCAAAATCATTTATAGAAGGCATAATCATTTATAAAATTTAAAAATGAATTTAATAGGTAAAGAAGGTGTCTTAAAAAAAAGAGAAGGTGTCTCATAGTTGCTTAAATTTGCATCATTTTGATAATTTGTAGGGATAACCATATTTTCAAATGTTTATTGGTCATTTGTATATTTTTGTGAATTTCCCTTTTTGTTCTTTGCCTATTTGGGGAAGGGGAGTAAATTTTTCCCAGTTAATTATAAGTGGCTTTAAAAATCCTATTATAGATGTGACATGTTGCAAATAAATTTAGTATTTTTTCATTTTCCCTTAAATTATATAAAGTGTGGTTTTTTTATTTTTATTTGACATGTAGAAAATTTTAACTTTAATGTTGTCAGGACTGCTCCAGAATCATGGAAGACATTAGAAAAATATATATGTAATCCACTGTCTCTGTCTTTAAGGAACCTACAATTCAATTGTGGAAATAAGATATAAATGTGTGTAAAAAGAAACAATACAATATTTAAAGCAATAGCTTTTAATGAAGAAGGGGTATAGCCACTAGGAAATGGGGCTATTGCTTGCTCAGAATTTGAAAAAACTCTTTAGAGGCTGCTGATCATCACTGTTCCCCTACCTGGTGGATACCACACATTCCAATATCAGGCTGGACAAAAATAAAGAGCGTCTTCAGGAAGTGTGTGATTAATCACACGTGAATGTGATGATGCACGGCTAACCCTCCCGCCAGCACGCTCTCTTCTGGGCAGCTGACTACATACTTGTGCTAGCACCTTTGATGATATCAGTGATATAAATTGTGTTGATCTCTGGTCTTGGAAAAGTTAGAAAAGTGACCGGAAAAATTTTTTTAGGAAGAATGAACATGAGCTTTCATTATTTTCTTTTCATAACTTTCAAATTACATTGTGTTGTCGTAAGAGATGAAGTCTTGCTTGTTTTTATGTCTCTCTTAAGCACCTCTCAGAGTATGGAGCACATTTGTCAGAATTTACAATGTGTTTTAAAGACTCCAAGCCAATGAGACCTTACTAAAGGTGTGTGTGTGAGTGTGTGTGTGTGTGTGTGTGGACGCGCGCACACACGGTGCATGTGCAAAATTGGGAGGTGCAGGGCGAGGAGACTAGGATTCCAGACGCTGGTTGCAGAAACCAGGATAGGAACTCCAGGGAGGCAGCTGCCCAGGCCCTCTCAGGACGGCGGGTGGGGATGGCTGAGGGACCCTGTGGAGTCGCTTCTCTAGATGGTACGGCAAAGCAGCAGAAGATGTCCAGAGAGTGGGAAATTTTCCAATGCAGGTGGACTATCAGCCAGTGAGGTGCTGGTAAATGTTTAACAATCAGGTCTCTGGGGGCAGCCAAGTCCTGATGTGAAGCATTTCCCCATTTCTCTGGTGTAAATATTCCCACTGTGGTGGACTGCAAGCTACCACTGTGAAATCACTGAATATGGAGCTAGAAAGAGATGTGTGCCATGGGCTCTAGAGAGCTGGAGTGAGCTGACAGCATTTTGTTTCTGTGCAATCCATCCATCCATTCACTCATGGAAGGACCACAACCACTTGTAGGGGTAGGAGACAGAGGGGCAGGATCCAGCACCCCAAGAGAGACCTAGCACAAAGCAGACAGTGCATCAGGACACCAGCTCCACAAGCTGGAATCAGGGCCTGGCCTAGGGGCAGCTGGACCTGGTACCGAGCTGTAAAGCTGAGGCAAAAGCTCAGTTAAGAGCAAGAGGAAGGCTACACTCAGAGAGGCTGCAGGAAAGCCCACAGTAGCCTCTGGCCAAACTCTAACCTGCCATCATGACTTAGTGATTGACAACCTGAAAACCTTTCGTCCTTCTCTCCTGGTCAGACCTAGCTCAGACACAGACAAGGGGGAACGGTTGACAGAGACTCCAGGGACATCAAAACAGGGCCAGACAGGTCAAGGACTTCAGTGAACACGCAGTGAGTGAATCTGATGTTTCCATTTGCCCTGTATGGAGGAAGACAGTGGTCCTACAATGTCAGTATTTGGACCTTGTGAACAGTTACATTACATTATTCATTCCACCAACAAATATTTTTAGGTGAACAAGAGAGACATGATTTTGCTCTCGTGGAGCCTGCATTCTTGTAGAGGAGACAGATGATAAACAATTTGTAACAGGACAAAATCATTTCAGATGTTGAAAGGCTATGAAAGGCTAAGTTGTGACAGAATGGGGACAGGAGATGGGCTGCTTTAGACAGGCATTATGTTCTTTCTGAGAAGACAATGCTTCAACTGAGGCCCGAAAGCTGAGAAGGGAACAGTTGTTCAAGGAGCTGGGAGCAAAGGAAGAAGGTAAAGAAAGTGCCAAGGTCCTGAGGCAGGAAGAAGGGAGAAGCATAGCATGTTTGAGGAGAAAGTAGGAGGGCAGAGTACAGAAGTGTGGTGGTGGGGAGGGAGGTACAAGATCGAAGCAGAGAGGTAGGAGGGCCCATGATCTTGTAGGGCCTTACAGGTCAAAATGGGTGGTTGGATTTTGTTCTAGGTGAGACGGAAAGTCCTTATTACTCTTTGTTACTCAAAGTGGCATTCATGGACTAGGAAAACAGCCTCACTCAGTGGACCAGCTCCCACCTCCTTACTGAATCAGAATCTGTATTTTAACAAGATCCCCACATAGTTTACATATACTGTCTTAGTCTGCATCGGCGGCCATAACAATATACCACAGACTGAATGGCTTAAACAACAGAAATGTATTTTCTCATACCTCTGGAAGCTGGAAGTCTGAGATCATGGTGTCAGCATGACCGGGTTCTGGTGAGAGTCCTACACCCCAACCCCTTGCAGACAGCCGATTTCACTGTCCTTAAATGGTATATGTGTGTGTGTGTGGGGGGGGGGGGGGGGAGGGTGAAGAGGGAGACAGAGAGGGAGATTTTTCTTTCTTCCTCTTCTTATAAGGCCACAGTCCTATGGGAAAGGGGCCCCACCTTTACAACCTCATTTAACCTTAATTACCTCCCTAAAGATCCTAACTCCAGACAGTCACATTGGGGGTTATGGCTTCAACAGATGACTTTGAGAGGGGGCACAATTCAGTCCACAGCATGTACATTGCCTTTGAGAAGCACTGATCTAATATTAGTAATTCTCAAAATTTAGCAGGTGGGAATCATGTGGAGGGCTTGTTGAAACCCAGATTCTTGGGCTCCCATGGATTCTCCTTTAGTGAATCTAAACCTGATTCAATAGGTCTGCCCAAGAACTTGCATTTCTAACAAGCTCCTAGATGATGCTGCCACTGGTCCATGTGCCATACTTTGAGCAGTGAATTAGTCAATATATTTGGGTAACCAATTTTCAAAGAACTAAAATATAGTAAAATGATGTAAACTAAATCTTTTAAAAAGTAATTCATCAGTTCTGAATACCTTTCATATTTGAAAACCTTAGAGAATTTTAAACATCATTTATTAAAATATAAATATATGTCTTATTTTATCTTATTTGTTGTTATTCTGGCTAAAGGGAGTTTCCCTTGTCTACTTTTCTTTGATAACCTGAACGGGTTTTGCAAGCATTTTGTTAACCCTCTAGGGAGAACAGCAAATAAAAAAATTAAATAGAGCAAGTTGCAAATCTGAGATACAGAGAAATCAGTGCTTTGTATGAATAATAGAGGAGTAGGAAGCAAAAGGAGGGGCTTGTTAAACAGAAGTCTGCCCGTATAAGCAGACATCAGAAGTGAGTGAGGCTCTGGGCAGTTTTTGAATTAAGCAGTGAACTGTGTACGTTCGTTAATACATAGCCATGAAGTTCCCCTTTACTATTAAGAGTTTGCAAAAACCAATAGTGTGTTGGATCACAGGTTTCTAAAACTGCATGAATCAAACCAAATGAGGAGGCTTATGTACTCGTATCAGTTGTGGTTCCTCCTGGAAGCAGCTACCTTAGGACAGTTCTTTAAACCCTGAAAGTTATGAAGTGTAGCAACAATGCAATAATGAATTATAAAAGCTGTATTGTTTCCATTATACCCCCATTTTACCTCATTATTTCTGGTGTAAACCCCAGTGGAAACAATGCATATTTTGTTATGAAATTCCAACCAGAAACATTGGACCTCAGACAAAAAGGAAACTTTGGCAGAGTCCAGTATAAAACTGTGGCATGTATATTCCCACATACATACAATGAAGAATTAATATAAAACATCATGCCAAGAGCACAGTACTTAATAACTGTGCATTTTCTATTAAAACTAAACTTGTTTTGAGGATAACTGATTTCCCCCCTATAATTCAGAAAAGGTATTTCAGTAATTGAAAGCTGCAACTCCATTCAAAGTGTATCATTTCAGAATTCACCTAAAGAAATATTTAGGAACAAAGACAATGTATTTTCAGTTTGTGAAGACCATTCCTTTACATAAATGTAAATATGAGGAAGCTATCTACAAGTTCAATTTAAGGAATTCTTGTGGTCCCAGAGTGAAACTTGGAGTTTTGAGGGTGATCAGGAGAAGAGATCGTGCTGTAAACATCACAGGGAAGGTTTTCTTACATGACAGAAAGGTGTTTTCTTTTTGTTGTTCGTTTGTTTTTGGTTTTTTTAACTACACTTCTTATTTTGAGATAATTGTAGGTCCACATGCAGTTGTAAGCCTTAATACAGGGAGATCTCATACACACTTGACCCAGTTTTCCTCCATGGTACCATCTTGCAAAACCATAGTACAATATCATAACCAGGATATTGGCATCGATTGGTTAAAAAACAGAGCATTTCCATCACCATAGGATCTCTTAGTTCCCTTTTTTAGTCACATCCACTTACATACTTCCTGACCCTACTCCGTCCCTAGCAACCACTAATATGTTGTCCATTTCTATAATTCTATCAGTCCAACAATGTTACGTAAATGGAATTGTTCAGTATGTCACCTTTTGAAAGTGACATTTTTTTACTCAGCATCATTCTCCAGAGATTCATTCAGGTTGTTTGGTGTATCAGTAGTTCATTCCTTTTTATTGCTGAATAATGTTCCATGGTGTGGATGGACCACAGTTTGTTTGAACATTCATTGTTTGATGATTGTCTGGGTTGTTGCTAGTTTTGGGCCATCCTGAATAAAGCTGTTGTACACATTTATGTACAGGTTATTGTTTGCAAACAAGTCTTCATTTACCTGGGATAAATGCCTAGGAGTGCAGCTGCTGGGTCATATGGTAATTGAGCGTTGAGATTTTTAAGAAACTACCAATTTTACAGACTGACTGCACCACTTTAATTCCCACCAGCAGTGTCTTAGTGATCTAGTTTCCCTGCATCCTTGCCAACATTTAGTGTTGTCACTATTTTCTATTTTAGTCATTCTGATGGAGGGATAGTGAGTTTTCGTTGTGGTTTTAATTTAATTTCCCTGACGGTTGATGATGTTGAACATCTTTTCACAGTCCTGTTTGCCATCTGTGTATCTTCTTCAGTGAAATGTCCGTGTATGTGTTTTGCCATGTTATAATTGGATTGCTTGCTGTTACTGTTAAGGCCAATGTCTGATATGTGGTTTGCAAAACTTTTTTCCCACTCTGTAGCTTGTCAGGGTCTTTTTCAGAGCAAAAGTTTTTAGTTTTGATGAAGCACAATTAATCAACTTTTTATTTTATAAATCATGCCTTTGATGTCAAGTTCAAAAGCTCTTTGTCTAGCCTTAGACCCTGAAGATTTTTTCCTGTGTTGTTTTCCTGAAAGTTTTATAGTTTTGCGTTTGAGTCCATGATCCATTTTGAGTTTAAAGAAAATGGTGGACTTAGTTTTAAGGTTCATTTCCCGCCCCATGGATATCTATTTGCTCCAGCATTGTTTATTGAAAAGGTTATTCTTCCTCTGTTGGACTGCTTTTGCACTTTCATCACTAATCAATTGTGAATATTTGTGTGGGTCTATTTCTGGGTTCTCTATTCTGTTCCCTTGATTTATGTGTCCATCCCTCTGTCAATACCACACAGTCTTGATTACTGTAGCTATATAAAGTAAGTCCTGAAATTGGGGGGGCTGATCCCTCCTACTTTTATTCTTCTTTTTCAAAATTGTTTTGACTATTATAGTTTCTTTGTCTTTCCATATAAAATTTAGAATAATTTTCTCTATATCGACAAAAAAAAATATTGCTGGGATTTTGACAGAAATTGCATTAAATTTGCATATTAATTTGGAGGGAACTGATATCTTTATGTTGAGACATCTAAGCCATGGACACAGATCTCTCCATTTATTTAGATCTTTTTTGATTTTTTTTCATTAGCTTTGTGTAGTTTTCAACATACAAAATCCTATACAGATTTTGTTAGGTTTATACCTCAGTATTTCTTTTTTTTGAGCAATTGTAAATGGTACTATATTTTTAATTTCCATGTCCACATGTTTCTTGTTAGTATATAGAAACATGATTTTTTAATGTTTATCTTGTATCCTGCAAGTCTGCTGATCTCACTTGTTAATTCTAAGAGGTTTTTTGTTTTTGTTTTTGTTTTTGTTTTAATAGATTTTTTTGTGTGGATATTTTGTGCAGACAATCATGTCATTTGAAAATGGGGGTAACTTTATTTTTTCCTTTCCATCTGTACACCTTTTATTGTTTTTCTTGCCTTACTGTACGGCTAGAGCTTCTAGTGCTATGTTGAGTAACAGTGTCTTGGTGCTGATCTGAGGAGGCAGCATTCAGGCTTAATTTCACAATTAAGTAGATTATATGTAGATTTTGTCAAGTTGAGAAAGTTTTCCTCTAAGATATTTGTTTGTATTAACAAATTTAGCAATTCAGATTATATGAATATTATAGGAGTTTTGCTTTCCCTTTAAAATTTTTTTTCTTTTTGGTATGATGAAAATCATGTTTCAGGTTTACCAAAGGACTTTTGTCATCTTGTCCCACTGAATCGATGCTATGCTATTGTTTTATCTCTCCTGGATTTGTGATGGACTGCACTGCTTCCATAGAGAAAACGTTTGCTATCAATCTTCAATGAACTCACCAAGAATGAAAATAAGTCTCAGGTTGTAGTTTGGCTGGTGAAGGACCCAATTCTTTATGGCCCTGGGTATAGCACAGGGAGGTTGTTGGGAAACAGCGGAGACAGGGCCTTGAGTTCTCCCAGTCTCTTGGCCCTGTCGTGTCGCCAGACAGCAGCTTAACCATTTGTTTCCTTGTACCTGCCCCCAAAGAAAGGAGAGTCTGTAAGATGGATCCTTTCAGGGACTTTGCTAAACCTTTGTGTTTGCACCTTATGCCTCCCTGTTTGGTCCCAGAATGATGACTGGACAGTCAATGATGAGTAAGATTCCTCACGGAAGGAACAACTCAAGCCAGACGCAGTCACGTGGGGACCAACAGGAGAACCCACGGGGTTCACAGAGGTGAGCACAGCCCCCCACCTTCCTCAGGCTTAGGAAAGCCTCAGCCTCTGTGGCTGCATTCCTTCCAGAAACCTGCAAGGGAAGTGATTCAATGAGGTGCTCTCCATCTATTCATATGCATATAGGTTTTTGTCCCTTGGGGAAGTTGAGACTTATGGTCCAGCTGCCTGCAGGCAAGGGTGATTGACTTGAATAGGTTTCCTATCATGATGTATAGGATTCACAGATCTTGAGATTGACAAGCTTTATCTCCTTTACTTCCCCACCGAACTAATAAAAGCTGATGCGAGGCCTGATTGGGAGCTTCCAGTCCGTGAGATTGGGGGTCCCTTGGCCTCTGCACTTAAACTCTATCTATGACTACTGTCTTTTCTTAAACCCGCGCTGTCCCACTCTCATTGCGCGGGATGCGACACTGTCATTTCTCTGTCCCATGCCTCCCAGGCCTGCAGAGAGCTGGTGTGTCAGGCTAGACCACGTGGTCAGAGAATTTTCTTCCAAACTCTAATTCCTTTGTGGCCACTTGGCATTGCAGAGCTCAGACGAGGCCTCTGTTCTTCTCTGATCTGGGTCGAACACTCCTGAAGCCCCAATTTTTTTCTACATCAGGGCTTCTCATCCAGCCTGCTCAATGGGATTTGCAGGACAAGAAGGTAAATCCCGTGCTTTCCTGTTCTTCCTTCTGAACTTTCCAGGCTATCGGTTTCTGAGTGTACCTCTACTGCTTGACCACTATGCCTGGCCACATCAGACCTCTCCTGAAAATTTGATATTTGCTTTAAAAAGATAAGCCTCCATTCCAGGCCCTATTACTAACCACAGAATGCAGTGAAAATCTGGCAAATTATATAGTTTGGCCTTATAGATGTGATGTATGATGGGCTTTTGTTTAGTTTTTGGCTTTAATTATTCAGGTGGGTTATCTACATTGATCAAATCTCTTTGGCACAGGGCCCACTAATGCCGTGATGCCCACTGATGCCACGCAGCAATGAATTCAGGTTTGAAGCCCTCAATACCTGGGTTCAAATCCTGATGCTGCCACTGACCCGCTCGGATTTCAGCCATGTTACTTCATCTCCCTAAGCTTCTGTTTCTCCATTTCTGAAAGGGGTTGATCCTATCTACTTTTTAGTGGATTGTGAGTATTCAATGAATTGGTGTCTATGAAGTGGTTAGCAGAATGCCCCACATACTTAAGTGTTCCATAAATGACCATTATAAACAAACAAACAGACAAACAAACACCTCGTTGGTAACTTCCAGTCCCTTTTCTTGCTCTGGTCTGTGTTAATATAACTTATTGTATGTCCCTGAGGTCTCATTTTGTGCTCCTCTTCTATGTCTTCTCTTTGAGAGATGAAACCCCAAGTGGCACTGCCACCCAGGATCGCCTACCCTTTGTATAAGGGAAGAGTAGTTCATAGCTGCTCAGAATTCTGGAAACAGCGTTGTGTCTCTTGGACTGCACAATGCCCCTGACTGACTTCTGGCATTTTTAGTGACTTTACTCTGAGAAGCTTGAAGCATTCACTGTCTTCATTTGCCACCGGAAGATTTCATAAAATGCAACATATACCAGGATTGACAGTCATTCTCAGGAGCAGTTCTGCATTTTATTGATAGGGTGTTTTACATAAATTTGATTGAACACAATCTTATGCACCTTAGCCCACAGACCCTTTGACTATCTTTGGCTCTGAGAGGAGCACTTATCTTTGTTGCTTTGGTTACGAAAATTTCCCCAATTGCTCAAAATAATTTATGTCTGTAAAGAACATTAACAAAGACCTTGGCTCTCTGGAACAGAGTAGCAATGTAAGGGAAATGGTCAGTCTTCCTCAATGAATAATGCTGGAAAAGAGAGTTGGGTACTTGGTACTGTGACAGAGCCTCAGTGCAAACATGCCGTAGGTTCAACATTTGACCAAATTCATCCCAATTAAATGCTGTCTCTACTGGATGGCTAACTTCACTGATAATTTTGTGTGGATGACAACCTATCAAAAGCTTATGGAAACTTAGTTGAGTTTTCGGGAATTAGAAGGGAAATACCTCTGAATTGTCTCCAACATAAATTGCCACCTTAGAGGAAAATAAAGACTAAAAATAGTCCAACTTTAGAAGAAGGAACATTCTTATAGCTCGAGGCATAATAATGGCAGCACAGCATTTCTTGGTCACTGTGGCCAAGCTGATCATAGTGACACTGACACTATCTTTGTACAGTTAGCAGCTAGGGATTTAAGCAAGTGTGGTGTTCGTTTTTGACTGAATTCACACCTTTGGGATAATAAAGGGAGGGGTGACTCACAAGACAAATGGTCATCCTTGAGACCTGTCCATTTTTCCATGTTCGTTTTACCAACAGTGAAAAACATGTATTTATAAGAGGTGCACATAGACAAGATCCTTGCGGGCACATTTCTGCCTTCCTGTCAGATTTTCTGTTTCTGGAAAAACAGCAGCTGGAAATATTGCATCTCTAGTGTTGAAAAGCGGGGCAAGTTGGTGTGCCCAGAGCTCAAGTTCATACCCAAGTACAAAAACATAGCTAAAAATTTTGTGTAAATAAAATTCAAGAGAGATAAACACTCAGGAAAAGTAGAGCATAGACAGTAACTGTGAAAAGAAAATAAATAATAGCTATAACCCTCAGTACACACTAAGAATAGAAATGTACATCTGTCTTCTCTGAAAAGTAGAAACGACCACTGCCTGTTCCATTCCATTTCTAGGTATATAATGGCATCATTTAGAGTCCCCCAATTTCCTAGCACAGATGAATCCCCTGTATGCTGACTCTGATGATTCTAACCCAGAGGAGGCAGATTCTGGACATAAAACTGACTCTATATGTGCTGTTGGCTCATAGTGATAGATATTTATTATTTTTTGTGTTCGTATCTCATGTTTTTATCTATGTCGTATACTTCCAAAAAGTAGGGTCAATGTCTTTCTGTTCTTCCTAATGTGATAGTTTGCACCAGTAAGTTCCAACTGATGATGGTTTGAATAAAAATGAATGGAGACAAAGCCGAGCATTTAAGAAGAAAAGAAAAAGTGCTCAACTCCACTATTTATAAAATTTAATATTAAAGAAATGCAATGTGTTGGAGTCAAAACTGCTTACATTCTGGTGCTCTGTGGACTCTGTTCTAGAATGTACCCATAAAGCAATATAAAAACATCACCATTTCTCAGTTTCATTAGGGTGAACGTTGCTGTAAACTTGCAAGCTGGTATATGTGCCAAGTTATAGGATCGATTTAAATGTAGTGATCATATCTTGAGTAGTCAAAGAGTAATTGGGGAAGGCAAGATTGGTTTTATAGCAAACGATTACAGGAAATCGTACCTGAATCTTTTCAGGTTATCATTTTACTATGCAATGTTTCATTAGCTAATTGTTATTGAGACAATGATGGAGTCAGTTCCAAAACCGTCAATTACTTAGTTCAATTTGGGTAATAAAAACATTCTATGAATTGAAATATAGTTTATTTCAATGAAATCATGCCTCCCTGGAGGCTGTTAAATGGTTTGGGGAAAATGGTTCTACTATTCGCCTCTTTGTTGCAACATTATATGTTGGAAAAATACGCTTAATTACATTTGGTTGGCTCTAAAGACTTTCTGGTGCAAACAGCTAAGATATTAACAAAGGAAAACTTGCATGTGAGAGTTGCACAAGCAGGAACCTGGGCCCCAGAGAGGAGCTAGGGTGCATCCGACCATCCGACGTCTACCCAGAGTGTGGCAGGGGACCCACTGATGCCATGAGATCTACAGACAGCCCCCTCCATCTCTTGGCTTTGAATCCAGTTGTTCTTCCTCTATGCAGTAAAAACTACAAATAAGCAAACGGTCTCAAAAAGATTCCGCCAGAGACTTTAGGTAATGTAGCCCATGTTTGGGTGCAAAAGTGCTAAGGAATTTCTAAATTGTAAACTGCTGTTTTTTTTAAGTTAATTTTACTCCTTGCTTTTTAGTAGTAAAAATGCATATTCTACTCAACAATTATACTAGACAACCATAACGTTTATGGTCCACTTAAAAAAAGTTTTTCATTGCTTTTAGGAAGGCCTGCAAATAAATCATGGTAATAAAACAATGTGTTTGGGGGGCCTTAATATTCTTGAAAAGTTTCTTTTGCCACTATTGTCTTCTCTGCCATGCATCACTAAGCAGCTTAGAAAGAGGGTTTTCTTGGGACAAAAATATGATGAATGTGTTGACCTAAATCCATTTGTCTTTTAGAATAGTTTAAATATTTCTCTCTTCTTTGAATTTGCTGTTGCCTCTCATCCCTACAGGAGAAGGTGTGCATACACAGACACACACACACACACAGACACACACACACACACACACACTCTTGAGCCCCATTTTGATGTGGTCGTGAGCCTCAGTCTGCAGTTCTTTCGGACCTGAATGTTTGCATAGGAAGATTCTGGAGTTGCCTGCACCCTTTATCTGCAGGTCCCAGGGCCATCTTTGCTCTGAGCAGCAACGGCTACAAGTGACCTGTTTGTCTGAGGAGTCAGGAAAGCTTGTCTAAGCCAGGCAGACATTATAGAAGCCTCTATTCTTGGTCTCCATAATGAGGCCCAGTAGCAGCTCTCCACATGAGGTTCCTTCTCAGTGCTGCGCCTGAGACACATTCTGTCCTAATGCAGTAAATGCCACACTGTCAAACTGCCTTTGTGAGGTATCGGAACTGTGTATGACTCTGAAGAATAGAAACAGCTTCAAATATACTATATTTTGTTAACTTGATGAAAGCAACGTAATATTGAAGGAGCTTATACCTTTTTTTTTCTCTGCATCACACCTTTTCAAGATTCCCTATAGTCCCTTTCATATTGTTGAGTGCATACTAGATTCTAAATTTAATATTGTTGGAACAGAACGATTTAAAAAGTAGAAACGTTGTGTTCTACTAAATATACAGAGAGCATGGCTGCCTGCCACTTTTCAAAATTATATAGTATAAAGTTATAAGTTGCAAAATACTGTTCTCTGTGGTAGATGGATTGAATCAATGACCCCAATTCATCAAGAATCTATGCCCCTTGCAGTGTGTCTTTGCAGTGTTTCCATCAAGATGTGGAATATATTTCTAACTTATGTTGGCCAAAGCCATGTTAGCAGACTCGAAATAAGCCGATTTTTTAAAAGGTGCTTGCACATTTCTGCTTCTTCTCTTGGTCCTCTTCTGCCTTCACAGTGAGAACGTGCCCATACTGGAAAATGAGTCAACTTACCCCAGTTGTCCCGACTGACAGCCAGCTCACCCCTTAGACATATGGGAGAATCCATCCAAGATCAGCAGAGCTGCCTGGCCAGTTTAGTGTGACTGTCAGTGTATGAGCAAGCCCAGCGAAGTCCAGAAAGAGTGCCCAGCTGACCCATAGAATCATGAGCAAAATAAATTATTATTTTACACCACTGAGTTTTAGGGTATTTGTTACTAGCATTAGTGTGACAATAGAGTATCAATAAAATATTAAACACAATGTAATCTTCCTTTGATGTACAAGTCAGTTCAGAATTTTCATCAGAGTAATTGTTATGAAAATCAAATATCTTTGTCCAGTCATGGAGGTAAGGAAAATATTAGGGACTGAGGTGGATCTGCTCAGACCCTGTTATCATAATGCTTACATATTTATTTCTAGACAAAGAGTTGGGGCTTGTGATATGATAAACATAAGGGGTGTTGTAACAAATATGTTTGAATTGTGGTCAGATGGAAAAAAATGTGCTTTGCCCTATATCCCAAGTTACATAAAAATAAATAACCAAAGCAAAACCAAAACCACTCTTTGGTTCCATGTCCTTTGTCTTTTTCTTAGAGAAATTATGGGACTGGGAATGGGACGAAAAAATTATAGGACTATTATTTGATTTTATACTTAAATGGATTCTGTATCAGTATAAATTAATGGTTTAGATTTACATGTTTAACCGATGGAGTATCATTGTTCTTTGTTTGCAAGCAACATACACTGACTGGCTTAATCAGAAGAGAAATTTATTAGAAATGTATCGGGGAGCTCACAGAATCAAAGTGAAGGCTGAAGGAATGGCATGGAAATGGACAGAAATTAAAGCATCTCTTAGGATCAAAAAGGAAAATGAATGCAAAAACAAACCAATTTTTAAAAATTTAAAGTCTACTGAATACGGCTTGTTTTTACTTTTCCATTACAATTTCTTCCTTAATTCTCTTATACTGAGAGGAAACAAGCTTGCTTTGAGGTCTGTTTAGTGATGAAAAAGCCAATTTAGGGAGTTGTCTAAACATAACTGGGTAACAAATCTGCCCCAGTGATCGCTATGATTAGAGGTGAAGTAAAACACCAAATCTAAATTCTCTGGTCTGTGACAGTCACACTTACAACTGTCCTGGGAGGCCTGTTCATCAACAGACATAGAATGACCAGGTGGGGACATACCACCCAAACGCTGTGGGACTTGTGAGTTTCTCAACCAATCTGAGCCTCATTTCCTTATTCATAAAATAAGGATAAAAGGGTATCTGCTCATAGGGTTGTTATTGAAAACATTGTATACACACTGACTCAACTAAAGTTAGCTTAGTTTTGCTCAAGGGGAACTCGGTGGGAGAAGAAATGGCTTGCTGTTCACAACATGTGAAGACAGAGGCAGGTGATGAGCATAGAGGCTGTGGGCTTTAGGCCAGAAGAAGACTGGCTCCCAGTCTTAATTCTACACCATAAAATGTTTGATCTTGGGCAGTGTTCTGACCATTCCTGAGCCTGGGTTTCTTATTTGTAAATGGAGGGAATACTGCCCTTGGAGGCTTGTTGGGAGGTTTGAACATCTGTAGAGTGCTCGGCTATGTCTGGAAGTTCGTGGGCATCCAACAGTGAGAGTCCCTTCCCTTGCCTTAGAGTGGGTGAGGTGTTCTATCCTCATGGAGCTCTTAGTGGGAAAAACTGAACAGGGTACAGAATTCAAGGTGTTTATTTTGTTACATCTTTACTCCCAGGACGGCACATTAGATGGCAACAAGCTCAGTCCAGTGTCATCTGCCAGAGAAGTCGTGGCGCCCTCAGCAATCTGCTCCCAAGGTCACTTCCCGTTTTATAGGTATTCATTCAGAATGCTTTAGAACCGCAAAGGCGAAGAAAGCTGAGTCACTGACTAGGCCACCCCCACCACTGACCTCCCGATGGGTTTCTTACCTTCTCTTCCTCCTCCTCCTTCTTCTCTGCTTTCTCCTAATACTACCATTACTTGGATTTAGAGTGCCAAGGCGGAGGAACGTAACCCCATTTCTGTGTTTCCTACTTTCGCTTCCATTTCAGGAGTACACACAGAGGGAAATGTTCATGAGGGTCCCTGAACTTTGTACTTACACAGGTGAACCCACTCAGGCTATAAACATCTCTGACTTTTTGTAATAATGTTTTTGGCCAAATCTTTTAAACTTCTGGTTATATTCTTACTCTGTCCTTATAATCGAGAGGATTTGGGGAAAGGGATAATGAGCAGGAAGAATGTTTTCATGAAGAAAGAAAGGAAGGAAAAAAGCATGAGGAGGAGGAAATTCCTCCTTTTACCTCTCTTGAGTTCTGAGGATTGGGCTAATAGTAAAATTGACACAAGACTAGATTAACAGGAGAAAAACCAATTTAATATGTGCACATTAAAGATCATAAGTTATGCTCAGAGAAAGTATTGAAGTCGGCAGCTATTTATATTTTTTTAGATAAAGAAACAATACATTTGTGAAGAATTTACAGGACACAGAAATTTAGATTTGGTTGCTCACTAGTGAGGAATCTAAGCAAAGTTTGGGCTGGGTAATAAATTAGTAAAGGAGTAACAAGGTTTGTTTATACAGGCTTTTGGGCCTTGGATTTCTTAACTTTAGTGATAAGGGTGTCTCTCTCAGCACCCCCACTGGAGTAAAGAGGACACCTTTCACACGGGAGATTTATTTCCTGCATTCAAAGAGACAAGGGAGGGTCAGTGGGTCTTTGCACCAGCTGCTTGTCAAGTAACTTTAATTCAAAGTAATCAATATACCATTGTGAGATATTTTGGGTGGCCTGCCCTGGGTCCTGACAAAAGAAGGAAGGAAGGAAGGAAGGAAGGAAGGAAGGAAGGAAGGAAGGAAGGAAGGAAGGAAGGAAGGAAGGAAGGGGAGAAGGAGAAAAGGAGAGGAAGCATTTCATGAACATACTAGGGTTCAAATTTTCCAAATCAAAATTCACATTCTATAGATACTATGTTGGGTTAACTCCAATCTATATAAATGCAGGGGTGTCCCTGCATCTACACAGAGGCCACGCTTTGTAGGAAATCTTTACCTCCCCACCTGCTCTCTCAATCTCTCACAGTGATGCTTTCTCTCTTGGACTAGAATGGAGATGCTATATCCTCTAGAGTAAGATTCCTTAGAGAAATGCATTTAAAAACTTGGCAGACATTCATGTGAAAGCAAAGAGCTCCATTTGAGGCAAAGCTATTGAGTGAAAAGATAATAGAACTTGGGGTATCTTGTTCAGCTTAATATCTGTGATTCATTCATAACCAGAGCACAGGTTCGTTTAAAAAATAAAAACAAAACAGTAATTTGCTAAAATGATGTTTTTTCCCCCTGTTTGCTTCAGGTGGCAAAGGGTCTCTTGGGTCTGGGGTGAGATTTCTGTTTCTACTTCTCCTTGGAGTGGTTTACTGCTAAGGTTTTTACTTGTCCTGCTTTGTTAGGAAGGAGGGAAGTCTCTGGGCAAAAGATGCAATATCTTAGCTTGATTCCCTATGTTGGGTGACTCAGGTGACAAATTGATAATTTAACTCACTTAGAATCTCTGTTGTGAATATTCTCCACCATTTAGCCCCAGTCTAATACTAGTCTAAATCATAGCTAAGATTTATGAACTATTTTGAGTTTGTTTCGTTCCAGGCACTGCTCTAAGTGCTTTTCATTGTTAAGTCATGCTAATACTTGTAGATGCTGCCAGATATTGGTCTGTTTTTGTTTGCAGACATTTCCCAAGGGCTGAGAACGGTGCCTGGTAGAGAGCTGATGCTCAATACATTTTTTAATGAATAGAATTTCATCACTACAGCCCTGTGAGGAAGGTAGTTTATAAATGAGCAAATCGGGAGCCTGAGAACCTAAGTGACAGTCCCAGGTCACATGAGTAGGAAATGGAGGAGCTGGTGTGGGGCAGAACCTGGCTGCTGGCTACAGCGCCTGTGGTCTCAGCCATTGTGAGGTGCAGTATTGCTTCCTCTCAAACTTCTCCAGGAACCTAATGATCCAGAAAGACTGGTCGCTACATAGCATATTAGGACTGGCATATTCTTCCTTTGAACTTCACTTATTTCCCTTCAATTCATTACTACCATTCTCCCATTGCTGTTCCTAACCTCTCTCCTGCTGGCACCTGTAAAATCTCATTCATCTTTTAATGCCCAATGAAAGCCCTACTTTTCCCAAGCCCAGACTTCCTGTGCCTTCTGGAATCTCTCCATGCATCCTATGCCCATGTATCTGTACCATATCTTCAACATTAACCAAATTGAGTCTTGATTACCTTTTATGTGGCTGAATATTTTTGTCCCTCCAATCGGATCACGAGCTTCTAAGGGGCAGTGATAATTAGCATTGAAATTTGACCAAGCAATCATCTTTCACTCCCTCAACCCCTCACCCCCATTAGGTGTCATTTTCTTCCTTGTGGTCAAGAGAGATCATATCGAAAGGGGCCGGGATTAAATAAATCCTAAATAAAACTTAAGAGACAGTTTAGTATAGGAGAGATAAGTTAGCACAGTGGTTAAGAATGTGGAATCTGCCCTCAGTTTTCTCAGGTTCTCATTCCAGAGACATTGTGTTAATTATCTATTGCTGTGTAACAAATTACCCCCCAAGCTTAGTGCTGTAAGGTCATAATAATCATTATTATTTCTCCAGGGTCTCTCACGAGGCCATAGTGAAGAGGTCAGCTAGGGCTGCTGTCATCTGAGGGCTCTGGGGTAGGAGGGCTTCTAAGGTGGCTCCCTCAATGGGCTGGCTGTTGATAAGAGTTCTCAGTTCCTTGCCACACGGACCTCTCCAGGGCACGTCTGCCTATTCTATTTGTCGTATGGACCAAACCTGATACAGTATGTGATAGGATTACTCAATGGCATGGATACCAGGGGGCAAGGATCGGTGGGGACCATCTTGGAGGCTGGCCACCACACCCACCATTTGTAGCTGTGTCAACTTCCACAATTCCTAGAGAAGGAATGCAGGAGACACACAATTAGCAATGATACAAAACATGGAAGGGACAAAGGAGTGAGAGACCTGAAAGTAATGCATTAAAGCTTTCTCCAGGATCTAGGTTGTTCTTAACCATAAGGATTTTGAGTACAACCAAAGTAAAGCAAAGCCTGGGCCCTCCCTTTAGTCCCTTCAGCCTGACCAGTCCACATGGATGGAGAAGAGGGAATGGGGGATGGTGTGAATTAGGAATTTCACTGCCACGGTCGCGAGAGTTGTGCGAGTCTGACTTAAATTTGGCCCAGCTTAAAGGTTCTTTGCATGCTGGTTGCTAGGCAGGTACTGATACAGCCTGATATCCCTGTCACCTTTGAGCTTGTCCTCACTATACCTCATGCACTTCTCACACCCTGTGACTGAAACACGGTCTCTGTGCCACAGCAACACACGACAGTGATCGTGGGCACTGCAGAATTCATGTCTGTCACAGAAGTGCACACAATATAATGATGTGTTGCCCATACAGGAAACCAGTGATTATCCACATCTCAATCTGACTGTTTCTTTGTGAAAACCTAAGCATAAAGAAACAGACAGACGTGCATTCTGGCAAGACAAGGGTGCCTTGCTTTTGAGATAGGTAAGCTCCAGAAACGTTGTGTGTTCATCAGATTCTTGTAAACCAAGTGATATATTTTTCTTTGACTCTATATTTTCATTTCAGACATGATTTATCCTGATTTATTTTCAAGTGACAATGTTTCTTCATGTTTTTGGCTAAAAGTTATTTTCTTTGTTCCTTCTTTCTCCTCTACTTCCCCACCCCAATTTTTTTGTGAAGACTTTAATGATCTAAAAACACTTAAAGCCATTAGAAAGTTACCATAAGGACAAGAATCCTTTCACAATATTATTAATTCATGGCTCTGCTGGGGCCCTGAGGCCCAGCACGTGTTTAGAGGATGACATTCTGGAGACAGGCGTCTGAACCAGGGGACCTCTGACTGCAGGACCAGTGAAGTTTATGACGCAGAATAGAAATGTGACTTCTCATCTGCTTTAACTACTTTCTCTGAAATTTCTTTCTAGATCTGGACTTATTATGCTGGAACAAAAAAAGGGGGGGGGGTGGAATTCTCAAAGATATACACACCCTATATTATAGTCACAAACATTGGAAAAGCGTCAAAGGGAAAGAGAGGAGTCAGGAAGTAGCAAAGTTAAATTGAAACGAGTCCTAATTCACCATTTCATGCCTTGGCAATGTTGTTGATACAACGATAATATATCGAGGGGCCTTCCAACTGTGTGTGGGAGACCTACAAATTGTGGGTTAGTTCCTTTCCTTTGTACCCAGAATGGAAAACTGGCTCAGCTTAAAGGCAATTGGCACAGTAGGTGAACTAAAGACAGTTTCAGTTTGGACCCAATGTGCATGCATATAGAAATTGAATTTTTTTCCAGTGAATTTTCTGAGCATTTTAACCGTAATTAAGGAAAGCGATATTTAAAAACAAGAAATATCTGCATAAGTTTTTTTTTGTTTGTTTAATGGAAAGGAATATAAGAACATCAGTCATGGGGTTCCTAGTCACAGGTTGCATTTTGGGGCTCAATCTCTGTGCAACTTCTTCTGCCAAATGACAGAGCTCTTTTGAGTAACGTTGTAAGCAGAGGTAAAATAAAAAATTATTTACATGAGGACTTTACTGCTATCAGGCTCCTTGACTAATGTTCATTGGTTGCCTGAAGAGATCCTCAAACTCTAATTCTGGATATTTTCCCTTCAGTCCCTTGGAGCAGGTTAAAGATGGACGAAAATTACTTGACACTTCTAATGAAAGATGGAATCCATGTTTCCTCCCCTTGAAGCTGGGTAGGATCTGTGACAACTTTGACAGAGTGCAGTGGAAGTGACACCGCAGCAATTTCTAGGCCCTGGTCTTAAAGGCCTGCGGCTTCCACTCTAATTCATGCAGACCTGACCTGCCGTATCAGAAATCCAGTTATGGTGGGGACTCTATGTAGAGACTTGGACACTGTATGCAGATGGAGAGGGGCCGAGCCGAGCCCAGCCTTCCGGACTTTTCTGCCAAAGTGCCATGCATATAGGTGAAGCCATCTTGGGCCCTCCAGGCCAGCCCTGCTGCCATTGGAAACCACCTAGCATCCCCCATCAATGCCACATGGAACAAAAGAAAGGCCTAGTTGAGCCCTGCTGAATTTCTGACCCAGAGATCATGAGGATAAATACAATGATTTTTTTTTTAATACAATGATTTTTATCAAGAAGCAGGTCTCTGATAAGAACCTTTGCACCATCCAAAAAAACAACAGCAACAACAAGAAAACATGTTTTCCTATTTTAGGAACGCCTCTGCAAGACACATGACTCATTTATAGCCACCTGCAGATTACAATCTACAGCACAAATTCCAGTCAGCATTGGGGCATCTAAATTTGATTAGGCAGACAAAAAATTCCTATATTAAATTCTTATCTGGTTTTGAAAACTTTCTCATAGACGCCCCGAGAACAGATGCCATTCATTCTGATTGACCTTTGCTCTACTGATTCTAATCACATTCCCTGCCAGAAAGTGCAGTAGATTAGAACAAGTCATCATTTTTAATAGGCTATTTCAGGAGCAATATATTAGATTTGTAGAAACCTCATTCCAGAACATCAAGGCAATTTTACTGAGGAAATGTAAGAACTAAGCTCCTCTACTTCTGCACGAACTTCAAGTATTGGATGGCTAAAGTTACAAATTGATTTGATATACATCATGCTTGGAGATATTACTCTTCTGTCTAAAATAAATCAATAATTTCACTGAGGTTTTGCTGCGTGTAGTGTGCGCTCTACAGATGGACAAACACCTGTTTCCCTAAAATGTCCGTTAATGGAATGCTCTGGTTATACAAATATTCAAATACTTTACTTAATTGAGAATTCCTATCCATAGCACACAGCATTAGCCAATTTAAAAGAATTTCAGGTAAATGGAAGACTTTATAACTTCCTCTGCAAATATTTTTTTCCTCATCTGACGATTCAGAAGGTGCTTGCATTTCCACAGTGCCCAAAGGGGCTGTTAGGGGCCTCGTGCTGCAGAGAAAGGGCAAGAAACTGGGAAATCTGCTGTTAAGTCTGTTCTGATTCCAGATTCCAGAATCTGGAAGTTGTTCATTGACCATTTCTCCTTTGTTTTTTGCAAATGAAGAGGGCAAGAAAAAGAAATCCACCTGCTTGCTTGAACTTTTTTGTGTTCTAATTTGGTGTAAACAAGCATTTCCTGTACATAAATACATACCTATTTCCTGAAAAATAATGGTTTCTGCTAAACTCCTGGAAATGGTGGGAAGTATTCTTGTGGGAGCCTTGCATAAACATCTTTAAAACTCTAGGCAGGACCAAACACGCTCCCAGAAAAGGGAGCAGGAAAACCATGAGGGCGGCAGCGTGGAGAATTGAGAGGCATGAGGGTGCCGCAGGCGAAGTGCACCCACCTTAGCTGCAGTGCCCCCCCCCCCCCCAGAGGGCAGCACATTGGCTGGTTCATGGTCACTTACTCCACAACTCTGGCTCTCAAAGGTGTCTACCCTCAGTGCGCCTATTTGACCGGAATTGAGGAAGTGCCATCGGGATTGTGTCATCTTTGCCATTCCATATTTTCATGTATGGAAATGGAAGCAAAGGCATGAGGAGGGCAGAGCCAGCCGAGCTCCTCCTTCTGCAGGACACAGCCTCTGGGCCAGGGGGCTCAGGAAGCAGAGCCAAAGAGGCAAAGTCTGATTTGAATATTTGTTGTCATCACCCAGATTGTAAATCAGTGTGAGATGCCATAAGGGTGGATTGCTGGATTCAGTGAAGGTGAGATGAATCTGGTCCCTGCAGCCCTGCCTGGACGCGTTTATACGCCTGCTCCCTAATGGCTTTGGCCCAGTGTGAGAGGAATCTCACAGCGCTGTAAGCAGCCTCGGAGGCCAGACCTGTGTTCACATGTGCAAGCACTTCATTATTGCCGGTTCCTGGCAGCCAGAATAGTCAGCATTTAGGTTTCTTTACTAAAGTTTTGGAGACTTCATTTCCACACTTGGCAGAAGGAACCTCAAATTTCTAATCAACCTGGACCCTCCACCAGCAAACTGGCTTTGAAGCACATGGAATCTTGATATCAGTTATTTTCCGTTTATGTAGCATAAAATAATCATCGAGCCAAAAATCTCCTTGTGCCTTTTAAGCATCTGCGAACATGAAGCTTGGTGACTGTATGGCTGGCGGGTGAATGAATGAATGGCTATTCCTTTTGCTGGATGATCAATGTCAGTTCCCTGTTGTGAATCCACAAATAACTGCTGGTAGAGGAAATCCGGCTATATGTGAGTGAATGAGTAGGGAATCGTCATATTATAATTTATGTCTACCAGGTGATTGAGTTAATTAGTTAATTGAGGGAACTGACTCTAAAGACAGTGGATTTTCCCTGTATGAACTTTCTGACTGTGAAAAGGCTTTGGGGTTTCCAGATACATGCTTTTTATTCATTAATTCATTGTTAATTTAACAAATACTGATTGAACATCTACCATGTGTCTGGCTCTGTGCTGGAGCTGAAGCAGGAAATTACATAGGCATGGGCCCTGCCTGCAAGGAGCTTACACCAGGAGAAGAAGCTACTTTAGACACATAGTTATATAAATTGTTAATTACCATGTGACAAGGGTTACAAGGGAGATGTGCAGGGTCCAATGAAAGCATAAAATAGGAGATCTAACCAGGAAAGGTGGTAGATCATGGTAAGCTTCCTGTAAAAGACAACTGAATTCGTTAGGAGTCAGCTAAGGGGAGAGAAAGGTGTTCCAGGCAGAGGAACAGCCGTGGGAAGGCCCCAGAGTTAGGTGGATCTTGGCACATTACCGGAGCAAGATGAAGCTCATTTGCCAGTGAGACGGGGGAGCTAGACTGAGATCACGAGAGGCCTCACAGAATATTTTAAAGATTTGAGGTTTTATGCTAATGAACTTCTGGAGTCACTAAGGGTTTTAAGTGGAGATGTGATGTGATCAGATATGGATTTTTCAACAGATTATTTGGCTGCCCTGCAGAGACTATATTGGAAGGAATAAGAATGGACACAGACTGCAGGTAGGAGGTGACTGTAGAATCCAGGCGAGAGAAGATGGTGGTTCTGTATGAGGCGATTGGGGACAGGAAAGGACTGTGATGGCTCTGTCCCTCTGCCCTCAACCCTGCTCACTCTACAGCTCACCACTCACTTCCGAAGTGGAATTTTATCATAAGCCAATAAGGTCGGGAAGGGAAAAATCATCAAAAGTCCAGTCATTCAACAAATGCTTATTGAGCACCATATCAGGCACTGTTTATAGCACTTGAGGGAACAGAGTGAGCAAAATCAAAAATTAAATGACACTCCAAAAACAAACGACCTTAAAGTCTATATTCCTGTGATTTCTTTAACCTCAAGCACTTCTCTGTGTCATGTTATATACTCTGTCTCACATTATGGAAGCATCCATGTAGTCTTTACAACTTTTCCTATATTTCCTTTATTCAGCGTTTTCCTTCTTCTCGCCTCTCCTGTGATACATTCTAAGGATTTAGTACCAATGTTATTCTACTTTTCTGAAAAAAAAAAATTGTTTTTCAGAAGTGAAATGCTAAAAGTTGAAAATGTATCAAAAGAGTTCCCTTCTGTACAGAGAGCTACTTCTTTCTCTTTGGTTCAAATCTGAGATATTTATTTAGTATTTACTCTGTGCCAGGCACTGTCCTAAGTGCTGTGTATGTATTAACTCTCTTAATATTTACCTTTATAGCATTAGTGAGTACCATTATTGTCCTCGTTTTATAGCTGAGAAAACTAAAGCACACAACAATTAAGTAAGTCACAGAGGGCTACACAGCTAGTGGGTACTACGCTGACTCTGAAGACAAAGAGACATGTAGAATTCCCTTTTTCATTTTGGTTCCTATAGGGCCACTGCCCTCAAATCTAAGCTTTAAACAGGCACAACCAGAAACCCAGCTCCATTAGAAGAAAATCCTCAGGAGATTCTGCAAAGCCCATTCTGCCACTTTCCCCCTGAGTTGCAGGCCTATGACTGCTGCTCTCCCTCTAAAGGGAAGTGGTTTCCTTTATGCTCTGGAAGTCAGACTTTCCCATGCTGGACCCTCCACATGCCATTGAGAACACAGATAAGGTGAAAATACAAAGGCCAAAAAGGAGGAACATAGGCAGAGAGTGTCCCTCATTTTCATGAGCCCACTGGAGGAGCCTTCCGAGGATGAGGTTTTTAAGCCATGAGTGAACCTGAAATTCCGGCTGACCCGATTTTGAGAAACTTCCCATCTGTTTTGTGTTTAAAATGAGCTTTTCATTGGCGGAGAAGTTTCCAGTCAGGGATTATGTTAATGCTAGAGATGGAAACATTCACAAAGGTAAGATCATTCAAATGGGATTCTGTGGAGCATATATATTAAAGTTTGGTACCTAATTCATAATCTGTGTCCCTAGTGAACAGGCATAATCCTGCTGGTCCCAGTCCTGGCCCACAGCCTCTCTGACAACTAAATAAGGAAAAGATTGGTGGGTGTGAGGGATAGTCACAGAGCAGCGAAGGGTGTGTGGAGACAGGGAGGCAGGATGAGAAGAAGAGAACGATTATGGAGGAAAGCATTTCAATAGATCAAGATGTACCTCCATGCTGGCGTGGTGTTAGGAAACTATCTTTCCTGTCCTAGCTGATGGCCTCAGTTTGATTTATCTTTTGTAAAATTATCACAGCACCATAGAGGGCTGTACCATGAAAGAGATATGCTTGATCACTTACTAAGGAGAAGTGAGGCCATCTTTTTATGACTTGCATTTCTCTTGGAATCTCCGTGGTTCCCATCCCAATGAAGATTTTTGAGAAAGAGAAATCCCCATGGCCAAAGACAGAAAAACAAAAGGACTGAAATAATGCAGAGAAGCCCCGTTCATCACTGTCATTAGAGAGTGTTTGGAGACTGGAGGGCTTGAAGGCAGTCATTCAAATTCAGAGAAAAGCACCTCTAATATAGAGATCTCTTAGAATGCAGGTCGCCAACTGGCTCCATCTCCACCAAGGAAGACGACTAAAGCAAGTGGCTCAATGGCAATACAAGAGATATTTGTTAAGCAGAATATAAATAGACCGTTAAAGAAAAGCTAGTGTACAAGGGAAGGAATCTGACAGTTCACCCAAGCCCCAGGGTGTGGAGCCTAGGAATTGTTTTTTTAAAGTTTACCCTGAAAATACCTCTGTGGCCCTGGAAATGATAATAGTGTTAATTTGGGGCACCGAACAGTGATTGTTCTGCACACTTTTGACAATTTGGACCCCTGGGTCATTCTTCCACGCAGTCCTAGAGCCCGTGTCACCCCATCTGCCTCTGAAGGCAGGTGCAAGAGGAGGCACTAGAGCAGGGTGCAGGTGGTAGTGGGTGGTGCTGATGGAGACGGTGGAGACGGTGGAGATGGTGGTGGCAGATATGGGGATGCTGATGGAAGGGAAGGGCTCTGGCACTCTAAAGCTAGTTAGAGATATGGTAACGTACGGGACTTGAATAACTTCTTCTTCTCTTCCCCAATCTCATTCCAAAGGATTGTAATTTTGGGTATGAAAATGATTAAACCAAAATATTTTTAGGAAGTGTTTCAAACCTCAGATACAAAGTGAGTCAATTAAAGGGAGAAGCGCTTCATTCCGAGAAAGGATATGAGAAGCATTTCAGGGTTGGTTTCAGCTTGGCATTACTTCCTGCCATTCACACCGCAGAGGTGTGTGTGTGTGTGTGTGTGTGTGTGTGTGTGTGTGTGTGTTTAAGGGGAGAGAATTTGCAAGGTGGGTGCCCATTTCACAAGAACCATCTTAATTAATTTCATGAGGTAAGTGAGAGAATTATCTAGCATGTATCTGACTATTTAATCTCCACTCCTGTCTTGATCAGGATCAAAGGCCAAGGCTTCCAGCCAATAAGACCTGCCCTGAATAGGCTTTCTTAGACGCTCAATAATTGGGGATGGAACCCATAGTCCCTACAGAGGTTTCTCCCTCTAACAATGAAGAAATGAAGTTTTAGACATCAGAGTGTCCAGCAATTTATGTTTGTGTTCTCACTTGAAAGCTTGCAACACCTTATTAGACTCAGTTCTCCTCAATTGTTACAGTAAGGGGTAAGAAAAACAATAAGAAGTTTGATTTTTCAGAGTAGAATTGCCATTGCTGACAGAAATCAAATTTACAACACCAGGGAAGTCTGGTTTTAATTCCTGCCATCTTCCTGGGATAGTGCGTGGCTTGGTTAATAAAGCTGATCTCTCACTTCTGGAATTAGATGGAGTTCCCAAGCTGAAACATGCCTGCATTTAATTTGGCTATGCTCGTATGTGCTGGGCCTGTGCTGTCCGATGAGAAATGGGGCTTGACTTAGGCGCTGCAGTACTGGCTGAGGAGCATTTTAACTTGTTACAGGTCTCCTAAGACTTGAGGATTTTAAGCTGTTGCTTTTCAAAAGTTGAGTCTGATTGTGTATGTGCCAAAAGGAGAGTGGGGCAGTGGTGGGAATATGATGTTTTATAAAGAGTCATAAAAATAGAATTATATTTAGCCAGGCAATTCTCATTGTGCTCACATATCTAGGAAATAAGCCAGAAACTTAGCAAAGAGTCAGCATGATTACTGATACTGAACAGCTCGAAACTATCTCCTCCCTCCTAGTTTCTCTTTCTGCCAATTGAAGACAAGGGAATTTATGTTCTGAAGTGGCTGCTTCTAGAGGACTCAAAATTCTTTGGGTGAATTAATACAATTCATCACATGGACAGAACTAAGAATAAAATTCATATGACCATCTCCAGTAATGGTCAGAATATACATTGGACAAAATTTATCAACCATCTATGTTAAAACCTAGGAATTGAGAAAACTTTCTTAACATGACATGATAAAATATCAGGGGTATCAAAAAATGTATTCAAGTGGACACTCATCCTAGAAAAAGTGCTACATACCTCATTGCTGAATATCACTACAGTTACCTTCCAAGTACTCCGCTTGGGAAACTATGCACCGATGCCAGCATCTAGTCCACCCTTCAAAGCAATTTTGGATCTCTTTCTGGAATGGCCATCAGATCTGTCATCGTATTACCATTGATGTCTGAATGTCATCAACATGTTTTCCTTTCAATATTTCCTTCATCTTTGGGTAAAGACAGAGTCACTGGGGGCCAGATCAGGTGAGTAGGGAGGGTGTTCCAATACAGTTATTTGTTTACCGGCTAAAACTCCCTCACAGACAGTGCCGGGTGAGCTGATGCATTGTAGTGATACAAGAGCCATGAATTGTTGGCGAAAAGTTCAAGTCATCTAACTTTTTCACGCAGCCTTTTCAGCGCTTCCAAATAGTAAACTTGGTTAACTGTCTGCCCAGTTGGTTCAAATTCATAATGAATCATCCCTCTGACATCAAAAAAGGTTAGCAACAACGTTGTGACAAGTTGGTGAACTTAATTGTCAGGCCTCGTGTGTGTGTGTGTGTGTGTGTGTGTGTGTGTGTGTGTATGGAGAGAGAGAGAGAGAGAGAAATGTATACACATTTTAAGAAAGGTAAACACTATTAAAATTGTAATACTTGGGCGGGCCTGGTGGCTCAGGCGGTTAGAGCTCCATGCTCCTAACTCCGAAGGCTGCCGGTTCGATTCCCACATGGGCCAGTGGGCTCTCAACCACAAGGTTGCCGGTTCAACATCTCGAGTCCCGCAAGGGATGGTGGGCTCTGCCCCCTGCAACTAAGATTGAACACGGCACCTTGAGCTGAGCTGCCTCCCAGATGGCTCAGTTGGTTGGAGTGTGTCTTCTCAACCACAAGGTTGCCGGTTTCGACTCCCGCAAGGGATGGTGGACTGTGCCCCCTGCAACTAGCAATGGCAACTGGACCTGGAGCTGAGCTGCACCCTCCACAACTAAGACTGAAAGGACAACAACTTCAAGCTGAACAGCACCCTCCACAACTAAGATTGAAAGGACAACAACTTGACTTGGGAAAAAAGTCCTGGAAGTACACACTGTTCCCCAATAAAGTCCTGTTCCCCTTCCCCAATAAAATCTTAAAAAAAAAAAATTGTAATACTCAATATATACCGATAACAAAAGATGAATACAAGTCACATTTGACTTCTGCAATTACAAGAGGTGCTCAAAGAGGTTACCCTCAGCGTCCAGACACTTCTGATTATGGTGAACTACTGCTTGAGCACGTTGACCGAAGTTTCCACTTGTATACATTTTTTTTGGCACCCCTGGTATACATATATATTAAAAGAGAAGGGAATCCTGTCATCGGCAACAACATGAATGAACCTGGAGGATATTATTATGCTAAGTGAAATAAGTCAGACACAGAAAGACAAATAGTGCATGATTTCACTTATATGTAGAATCTAAAAAAGTCAAACTCATAGAAGCAGAGAGTTGCTACCAGGAGCAGGGGGTGAGGAAAATAGGGAAATGTTGGTAAAAGGGTACAAAGTTTCAGTTATGCAGGATGAATAAATTCTGGAGATCTAATGTACATCATGGTGACTATAGTTAATAGTACTTTATTGTGTCCTTGAAATTTGCTATGAGAGTAAATGTTAATTACCCTCACACACACAAAAATAAGTATGCGAGGTGATGGATACATTAGTGAGCTTGGTTGTGTCATCACTGTGTCCTTGTCACAATGTTTATGTACATGAAATCACATACACTTTAACTATATTCAATTTTTAGACGCAGTTTTTATTTGTCAATTATACCTTAATAAAGCTGGGAAAATAAAATAAACTCTAGGAAGTTGGTAGCATAGTAACATTTCAAGAGACTTTAAAACACAGTATATTTGATCATATATTCCTAGTTGGAATATATGATCCAAAGAATGAAAACAAACCACAAAGAAATCTTAAACAACACTCAGTAGTCTTATTGTTAGCATTACCATTGGTATTGTTATTTTGAAACTATTGCAAATAGTTTCAAACAATTTCAAATAGTTTCAAAGTGTTACATTTGAATTGTAGGATAATGAAGAAAATGAGTCATTTTATTATTGTTATTAGAAGCAAGATTTTCAACTAAATAGAAAGAATTGCAAATGAAAGAAGGGCTCAGTAAGAATAAGCACTCCTTGAGCTCAGATTGTGACTCTAAAAACCATTTTTTCCTAGGAGGAGAAAAGATTGATTTTCCATCTGGGCAGGAAATTTACAACTTGAGCCTAGTGCATCTTATGTTATTTATCAATAACATAAATTGCAGTCTACAGGAATCTTGTCAAAAAGGGAAAAAGGACATAGGATCCAACTTGAAGGGGCTCTCACTGGCCAAAGATTGTATAATTTGAGCATGAAAAAGGCTAACTACAAGGATTAAAACATATTAAATATATAAAAATCCATGTGTCATAATGATACTTTAAGAAGAAAACTCGTTTACCTACGGAGATTGTTAGGATATCAACTTATTCTGAAAATTCATATAGGAAAAAAATTAAGCATTTTCAGGTCTTTTCGGTATGGATGATCTTTCAGAGCATCCAATAGTTGTTGGAAGAACTTTCTTCTATGCGGTAGAATTACTGTGAATAAATGCAGAAAGACTGTTAGATTTAGAAAAATGTTACTAATAGATCATTGATAGCATTAGAAAAATTGCAACTCTAATGAAATAATGGATCTAACCAGTCAGCAATGTCAGTTAAAACCATTCGGTGAAATATTGATGTACAAATTACATGATAGATGAATCGGCTGACACCTGAACTCACTGATGTATCTTATTAGCACCGCCACAACTGGGACAGCCAGGTATCTTGTGCATTCTAATGTCGTGCATTAAGAAGTACCCAGCACACCTACAGTTACTCATATCTAAAACTTTGACCCCAAATATAGTACAGCCTTTAAATCTAATTACCAGTTTGCAAAAGTATGGAGGGTAGAAGAACATTGCATATAATACCGTGACAGTGATTATATGCCAAACTCCTATTGGACAAATGAGCCACTTTCTTCAAAAATAAATGGCATGGGAATAAGCGGAGGAGAGACTGTTATAGATTTGAAAAGACTTAAGAGATATAACAATCAAGTGCAATGTGTATTCTTATTTGGATTCTGATTTGAACAAAGCAACTGTAAAAAGACGTTTTAAACAATCAAGAAAATTGAACATGACATTATTAGGAAACTACTGTCAATTTTGTGGAGTAAGACAATGGTGTTGTAATTTTATTTTTAAGTCCTTATCCACTGGAGGTATACACAGAAATGTTTATTGGAATGATATAATATTTGGGATTTAATTTAGAATACTCCAACAAAAAAGTTGAGGGTGGGCAATGAAGCAAGTAGGAAAGAATATAGATAGATATGTGTTGAAACCAGGTGATAGGTATACTGGAATTCATCACACCATTTCCTCTGTTTCTCTCTCTCGATGTTTGCTGTATGAATATTTTTGTATAAACATGTTAAAAAAATCTTGGTGTTAAAAAAGGGCCATTATGAAAATACCATGTAACATTTTAAGTGAAACCTTCATATAGTGAGAATAAAGACTTAATATCCTTCAAATTTAAGAAAGGCAAAGCCTGATTGTTCTTTGGCCATAGTCCCAAGCTATGAATAAGTAACCTCCAAAATTGATTTAAATTCTTCCAATCAATCAGTGACAACTTCCTTTCAGTAGTTGTATTTCTGAAAGTCAACTAATCAGAACAGCCTCAGTCCATCAACAATGCTTTCACCGCCAAAGATCAACCAATCACCAAACACTTCAGTTTCTGAAAGTCTCCCAGTCCTTGAATAACATGTTTTCCAAAACCCTAGATAAGATCACCAGTTTGCTTTGTGCAGTGGGACAGTAACTAGCTCATATAGCTCTTCCTTGCAGCAAGTAATAAATTCAGGTCATTGTTTCACATGAGTAGTGGTTTCTTCTTTTGGAAAAAAAAAAAAAATTAACCCACTCTAAACAATTTTTGAAAGTCTACTAAAATCAGCTTGACAAAACTTTGGGACTTTGAACCTGTGTTTGTGATCAGCTCAAGTTGCACTGGCCTTTGAAGGTAAATTCTAGATGAAGCCCAGCCATTGAATATGAATTCCCATTTCCCTCTTTCTTGAGCAGGAGGAATCAACCCAATTAATAAATCTTGGCACTACTAAAGAAATTGGGAAAAATAGGGATAGAGCAGAGTCATGTTTTATAAGATACTCCTTAAGTGTATTTTTTCATCTTCTATCCTGAAACACACTGATAATCAATGAATGTTTTCAAAGGGGCGTTTTCTTTTATGTATTTTTAGATAGATTTTTAATGTGTTTGTCATAAAAGGAAAAAGCCCAGACCACTTGCTTAAAATATGTGCCTTCCACCTGTAATATTTAAGCCCAGGGAATTAAAAAATCATGTCCCTAACCACGTTATCCAATGTCTGACTGTTCCTGAGTGAGATCTTTAGTTTATGGAAGTTCATGTATAAATGTTGAAACTGCAAAGGAATTATTCTCTGATCTATGAGCCGCGTCATACTTTGCATTGAAGACCTAAAAAGGGGACAATAATATATATAAAAAACATAATGATGTGAACAATGCTTAGGATTCATTTAATCACGATATAAGTCATAACAGTGTTTTTTAAACTCCTTTTATCAAAGTTATCATGAGTATATTTGTTCAGAAATCCATATCATCTGTATCTTATCAAACTGTAAAGAGTTTCAGTACGGCAAATTAGGGAATTATTCAGGAATGTCACATAGCACAGGATTTGCGGCTATTCTTTAGGTGCTAAGAAACAACTTCATAATTTCTCTGGTGACTGATTAATTTGCCTTTAGTCTGTCAAATGGACATAAAAACTTACCACCATCTTTGATCATTTGAAATGATCAAATATTAAATACTCATCTATATGTAATTTGAGCACACCACAGAAAAATCAAACCCTTTGTGAATGAATTGTGTAAGAGAATATTTGGGAAGCTGTGCCTGAATATCGTTGAAAACTGAGGCATACGTGTGAATAAAGTAGTCAACATTTTCTTCTGTGGTCTAAAATTTGGAAGTTACCACATGGATAACATTTCAAGCACTTTCATCAACATACTATAATACTATTACTTTTTGTTTTTAGGTTGTGAAGTTCTCATAATTTGCTGAGTGATAGGTAGTGAATTATCATATCAATTAGAATAAGTAGTAAATATGGGTATAGTATAGTTACTGAGATAAGAAAACCAAACAAATATTCCAAAAGAAAATCTTAGGATTGTCTTAGTGTCTTAAGCAAAAGCCACTTTAAAACAGGGCTCTTATTCTGGCTTTTGGGATCAGGAGTCTCCAGAAACATGCACATTTTTGGAAAGAGAATTTTCAACCTATCAGATTTTCAAAGTGGTCCTCGACTGTACAATCAGATTATGGTCGAGTACGCAATGTCAACCTTTGGATGGGAACTAACGTTTCAACCAACTATCTGAATATTTGTCTGCACAAATCAAACCAACCACTATTTACTAACTGAATGAATTATTTTACTTTTATTTGGATATGCCAAGCAGTTTTATTATTATCTTCATTTTCTAGATGAGGAAACTGAGGCTTAGCGTTTTTAAGTAATTTCTGCAAGGTCGAGCTGGGATCTAGGCTCAAGCGGTCCAATTCCAGAGCCCATTCTTTCTTAAACACCGTGTAATTCCACATGCCTCAAGAGTAACTTAACTTCAGGTTAACATTTCAAGATTTAATTCATGAAATTTCTTACACTTAGGGAATATAAATATTACTCTCAACTGAAACTAATTTCTGATTTAATGCCTCTCTTCTCCTTCTATGTGTTCTTGTTACATCCATCAATTCAAATTTAGTAACTATCATTTATCGGTTCATTTCCCCTTCTGGACTAGAAGTCCCTTTAGTACAAGGTTTGTGTCTCATGGTTTGCTATATCCCTAGCACTTAGCACAATGTTCTACACATAGGAAGTTCTAAATTAATATTTTCTGAATGAATGAATGCACATTATTTCCTTTCCCAGCTGTGCATGAAGGAGAATAATATTTGACGCTACTGCCTTATCCAGATTTGGGGTTTGGTTTTAGATTGTATTTGAATATTGGCCAACGAGGATCTGGCCATATCAAGGAAAACAACAGTGTTTCAGAAAGTCAGATGCTCTACATACAATACCCTGAATCATTTTCTTATCAGTGTAAGCTGAAAATAGTAAGCAAGAGGTTACACACCATGATTCTCAGAATTTTATTTCAATTCTGTAGTTAGGCAACACAGCTCTAGCCATTATCTTGCACCTAATGAGGGGTGGGGAGGAGAGAGAAAACAAAACAAAACAAAACAAACCAACAAAGAACCCAAGAGCTTGTCTTTTCGAGGTTCTCAGAGAAAGGATTTATTTATAAATTGAGGTTCATAAACTCCCTACCATGGCAAGATTTGGTTGTGTGTACAAACAAGTGAGTGTATCTCTGACAACATGGGTTAAGAACTCTACTTTGGGGAACCTGTATAGTCAGTCTGGTGGTAATAACCACATCTTTCCCTGCACTGCACTATCAAAGCAGCTGTTTCAGAGCCCCAGCCAGCCACCTTAGTGGTTGTTGGTACATTTCCCTCCACTCCTGCTCCATAAAATCCTTCAGAACAGAGAATGCATTTTCCTTCATTTCTGTGCACCTAGTTCTTAATATGAATCCTTATAAATGGAAGGTTCTCAATAAAAATAGAAAGGATTAAATTTTAGAAATTTTGACAAATTGTACAAAATACAGTTTTCTGGAATCTTGTAGAATCCTCTGAAATAGATTAATCCTTTACTATTATGTATCTAAGTTTCTTAGTACCTAAAATGGGGTTAATTTGGGGGGGGGGGGAATAAAAAAATAAATGCTTAGTTCCTTCAGACACTAATTGTAAGGAATATTTTTTAAAAAATATGTTTTTTTCTTCCTGTATTCATTAGCTTCCCATTGTAATCATGAAAAAACAAAAGACTAAGCATTTTTCTGACCAACTAATTTGGCCAATGGTAAAAAAAAAAAATGTGAATGTTTAGAACATATTTTGTGGCTCAAGTCTTTTGCGGCCCTTTGAGAATTTCTCCTTTAAAATCCCCAAAACTTTGTATTTTGCTGGGTGCGCTTACTCATGCTTCCGGATGAAACCAATTACAGGAAACTCACAGCGCTAGAAAGAATTTGAGCTGCATGGACAGGGCAACCAGCACTGGACAGAGAAACAGGAACATAGATTTTAGTCTTAGTTATTAACTTGAAGGTGATCTTAAGCATGTCATTTAATCTCTGAGGACCTCCCTTCCATCAATCTGTAAAATGAGAGGGCTGGTTTAGATGACCCTTACACACTCTTTCAGCTTTCACAATCTATAAATCTTTAACCTAGTTCATTTCCTCCTCTGAGCAGAGACAGCTCAGTTTAGTCTGATAGTCTAATGAGAAGCAATCCTTTTGGATTAAAGTATGTGTACTGGATTCCTTTGTATTTGCTTCAGATCCACTCCTGCCTTTCCCACCCCTATTCCCCCCCCCCCCCCCCCCCAGATGCTGAACTGAAGGACTGGTGTCACTAGGCTCCATTGCCTATGGCTTTTGGTTAGGTTCAGCCCCTGTGAAGCCTCAGCAGAAGATCAGAAGGTAGGAGGAAGGAGAGGTCAAGATTTCTATTATCTGGCCCTAGTCTCCCCTGGGGCCTCCTGGGGGTAGGGGCTGCAGTTCTCTGTTCCTGTGCCGAAGACCACAGTTCCTGTGAGGGGCCTTTGGTTATAGCCTCAGCTCTAGAAATTGTTCCTGCTTTTGTCTCTTTCAGTCTAAGGTGAAAGTGGCCTCTGGCTGTGGCTACCCCTGGGGTGCTTCTCCATTTCTTGTTGGTTTTTCTTAATCCTGCCATTATTTTTGTAAAGAGGTCATTCATTAAACTCTCTTTCACCCTTTCCCATTTTGAGAAGAGGAAGGCTAAGTCAACACACTTATTGGAAGAGTGGTTCTGAAAATTTTTCCAGCTGAAATGTTTTATTAAGCTGATTTAGGCATTCAACACAAACAGGAATTTATTAAACACTTTGACAAAAGTGGATCTGCACAGAGAACTGATAGAAGTTACCTCTGCTTTTAAAATCCTGACAATTATGTCACGAGGCAAACAGAAAATTTTGACTAGTGTTGTATCTTTCTTCCTTTTTTATTTTAATGTTTATTGGGGTGACAATGGTTAGTAAAATTACATAGGCTTCAAGTGTACATCTGTAATACATCATCTATATATCACATTGTGTGTTCACCACCCAGAGTCAGTTCTCCTTCCATCACCATATATTTGATCCCCTTTACCCTCATCTCCCACCCCCCTCCCTCTTACCTTCCAGTAACCACTAAACTGTTGTCTGTGTCTATCAGTTTTTTTCTTTGTTTGTCTTGTTCATTTGATGCTTTCAGTTTTATATCCCGCATATGAGTGAAATCACATGGTTCTCGACTTTTTCTGTCTGATTTATTTCGCTCAGCATTATAATCTCAAGATCCATCCACGTTGTCGCAAATGGTCCTATTTCATCTTTTCTTAACACTGAAGTGGAAATGGTTCCTAGATTCCTTAGCAGGTTCTGGGGAGATTAGGGTTGAAGACACTTCTGTTTATAAACGTGCACTTTGGTTGGCTTAAAGAGTCTGGTTTCTTTAATTAGATTATTCTCCTTGAAAGGCAGAGTCATATTTTTCACTTTAAAAAACAAAAACAAAAAACACCCCAGTATATACTAGAGGACTGAGAACTCTCCAATGTTGTTGACCAGATGACCAACATAGTAAAAAACAGACTCTTGGCATGATAAAGGCAAATTTTCTCCAAAAGAAATCTGGTGAAACTCATCTTAATCCAACTCTACATCCTATGGAAAATCTTCAAGGACAAGTGACACTGACAGAAGATTCTGAGGATGCCCTGAAACTTTAGCACATGGGGAGCTCTTCTGGAGTGAGAGTAAAAGCAGAATTAGCAACCAATTCCCCCAAACACCAGGAGAAATCTAATAGTTTGCCTGACACAGTAAGATTTGAGTAAGTCTAAAAGGTGGGATAAAAATTAATGAATAGACTCGGGGAGGAAGAAAAATCTTTCAAAGCAAAAAGAAAGTGCAGGCAAAGGCACTGAGGCATGGAATGACTCAGTCCATTCAGAGTCATAAAGAAGAATGGTTCTGTTACAGACTTCAAGGTAGAGATGTAGCTGGGAAACAGACTAGAAAGATCTGTATACTCGTATGCCACGTTAAGGACTTTGTACTTCATCCTATAAATCGGTTATTTATTATTATGAGTTAAATTGTGTCCCCCACCAAACAAATGTGTTGAAGTTCTATCCCCCAATACCTGTAAGTGTGAATCTATTTAGACATAGAATTTTTCTAGAGGTGATCAAGTTAAGATGAGATCAATAGGGTGGACCGTAATTCAATATGACTGGCCTCCTTATAAGAAGAGGAAAATGCCATGTAAAGACAGAGGCAGAGACTGGAGTGATGCAAGGATTGACTACCATCACCAGAAGCTAAGAAAAGGCAAGGAAGAATTCCACTGGCAGTTCTCAGAGGGAGCATGGCCCTGCTGATACCTGGATTTTGGACTCCTAGGCTTCAGAACTGTGAAGGAATAAATATCTATTGTTTTGAGCCAACTAGTTTTTGGTGCTTTGTTATGGCTGCCCTAGGACACTAATACACTTACATAAGAACCTGTAGGGACAAGGATTGTTGTGTAAAGGAGTGAAATGGGCCAAGTTAAAACATTAAGGAGTAGAGCAATCGTAGTAAACGAGAGAACTTGTGCTCATCTTTACATTAATGTAGTTTTGAAATATGGCCTGCAGCAAACAGAAGTAATCTGTGGGCCAGATGAGACCCATAAGCTCCCAGCAGTGTGACTCACACTACATCATGGGAAGAATTCAAAGGGCTTTAATCTGAAGATTGGTAATAGTTGTACATTGTAGGAAAATGGCCCTGGTGGTGATGAGGATGATGAATTGAAGGAATACAGTAAGGAGAATTTCGTCAGAACTAGGTGAGAGATGACATAGATACAGAAGAAGACAAAGACAGTGGGTATACAGAGGAGGATCTATGGGATCCATAATACTTGATTTTTAAAGTAAGGAAGTGGGGGAACTGGGTTTGGGGAAGCACTGAGTGGATGGTAGTGTGAGTGAATTAGCTATTGCCATGATTGTGCTGTATAACAAACTGCCTCAAAACTCAACGTCTGAAAACAGCACTTATTTATTCTCAGGGGTCGAAAGGTTGGTTGGGCTCGGCTGATCTAGCCTGGGCTTGGATAGATGCCCATTGTTCAGACTACAGCAGCTAGAACAGCTCTGCTTCTCACTGAAAGTCTGTAGTTTGGATGAAATAGCACTGCTTCATGTGTCCCTCCTTCTGTTCAAACTAGCAAGGTAGATGGCATGTCCTTCCAATGGCAGAGGCAGAAATACAAGAGGGCAAGAAGAGATACACAAAGCCTCTTACGAGTAGGCTTAAATGGGCACATTGTCTATTCTACCATTTCCAGTGGCCAAAACCAATCACTTGAGTGTCTCCAAAGTCAAGACTCAGGGAAGTGCACTCCTCCCAGAGACAGGCTATGGCAATGGCATGGATGTGGGAGGGGTGAAGAATTGGGGTCAGTAACTCAATTTACAATAATCTTCCACGTGCACATTCCTTCCATATGCAAAATTTACTCTTCCTATAATTTCATTGAATCATGCATTGGGGTCAAACTCCAAGATTTCATCATCTCTATCTATCCAGATGTGGCTCTTCTTCATTCAGAAATCTATGAACAAGTTATCTGCCCTGTACATGCCCGACATATAATGGTGAAAACAGGGACATGGTGACCACAATAACTACTCCCATGAGGAGAGGGAAAGAAGGATACACATAGCACTGGCCTATAGAAATTTCCAGTCTTACTGGGCAAGAGTTGTCACGTCTTCCTGCCACTGGTAGGAAATATGCCTTGATCAGACCTGGGCTCTTTTCCCAGAGAGTATTCCTTATTAAGAGTATTCCTATATTAAGTATTCCTTAATACTTCACGGATTTTAGTTTCCCATTCTAGGATTTATTTATTTTTTTTGGGGGGGTGGGGGCATTTCTGAAGATGACATTGGAATTATGCCCATTTTCATGGCTGAACAGCTTTCTGAAACTGTACTTTACCCACAGAAAGTCAGGGTCCCAGAAGTCTCTATACATTTTGATAAATCTCAGGCTCTTTTAATCCAGGCTGGCAAGTCTTGCACACCTTTATTCATATTCAGCCGAAAGTAATCATCTATGCTTTTAACACTTCAAAAAATGATCTTTCTCAAGTCCATAAATTCCCTAAGTTCCTTTTTTATCTTCTAAGGTTAGAAGTAACAGTCTTACCAAACACTTTGCTACCATGTATGACCGGTTACCATTGTTTCAGTCTCCTATAATAATTTCTTCACCTCCTGTCACCCAGCCTTAAAACCAACAGTACGTAAGTTTTTCATATGTTAGCACTTCCCTTCTACATTGGTTAGATTTTGCTACAAAAGCATCATTCCATAACTCAGGGCTTAAAATAACAATCCTTTAGCACCGGAGATCTGAGAGTTGGCGGGTGTATGGCTGACCAGGTGTGCTGGACGAGACACAGTGAGGCCATGGCTAAGATGTAGATGCAGACTATGTACCAGTCACCACGATTGGGGAAGAAGAGGAACAGCAGACCCAGGGTGTGGGCAGGTAAAGAGCTCAATATTGGATATATTGATCATGTGATGCCTGTGGGACACTCAGGTGGAAGAGATGTAGGACTGGAGTCCAGGACACTGGTCTTGGTTCGAGAGAGAGAGAAAGTTATAGGGTCATCAGTTTGTAAATTGCGACTAAGGACATGGGAATAGATGACTGCCCAAGGTGATCATATAAAATGACAAAAGACTGTAATATGAAGTCTTAGGGCATACCAATATTTAAAATGTGTCAAAAGGAAGAGAAGCTCACAGAGAAAACTTTGATGGAACAGAGATACAGGAGAGAATATTGTTGTGGAAGACCAAGGAAGAGTTTCATTATTGCGGGAGTGAATTAAACTGCCAAATCTCGCAGACTGCTCAAGTCATATGAAAACAGAGAACAGTCTTTTCGATTTGCCCATTAGATCATTGATAGACCGAATCATTTATTTTCAAACTAGGACACATTTGAGAGTGAACAGGGGTACTATTAGTAATTATAGCAGAACAACACGTGTTCTCAGGCAAACAAGGACATATGGTCACATTAGTCTCTGGTGATATCTGCCAGGCTGCTTCTGCAGAGTAAGTGGGGCATAAGCTTGATTTGCATAAGCAGAAGAGTGATATGGAACAGGGACGTGCTCAGACAGCTAGAGTAAATTTCTTTCTAGGAGCTTGCTTCTAAGGAAGTGAGAAGAGGGGACAATGACAAAATCATGGGCTTTGTATAGATGTTTGAATATTCTTCTAACAGAGGAACCCTCAAACCGCTTCTAGGATTGTGTATTCAAATATAACTGAACTATGAGATTTTCTAAGAGGATTTAGAAAGTAGAACCAGCTAGTGAGACCACCCCCACTTTTTTTTTTTTTTTAAAGTAAGATGGGGGAAGATCTGTTGCTATCACAATAAATAAGACACTGGACAATGGAAAAGAACAATCACCTGGGTTCATGTTGGGAAGTTTATTTTTCAAACAGAACCAAAGAGATTCATATACGTGGCCTGGAAATATTCTCTTGTGAGAGGTGCTCAGTGTTACAGCAATATGCAATGGGGGAAAACCCAAGATAAATAAATATAATATGATACAAGTAGGTCTCAAATGGGGTAGACAGTATTGAAACAATTCCGAATATGATGTGTTGCTGCAAGGAAGATAATACTTCTTCATGTTTTTGCCTCCGCTTACTTTCCCTCCAAGTCACTCCCCCCTCCACCACCACCATGCCCAATTACTCTCAAACCAGACTGATGGCACGGGTCCCAGTTTAACAAACACTCTTTGTTAGCCCCATCAGTTGGCTCAGGAGTTCATGTGAGCGGGCAGCAAGAATAATTTCATGATAATCTAGGTCACGTTTTCTCTTTCCCACCAGTGCCAGAGAGTGAGAACGCCAGTTTCATTGACTTCAGAAGCCAGCACGGGGCACAGGAGCGGGCTTTATCTGTGTAGTCATGTTTCTTTGATTGGGCTCTGTGGGGGGAAAACAAAATCCCTGCTCTCAGGCAACACGGTGAATGATTCTGAGAGCTTTACTTGATCTCAAACCCTATCAGCGTCTTTATGCACATTTTGGTTCTTTTTTAAGAACACTTTCAGTTCACTAGTGACCAATAGAATAACATTACATATTGGCTGAACAGAATGGGAGAAGCCAAGTTACACTGGAAAAAGAATCGTTTCTTTTAGGACATAAAAGATAACTGACTTAACAACTGGCAATGGTGAAACCACTTCACCTATAACAGGGTCCCAAAGATGAGGGCCAGATGATTTTAAACGTTTCTTAATTTCGTTGAAATTTCAGGACTGTTTAAAAAAAAAAAAATGAAAAGATAGAGCTTTAAAGGCAAGTATATAAAATGTAAATCACCTCCTCCTATTATGGCAGATTAATAGACCATTGTTCCTATTCTTCTTTTTGAATGAGTAGTGGAACACGATCTTCAGCTTTAGTGTGTATTCACTGAATAGTACAAAGGCCAAGTTGTAGCTGCCTTCGAAGTCCTGGCTCCACTTTTTATTTATTAGCTGCGTTACTTTGAATAAGTTACTTAAGCTTTTTATGTTTTATTTTTCCTCATCTATAAAAAGGGGAAATCATAATGGCCACTTCATAGGACTCTGCTCTAAATATTAAATGAGGTTATGTTGGAAAAGCACCCAGTACAGGACCTAGTATATCCTAACACAAAAGCTCAATAAATATTAACTATATTATTGTTTCTCTGGTCATGGACCTTGACTACGGAGCCTCAGAAACCAACCTCAAGAAGACTGTAGAAAACCTAGTGTTTGAGGTGAGCTATTGCAATCCCCAAACCTCATGTCTACACAATGGGGTATGTGCTCAGTACCACTGATGGCTCTTTGCACATGAATGTTCAAGTTCAGGGAGCCCTCAGCATTAGGGGAATAGGAGATGTAGCTTGGAACAGGCCTTCTACCTCCCTCAGTTTAGTTCATGTCTGCCCTTGAACAGTGTGGGGATTTGGGTTCTGTGTGCTCCTCAGGTTGGAACTCTCCAAATTATTGACCTACTTCTCCAACTCTATAGCCTTGAGCTTTTAGCTCTACTAGAACTGTGGTCACTGAACTCTGGCCTTTTAACCTGGCCTCTGGCCTGTAGATTGGCTCATAATTATGCTTATTCCTGGCCTGCCACTCATCCCCCATTAGAGACTCTCCTCCACTGGTTGGGGGACTGTCTCAGTTCTGCATAAGGACAGGACATTTTGTCATTAATGATAAGGCTATGACTAAGTAATATACAAATGTTATTTTCTGTAAACCAATCTTGCTAGTAGGTTTTATTTAGCTTGTTTAGTGCAATGTTTCTGTGTCATGCTTTCTTGAAACACAATAAATATAAAATGACAATGGAAAAATCAGTCTCAAAATAATTCTTTTTCTATTTTTTAAAGATTTTTATTAAAATATGAACCATAGTTGTTCAATATTTATGTACCTGAAAAAGTGATCATTGTGATAAGTCCAGCAACCATCTGACATCCTACAATGCTTTCACAATATTATGTTGTACATTAAAATAAGTTTTATTATGACTTTAGAACATGTTGTAGAACTATTTATTACAAGGGAAAATCCTAGAAGCTTTTTTTTTTTAATAGTCTTAAGTTATTACACTTGAAGAAATTGTGGAAAGAAAAAACTTTCTTTGTAAATTCCAATAGAACAAACACATTATACTTTACTGGAAATCCTGAAAAGGAGAACAGTATTGATGGTAAACATTCTATCATCCTGAGTGTGTTTCACAGTGTTCAAAAAGTCATTTTTAAAGTGCAAATTTATATATTTTTTATAGAAACAACTTATTGGGTATCCTCAAAGTTTTGAACACATTTATACCTCTTTACCCAGAAATTCCAATCCAGGGTGCTAGACTACAAGAAATATTTATTGAGTGCCTACTATCTGTCAAGAACTTCTGTGGGCATTTGCTATATATCAAAGAAGAATGACATCCATCACTGTTTTCTTTGAATTTACATTCTAGCAGGTGGACACAGACCATAAACAACACATGAATAAAGAAATTATAGAGTATGTTTGAGGGATTGGTGCTGTGGGAAAGAGCAGGTAGGGTCAATCAGGAGTGTGGAGGCAGCAAGGAGCAGGTTATCGCGTAAATAGGGATCCATAGCATCATTTTTAATGGCTGCATAGTATTCCATTATTTTAGACAAAGTATTCCACCATAATTTGTTAAACATGTTAGCTTATTTCCAATGCACTATTACAAATAAAGCTTCAATAAATATTCTGATAGGTATGTATGTATAGATAAATGTATGTATGTTTGTAAGTTTCTACCTATCTATTTAAATGCCTGTCTGATTGTTTTCTTAGAATAAATTTCTGGAAGTTAAATTATTAAGTCAAATACTATAAGCGGATAGAAAGCTTGCCTTATAGAAAGTCTGAACCAATTTACACTTCTTCTGGAACTTGTATTTTTACTCTTGCCCAGTTTCATCATCAAAAAATGGTATTAACTACATTTTCATGATATAGTCTATGATGTCAAATGAAAAACAAAAAAATAACATATTTGATTTAACACATTAAATTATATACATACTTTACTAGATGCTAGCACATCAGCATTTACCAATTTTCTTTAATATAATACTACGGGTGAGTTTTGCTTCTTCATACTTTTCTGTATTTTCTAGGTTTTCTACATTCAACATGAATTTCCTTTGTCTAATAGCTTTTGTTTTTACTGGTAATAGTGACAAATTAATTTTCAGTGGGCAACTAATATTGGGAAGCTTTGTTAAAATTTCACAGTTTTCCGGATTGGCAAATGTTATTTGCTTACTTCCTTGTCAACCTTCTGAAATGGTTAAGGTATCTTAAAATGAAAAATAATAACTCTTTCTGTTCTCTTCTGGCCAGACTGCTTGGCTATTTATTTAAGACACATCAGAATAAGATCTGTTCCTCTTCTGCTATGTGGCTTCGTCCCTAAGATTTAAGAATGAGCTTTCCGAAAACACCAGACTCAGTTTAACTTAAAACGTGGTGTTATTTGAGATTGGTGGGGGGGACAAGGAGGGCGGCTTGCAGGGTGGTCCTGCTCCTGCCCATAGAAGCAATTCATCTCTTAACCCCCCAACACCATTCTTTCAGGCGATCAAGTCCATTCAAAATGACCAGGTCAGCATTCATTTATTCATGCAACAAATAGCTCATAGACTGTTCTAAATGCTGGAAATACAGAAATGAATGAAACAGACAAAAGAAATCCCTGCCTTATCGGAGCTTCTAGTGTAGCAGAGGAGAACTAACCATAAAAAAGATAAGTAAGTATATCATTGGTAGATTGGATAGTGATATGTACTAAAGAGAAAAAGTAAAGCAGGAAAGGGGCATATGTAATAGAGGAGGGTGAGAAGATGCTGGAATTTGAGATGGAGTCACCAGGTGAGGCAGCCCCAACTGAGAGTAGACTGTGATATTTGCAGGAGGACGGAGGCATATTCCTTGCCATGAGCTTGAGACATTCTGATATCAGGAGAATGACTAGGTTGCTGGATTCTAGTTAATATCACCAGAGAAGTTCACTTGGGGTCTGACCCTCTTCTTTTAGGACACTCGGGAGCTGAAGTGACGGGTGGTAGGTAATTGACAAGCAGGAAAAGACAACTGCAGTGTGGCAGAGCAGCTGGAGAGGAGAAACCATGAGAGATAATGCGAGAACTCCTCTGAAGCCAGGAGAGATGTCAGGGACATCTCTTGTTTTAACTAAGCTGATCTTCCTCCCCTTTGCTTCCCTTCCTTGGCCTCTGCTTTGTAGTTCGTTGGCTTAGCTCCAACGGCATTTGACACTCTCCAAAACAAATAACCGGGACTCCCACATGTTTAGAAAATGTACAAGGCAAGAATGTTTTTATTGAAAGGCGATTTTGTGCCCTTGTAGCCACCACTTGTTGGCAAATACTGTGATTTTTTAAAAAACATTGGAAACAAATAATATTTTAAAGTGGCAGCACATTTTATGTAGAGAATGTGTTAATACAAAAGAATCCTTAGCATTTAGAGCATTGCTTCTTACAAATCCTACTTACTATATGAGCCCTAGTCTTAGTGAATTGGTTCTTTCCTTCCCACGCTGACTGAAATACATGGCATATACAGTGCTCACAGCTTGCCTGCGGAATACTTCCAAAGCAAGTATGTCAGTTCCTTGTGAAATAATTATGTCTGTTATACCAACAATGACGATTAATGATGTAATAACAGGGAAAGGATGCAGATGGTATAATAGTAAATATAAAATACATATGTTTTTGACAAGGTTAATTTTTTTTTTTTTTTTTTTTTACACAAAGGTCTCCAAAAGATTTTTTTAACTTCGAATATGGTCAAATTTCTATTTTCTAATGTACAGGCCACAAGGCATGACGTGTTGAAACTGACAAATAATCGCAAAGTCCTGTTTACTTGCTTTGGGATACATTTTTGTGTGAACAATTGAATGTCATTATAGCTGATGTTCAGAATTATTAAGTCCAATAAAATGGAGCCTGATTGTGACTTCGGATGCTGAGAGGGTATCTAGCAGGTTTCTCCATTTTGATTCTTTTTCACTTTCTCCCTGTAACTCCCTGCTACCAAGACTTGGTGTCTTTGAAGCTACTTCACCTACCTTTCTCTCCAACTTTCCCTGGAGGGTAACAGTGCCAGGAATATTGGAAGTACTCGGTAAATGTTGACTGGCTGGGCAGATTGAAACCTAAAGAGTTAAATAAATCTGAAGGTTGAATTATAGTAAATGTAATATGTGGGATAAAGGGAGAAACTAAATAGAAGAGGTGCTAACTCTTGATGGAAAGAGGTGTGTATCTCCCTTTTCAGGAAAACGACCTATCTAGTACTCTCGCCCCATCCCATTTGTATTGAACCTACGGTATTACTGAGGCAGGTATATAACGCCTTCTGTAAGAGGAGTCAGGGAAGAAAGATTCCGATTGGAGAAATAAGTCTGAGCTGTATTTATACTCTCAACTGAAATATTTAAAGAGAATGTCTACAGTTGCTGGAAACTGGATTGGTAACCTGGTCATTTAGCTCGTTGCGATCCTTCCTTTGTTGGCGCGTGTGGACGGCCGGTGCGGAGCCCTTGGACGGTGCCTCTCTCTGTCGGTGTTTGTGGATGGAGCACTGCCATAGTTTCATTAACAGAACAAAAAGCCAACCTGATTCAGATCAAATGCAGAGTGGTGTGGGCTCTGGCACCAGCCAGCAGCCAGAATTACTCAAGGTCCGGTACACGGAGTGAGTGACCTACTTAAAACATTTTCTCTTGCCTTTGAAACTCCTTGCCCTTCCTGATTCTAGCCGGTACGGGAAACACAAGGGCTTCAGTACAGGCTGCGTTAGAAACTGCCTTTGAAGGGTTCTAAGCTCTCCCCACGTTCCTGTGTCTGCGACACAGCTTGTTTCTCTTTGGTTTCACCCATATTTGCCCTGGAGTAGGCACTGGGGTATCAAGAGATTTCTTGGCTCTCTAAACCCTTTTTCTCTTCTTTGAGGGCACGAGGCTTCTCCTTCCCCTGTTTTAGATCATACCTTCACTCAAGGTGTACTTGACAAGATGAATCTTTTGTGTCCATCCCAAACCCTGGTGGCTTAATGCATGTGTGTAGTTTTATATAGACCCTGCTCTCCTGAAATCACTGGGTAGAAATGGGTTTGTCTGACATAGTTGCCATGGCCAGGTCACTGCTGGCCATTCCACTGGAGTGATGAGGGTGGAGGGTTGGCAATTTGAGCCTATTCAAGTTTCACTGGTAGAAGAGGAAGATAGAGCTAAGAAAATGAAGCTTCAAAGCACACCATTACCCACTGTCCTGGAGAGACAAGAAAACTATCTTGTTTATATTTCCTTTTTACATTTTAAGCTTCTTTAATATGTACATGAATATGTATGTATATATGTGTATGTGTGTGTGTCTTTATGGAAAGAAAAATTCCCAGAAGAGTTTGAAGCTGAAGAATGCTTGGCTGTTACTTGCTTATTATTGTTTTTATATTTAGTCAATGTACTAAAATATCTTTTCCCATCTCCACCTGTCCAGATTCTATACATCCTTTAATTTATGATTAAATAAGGTCCTTCATGATATTTTATTGCTCTTTGAAGAAAAACAAGTGCATATGTGCTGGCGTGTGTGTGTGTGTGTGTGTGTATAAATTTAAACTCACACAGAACCCTTTTGGCACCACTTTCCCTCTGAGATACTAGTTCCGCGTGCATTGCATAGCTTCTTGATAAAGTCCAGGTTTTGTACCTTATGCATCTGTGTGCCCCACTGTGCTTGTGTCTGTCTTATACAGAATAAATGTATAATATATAGGAGATGACTTAATTGAGTGTGAAGGTGTAGGTAGCAGCTGGAATAACAGAGACTCTGCTGTTCATAGTACTAGTGGCCTCTCTATTGTATGTCTAGCTTGAACTGTGTTCTTACTCAGCTGTCCCTAATGAGTGGTGGCCCAACTCTGGCTGCACATTAGTGTAACTTAAAAAACAAAAAACAAAATTGTGTCCAGGTACTACCCTTGACCTGGACATTTGTATTATAATGAAGCAAACAAATAGATAAACAAATAGGTGATTCTAACATGTAGCCTTGACATTAGCAAATGATCTATAGCAGCACCTCAAATATTTACATGCATGGGAATCACCCTGGGATTAAAGTGTAGACAGCAGTTCTGATGCGGAGCCTGAGAGCCTGTATTACTATCAAACTCCCAGGAGAGGGGCCGGCCTGGTGGCTCAGGCGGTTAGAGCTCTGTGCGCCTAACTCTGAAGGCTGCCGGTTCGATTCCCACATGGGCCAGTGGGCCTCCCGGATGGCTCAGTTGTTGGTTGGAGCACGGGCTCTCAAGCACAAGGTTGCCAGTTCAATTCCTCGAGTCCCACAAGGGATGGTGGGCTCTGCCCCCTGCAACTAAGATTGAACACGGCACCTTGAGCTGAGCTGCCGCTGAGCTCCTGGATGGCTCTTGGTTGGAGCATGCCCTCTCAACCACAAGGTTGCCGGTTCGACTCCCGCAAGGGATGGTGGGCTGTGCCCCCTGCAACTAGCAACGGCAACTGGATCTGGAGCTGAGCTGCGCCCTCCACAACTAAGATTGAAAGGACAACAACTTGACTTGGAAAAAAAAAACCAAAACTCCCAGGAGATGCTGGTTCTTCCAGAAGACTTATGCCCTGAAAATTCTGCTTTAGTAGTTTGAGGGTACAGGATGCATGCGAATTTATGTTTTTAACAAGCACCCTAGGTGATTCCTGTTATTAGACACATCTTTAAAATGCTGGGATTTAGCAGTGTTTTGTGACACTGGGTATTCACTGGTGGCTCTGACAAGTTAGCCCCCTTCCTCACTGCAGGACCTGTTGCAGGATCCAGGGGTAGGGCCGGGACATCTACACTTTAAAGATGCAGAGGTCATTTACGTGGGCACCCCAGGTTGAGCACCCCTGAAGGTGCAACAGTTCTTCCTGCACAGTGAGGACAGGAGTGTCCTGGGGAAGCAAAGGGTTAATGGAGTCAGAGTTTAGAGAAAAGGTTGGCACCTTGCCACGGCAGATTGTCACATTCTGTAATATGGAAGGTTTGTTTCAGCACCTGTTCTTCATTAGTATAATTTCATGGGCAACCATTCCACTGAAGCTTTAACAGAAGAAAGTGAAGTTGGTTCTACATCCGTCAGTTCATTTGTGTATATTTTCCAATTCTTTTCCCTTTGTCTATATAATAAAGAGGTGAAAAGGTCCATGGTGAGAGAAAAGGGTGAGTCTTGTCTCAATGCCTTCTGCTACGAACCATCTTCTTTGACATGGTCAAGCAGGTTTGCATGAAGTTCCTACCCCAGTGTCACCTCAAGTTAGATGACACTCCCCTGCCAGTGCTGAGGGCTTAACCCATGGCGTGGCTTCAGAGTGTGATCGACAGGCGCCCCATTGAACATTTCTTGCCAATGAAACCAACTGAGCTATGGATTTGGCGCGAATAGTGAGCCCTCCATTTTGTAGATGAAATAACTGACTTCTCAGACGTCCGAAGTCTAAGGCAGGAAGGCAAGGAGGAGCAAAAAATTGCGTCTCAAAAACATTTCCTCATTTCCCATTTCTAACCAGCATGAGATTTCCTGCTGGATACAAAAAACAAAATTACGGACTCACTGTCCTTTGATCAATTTTAATATTAGCATTGCCCAAAATGATAAAAATACAATGTTTTCACCAGGAGAAGGATCATTGACATTTTTCGAGATTTTCCAAGATACTCACAGGAGCACCTGGAAGGTCCTATTGTTTAATCTTATATTTATTTGAATTCCATTCATAATTTGATAGCTTAAATTTGGCTTTAGCTCAGACCAGACAATCTTCCCAACAACGATACTCCACAGCAGAATGGCCATGTTCTACAAAAATGGGAAATTTTTTCACATGGGTGATGCTTAATTGGAAGCTGTCTTTACATTTCTGAGATAAAGATAGACTATATTTGTGGTTTCTAAACCTGGTCATTCATCAAAACGACATGGAGTATAAGGAAAACAGATTCTTGTAACCTATAGAGCTACTGACTCAGATTTTCAGGATGGAGGCAGTAAATTGGATTTTTTTTCCAAATTATCTTAAATCCACTACAAATCTGCATCCAGCATTAATGAAGAGACTCTGGAACATCCTTCTGACTCTAGGATTCTAGGGTGCTCTGAACGTTTTTGTATAGATGTGATAAGTGCTTCATAAACTAGAGAGTGCAACGTAAATATAAGGTATTGTTAGTTAGCAACCACTAAATACCCCCATGTTTTCACTATGTGTCTATGTGGGGCTGAAATCAAGATCAATTCTAAACAAAGGCATTCCTGTGAGTGGCAAACCTGGTGTTTCACTAGACTTTATGATATAGGCACAGAAAATCAGAAGCAAAGCTTGAAGGGTTCGGTAAGTATGAGAGGTTAGAGGAAGATAACTCAGAATTGGGGCCAAGACAAAGAACATGAATCAGGCAAAGAAGTTGGATAGAAGCCAGGTAGGTGGAAAAAAGTTAGTGGACACAAATCTCAGATAGCAGAGTGAGCTGGGAGACCCAAACCTGACAAAGAGGAACTAGTGGACCCATAGGAGATGCATAGAAGGTGGAGGTACAGGACAAGCAAACAAGGGAACTGCTCAATATATCGGAGTGAGGCACTTTGATCACTGAGGCAATGTTTCTTCAGGATGGGCTTTCTTCCCTAAGTGCAGTTGGCTGGGGTTGTGGGAGAGTCTGCTGGAGAGTGTGCATGCCAGAAGAAAGTATGCACAGGCAGGCTATTTCTGAAACAGGCAGATCCTGCTGACCAGAAGGTCACCAGGTCGGTTGTCTCTTCAGGCATGTAGGTTGTGAAACCCATACCCTGAAAGATCTGTGAAGAATTTGAACTCCTCAACAAAATGGGCCATTGCCAGGAGTTGCTACCCCTGCAAGCTATGTGACCTTGAGGCAACCACATGCCCTTGAGCAAACTGCTTCATCTCTCCATGTTCAATTCCCTCATGTTTAAGGTGAAGGTGTAGAAAGAACAAGTGACCTCTAAGGTCTCTATAAATTTAGGCATGTCAGTGGTGATGCTGTAGACAGCATTTCACAGCCAGATGCTGGCTCTGCCAATGGCATGTCCATTCTCAAGTGGGGGCAGCACAACTGGCATCCAGCCAGGCTGAGCAAAAGGAGTGAGGCTGGCACCTCCCTGAAAGTCAGGCAGCCTTCATCAGGGTGTTGGGCGATTGACTTCTCATAGTGACATATTGTGTGCTATCATGTACACGACAAATAGTGCACAGATGATCAACCATGCCGCTGTCATTGCAACAGCATTGGTTCAACCTCTTCTTTCTTGATAAATGGGCTACATGAAAGAGCATGTATCCCAATTTCAGCTTTGTAAACTTCTAACCTCAAACTTTCTGGGCCTAGATTTCTTGTTAGGTTGAAATTTCCATATGAAATTACCAATGTTCAATTCTTTATCTACAAAAAGAGTCATGTCATATACTTCAATTTAATATGGAAAGATGGATTGACTTGACCAGTGATTTTAATGTAGAACCATAGAGAAGTTCCATTTCTGTTTTGATTTTAATAAATATTTTGAATATCCACACTGGGTCAGGCCCTGTACTAGGCTGTGCATACACAACAGTGAACAAAATGGTCTCAGTAGCTAACCTCATAGAGCACAGCTCCAAAGATCTTTCGGTAAGCTGAATTTAAATCTGATGATTTAACTGCTCCTAAAGTATCATATAAATTGCATCTTCACAGGAGAAGAAGAAATCTACCACCTGGGGGCAGATTATTAAACTTTGTTCAGTCTCTAATGAAAAGATAATTAATATTCTTCCGAAAATACAGTAGAGAAGAATCTGAGAAAGAACAAGCGACACTCTTGATGAATTTTTTCAAAACCTGAGATAATGAAACATCTTTAGAACTCTGCTGTTTGAGAGAATGAAGGTTGTGATTTTTCTTCATTTTACTTATGACATTGTCAGTCAGGCCAAGATGAGAAAATGATTATATTGTAAAACATGTGGCATATGCAACAGGAAGTATTTTGGAGTTTATTGAAGGTTTTATTGCTTTTTAAAACATAACAAACTTAAGCAGAAAGTGTAGTTTTCATATTGACCGATCCAATACAATGTCAGGGAAAAAAAACACACCAGGAATATTGGCTCTGATGAAAACCTAATGCAATGAAGTTTACTAGTCATTTGTTGATTGCATCTTTTAAAACTGTTGATTTATGGTATAGAAATGATCAAGTTTATTAAAGCATGGTCTTCATACTTTACACTTTTCAGAGTGGTTTGTAATGATATGGAGAATGGATAAGTTCCAGATTTCATAGATTGAATCACATGAAATTGAAGGTCTTTAACTATTTTTAACCTATAAAATCGACAATTTCATACAAATCAACCTAATAACAAATATGGAAGTTCATTGGTTGTTCATAGGAAGGTGATAGTGTAAATTCCACATGAAAATCTCCTTGGCCAATAAGATAATCTCATTTATGAAATAGCTCTTAAATATATGATGAGTATATCAGATGTCATTAATAGCTTGCTAATATTATTTAATAAGCTGAATGAGCTCAGCTAACAATGGTAGATCACAATGTGCAAACAACTTCAAAGTTGAACAACTTCAAATTTAAGTTTGGACTTGATATGCAAAAGAATAAATTTCACTCTACTGAAATTGAATAAATGTCTGATAGAAATAGACTCAGAACTATGTTTTCTATAATTAACTAGATCAATGAAAAATCTCATTGTATTACAAACTACAGTTGAATATTTTCTCTGCCACAAATGAAATAGATTGAGGTATCTATTCACTGACAGTATCGATACTGAACACTAACTGCAGCTGAAACTAACAGAAAGCCCAATGAAAAGCATCATAAATTATAAGGACTGTTCTCTTTTACATGACCGAAAATCTGGATGTCTCAACACTGTCATCAAAGACCCCGTGCCTTCAATCCTTATGCATCCTCAATACTCAATGTGAAGTCCAGGGCCCTGGGTTGGGCAGCCCATGGTTGCAATGACTCCCAATTTCAGAGGCCACAGGCACCCCCAATGGGTCTTGCCTAAGTCTGTTCTCTGTACCCTTCAGCAGACATTCCCTCAGGCCTCATTGTTTGGAAGCACTTCAGTGTCAAGGGGATTGAGAACATTGACTCATTGAGATCAGTCAACTTCACCATTGGGGCTGAGGAAGATTCCGGCCTCCCCTGAAGGACCTGACCACTTACAAGATGGTGAGCAAAATAGAGGTCTGTTAGCAAGGAAGAAATAGGAAAATGCATGTCGGGGAGGGAGCCAAGAGTATAGGCCTCAATGCCAAAGTCAATAATAAATCAAAGTGGGTCATAAAAAAAATGTTACAAGTGGATGAAAATCTCCCCTACCTTGGATTTTCCATAACTCGGCACCTCTGGATTAAGATCTGATTTCAGCTGGAGTCCAGGTCACGATGTGCTCTTACTTTATGGAGCAAATATGTTCCCCCATATTAACTCACAACTGTAAGCTGAATTTTGGTAAAGTGAATTTAATTTTCCTGTAATTTATTTTATATATATATATAAAAAAACAACCAAAAAAAAAAAAAAAAAAAAAAAACCACAAAAAACACCTCTCCCACTCTTTCCTGTATTCTGAACTTAGTCTGTAAGAACATGATTTAGAAACTGATCAGGTCCATGAAATACAGGGCAATAGCACAATCCATCCTTCTGGAAATGCTTTGTACTGTGAATACTATTCCTGATTTCCTTCCATTGGCCACTTTTGCCTAAACTCCACAGACCTTGATATGACTCCACACTTAACCGTTTCTGTCCTTCACTCCCATTCTCTCTTTTTGTCTGAGGATGGTAAACATCTGATAGATCTTGTGGCAGTGTCACACTGACTCTCAGTATTATACCACCTACTGGAATAAGAAAGTTCAGACTGCATAAGAACTAGAGCAATCAGAGGTCCATTCATGTCTAAACGATCTTTTATCTGAAGTATTTGGGTTTTTCAATTAATTTTGTGCTCTTGTGATAAACCTTGAGAAGTTAGGAATCTGTGAGTAAAGCTAAGATGATTTGTCATATAAAGCAGTGCATGCAGCCACTACAGAGTGGAGTTCACAGTTAAAAAGTAAAACCCAGTGGAACAGAAAACAGCCTCTGCTGGCACTTGCTACAGTGAGTGAGGGGAGAGGGATTCTAACAGTGGGGCTTGCGAAATAACCAACCAAATAACTTTTGCATAATTAATAGGGAGAGGGTTGGACTAAAATGTGTTGTCTGCCTCCTAAAATCAGAAAGATTTAAAAACAGAAGGCTGTGTTTTTTAGAAGGCAGAATGCATTTGCTTTGGAATAAAGGGAATCTTGAATACTTCAGCATTTTAGTAGCCAATATAAAGATTTTGGCCACATCAATGGATACTGAGTTAAATAACATATGCTTAAATTTCAAGACTGAATTCTAGTCATAAGAAGTAAACACTATGCATTTAGCATGTCATCTGCCATTGAAGGAAGAGATCATTGTGGGAAAGACACAAAAGCAGACCCATGGGTGAAAACAGTGTTACGATTTTGACATTAAGAAAAGAACATTGCCCAGGTCTAGCTCAGGCCTTTCCCTCTTCATGCTGCAGAGTTAATAGTTAATAAGTTTGGTATAGTTGCACCTTTATATTATCTGTGGTTACTTTGTAAGTGGTACATAGTTCATTCTGTATGTGGTTCAGTTTTTCTAAACTATTTTTTTAAAATTTTCTTTGCAAAACCTTCAGTTTAAAAAAACAACAAAACAATTCTTTCAGGGTTGCTGAAAGGGGTTGACCCAAATGAATTTTGTGGTTGCAAACCTGGATCCTGGAGTAGGCAAACAAGCTACTTGACATCTAATAAGGCATGGATAGGACCCACTCTCATTTGTTTTTCCACCGGGTTACATGCATAAATTCATAAACTAACCAAGCAGTGCAAGGGGTCCACAGAGACAGAAAGCTCCCCTTTAAAGAATCTTTTAAAGTAACTGATGTAGATCAGTCAAATTAAAAAACAAAAAATTAAGAAAACTATCATGTCTAATTTTTTTTTTTTCTTTGGGACACAATCTTTTAACTCATTGCCTCAGTTTTCTTGCCAGGTAGAGACAAAGCTTTTTACAAGGTTATTCATGGCTATCTGACATCCTTTCTCTCTCACTCTATCCCTGTATCACCTTCTTCAATTATACACATTCTGATATTTTTTTCTGTCTTTCTAACAGAGATAGACCAATGATATTTTAATCTCTCCTTTACCCACATCTCCGCTCCAGATTCCGGAAACACCATGCTGCCCTCTCATTGACAAAACATTGCTTTTCAAGCTCAACGTTGCTCTTCTGTTCAAACAAAGTAAGAATGAATTTTACCACTTTTAGGAAAAGAAATACGTAAAGCACAAAAATTCTTAGACTTAAAAGGGACTTTAAAGACAAACGGCAAATGGGGGCAAGGGATTAGCATTTATTACATATAAGCAATAGACATTTTTACTATGTGAAGAGTTAACACCAATTAGCAAGGATAAGGTTAGACAGCCCAAGGAACAAACGAGCAAAGGGTATGCACAACAATTCTCAAAAAAATATAAAAGGCCAATCAACATATATTTAATGCTTTATACCTCATTATCAATCAATGGAATACAAATTAAAGGGTGACACCATTTCTACATATCAGACTGTCAAAGTCTGAAAAGGACAATACTCCCTAGTGTTGGCAAGAGGGTGATGAAATGTGCATGTCACACACTCCTGCCAGGAGTCTACATGTGTACAAATCTTCCCTGGGGCATTTTGGTGGTATTTATCATATTCTTAAACATATTTATAGCCTTTGAAGTAAGAACATTTCCAGGATTTTACCCTAAGGAAATAATTAGAGAATCATGCAGAATTTTTATGTGCCAGGATGTTCCGCATAGTGTTCTTTGTAACATTTAAAAAAAAATGAAATTACTAACTGCCTAACATTAGAGTTAAATAAATTACAGTGTATCCATGGATGAAAGAATGCCAAACAAAAATCATTCTTATTTCAGTCTCACCTTCACTTCACTTCCAGAGGTACCTGGCACCATCATTATCTGATCGGCTGCGGCCTCTTTAGTGCAAATATGGTTCTTTGTCTTTCCTCAGTGGGAACTCAGGGGTCAGCCAATGTTCTTTGGTCTTCTAAGTCAGTTACCAGTCATGCTTTTACTTTTCAGATTTTGAAATTCATTTGCTATCGTCTCTTTTTCCGTTCTTTTTTTTCTTTGTGGCCCTTTAGAAAATTCCCTTCAGTCATTTTGTTGGTGTTTAGGGAAGGAACAGAGTTCAGGGTGTCTTTTTCAATCCATTTTACTTAACTAAAGTTCGCATCTTAAGATTTTTTGAAAAGTTGGTTGGCAGAGGCTGCTGGCAAGTTTTCCATGAGAAGGATTTTTGTTGGTTCATTTGTATGTTTAGTTGGAGCAGATGTTCTAGAGCCTTCAGTGTGCCAAGCTGCATGGTGTGTTATAGTGGGAAAGAGGAAAGACAGACTCCCTTCCCATTCTGAGTTATATATTTTTACAGCACTTTCGTGGGACATCTCTGTTGGGTTTTGTTTATAGCTCTCTCTGTTTATAAAGGATTTGCAGATGAGTCATTGGAAGTTGGGGTCTGAGAGGAAATCCAGGTTCTAGAGGCCATGATTCTGGCTGATTCTATCTGCTCCTTCTTCCCTTGGCGTTCTCCAGGGCTTATTTCCCCCATTTCCCAGACATGGCTAGTTATGTCTGAATCCCAAGAGTGGGCACAATATAGGCTGGAGCTGGGATTCCCACTACTTTTATTTATTTAGAAAGGGACTTTCAGATTATTTAATTAACTTCTACATTTTACAGGAAAGCCTCTGAGGTCCAGAAAGTTTACATAACTTCATTAAGGTCACAGGCTAAGTAAGTGATAAAATCTCATGGTTGGAGCCGTCACTGAGGAAGTAAGACACACATTTGATATTCCTGAAGAAAATTATATTAAGGAAACAAAGAAAGTTGTCTCACTGAATAAGACAGAAAAGGCAAAAGGAAATTGCCTTAGCTGATCCTAACTTGGTAAAGATAATACTATGAAATGTGACTTTCATATCTTATCCACTTCCTGTTATCCACACAAGATCTTAAGACAGAATACCTCACATTTGCCAAAGGCTAAACATTTTAGTCCACAATAATGCTAAAGGAATGAAGACTTTTTAAGCATACTACTCCGCCAGGGTGTTTTTCATTCCTCAAATCCAGTCCTCCTTGAGGTCTCCTCATCTCCTCATTCTTTCTGATGATCGTCCATTGTTATGCATTGATAGTAGCGATTCTTCAATTCTTCCCATTTCTCTTTTCATTTCTCTTCTTCCTGCCATAGCTCTAATTTTCACATAGAACGCAGCTCTGCTTAACTGTCAACTCCTGTATTCTGAGGGAGTGTGTAACTCTGTGGTGGTTGAGAGGTGAGCAGTTGCCATCAGCTATTAGAATCAGAGGATTACTTAGCATTTCTACTCGTGAAAGGCAGGCTGAGAAACGAAGATATGCTGATGACTTTATTTGAGCTCTAGAGCATGCTGTACCTGAAGCCAGATACTTCTGAGTTATAAAGGAACACAAGCTAATAAATTTACACCCCTTCCCTTTTGTCCCCGAATCCAGCTTCGACGTGGGAGAATGGTTTCTGTCACTTGGAAGCAAAGGAATCCTAACTGTTAAACTCTTGGAACAAACACATATGCATGTACACTCACTTCTTAAGGACAAATATTAATTCTAAGGGACAATGCAACTGTTCACAAATTAAGAAAGAGGATATTTTCCTGCAAAGAGCTTTACATTATGAGACCGAGAATGCCAGCCCTCGCTTGGCTCATTTTTCCAGCTTCTGAGTCTTTTCCAAATGCTTACAAATGTGTAGGAAATGTGGACTGTCAATACAGTTTTCAAACAATAGGACCGTGTGCTCCACCAATGGCCCCTTTACAACATTTCAAAGATATGACCCCAAGTATTGAAATGACAATCTATAGACTATCTGGTCACAGTCTATACTTGATTTTCACAGTACTTTCTTCAAGTGAAAAGAGAACATTAACAGAAAATGCTTATTATGCCAAGCGCCCAATAAACTACCCATCACCTAGTCTTGAGGTAGGAAGCAGTTACACTTTTAGTACATCAGTAGATAAACATTTTTTAATCTAGAATTTTTTAAATCTTCAAAAATCTTATTATACCTCTCGCAGGTTGTTTAAAGAACTGACCAGAGTGACAGAAATTCACAACACCCTTTGTGAGATGTTTCAGAGTCCGGACAACCTATAACCGGTCAGAGAAGCTGTTCAGTCACAAAATGAAGAGAGGTCTCTAAATTCTATAGACCCCTTAGCCTAACTGCACACTCAAGAAAGACTGAAAGGTTTATCAAAATCAAGTGTATATTGTTTATTAGCACTAGCAAATATTAAATAACATATACCTGGAGAAACCTCTCAAGAATTAAATTCCACAATGTGCACTGTCTCATTATTTAAGACCTCCTCATGTCTGGATTAAAGAGATGCAATTCTTTCATGGTTGTTCTGGCAACCAGGCGTGGAGGAGGACAAGTCCCAAGTGTGTCTTCGGAAGCTGTGCAGTGACAGACAATATATGGCACAAACACGTTCCTTTAGGAGCTTAATTTCTTCCATGTACTCACACTTTTATTTTCGAAAAATATCCTCATCTAAACATACTTAGAAACATCCCCACGAATGCTTCAAATACTTTTATAGAAATGTCGTTAACAGAAATTAACTGGGTAAGCCTCTTGTCCCGCAGGTAGAACTGGGGCAAAGGACTGGTATGTCTTTTCTGCTGTGGAAATGTAAAGGTCTTGGGTGCAGAATGAACACACAACGAAGGCAATGGTTCTCTGAGTGTTGTTCCCAGACCAGCAGCGTCAGCATTACCTGCAAACTGTGAGAAATGCAAATTCCTGGGCTCCATCCCAGACCTCCTGAGTCTCAGTTTGTGAATGGGGGGAAAGGGGGCAGCAGTCAGTGTTTGAACAAGGCTCCGAGGGGATTCTGATGCAGCCAGAGCTTGAGGACCATTGGGATGGTCATCTGGGGAGAAGGAAGCCATCAGCTCCTGTGTTTTAAAACAGATTCTTTCAGAGAGCATGGTGTGGCATGTTCACCTGAAGACCCACCTGCAGGCAGGTCCCCCCCATATCTTTGATTCAGAGGTGAATTCAGCAAGTTCCAGATTTCCTGGAATGAACAGGAGACTTGTTCATGATCAGAGCTTCTGGAGTACAAGGGAATCAATATTCTTTCAAACGTTTTCCAGAAAAAAAGAAAATCCCCAAATCTATAAACATCCAGAAAGACTGAATCTTGTTCTTCCCTGCAGTTCATCACTTAGTTACTGGCCATTGGTTATGTGCTAGTTATTTGCAGCTCTGTGTGATAACTTGTGCTGTGGCGATCACTGCCTCAGCAGGATGGCAGCAGTGGGGCAGAGATGGCCCCTGACTTTCAGCAGCGCTATGACTTACGAGCGCCCAGACATGCTGAAAACTCACACTGGAGCTTCTGTCTTGCGTTAGCACCAGTGCCATTCCCAGAGAACAAGCTGTTGTTTTGGTGTGTACTAGTTTTGTGTCATGGAGGTAGGACATTAACAAATAGTGTTTCCACTGCTGTTTCTAAAACTGTGAATCATGGACCACCCAAACCCAACACCCCTGGTTAGGGTGGTGGTGGTTGTGGTGGTGATGGGTTGTTAAAATGCAGAGTCCTAGGCCCTGCCCTAAAACTGCTGAGTCAGAGTATCCTGGGCTGAGACGTGGGGCTCTTTGTTTTAACAAGCAACCACATTTCTTTTAGATCCTTTTACATTTGATAACCACAAACCTATGCACCTGACTCTGCTTCTGTCCTAGATTTTGATTAGAATGTATAATCTGCTTTTATCAGTTGGGATTTGGGACTATAGAAAGAATATAATCTTGGCAATGAGACTAACTTGACTTCAATGCCAGAGCCAGCACGTGATCAAAGGTGAGAGTCTGACAAGTCAATGAACTTATTTGAATCTCAATTTTCTCATCTGTAAAATGTGATGACTATAATTTCTATACTGAAGGAGCCCTGGGAAGAGACAATGAGCAACTGTGAGTGAAGTTATTTTTATGTATTTTTATTTCTATGTGTATATCTTTAACATAGAGGTGTTTAATAATACTTCCTACAGAGTTCACCTGTTTTCTAGCCCTAGATGATTCTTTTTCAGTCTTCTTCCAAAATACTTCATTCCAAACGAAGGAAAGAAAAGGAAAGGTATTACGATATCTGATTTAATAGTCAGAACCTCCCTGGACGGCAGGTTTTCTATCATCTAGAATTTACAGATGAGGCTTCTGAGAACCAGAGAAATAAGAGAAACAAAGTATAAACCTCTAAGCCTCAGGCTGTTTCTAACTCCTCAAGGGGAAGTCTGCGCTCTGATTTAGTCCCTGCTACCTACCATGTAACCTGTAGCAATTTGAAACCACTGGAGATGTGGCGCTTTACCTGCACACCACAGGGAATTCACCTGTGAGGTTTAAGCAGATGTGATCCCAGAGTTGAAAGGCCACCAAGTTTCAGGTTCTCTGTACCCACCTCCCAAGCCTCAGGGTTTTTATGCTGCAAGGGACACTCAGTGTTTTACCTCCTCTAGCCAAGAAAACCATGTTCTAATTACTGTGCTAGAAGAGTGTTGTCTGAAAAAAGAGACCTAAAAAACCTGTCTGCCCTTTGTGGCGACACAAGTCCTGGTTCAACTTTTAATGGCCTTAGTCATTCTATAGGAGTTATGGTGACAAACTTTGTTTTGAATGTCAAACTTGATTCCACTCTTAGATATGGCACTGGGACAAGCCTATTAAAAGCTGACTCTATGTGTGTTGCAAGAAGTGGACTTGGTATTTTGGGGCCTTAGAGAACTAAAGATCAAATCAAATCCCCAGGTCATTGATTACATCACATGAATTGCATATCAAAAAACAGCCCTGGGAAAGATCTCAATCCTTGCTTGGAATGTCCTAGGGCAAAATGTATCAACCACTTCCCATGCAAACTCCTGCAAAGACACCATTCAAGACTATGGAGAGTCTAGGAATTGAAAACCGACACACTCAATGCAAACCAGGATTGCAGATTCTTTTTGACTTGTCAGAGAAGCCATGGAAAATAAACAATCCCCGAATAATCTAATATTGCAACAAAATTAGCTGTATCTTTTTCTTTCATACAACGTCAAAGCACAGAAGACAAGCTTCTCCTTTCCCTGTGGAAAAGTCAAATAATTTAGCAGTTCCCAAAGATATCAGTTTCTTCGTACACAAGGGCCTTCCACAATTTTGGCTGGTCTTTTCAAAGCATGCATACAAAGTGATAATATTTCATATGTGGGTGTGGCCGTCATTATGTCAGGGTGTGTGCATAATCACCCTAAAGGTAACAATTTCCATGGAATAAATAGACTAATAGCAATGAAAGAAGACAAGAAGACGCCCTAGTAATATAATTTTTATTGGCTCTTTCCTTCACTCACTGCCTTGATAGAAAAATATCTGCCTAATCTCAGCAGATTTGGCTCCGTGGTCTTATTTGTAATCCTAGGACACCACTCCCTACCATAGACAGTCTAGATCAAGGCCAATTTAGGAAAACAACTTCTGGAGGATTTCTTTTTGGCTCCCTTCTCAGAGCTGTGGGGAGCTGGGAGATTCCTGCTCCCGTGGCCCATCCATTTGGAGGAAATCCTTGACACGTCATTGCTAAAGAGGAAAGGAGCATCTCAATAATTTAGGGAGCTTTCCAGAGTCTCTAAAACCTGTCTGGAGTTACAGAAAGTGTAAAGGCAGGGAAGAGGCTGCTGAGAATGACTGAGCATGAGGTAAAGAATGAAGCGTTGCAATGTTAACATCTGTCATTAAGGCAAATGGGATGATTTATGTTTTCCAGAAATGGCTTTTTGGAAAGATTTGATGTTCAGTCACCCTGACCCCTAACTGACGTTTGTCTTACATTCTAAAATATCATCTCATAGAAACATCGGTTCATGACTTAACAGAGAAATAGTGTGTGTTTCAAAGTTCTGTGTGTGTGTAAAAGGTTGAAATAGCAGCAAAATCATTGCTGGATCAAGGGTACCGTATCGGAAGCCAACTGTTCGGAGTATGCATTAGGCTCAGGCTTGGCTGGAAAGGGGAGTTTTGCTGACTATTCTTTAGGTTTTAGCTTGAATTCTCCCCCTCAGAGACGAGTTTATTGTTCATCGAATCATCATTAGCCCTCTCTCGACTCAGTATTTTTGTCTTCATAGCAGATCAGAGACTATTTCTTTCATGTCTTTTAAATGGTTTCTTGCTCTAGAATGCAAGCAAGACCTATGACAAGAGGAACTGCAAGACAGTCTTGCTCATCGTTTTATCCCCAATATGTAGCAGAATATCTGCTACATACATAGTTGGTGTTCAATAAATAGTGGTTGAATTAATGGTCAAAATGGGCTGACTCTGGGGTCGGGCATAGAAAAATACCTCTATAATAGTGTGTCTTGAAAGGAAAACAGAAAACAGACAAATGCCAGATAAACTCATTTCTAAAGTGAAGATTAGATCGGCTCAGCAGTAAAGGATATAACTTAGATATAACACATTTATTAAAATCTGATTATTTAGGCTACAGGGATAAACTTGGGGGTGAATTCCTCATATTATCTCTTTGGGGTGGATATATGATGTTACAGAAAGATCGTGGGCATATGTCTATTCCCTTTGGCACTGAACCCATGCCACATACGTCCTGACATGTGTCGGGTATCCCATCAGAATGTAGGCCCTGTGGCATGATTGTTTTGCGTAATTGCTCAATCCCAGGAAGACGTGGACTTGCTGTTAATGATAAGGGTTTAGAGCACAAGGAAACTGCACGGTGCCTTTTAGGGTCTCTCTCTCCTAGATTAGAGGTGAGTCACTGGGCAACCAAGCATAATTAGCTTGTCCTGAGGCAGATCCCAGCATGGGGCTGAGGAAAACAGAATCGGGAGCCCATAGAGTGTACCAGTCATCTTCCACCCATATTGTAATTCATCTTCATGATGCTTAAGATAGGCGCTACCTCCATTTCTCAAGGGAGAAAGTGAGGGTCAGTGGCACGGCCTGGAGGGATGAAGCAAAGGCTCTCTGACCCCAGGACGAAGGCATAAAGAGTGACCGTCTCTCTTTGTGTGGGGCAGACAAAGTGAGTGGACGTTCCATATTCTGTGCTTGCCGAGGACAGGAGAATCTTCATAGTCTGTCTTGGGGTGTTCGTTTTGGTTTGGTTTTGAATTTTTGCAGTTCTATTAGGAGTCAGGCAGCCTGTGTTTTAATTCTAGTTCTATTTCTAACTAGCTTGACCCCAGAAAGCAAGTTTGAAATCGAGCATTCAGAGAGCATGTGGAGGGTTAGGGCACTGAACCAGAAACTTGATTTTCTACTCTGTAAAATGGACACAGTTGTACCCAGTTCATGGTGCTCTTACAAGGCTCAAATAAAGACAGTTGGAGCAACAGTGGTTTGAAAAGCATTGTGTCTTACCCAATGGAAGATTATTTTTCCCTTCCATCTGAATAATTTACTAAGTTAATTGAAGACAAAAATAATTAAGTTTCCATCCATTATTCTTGCAGGAGATCAAAGGTTGGCTTCTGTAGTTTTAAATTTGAAAAAAAAAAAAAAAGCCACTTTCTCATCTAGTGCCTTTTTATTTGCACTTTCTGATTGTCTAATGAATACATGCCAGCAATTTCTTCGCATTAGAGCTGGGTTTTTTGGTTTGTTTTTTCTTTCCCCCTTCTGGTGGCCTCTTAGAGCTAATTGTGTTTAAGGGGGGAAATCAGATGTTTAGAAAGCTCGCTGGCCCAGACTCATTAATAAGCCTCTCTTATTCTATTATATCCCGTAGAAGAGTTATAAGCATGTCATTTCCACCCCCACCCCCAGCACACCTCACTTTTAAGACTTTGACAAAGACCAAGCTGTAAGTGTACATTGTAGCTCATCACAAGCCGGCACCAATTTGGCTAATGGTGTGCACTTTGTTTTCAGGTTCTCTTAATACTTTAAGCACTTAACTGGAGTCTATGTTCATTCCGAGCTCTAGCCTGTGGTTTCAGGCAGAAGCAGCCCACCTGACATTTAGTGCCCCTGTCTGTGAGTTGATAAGGCTGCCTGGAGCCTCTCAACCTCTCTAAGTGCTAAATGTCAAGCTGGAATTGGGTGCCTCCTGCTCAACAATGTGAGTTGTTTTAAAATGATTACTTAATACAAAGAGGTTTCCAAGCACACTAATGCTAGGGGTATTTAAACAGGGGAATAGGGTATCTTTAAAATGCCTTTTTAGTTGGCAACTTAATAATCTCCCTCTTGTTCAAATATTATTTACACCACAGTACATCTGATACTCTCTGAAAGTTAAACAAGCCATTCAGGAAAATGGGATTGAGTTGTGACAAGCTGAATAGAGGCCCTAAAAGGTCTGGAGCTCATGTTTTTATATACGGTAAGATACACCTTTGCATCTCTTTTGTCAGTCCTTCTCAGGAGACAGTGAGGGATTTTACCTGCAGATTCGTAGGAAAACGAGACACATCCAATTGCATCTATTAGGTAAGACTGAATATAGAAAGAGCAATTTCTGTGTAAAATTCATTTCTTATTTTCTCTACCTAATGGTCTGGAAAGAAAGAGCTAGAGGCGATCGCCTGTGTGTGAATGGTCCATGGGATGTCCCCTTCCCCCAAAAAATGAAGTGCAGAAAGCGCTCAGAAATGCCCCCGGTCCTGAAGTCTGGGAGACAGATGTTCAGGGGAGAGCTGTGGCCCTTGGAGGCCTGGCTTGCCCAGGCCTGGAGCCATCCCCGTGTGAAGTTGGTGGATGGTCACTACATCCCTACCCTCCTGCTAGGGTGGTCACCTTGTGTAACTCCAGGTGGTGACAACAACTCCCAAAGTACGTGGTCTTTCCTATTTGTCTTTCTGAACTATATTCATTCTCAGTCACTCAGTGGTGCCTATTTTTAATCCTTGACTTTAAAGTCTCTAATAAGGCCAGAATATCAGAATCTAAGATCTATCATTCATGTAGTCCAGGAGATGCTTAAGTTCTGAACCTAAATTAAAAGTAAATTTCCCATCTCTCTCTCTCTCTCTCTCTCTCTCTCTCTCTCTCTCTCTCTCTCTCTCACACACACACACACACACACACACACACACAAATACATCTATTTTAGCTTCAGAAGAGAAACTGAGAGTTTCATGACATGCATCCTCTGGCTGGGGCTTCTAGCATGTAAGATGTAAGGAAAAAAAGTGAAAAATTTCTTCCATCGCCAGAGTGTTTTGGAAAGTCTGCCTATTTGATATTCTGTAGGCAAAGCCTCTGGTGACTAATGAATGTTAGGGAGAAGAGGTGGGGAAGGAAAAAGAACTATGAACCAGAAGATAGGCAGTCAGCTTCAGGCTTGGGGCTCCTAAAACCTTGACACGTGACCTTGAACAAATCTTGAGGTGTTTGTTTTCTTATCTGTCAAATGGGAATGCTAGGATTATACAAACACCCTCCATCCAGATGCGTGGTGTCACTGAGAGCAAAAGCAGGATAGCGTAGCAGGCTGTCCTTCAAGGCTCAAGGTTTGTTGCCTCTTTGATGACCCTTTCTGTCGAATGAGCCCTCGCTTTGGGGGGCGGTGGCCACTGCACTCCAACAGCCCTCGAGACCAGCAGGTGCTGTGTAGATGGAGAACTCGGAGGCACCCCCAGGAGAGCCTGTCTTGCTGGGCATGGGCCGCTGTGGATGTTACCATCACCAATAACAACTCTGTCAGGAGGACTCCCCTTTGGAGTTGGACTGCTTTCATACAGGGTCCCTCACCTGAGCCCCAAATCATGGCCCTCTGGCCAAGCGAACCAACCACCCCCACTATTTTCATGTCCCAGGTAGGCCCAACATTCCTGGGGGTAAGGAGTGTGAGCCTGGACACCTCCAGCCTGCCAACCTGAGTCCCTTTCTTCACACCCATGACCAGACGTGGAACTATAAGTGATTAGGAGCACACAGCCCATTCCCCCAGCTCCTCAGGCCAGGGCTTGGGGTTACCTCCCAGGCCCAGCAAGATCAAGGGACACACCCATGGTCCTGTGGAACGGAGTGCGGGTTTTGAAGCCAAGACCAAGGCCTGGGACTCCTGGCTTCCAGCCTTCAGCTCGTTCCAGCTCAACGTATAGCATCATTGCAGCCTCTGTAGTGAGGGCGTGAAGTCCTCACGGCCTCAATTTCATCATCGGGAAACTAGGACTAACACTAAATCGGTAATGGGAGGAAAAGCAGTTCCGTCAGGAAAGAGGGCAATTTTCTACTCATTGGCACCTCGAAGAGGCCTCCAGTGATGGCTGGCAGCCTTTGAAAATCCTTCCCAGATGCTGGCATGAGAATTTGCTTATGTGGAAGTCATTTGATCCTGGGGGGCTGTGGAGCAATTGTAAAAGCAGTTTCGACAGTCCTGATGGCAGCAGATCTGTTTCCAGCTTAGAAACCAGGTAGGAGCAAACCTGATGCGCTGTCCTTTCATGGTGGAAGTTGCTGTGACTGAATCTCAAGGGAATGGAGTGCGTGGCATGAGGCCTGGCAACTTCTACCCAAAGATGCATGATGCCTGATCCTGGTTTCGCAGGGCCTGCTGTCTGTGGCTGTGTCTTTGCCCATATGTACCTGTGCTCACACCACGCCCCAAGCCAGCTGGACTCTGCTGCTGCCTATATCCGTATCTGACCGCTTGAAGCTGCCGAGGCAATAGTTCTTCAGTCTACTCTTCTTGGGCCTCAACTCCTCTTCTGGGAGCAGCTACTCCGGTCCCCTGTGTGCAGACACAGCCACAGCCTGGCCGGCACAGCCCAGCCCCATCCAGGTGTGCCCAGCCCAGCTCAGGGACCTGGGAATGAAGATCACCATGGCAGGTCCTGGTCGCTATTTAAAGGCACACAAGATGGCAAAGTGACCCTGCTCGATCTGGAAGCACATTTCTGTGTAAAACATTAACATAGGGTGATTTTTAATATTAAGATACAAGAAAACATTCTATGAATATGGTTAAAAATTCCAGCACCATTGATTCATTGCCCTGATGATTCTCCTTGGCCCTGAAAGTTGTTTTGCTCTCATTTGGGCAAATAAGTCTAACTCTAAGTAGGGTAGGCGTCACTTTCCATTCATTCTATCTCCTTGGTGTCAGCCTAGGCACCAGAGAGGCACAATGTCTCTTTTATAATTTTCTCCAGTGGCCCAGTGCTGCCAGCAAGAAAAATTATAGCCTCCCTCGTCACTAAATCCAAAAGTCTGGTCCAATGACCTTTGCTTGGAGACTAAATTTCTCACCACTGCACCAAAAAATCCAGCAAAGGGCTTTGATCCTGAAAAGCATTAAAAGAAAACAACACACAAAACAAACAAACAAGTCAGCCCAGCCCAGCCTGGGTAAAGGGAGTCTCTTTTCATGTGGTTTCCTTTGGGCCTGCATGCTGTGACAGGTTCAGGATGTCTCCGACTGCAGAACCCTGAGATGTGATGTTTGAAGAGAGCAAAGCTGACTGCTCAGCACAGAGCTGTATTCAGAATCCGCTGCAGGGCCCCAAACGCTTGCCTGGCAGCCGCCTCACCCCACCAGCCACCGCCGCTGGCAGCCCCTGTCTCTTTGAGCTCATCATTGCAGGATGATTCCTGCCACACATTCAAGTGACTGTCATAGAACAGAGCAAAGGTGAGGGTGGGTGAGGTGTGTGCCGGGAAAGATCACTGTGGGTGCCTATGAATTTCCCCCCTCTCTTCCCCCGCAGCTGCACTGGTCTTGTCTGTCCCTACGATGCCTTTTGCTCTAAAGTATCTCTCCCTCAGGGACATTCCCTGGAGGGACCAAAGCCCAGTTGATCAAGGGTTGCCAGGAGCCTGAGCCAAGAGTGACTCGAAAAAGTGAGGAGGATTCCACCAAATTTTACAAGGAAATTTTGAACCAATGTCTGAATTCTATGGCAAGTGTGTGTGGTGGCATAAAAGGGTAAAAAGTTTCACTAAGACATGGGACACAAACTACACTGCTTAGGTTCACATATTAGAGCATGATGTCCCAAAGGGAAGAGAAGCATTTGTCTCTCCTCGTAACCCTGTCTTTGTTGTTATCTTGAGGTGCCTCAGGCATGGTTGTGTTGGGTGTAAAACATCACATCAGGTAAATGCCCACCATGGGGTATCAGAGCAGCTGTGGTGCCCACAAGACCAGGCATGCTTTCTTTCACAAACACAAACCTCCTAGAGACTCTCAAATATCTGAGGGGACTCAGAGGGAGGAGGTTCACCTGAGCAGGTGAAGACATGAGTCAATGACACAAAAGTTATTATTGTTGATGTTTCTCCATTTGAATCCCCAGACCTTGAGACCTGGGGAAGTGCCCGTTACAAAAATCGAATCCTGAGCCGATGGCCCTGTCAGTCAGCTGCAAGAAGCCAGGATCCCATCTGGACCAACGGATTAGATATATATACTCAGGCCCATTGTATGATTTAGAGTAAAAGGACGTTAAAGTGGGACCCTACAGCAGAGGCCAAAGGTGTTGGCAATGGAATCAATGCTATGCATCTCCACATCCCAGGAGACTCAAACATCATTAGGGAAAAAGAAACTCCAGTCTATGAAAGAGGAGAACCATTAGTCAAGTGTGAGGAACCATAGTCTTCATGCCCAGCAGCGCCCAGAAAGATGATTTCACTGGGCTATAAGTTTTATTTCCATCAACGGCATGACAAAAACAGCTATGTTTTCCCCATGGGTCTAATGGATCATTTTGAAAGGATTCTGCCTTAGAAGGGAATTCTACTGGAGGGGTTAATGGGCTCAGAAGAGCAGTGGAGATCCAGAAGCCCAGCCACCGGCCTGCACCAAGGTGGGGCCTCCCAGCCAGAGAAAGGGCAGACTCTACGCAACTGCTCGTCGTGGACCCCAGGGCCAGAGGATAACTGCATGTGAGACTGCCCTAAACTTAAATCTTCTCACTATTGACCCAGCATGGAATGGGCCAGAAACCGACTGGTGAGAGAGGAGGAGGAATGAAAGAGAAACAGCATAGACTCAAAGAAAATAATCTACCCCCTCTTCCTTCACTGCAGGCTTTATAAGGAGGAATATTTTAACTTTCTTTTGCATTTTTACTTTTTTGTTTCAGGTGTACAACATAGTGACTAGACATTTATATAACTTACAAAGTGATCACCCTGATAAATCTATACCCGTCTGATACCATACATACTTATTGTAATATTATTGACTATATTCCCTATGCTATATTTTATATCCCCATGATTATTTTGTAACTACAGATTTGTGCTTCTTAATCCCTTCCCCTTTTTCACCCACACCCTCAAACCCCCTTCTCATCTGGCAGCCATCAAAATGTTTTCTGTAATACTGGTTTGGGGGTAACGAACTCCTTTAGCTTATGCTTGTCCCTTTGAAGTAGTTTCGGCTGGCTTCCTGTGTTTGTTTCTATGTATTAGGCAGAGCTGCTATGCCCCCTGGTCCTAGTAGACTGGTCTTATGTAGTAGGTGTCCTGTGGGACCCAGTGGCCCAGACTCCCTGGTTAGTAGAACCACGTGTTCCAGGTGTGTCCCTTGTGTGTGTTATGTGTGCCCTTCTCTTATAGTTGCCTTCATTGCTGTTTGATATCAATGGGAGGTGCTGACCCTCGGGCTGATTGGTTTTGAGGACTGGCCATGAGTATAGTAGAGGAGCTTTTGTTCAGGGATTGATCTTATGGAGCAGGATTCACTTTAGCAGGGCTCTGGTACCTACCCAGTCTGCCCCTTAGGTGTGTCATCCTCGGTGGTAGCTGAGTGGTGCTCTGGCTGGGTCCAAAGCTGGCCACTGGGCTTCCTAGCCCCAGGCCTCCTGGAAAGGGTCCTACTGCAGGCCAAGTGCCCTTCTTGGACCACTAGGCATCAGCCACAAAGCAATGTGCAGATGTCTTCCACCCACACTGGGCTTTGAGGTACCTGGGAAAAGCCACACCGCAAACTGAGGCTGGTTGCTGCCAATGATAGAGTTGGGGCAGCTCAGCAAGAGGTACTCTGCTCAGTTGAGGCCAGATGTTGCTTGTATGGGGTTTATGAACCTTTGAGACGTTTTAGGAAAATCCATAGCATCAGCCAAGACAGGTTGTTTGTATGGAAAATCCACTAGGTCTGCAAATTGGGTGAGGTGGGGGGGTCCCAGGGAATCATCAGGATGGGGTGAATAGTGTTAGCCAGGTTGATAGAGACTCAGATATGGTTCCCACATATGTCTGCACGCCGCGAGTGGGAGGGCTCAACAAAGAAGTAATGGATTCTGCCAGCACTTTTGTCTGGGAGAAAGCTGCCCCACCCATCCTGGCACTGAAGCCAGACAGTTCAGTTCCTCTCCGTATGTCTCTGGTACCTTTCAAGCTAGTGCCCCAGCACTGGAGCTCAGAGCAAGTGAGTCTGTCAATGAGTAAGTCTGTGTGTGGACACTTTAAAAAGAATGCCTAGGATTCCAGCAGCCCTCCATTTCACTCAGCCACAATCTCCACTGGTGCTCACAGCCACAAGCAATGCGGACTTCTCTTTATGGTACTGGAAACCTGGACTGGGAAGCCTCGGATGAAACTGGGACACCTGCTCCTCAGGGGTGATCTCTGCAGCTGAAATATCCCTCCCAATTTTTAACTGCCAGACACCTGTTCCACATCTCCACCCCTCCTACTAGTCTTGAGGTGGCTTCTTCTGTGTACCTTTAGTTGTAGGACTTCTATTCAGCTAGACTTCAGGCAATTCTCCATGATGGTTGTTTTGTAGTTTAGTTGTAATTTTGATGTGGTCATGAGAGGTGTGGTTGAAAGCAAGGTGTATACCTACCTCACCATCTTGACCAGAAATTTTTAATTTTCAATAAAGTTTGGAGTTTTGATTACTGCACAAGTCTGAATATTTTAATTTCTGAAATGAGATTATTCATGAGACTAAAAGGGCTTGGAAAATCTATGAGACCTGCTTAAGATTTTACCTAGGGACATTTGAAAACTAATCCTTAGAAAGATTTTAATGGAGATACCTGGGAAATATATATATATATATATATATATATATATATATATATATATATATTTTGCATCTAGTAAGTTATGTTCATTCTATAAAATACTTACACCCTGAAAAGAAATCCCTTCACCAAATCCTCACAGTGATTATCCTGACCAAGGAAAGATAAAGGTGGCTGTATTAGTTTGCTAGGGCTACCATAACAAAATACTACAGGATGGGAGGCTCAAACAACAGAAATTTATTGTCTCATAGTTCTGGAATCTAGAAGTCTGAAATCAAGGTATTGGCAGTGTTGGTTTCTTCTGAGACCTCTTTCCTTGGCTTGTAGGTGGCCATATTCTCCCTGTGTTTCACTTTGTTTTCCTTCTGTGTGTGTCTATCTAAATTTCCTCTTCTTATAAGAACACTAGTTACATTGGATTAGGGCCCACCCATATGACCTCATTTTTAACTTAATTGCCTATTTAAAGACCTTATCTTCAACTAAAATTACTCTCTCCATCACTACTCCCATGAAAATTGTTGATGATTTTACTCTCCCTTCAATTATACTTTTTAAAAAGTTAAAAACATGAATAAATACATATAAACATGTATTAATCCTTTGATGAAGAAATCAATAAGACGATAAAGCTGATTCTAAGAGCACTTTGAGTATCTGGCTATTTATATATATTTTGAAAAAAAAAGTTAAAATAGGACTGCTAAGTTAGATGCAGAACTGGTTAATGTCCTACAGGCCAAAAAACTACAATCTTTGGGGATATCTCTTTCCTACACAGAAATCAATATCACGAACCTCATGTGGACCCTTAGTTTTGCCAGATACTCAAACTACTCTTCCCATCCGTGTCTATTTTTGTTCCCATTCTCCTAAAGCAGTGATTGGTGAAGTTTTTCTGTAAAGGGACAGACAGTAAAGATTTTCAGTTTTGTGGGCCATCACAGCTATCTTACAACTACTCAGCTCGGAATCTGCATTTGGAAAGTAGCCACAGACTATACATAAGTGAATGAGGGTGGCTGGTAATTTGCTAACCTCTGTGCCCTAGATAACCAAGCATTTCTTCTCTCTCCTTAAACTTCCACCATTACCACTCTCTGTTGAGAACATAGAAGCGAACAGGAAAGAAAGTTCATGAACACCCACCACATCTACTCACCTACATGCACCTGTGCCCATTTGCCTTCTCTCCCATTACTGTGGATGCACTGATTTGCTCCTGGTAAGGCCAGCCCCATTCAGGCTCTCACCGATTCCAGGACACTCCTGTAGCACTTGTGCAGTTTCTCTTCTCATCATCAGTTTTCCCTCCCTATTGAGTTGTCAACATAAAAATATAATGATATTTCTCAACTTCTTGACCCCATTTTCCCGTCTAACTATGGTGTCATTTCTCTCCTTTCCTTTGCAGCAAAACGCCTTGGCGTCATCCATTTTACTGCCTGATTTCTGTCCTCCAATTCTCCCATCAGACCACTGCGCCCATCCTTGCTGTCCTATCTATCACTCCACTAAAACCTCTCTGTCCGCGATCCTCTGTGGCTCCGCATTGCCAAGTCCAATGGCCATTTTTAGTCTTCAGTTCTCAATCCACCACACCACTGTCACAGTCCGTGTATCCCTCCTTCATAAAATGCTGAGCTTTTTTTTTTTCCACTTGCTTTCCAGAACATGAAACTCTTGGTTTTCCTCTTCCTTTTTGGCTTCTCCTGTGCACATTCCAGGCATCTTCCCACTTCAGAGATTTTGTACTTGTTCCTCTACCCTGAGTGCTGCTCCCCAGGTTACACATGGATCTCTCCCTCACGCTTTATTGTTACACTTGAATGTTACCTTTTTAGTAAGGCTTTCTGTAGCCACCTATTCAAAATCACAGCCCCCCACCCCCAACACTTCCTGGTCCCCTTTTGTGCTTTGTTTTTTACTTAATGCTCAGCTCCATCTAACATACTATTTTATGTATTTATTGTGCCATGCTTATCTTGTTTAGTATCTGTCTCCAAGAATGTGAAATAATTAACTATCTTAGACAGGTTTTGTGCAGGTCAAACGCAGGAGATCTTTGTAAAATCTAAAGACAGAAGATTTGTTATGACAGCTGCGGGTATATTGGGGAAACCAGAAAAGATCACACTAACCAATCGACCTTTCAAAATTTTTCTTAAAAAAAAATTAGGAGGTAACCGAACTCCTTTCAAACACATTCATCTAGGGAGATGCAGACTTCTTTTATTGTATTTCTGATTTTTTTGATATTTAAAATTCTCCCACATTTCAGGTTAGCAAGTATGAGACTCCTCTGTTCAGACGTTTTTTGGGAACCAAAGTATAAGGCCCATGGCTCCTTTTTAAAATCACATTCTAGACAAAAAATTAGCTTCCAAATTCTTCTGTGCAATTCTAGAATCATCTTTCTATGGATTCAAAAACCTTATTCAGAGCTCACAAACTCAGTCCATGGATATTTAAACTACACAAGGAAAATTTAATTCAAATTGGCTATGTCTGTTTATGTAATGTGTCCGTCTAGGAATAGGTTTCTCTGCCTCCTGAGTTTGTTTTGGGGTATGGATATGAAACCCTGGCTGGGTCCTCTATAGCAAGCCTATTTTCCAGTGCCATTTTTATTGGCAGGAACGTTATTATGCCAATCTAAATGGACTGATGCAATTATTTTGAAAATAATCTTGAAAGGTAATCAATAATACAGGTCTGACTTTATGTAGATCAGTTTTCTCACCCCCCATCTAGCAATCCAGGCTGTCAGTCATAACCTGAAAACAGTAAATGTTTTTTGTACTAGTACAAAGAGGAGCCCAAGTGACTTCAAGCAAGAGAAGCAAACATCTTTTCACTCAAATATCAGAGTGAGGGGCGTACAGTCCATGGAAAACTGAAAGAGTGCCTTTATGAGTATGATTTTATCCATAAAGGAGGCAAACCACCTGACGTGTTGCAGGTTGAACTATAAACTACACTTCCCATTTTGGCCCTGCTTGGTTCTGCTGTTAGAGGTCATCTCCTGGAGCACTTGCAGATGTGGTTTCTGTTGGATCTACAAAGACTCAACCAACCAATCAATTCAGTGAAAGAATTACTCAAAAGGTTGTGTGAGATATTTTTTGCCCAAATAGACTTTGAGTTGACTGCATTCTTCAATTTTCAGCTGACTGTACCAGCAATATTTTTTCTGATTTTCAGGTCCTTTGATTGAGCTCTCTTAGACCTACTAACAATCTGTTTGATGATTTCTCCAGGTTTTCGCTAATCTTGCTCCCTAATGAAAGATTACTAATATGTCATCTGTGATTAATGAGTTCACCTACTAGATTCCAAAGATTGTGTATCTGTATCTCATAGGGTTCCGCATCAAAAACAGAAAGCAATGCCGGCTAACTTAAGTAAAAGGGAATTTATTAGGAAGGTCCTGCTCCCATCTAGAAAAGGCTGAGAAACGAGGAGCGGCCACATGCAGAAACCAAAGGAGCTCCAGAGTAACAAGAAGCAGAAAGCAGAACAATCTCATGATACAAACAGTCTGGTCAGGAGATCACCACTACAATAAATGGTCTCCCACAGTCTCTTCTTCCTTCTGTCGCTCTATAGTCATAGGAGACTCCATTGGTAAGCACTGAAGCATACTGGTATGGGAGGGGAGTGAGAGGAAAAACCTGGATCTCTCAATTTTGATAATGGAAGAAGTACTTTACCATCAATATTCTACCCCATGGAGGATAGATGAATCCCCAAAAGAATCAGAGTGTTGTTAGGAAAGTGAGTGATTACTTGCAGCCAAATATAATGCTTTCTGTCACAGCACACTACAGAACCAAGAACTTGAGGGTATAAATCACTTACATTGTTAAACCAGAACCATAATCTTATCTACATTAACTCCTATGTAATGCCCTACAGATAATAAATGTATTTTAAATACTTAACTCTACTAGTAATCTTTTATTATAAAATAAAAATACCCCAAAACTTAGTGGCTAAAAGCAACACACATTTATGATTTTACAGTTTCTGTGGGTCAGCAGTCCAGGCATAGCATAGTCTTTCCTCAGCTTCCGGGTCTCTCACAAGTCTACAATCAAGGTATGGCAGGACTAGGGTCTCATTTGAAGGCTTGACTGGGGAAGGATCTGTTTCTAAGTTCACTTACATGGTCGTTGGTGTGATTCCATTCCTTGAGGATTGAAGGAACTGAGGCTGTCAGTTCTTACTAGTGTTGGCTGGAGGTCATCCTCAATTCTTTGCCACGTGGGTCTCTCCAACATGTCAACTTACTTCATCAAAGCCAGCAAGAGAGTCTGCTAAGAAGAGGGAAGCTTTTGTAACCTCATCACAAAAGCGATAGCCCTTCAGTGGTGCTGTATACTATTGGTTGGAAGCAAATTACTCAAGGAGAGGGGATGATCAAGGGTGTGAATACCAGAGGTGATTTGGGACCATCTTAGAGGCTGCCTACCACATAAACACAATGATTGTGTTATATTAAGTTATATTAAGCAGATGGACCTCTCTCAATAAATTAATTGTTCTGGGTTTGTGAAGATAGAGCATATGCACAAATCCCACATCAACCAGAAGAGTCAGGAGACAGTCTCCAGCAGCAGGAACAGGCAGCTCCAAGAATGGAAAGGTGAAGTTTGGCCAGAACACTGACTCTGTTCAGGGCCTCAACCTCTGCTGGCCTCCAGAACCCCAAGTAGTTCAGCCCACAGAGCTACTGAAGCCATGAGACCCCAGGGTCTTGTCTAGAAACGAGACTGGCTATGTCCTTTGAGACTCACATTTCTTCCATGTTTGCTCAAATAAAACACAAACTCCTTCAATTATCTCATTTCTCTTGTGCTTTTATATTCATGCTATTCTGTTCTTCCTCTGCCATGTCCCACCCCCTATCTCTCTCTTCTTCTTTGTAAATCTAAACTCCATGGTAGACAAATTATCATCTTTAGTCTCCTCCCAGGTACCCATTGTGTCTGGCATGCTCTTCTCTCCCCAGAGTACTCATTCTGCTCCCTTACTCTCAGCTCACTTTTTGCCACAGGAAAGCTTTCTGTGACCTGTCAGGCCAGGTTAGGTTCTCATGTTTTATATAGAGTCACACGCTATATAAAAATATTAGAGTTTTTCTTATTCCACTTGTCACAACTCTAATTAAGTAGCTATTTTGGTCATTTTTTACTTAATAAATGATTTTCCTAGACTATAAATCCATGAGAGCAGGAACTATGTATGCATTTCTTATTGATTACTGCACCATCACCTGGCACAGTGGCTTCAGAGAGCACAGGTAGAGGGAGTATTGTCTCTTTTCTTATATTAAACAAATATTTAAAAGTATTCCATTCCTCTCTTTGTATTCCAGAAAACTTGGCTTTTTTTCCTAAGGACCCAGGTACCCAGCAAACCCCTGGGGGGGAAGGTATTCATTCTCCTCTGAGCCCAGAAGCTAGTAGACTTTTCTTTGCAAATATGCCTCCAAACCATCACTCATCCACCCCCATGTAAAAATCATCATTCCTTTGAAACTCTTGTCATCCACCCACACCACCCTTCTTAACCCCTCTCCGCTATAACCTTTGGACTTCTTAGTCATTTGCTCAGTCATTGAACCCTTTAGCACCTCACATGCATTGTCTTCTCCTGTACCCCAAATGCCTCATTCAGTCATTTTAGAACTTCTATATTCCTCAGAGGAGAAGGATAGAGCATATCTGCTGAGGCTCCGTGGAGTATCCAACACCTAAAGCTCACTTGTCCTTGACCTCTCCTACTCCAACAAAGGCTGTCTTCCCTCCAATTGAGCCAACACCACCCATGGTCACCCTAGGCATTCTTACTACCTGGAACTATTCAGTTACTGAAACCTTAAACCCCAGTCTTGCTCTACCCATCTGATCACCATCCTGAGCATCTGGTCTACTCACTTCCTGACCTTCACTGTCTATCTTCTTCAATCCCATCAAGATAGCCAATCTCTTGTACCATTGTTGCAGCCGAAATTCATCATATTATTTATCTGTCTCATCCATTGTGTCACTTAGTGGGGCCTCTGCAGTCAGACACCATCAATTTAAATCTAGATAATGTGACTTACAGCTGTGTGACTAGAAACAAGTTATTTGACCTCTTGGAGTTACTGTTTCTTCATCTGAAGATGGGGACAATATTATCTATTTCATAGAATTGTTGAGGATTAAATGTAATCATAATGTATGCAAAGAACTTAGCAGAATGACTAAGAAATAATAAGTGTGAAACAAAGTGTGTTGTTACTGGTCATGACGGTGGTCGTAGTCAGGTTCTCACCAATACTATCCTCTAGAGACCTCCTGTCTCTTCATACTGAATACAGTTTATGCACTATGTCTCACCCCCTCTCACTTTTCAAGTCTTTATTCCAACGAATATCTCTTCTTTTATTGCCTCTGAGCATATAACGTGGCCCAATCTTATCCAAATTAAACAACAAGTAATCTTACTCAATTCTATGTCTCCTTTATCTTTCTTTTTTATTTCTGAACCAAATGTCGTAACTGTGTTTTTGTCCTAATTCTATTGAAATTACTTTTACTGAAATTACCACCTTCCTCCCAGCTTCCCAGGAGGAGCAGCCTTTCCTTAGCCATAAAACAGTTCCAGGTGCTACAAATTCCCAGGGGAATGGAGACCTACTCTCCTTATATACACAACAGAGATGATCTTCTCCGAAGTGGTGGTGGCTCTCTCAATGGGAAAACCTAAAAATGGCTGATATCTTTTTAATGAAACAGACAGACAGACATACGCACACACGCACACACATGCTCCCCTTTACTCAATCTTGCCAGGACATCTCTTCATATTTACTTTGACTCTACTGTTTCCCTGAGTGTGTGTGTGTGTGTGTGTGTGTGTGTGTGTGTGTGTGTGTGTTAGGAAGTGGGAAAGAAGGCAAGGACAGAAATCCAGCCTATTGTATATAGGCTGCTCTTAATTGCCCGTAAGGATGGCATGGTCATCCCCACTTACTGAAATTTTACTCAGTCCCTCTTGAAATCTTTCCCAGTCCCCCTGGTTTGTGCTTATCTTGCTTTAAAATCAAGCAGAAAAGGAGGCACCCAGGTCAGAAGCTGACTGTTGTGTGTCATACTTATTATTTTGTGCCCAGAGAGACAGTGAGCCTTTTGAGAAAAAGACCATGCCCTCTGCTTTTCACCCTCCCATCCCTAGCACTCTGTGCTGAACATAGTAGGAATTTAATTAAAATTTGTTGATAGATTAATTGCATCCGTTACCCAGTCCTGTTGTGAAATCAGAAGCCATCTCTCTGCTGAGGCCTTACCCTCCTGCCTTAGAAGTCAGCTCAGCAAGATAGTGAGAGAGGAGGCCGGAAGCCTGACACCTTGGGAACACCCACAAACCTCCCCACTACCATGGTCAAGGACAGAGAGGATCGAGCTTGCCCTTTCTCTTCCCCCAGACCCAGGCTGTCTGGCCTTCACAGGACCCGTCCTTCATCTTTCTGGTGGTCTCTGCTTCTCTCAGCCTCATGTGCAAATACCTTCCCCCACTGTTTCCAGACAGTGTAGTTTCAGCCTTCAGTCAACCTTTCTCCTCCTTTTCCTGCCAGAGCCTTCTAGAGAGCAAGGGCAGAGAGCAGGAACATCCCCTCATCTGGCACAAAGGAAAGATCCTGGTTTGGGGATCAGAAGCCCTGGGTCTGATACCAGAGATTTGCTCCTGCCTCCCCACCCCCACCACAAAGCCTGAGGCTGTGGCAACTGGATCTGACCTAACTCCTGCCTGTCTGCTGGTCACCATGCATCTGCAATTTTTGCAAATAATGTAGAACCCTGTCCGGCTCCTGGTGATTTGGGGGCAGGGGTGAAGCCTGGGATTTGTGTAGATAACAATAGTATCAGGAAAGTTCGGGAACACTGTTTTCATGACTCTGAATTCTTGTCCAGCTCTGACAGCATCCTGCTCAGGTGCTCTAAAACAGGGCTTCCAAACAGCAGTCACAGTGTCCCACCGTCACGTTTTTTGCCATATTTCTACACCCCATCGACTTAATAGTTTCATGTTTTTCTTTAAATTATCCTACATTAAAAACACCCAAAAACTTCTTTAGCTTATGATCTGTAGAATCACTGTTTTGAAGTGCCATTTCCCCCTCATATACATTAATATGAATATATAATTCAAAGAAAAAACGTTCACTCCCATGCCAACAAAAATCATTTCAAACATCACCTTCCCAGGATATGTACCACACACAAGAGTTTTAAAAAATTGAATAACTGTTCTAAGAACAGATAATTTAGTTGGTGTTCCCTAAGTGGACATTTAAACCCTCTTTGCCCTGCAATCAGAATACTGTAGCCCATATCACTGGGCTGGGGTGGGAGCAAGGTCTGGGCAGTTTCCAGGAGCTTTGTGCTGTGTGCTCAGGACCCTTATCTCCGGAATTAAATTGCTGAGCACGAATGAGGCTGACACAGAAAAAGCTCTGTTTAATCACAATCCCTAGCTGAGTTCCTGATGGTGTTACTTTGGGAAAAGAGGAATGCACACCACTGAATTATACAGCAGTGTTCCTGGTATTGTCGCATCCCTGTCTCCTTCTCATTTCTCTCTGTCTCTGTCTCTGTCTCTGTCTCTGTCTCTCTCTCTCTCTCTCTCTCTCTCTCTCACACACACACACACACACACACACACACACACACACACACACGTTATTCTCTCTCTCTCTCTCTCTCTCTCTCTCTCTCTCTCTCTCTCTCTCTCTCTCTCCAGTGTTTAAAAGGAATCCCAGTTAAGGTAAGCGTGATACCTTAAAAGCCAAGCTTTATCTTTGCTCCCCATCGGCTCCCTTGAAAGAGCATGCTGTCTGGCTAGTAGTTCTCTAGGAATCTGTTTTCTTTGTGGCAGCTGCTGAACCTAATGAATCAAGCCGATAAACCATTTTGACAGCATCTGCTTCTTTTATTCTTCCCTCTCTCCAATCCCGGCCTCAATCTAAAAGCCTCAGACACAATTCCCTCCTGCCCCCACACTGAAGGCAGACAGTTTCTGTAACTTGTTAATGGTTCCATTCTTTAGCAAATCAGGACTTGGCAGGGGCCCAGAGGCCAGGGGAGGAATCAAGTTCTGCTTTCCAATCCACACATTAACGAATCTTCACAGAACTGGGACACCCCCTGCCAGCGGGGTGCAGGGTGCCTGGCAGAGCTGGCTGTCCCCAGATATGTCCTCCCATTGTTTGTCACCACCTCTGGCATTCAACCATTTGTTCTCTTGAGCCTTGTTTTTAGTCTTCAGTGTTTTCTATCCAAAGTTCAATCCCCAGAGTGATGTAGTAACATCTCAACTTAACACCTAGCAGGGTGAGTCAGTAGCTTGGCAAGTCAGAGCACTGAAGGGACTGGGTTACCTAGAGGGTGGGCAGAGCTCAGGAAAAGGAGCCAGGTGAAGGGTTATGGTGAGGAGAGAAGAGAGGGCACACAGGCCTCTCCTGGATCACACTTTGGCTGCCCTGAGGTAGGCAAGCACAATTTAGCAGTGACACCACAAATGAGTTGTTTTGTGTGACGATGGACTGAAGTCTGCCCAAAAGGAGTTGCTAACTTCCCAAGCTTGTACACCTGTTTTGTTTTGTTTTGTTTTTTGTAGGATTTTTTTTTTTTTTTTAATTGGGGAAAGGGAACAGGACTTTATTGGGGAACAGTGTATACTTCCAGGACTTTTTCCAAATCAAGTTGTTGTCATTTCAATCTTAGTTGTGGAGGGTGCAGCTCAGCTCCAGGTCCAGTTGCCGTTGTTAGTTGCAGGGGACACAGCCCACCATCCCTTATGGGAGTCGAACCGGCAACCTTGTGGTTGAGAGGACATGCTCCAACCAACTGAGCCATCCGGGAGCTCAGCGGCAGCTCAGCGGCAGCTCAGCGGCAGCTCAGCTCACGGTGCCGTGTTCAATCTTAGTTGCAGGGGGCGCAGCCCATCATCCCTTGTGGGAGTTGAGAAGTCAAACCGGCAACTTTGTGGTTGAGAGCCCACTGGCCCATGTGGGAATTGAACCGGCAGCCTTCGGCACTAGGAGCACGTAGCTCCAACCACCTGAGCCACTGGGCTGGCCCCCCACACCTGTTTTTTAAATACAGAGAAAATGCAAAGCTTCCATCTCTGTTATACAAATAAATTCTGTAATTTCTAGGACAGTCTTTTAACAAGATAGTAAGACAACTGATATACGGTATTTATAGTCCATAAAGTGACTTACAGACTGGTAATAGAAAGACCGGTATACGAAAAAGAAAAAAGAATGGAAGGAAGAAAGGAAAGAAGGTAAGAAAGAAGGGGAAAAGGGAGGGAAGGAGGAAGGAACAAAAAGAAGAAAAACACATATTAACTCAAAGTTCAAACTCAGTCGTACCACAATCAAGGTAGAGATGCCCTGGGAATTTAGAGGGAACCATTGCTTCTATGTATGAGGGATAAGATAAAAGGAAGCTTTCAGGGAAGACATGGATTTGTTCTGCTAGCTCTCTGTTGGTCTATCTATCATCTGAAATTATCTATTCTTCTATATATGTGCAATTGTTTATTACCTCTATCTATCATCTATCTATCCATCTATCTGCATAACTCTGATTATGTCCTTTTCTCACTCTCTAAAGTCACTACTTTCCCACTAAAGCCCTGCCATTAGTAAAGTTAAATTAATTAAACAAAGAGGCCATTAGACTGAACTGGTTCTAATACCTTAGCAGCCTACATAAGCAAACCAAAACCTAAGCCTGTAAATGCCTCAAGGTGAAGAAATCAAAATCTAAGGACAACCAATCACTAACAGCCGACGAGGCTTTTCCAAAATAATGCAACCTGTTAAGCTACAGCCAATCAAATAATGTCCTGGCTTTGCTTCTTCCTCTTCTCTGTGAAAGTCTTTCCTCTGGCTCCTGTCCACAGAGTGTTCCTAACCACTTCTGGTTTGCCACTGCAAAAGTTCAAATCAATTTTGGCTCAAATAAACTCTTAAAATTTTTAATATCCCTCAGTTTACCTTTTAGCACTATGCCAGGCCTCTTTCTCCATCTGTGCCTGGTTTCTAATCCTATTCCATCCTGATTTTCAGTATTTTTCTCATGTCTGGCACTCCAATCAAATGGACCCACATTTTTCAGCCACGTCCTGTGCTCCCTGACGGACACACCTATAGTCACTCTGTTCTTGTCACTGAAATTCCATTTTATAACCACTTCTCATTTCTGATTCACCAAAAATTCTCCCCCGCTGATTTACAAACAAGCTCATTGGCCAACTCTGCTTGAAGACTTCTCCAAGATCCCCAGCTGATAGAATTCAGCTGCTACACTTTAAACTTTGAAAAAAATTCATTATTTGTGTAGTGTGTTTTTTCTCTCTTAAACAAAAATCTCTTTGAGAGAAGGGGTTGTGATTTTCTTGCTTTTATATATCTTCTAACTTGCACAGAGCACAATGCCTAACCAAATACCTTGCATATAATGAGTACTTCCTGTGGTTTTGCAGAATTAAATAGAAAATCTTCCCAGAAAATGAGGTAGTCTTAAGTTTCTATGATAGTATTTAAAAAATGCTCATTCTCAGTTCTCGTTTGATTCAGAGGCTCCATCTTCAACTGAGTTCTGGAAACGGAAAGCACTGTCCACTGCGAGAGAGTCCTTGAAGAGTGAGTGACAGCTGCTGGTCATGAGGCTACATGTCCGGGCTGTGGGAATGAGGAGTAGCTAGCGACACAGTGCCCCTTCCACATCGCAGGCCTACCACATACTGATGGGGCAGGTTATCAGGTCCAGGGTGAGCAGGACAAAGGAGCGAAGGGAACAAGTGCCTCCCCTTGTCTTTAGGGGTAGGCCCCACGTAGTACCAACCCTGCCAAGGCCCCCTTCTTAGGGGAACACATCTGTGGGTCTTCTGTCACATCCCCAGTAAGCACAATGTCAGGTGCATGGTAGACAGTCAAGTAATATGTGTTGGCCATGAGCGGGCCTGATGCATGAAGTAAACCCAAAAGACAAGGAAGGTGACAGAGCTCCTTTTACCTGTGTCACGTCTGTCGGCACTATCTTTACAGGAAAAGCTGGCTACTGCCACTACTAAGTTATTAAAACCATAGGGATCCTGACTTGTGTTCACCTACATGGGCTTCCAGCAGCATTTTCCCTTGTAACACAACACTCTGATACAGCAGATGACAATTAAAATGATCACACCCACAAGGTAAGTGTCCTTTTCTGTCTTGTACTCATCTACATATTTATGGGGGGAGGCTCTGCAGCACGTGATTCTGAAATCGTAGTATGTTTGTGCCCTGACTGAGAAGTGCCACCTTCTGCTGTCATCATTATACTCATCGTAAAGTAGTTAAGCCAAGATCATGTTCCTGGACCCTGAGAAGTCACGAGGCTTGGGGTAGGAGCCGGGCTTGCACTCAAACTGGGGACATGATACCCAGAGGAAAGTACAGTTGATGGTAAGCTAGAAGGCAACCAGGAACATGCCACTAGAGAAGTTTTTACATTTACAATGGCTTGGGCAGAATGTGGTCCATTAGTCCCTAGGATTGGTAGGAAACAGAGAAGGAGATATCAAATCGGGTCGAGGGGTAATTTTGTGCAGGGTTCACATACTAGTGTTGTAATGTAACTGAAAAAGAAAATACATTTCCAAGGAATTGGCTTCACAGCCACCGTGGTCAGACTTCAGCTGTTGTGCTAGGAGGATGATGGATGTGGGCAGCCCCTCCTGAGGAGGAGAGGCACAGTGATACAGCGGGGCACCTGGGCAGAGCTATCACGATTTTCTATAGCATCTTGTGGACCATGAGTACACAAGGCAAGGAGCTCAGGAGCACCTTGATTGAATGAACCCACTTGACTGGTATCTCCACCTTCAGAGGTGAGCAGGAGTTTCTAACAGTTTGAACTCAGAGAGGCCTCAGTCTCAGTGCTTCCTTTGAACCAGGAACTAAAAGGACACGTATTCGTTTGCTAGTACTGCCATAATACAACATCACAAACTGGGTGGCTTACACAACAACAAAGTATTTTCTTACAGTTTTGGAGTCTAGAAATTCAAGATCAAGGTGTTGGCAGGCGCCATTTCTTTTGAGGCTTCTTTCCTTGGCTTGCAGGTGTCCGCCTTCTCAGCATGTCCTCACGTGACCTTTGCTCTGCATGCGTGCACCCTTGTGTCCCTCTATGTGTCTTAATTTCCTCTTCTTTTAAGGATACCAGTCAGACAGGACTAGGGCCCACAATAAAGGCCTAATTTGAAATTAATTGCCTCTTGAAAGTCTCTATTTCTTAATCCAGTCACATTCTGAAGGATGGGGGTGGATAGGGTTTCCACACATGAATTCCGATGGGGACATAATTCAGTCCATAAGAGTAGGGAATACAGTGAAGGATGTCAGGTACACAATCCTTTTCTCTTGGCTATGTCTTCAGTGTCCTGCTTCTCCCAAAGGAACTCGTTCCCTGGATTGTAGAGAGAGAAATTGCTTCTGTGTCCTCATGTGCCCACCCTAGATCCTCCCTTGACCCTGACCCTTCCTCGTGATTTTGGGTACGCTCCAAACGGTCTCCCAGACTTGCAGCAGGAAAACACAGTGCAATATAAATACCATGTATATTTAGCATGACATGTAAATATTTTACAGAATCTAAGGTAAATAATGTATATATTTGAAATGTCAGTGTAAATATTTTATAGGCTGCAGCACAACTGGCAACTGTGGAATCTGGGAAGCTTGGAGCTTTGCACAGGACCAGTGACAGGCAGCGCCAAGGTCAAAGGAAATCAGAATAAGACAACCTAGTTATGATGTATCAGAAAGCATCTCTTTTTATCCCTCTACTAGGCCACTGCTTTGAACACAAAACTATTCTTAAATGAATTACCCACAGCAGCTCAAAACCAACTCCTCTAGCCCAAGAGGCTGCTGAAGAGAGAACAGGACTGGGTCAAGAGCAAAGTGTCAAACACTAAATGACCAACTCAAGTTATATTTATTTGTTTGTTTATTCTATGTCTCACCTACAGAATGTAAGTTCCAGGAAGGTTGATTCTATCTGTCTTATTACTACATCCCCAGTGACTAATAGCACAGACACACACTAGGCAGTCAATGAATACTTCTTAAATGAAAAAAGGGTGAGATTTAATGCTATATTGAATACTGGTTCCGCTACACAAGTTTCAAAAAATAGTGACCCCAGCCCCACCCTGAAAGGGTCAATATTTTTAATCATTAAGTCATGCAAACCTTGAACGTGAGGTTACTCGTGTTGATTATACAAACTAGCTAAAGTTAGCGGTGTGAGGGCATGATGTTGCTGTTTACTTGAAATAAGAAGGTATTTTGGATCTTTGTCCCCAGGGTGGGTGCCACTCCCCAGTGGAGAGTTATCTAGGAGACCTGAGAGTAGAGAGAGGCATGATGCAGATAGGGACAGAGGAGGAGAAAAGCCTGAGAACGTGGGAGGGAACTGGAAAGATACTAGAAGATCTTTACTACCTTCTATCCTCTTTACAAGTATAACCATGAGTAAGTGTTTCAAATTTAAATGTAACAAACCATTAATTGTTACAGACTAGTCACCAGAATTTTTACTCCATTCAGGATGCAACCAATAAGGGCATTAATGGCAAACACTTATATAGTCCTTACCATGCCAATAATTCATTTCATTCTTAGAACAATCCCATGAGTAGTAGAAAGTAGAGGTGAAACAGAAATTCAGACTATGTGACTGAATTATCTAGAAACTTAATTCACCATGTTCCTCTCACCTGTGAATATTGAATAATGGTGTAAGTGGATAAAAACATGTTCCTCCCTCTGGATACTGCCTCTTCCTCGTGTGTGTGTGTGTGTGTGTGTGTGTGTGTGTGTGTGTGTGTGTGTTCATATGTGTACAGGTCCAGGACCCAGGGAAGGTAGAATATCTGCCAGGTAAACAGCATCTGGTTGGAACATGTCTTACCTCTCACAACTCACAGAGCCCTGGTCCAACATGTCTACCTGACAGATAGGAGAAGAGAGGCGTTCCAGGGAGCCACCATCATGTGGCTGTCCCTCAGCTCATCAGTCGCACATGAAACCACGTGATGCCTTGTGTCCCACATACTAGTAGATCTGTTGTGAGTCTTTAGAACACGGTAAATATCAACCATGTTAATTGGAGAAGTGTGGGGTAGGGAAGGGACAAGAGAAGAGACAAAAATCAATCAATCAATAAATAAACCCAAACAAACTATTTTTCCTTCCTGAACTTACTGTTGGGACAGCATAGAGCAATCGAGCAATCAATCCCAGGCTTTTTACAGGTCTTATTCTTTTCTCAATTTCAAATCAAAGCCACACATTCTCTGCACCAGAGCAGCAACAGAGACCTGTGCCATCTTCTGTTGTATCCCACGGCAGGACGACTTGCTTCTCACTTCCTCCCCAGAGATGTTCCGAGATGGTTCTGCAATGCCATTCAAATCGCAGTGTGCCTGTCACACAAGTCACATCGCTGTCAGGAGTGTCCCCGCCTCCAGAGTGCTGGGGTGTCTCCAGAGTGCTGTAGATGAGGCCACAGGTGAGCTAGACATTCCCCAGGATGGGAGGGAGGCACACTGTGCAGCACGCTTTAGTTCTTGATGCCAGAGAAGGAGATGGGTTCCCTGAAGCCTGCGATTTTACGTTGGGCCTTTCTCCAAGGGCGTCTGTTGGGGAGACGACACACTGCACCTTGTTCCTCTTGGCTTGCGACCAGGTCCTCAAGTTCTGTCATCGAATCAAGGCAAATGGAACACATTTTCTCCTCTTTCCACATTTACAACAACATCCTGGACCTGACACAGCATTACCTGGATGAAAATTCACATTGTTCATTCTTGAGTGGTTCTACCTTAGGGGGGCCCAGGCACCTACCTGAACATTCTACATCACTGCTAGGGGACCCCTGAGTCTAGAGCTGGAACAGAGATGGGTTCTGTTAATATTCTGAGCTCCAAAAATCATAGAACATCATTTCACTGCATGTGCAGACCAGTACACATTAGTGACACTTTCTTTCTTTCTTTTTTAGTTTCAGGTATACAAAGCAACATAACAGATATTTATACCCCTCACAAAGTGATAACCACCACCTCCCCAAGCTTTCAAAACCATGGAATTGAACACAACATATTTGGTTCTGTTTTTTTCTCTTGTTTCTTTTGTCTTGTTTCTTCCTTTGCCTTATTTTTGTTGGCTTTGTTTATTTTGTTTGTGTCACCTTGTTAGGCAGAAAATTCAAGGAATATGAAGATTCCCTTTAGTTTAATTTGGATAATAAACATTAAATGAGTGACTACTATTTGCTAGCCTCATGCTGCTTCTATGGATTGAGAGATGAATAAAACATCCATTCAACACTTATTATGTAATAAATGTTAGACAAAGTACATAACTAGGGAGAAACAGGAGCAAGGGTAAGAGGTTCCCAACTCAGACTGAGGGTGTAGCAAAGGAACCTAGAGAAGTGACGTCAAGGTTACAGTTGACTGAGTTTCTGCATTTGTATTTTTAATGTACCACCTCTTATAGACAATTCATGAAAATCCCAAATTCAGAGTTAAACAGAGCTGGGTTCAAATCACAGCTCTGCCTATTACTATCTGGATGAGTCAGGGTAAGCTAACTGCAGTAACAAGTAGCCCCTGCATCTCTAAGGCTGAATGCAGCAAATGCTCTTTCTTGCTTATAACACAGTCCAGTGTGAATCCGTAGGGTTCTGCTCCACATGGACACTCATGCTTCTTATATGGCTCCTCCGACTAGGGACTCATCTTCCTTGGCAGTCAGTTGTGGAGGGGAAAGAGAAAGACTGGCGGAAGAGATGCATTTGCTTTTAAGCTCCCTCAGGCCAGAAGTGACCCACATCACTTCTGCTCACTTTCCATGAGAGAGAACAAGCCATGTGTCCTGCGGAGATGCAAGGAGATTGGGAAGTGCCCTCTAGCTGTGGGGCCAGGAAGAGGATGTGGGTGAGGATTAGCAACCTCTGCACCGCTAGCCGCGTCACATCATTCAAATCACTAAAGCTCTGTGAATCCTGGACACTGTGGCTGTGCCCAAAGCTTCCCTCTTCTGGGTAAAGCAAGGACTCATATCTCAGGCACCTGCACGCTTCCTTATTACCTGGAAGCATTTCGGTCATCAGCTGTCGCAGTCACATTCGTCAACTGGTCCACAAACATATTGCCAAGCCCGGTGCTGGTCTGGGAAGACAGCTGTTGTCCTTGTCCTGATAGAGATTGACACAAATCACATCTTCAGAAGAAACTCATATGGTGCATATTGTTCTTGGTATTCCAATTTTGAGAAATCCTTTAGAGTAAATTTTATGTACATGAAGAGAGCATCAAGTATTTACCCCTTTCTTTAAGCAGACTAATCCATGATTACCTCCAACCTTTGGCTCTCGTGTGTTTTCTTGGAGGACTGAAATATTACTCTTTTTTCATGCCTAGAGATAACAAAAGACCAGGTCATGAGGACTGACCTTGCCCTGCTGTTTTCTTTCAGAGTGTGAGGTTGTCTAATACAAAATACTCCAGATATGTTTCCTGGTACAACATGCCTTGAAAATTATATGCTTTCAACTCAAAGCATAATTGGATACAAGAAACTACTGTTCATGCTGTTTTATAACATGTTTCTCATAGCCTGTGGCCTTTCGTCCCATCCCTCCCCCATCCTTGGCTGCACAACTGTTTCAGAAAAGCGATTAAACCTCAAAAGAATTTGAGTGTAATCTCTGAGCGGCTATGGATTTGTCAGGAAAACCCTGTCTCCACAGCAGGCTGGATACTGTTACCCTGCACCACATTCGTCACTGAATCCCAACTGGCAGTGTTTTTACAGACAGTCGGGATAAAAAAGGGAAAGATAAAATTTATGGATGTCCCAGAGTCTTCGCTGTAATCTGACAATGTTAATCTTTGGTGTTAATGGTGTGGAAGCTACAGACTGTCCCTTTGGAAACTGAAAACGAAGACATTTAAAAGAAATCAAAGAGTGAATATCAAACAAGCAATACCTCTTCCATCATCTATTCTGTTGTCTATGTAATCCTCCATACTTTAGTCTGAGAGATCACTTGAGATCCTGGGGGCCTTTCAGGAGATTATCTGTATCAGTTAAGGCTTTGAAGTAGGGGCTGCTAGCATCTCATTACTGACAGAGATCAAAAACCGAAGCTGGAGTGCAGTCCCCGACCTGCAGGGTCTCATTCACACATCACAGAAGCACTAAATTACCAAAGTCCAGGACACTCTTTAGGTGCTACCTGCTTGGCCACAAATAGCCCTTCCTGCCTCCTGCCGCCTTTCTCTCCCTAGTCCTTGCCTTTCTTTCAGCTTGCCCTAATTCCTCTGCTTTTCCTAAATTGAGGAAGTCTGAAAGGTTGTGATGGCAGTTCTCTTCTAAGTTAAGAACATATTTTCAACACTTTTGAAAAAGAAAAAAGAAAGGCCTCTATGGGATTAAACAGTTTATGCGGAAAATGTACTTTTGATGGGGAAAAAAAAAATTCTTTAGCAACAGGTCCCTCTGTGGTTTATTGGTGCCATGGTGGGTTTAGCATAGAGTGAAATTGTTTTACTTATGGTCTAAACCTGGCATTGAATGGACCCAACGAGTACGTAAGATTTACCGCATGGTGTTTGTGAATCTAGACTGTGATTTAGCACAATCTCCTACACCAAATGCTGGGTCGTGGTGAGAAGTTAGCTGGAAAGGTAGGAAAAAATAGGCGGGAACTCTCAGCATCTGTTCAGATTGCTGCTTGGATTTTTCAGAAAACGTCCTGCCTCTCAGGTCAGGGTACCTGGAAAGATGCTGCAGGCCATCGTGAGAAGTCTTTTATCTCCCCTTGGGTTTTCTCTTCTTGTCCTCTCTGCCTGTGACTGCTCTTCATTTGCAAAATATCAAAATCATTGCGCTTGTACTTGGGTCAAATTAAAAAACATGCCAACCCTGAACGAATCCATTCACCTCAAATCCCATACCTCCACTGTGGGATAAATCCTGCCCCTCGACTGTTGGATGCTGCTGGAGAAAGTCACATTAGTATATTTTCACGGTCTCCAACATCAGTTAGGTCTCTAATCCTTCTGTGTTCCTTCAGTCAGCTCTCTGCAATTCTCCACTATTAAAAATTTACCTCTCTCTGTAAGGTCCTGTCTACCACTCTCCCAACACTCTCAGCTAATTAACTTGTTTTCTTCTCATGGTGAAAACAAAAGCCATTGGCAGGAATTTCCCCAAATTCTAACTCACTCCATCTCTTCCACCTGTAAATTTCCTCACACTCTGCCCGTCCTTGTTCCCTTTCTCTAGTCCAAATATTACAGATGCGTTTCCTTCTGACTATGGCCAAGCCCTCTCTACCTGCTCAAGACTTCATCCCTATCCCACTCCTCAGGAGCGTCAACCCATCTTTACTCCTCCTCCTGTATTTTCATCATCTCCCGTTCAAATGGCCCCTTCCAACTTGACTCATCCATGTTCAGATATCTCCCACCTAAAAAGCAAACAAACAAACTCATCCTTTGACTCCATGTTTCCCTTTAGCCACTGCCTTTTAACTTTGACTTTCTTCTCAATCAAGATGCTTAAAGAACTGTCTGAGTTGAGTGTCTTCATTTTCTCATCCATTTGCTCCTTATTCTATCACAGTTTTGTTTCTGCTATTACCATTCCATCGAAACTCTTCTCCCCAAGGATAGTGACGACTGTCTTACCATCAAATTCAATGACCACTTCAGTTTTTGCCTGACTTGTCTTCTCATTAGCATTCAACATACTCAAGAGTCCTTTCTTGGCTTTCTTGGATGCCAAGCTTTCTTCATTTTTCTTTTCTCTCTCTGGGTGTCCACCAGAGAAGAGCCTACCACATACTGTGCACTTAATAAATATTTGAACAAAGAAATTCATTTACTCTTGATTCTTGTTCCCCATTCTTTCCTATTTCCTTTTTCATTCTCCCCTGCACCAGACGTCCGTTGGATCCCTGATCTCTGGTAGGAGATGTGAGAGGTTCTTGATCCTCAACCTGCCCTGCATGATGTAAACCCCATGATCTGAATACCTACAGGAAGTCTACACAAGAGAAATAGAGTCCTGGCCCAGGGGCTAATCTACAATCATGGAACTTCCTAGAAGGAAAGGGAGCCATTGAAAGCAAGTGCCTGAACTGGCTCATAATCTTTCAGAAGTGAGAAGGCATTTTGTCAACGTTATGAACTCCTCAAAACTAGGGGGAATACATATTCTTTTTTTCTTTGAAAGTCTTCAAAATACTTATTTCTGAACGCTTTTGATGGCTAAAACCCCCTCAACATAGGACTCTATCTAGCAATTATAAAATAAAACTTCAAGTCTAGTTTTATGAAAAGTAGACATTTTCTTTCTATTAACAGAACCTAGATGTCTGTGGCAAAATGGAGACAGGCAGTACATTTTGTACAACTCTACCTCTGTTCTGTATCTTTATTCTGGCATTTTGGTAGCACTATAATTGCCCACGGTCGATTTACAAATAAATAAACTGAAAACACATTCGAATTGTTAAGGACCTACTTTGTGCCAAGAACCATGCTGGGTGCTTTCCAAATATTAATCTAATCTTCATACCAGTAAGGTGGACGTTATTATACCCATGGCACAAATGACAAAACTGAGGTTAGGAAGGCACTTGACCCACTGCCATGTAGGTAGCAAGTTGGGGATTCGGGATTTCAGCGAGCGCTGTTGGCCCCACAGTCATTCCATAGCCCATAAAGCCTCCAAATACTATTCTCATTGAGGTCAGCACTGCCCATCATGTTGATGAACCCACCTGGTACAGTATCCACGTCCAGTCATATTTAATCAGAGGTGCTGATGGCTTTAAACTAAACTAGCACGTGTCACTGCCTGCATTTACCAGTTCCTTTCTGCGGAGGGTGCTAGAGAGCAACTGAAAGAGTAAATGGAGGAAGAATCGGAGAAGAGGGTCACATTGTAGATCCTCATCAGTCATTCAACAAACCCATTGACTGAGCAAGGCATTTTACTAGGTACTTGGGAGAATCAGAGATGGCTAAAATCCTATTCCTACCCTCCGGGAGCTTACAGTTTAGCAGAGGGGATAGGCAAGAGTCCAGAATCACAAGATTATGAGGAAGGATGTGATGTATGCCAAACAGAAGTGCAAAAGATTCCGCAGATGAGGAGGGCGAGAGCAATTAGGGAGCTGGGGGTCAGAGTTAAACTGTCAAGAAAAGACACTGCCAGGAGCGCAGGACACTTGCTGAGCTTGGTAGGAAAGCGAACCCACGTAGGAGCAAAACCATAGAAGGAAAAAGTGGGGCAGGGAGGAAAAGAAGTGGGGCAGGAAGAAAAGAACGTTGAGTATGAAGTGAAATTACATTTTGCATTTCTAACGTGTTTCTTCTCTCTCTGTCTCCCTCTGTGCCTGGAGAGAGAATTGTGAAGGAAAGTGGGAGAGAGAGAACACAGACCCGAAGATCAGATTCTGAATAAATCTTTGGTCACAGAAGTCTTCTGGCCTGACTGAGAGATGCCACAGCCCCTCCAGGCTTTAACTGCCACGGGGACAGGGCTCTCAGGAATGTGTCACCAGCAGGAAATGGAGCCTGATTTAAGTAGTTCTAAAGCGAGATTTCAGTTGAGATTGCCCTGAGGGTGCCTGGAGAAACAGGAGCAAAAGGAGATAATAAGCAAAATGGCTTGGCATTTTTTTCCTCTCCCTTCTCCTATCACTGAGCTTAACAGATGGGCCTTTCTGTCCCAGTGTATACACTTTCCTAAGGCCTAGCAGGGGAGGATGGGCTTATTACACTGTGATTGGACCTGAAATGTATGCAGTTTCTATTGTGAGATTGTCCGGACAATGAGGCGGGGGACAAAGAGGATGATAACACGCATTTGCTGAAGCATGAAGAGGGCCCAACATATCTGTACCGATTGCACCCCTGGCAGATTCAGGCCACTTTCTCATGTCAGTGAGTCACTTCTGCTTATTGAACCGTAAACCCCAGACAAAGTGCGAGCCCCCGTGTCTCTAGGCAGCCCTGTTTTGGTTATCTGCAGGGATGTTTGGGGGATAGGGCTCCAGATGTGTGTGTGTGTGGGGGGGAGTGGAGGAGGGGGGATGACAGTAGTAGGCATGAACACATTTGCCACGTTTGGACTTGATGTGCAGGTTCTAGGATTAGTGGGAAAATATTTAAGTGGGAGAAGAGTGGTGTTCCCTCATAAGCTACATACGAAACTGAATAGTGTCTTACTGAGGGAGGGCTCATTTTGATACAGGAGAGTTAGCATGTCCCTAGGTAGACAGGGAGGTCCCTGGGAGAATAAAGAAAAGACAGCCATATCCTAAAACTTCAGGTTTTGAAATTACTCCTTTGCTCCAGGACATAATATAACAAGGCCTTGAGGTTAATCATAAAATTCCTTTTGGCTTGACAAATGGAGCAGATCTGATAGATAAAGAGTGGGTTCCTTTGCTAATTCCTTTAAGATGGGCAAGCAGAACAAACCTGGTAGACGAATTTCATTAGAAGGCGCTAGTTCCCTTCTTCAAACAAGTTCCCTTCTTCAAACAGCTCCCCTTCCCCAAACAGGCAAAGGGAAGGTATAAAAGTAAGAGCTTTTGCCTCAGTCATGGGGCACCCCCATTCGGGACCCCCTCCTGCTCAGGAGCTGCAGCCTCTTCTCCTGTCTCTAATAAACTATCCTCTTTTTAAAACTTTTTGCCTCTCCCTGGTCCGTGTTTCCATTCTTCGGCTTCATGAGACACGATCCCGGCCCACACTCAGAAAGTGCCGGCAGATCCAACATCACCTACAGCAATTTTTGCCTTTGCTACATAGGGTTTTGAAGGGAAAGATAGAGGGACAACTGAAGGCTGATGTTTTTGTTGGCTCAAAACTGAGCCCAGCAGATAATGGATCCGTTCTAACATTGTCCTTTTGTTTTCTGGTTCTTTGCCCAAAGAGAGCTGCGTGGTTTGGTGCTGTCATCTGTTTGTGTTTCAGACACTGGTCACTCTGGGAGGCTCACACTGCCAAACTTGGTTATTTATGCCCAATGCTCCTCTCTCGGGGAAGGACGACTTTTGTCAAACTGTGAGCTGCCTTATAAACAAGGCGGGTCTCTGCATACAAAATCAGATCCTCAAAGCCTCTGCTCAGATTGTGGTCACACTAATGTGGAGGGCATTTGGACCAAAGTCCAGTCTCATGTGGAGTTTCTGGCGCTATCCGGGTCCTTCCAGCTTCCCAGAGCTGCTTCCAGGCTTAGTCTGGTCACACCACCCAGACTGAGGGCTGGTGCCACTCCCCACTGCACCCAGGTCCTCTGGGTCTCCCTGTAGAGCCCAAATCAATGCTTTCTCAGAGGGGTAAGGGGGTCCAGGACTTCATATGTGAGGGAGGCAAACACAGGTTGTTGGATGGAAGAAGGGAAGGTGAATATATATACTTCACCCTCAGAGGTCATGGCCATGGTGAGAGGGTCCAACTTGTTCCAAGAAAGTAAGATGCCCTGGGTGAGGCTCCGTTAGCTACAAGTATAACCCTTAGTATTTCAGGGTTCTCAAAGGCTAAAAAATATCTATATGCAGAAAGTACAGATTGTACCATGGCATAAAAAATCTTATACTTCAAAATGTGTGTGTATAGATGTGTGAATCAACGAAACTAATATTGGGTTAATTTCTGAACTGTATACAATATTCAGTCAACAAAGAGTTATTGAATGTCTAGTAAGTTCCAGGCATTGTTCTCTGCTATGAGGATACAACAGTGAACAAAACAAAATTTTTTTCACTCGTAGAGGCAAGAGAGGGGAATAAACAAATAATCAATTATTGTATTTTGTATAGCATACAGTGAAAGTTCTGTGGAGAAAACTGAAACAGAGGGAGGTGTAGAGAGTTCTACGGGCAGGAGAGGGCTTACAATTTTAAACAGAATGGTGTCTCAGAGAGAAGGTGGCATTTGACAAAAACCTAACAGAGTAGAGGGCTCCAGCCATGCAACTATCTGGGGAAAGAGCTTTCCAGATGTTCATTCATAATAAGATGCATTTAAAAATGCCCTACAAAATTACAGACTTTTTTTTATCAGTGACCTTCAATGTAAAGACACGATCTATTTATTTGAGGCCACAGTGTTTTGTGGGAACACTGAGACAGAGAGGCCAGCCTCACTTTGGGCAGAGTGAGTCCTTCTCCAAGCAAAACAGATGCTTTCTCAAGGAGGAATCTAGAAGCTTCTGAATGGTGAGGGGCACAAAAGAGCAATTGTACATCCTCAAGCAAAACCACAAATACATCAAACAACCAAATTAAATGATGGAGATAGAGAAGGGGCCCAGATTGAGTGATCAGATTGAGATCCTGTTCTTTCCACCTTTCATCCAATTTTCAGTAACATTCAATTCAATTCAGATATGAGGATTATTAAATATGTGCACAACTGGCTTCTGGTGTCACAGCCAAGGGCACATGTTGTTCTCTAAGACATTTAAATGCAAAAAATAAAAGAACACGTGAGTAGCCCAGGTCTTGTCTCTAAGGAGAGGCCAACAGAATTAACTCCAGGGAGTGACCTCTATAGTTAGTCAAAATTAACAGACCTCATCCTCGGCTACAAAAACATGTGGTGCTTGGTCTCTCTGACTTCCGTTATCACATGAGAGGAGAGTACAATGACTCCTTCCTGCTGCCAAGGTCCTGTAGCACAACATCAGGGAAATGACACTCTCAGCACCAGTACTTTCCTCAGATGCCTTTAGGATTCACTTCTCTGCCTTCACCCTGACGACCATCAACCGTATAGATGCTGGCACTCCAACCCCCACTCACCCACCCAATGTTAGTGATACACACAGAGTGGCCGGATGTAAAAACTAATGTGATCAGAATTCATGGCAGCTGCAAACTCACAAAAGAGACCTTTTCTAGTAGAGACAGTGGCGCTATCTATCCCTAAAGTTGCAGAGATTATTAGGGAGATTTTATGTGAGGAATTGTGAAGGATGAAAGTGGAAGGAGATTTGTGAGAAGAACCAATCCAAAGGGCCTCAAATTCCAGTCCTCACCCCATTCCAGCAGAGTCACTTTGGTAATTTATTAACTCTTTTTTTTTTTTTTTTTTTTTGCCTCAGTTTCTTCATCTATAAAACAGACTGTGAAAATAGGGCCTACCTCATCATATTGTTATGAGAATTAAATAAGTTAATATTTGTGAAGCACTTACAATAGTTCCTGGAATATAGCAAGCACTGAATAATAGTAACTCTTTTGATTATTCCCAAAGAACAAGAAAGATCTGCACCTCTACTCTTTGGCTTTCTATGTATTTTCTGAATTTTTTTGGAACCTGATTTCAAAATCTGCTAAAGAGGGACTAGCAGATGAAAAAGGAAAGCCATAAAGTCTCTCCACGGAAGACAGAACCTGAGGGAAAGTCTGATTGAGCCATGTTTCAGGTCTCCTCCTCCTCTTCCTCCTTCTAATTCTAATTCTAATTCTTCCGTTTCAAGGCAGGGGGGCAATGGGCATTGTAAAGAGTACCAAATATTAACAGCATTAACAGTATTGTTTTGTACAGTCAATTTTACTTTAGATTTACCATGCTCATTGTTTTTCATTTCTTCCTGCATCTCCAGCTTCCTATTTGGAATTATTTTCTTTCTAATCCTCACTTCTCTATTTCTATCTGTTTGATTCTCTGTTCTTCATTTTGTGTATTTTCTTCTGGTTTAATCTTTCATTTCACTAATACTTTCTTCACCTATATCTACAACTGCTCTTATACGCATTCATTAATCTCATAATTTTGGTTTTATATTTTTCAGTTCTAGAATTTCCCTTTTCTTTCTTTTCAAATCTTCTTTGTCATTTTTCCTACTTTCCAATTCTCTTGCAAACTATTCAATCTTTTTATTTTATTTTTTGTCTCCCTTGAACATAGTAAGTATAGTTATTTTAAAGAATGTGTCTGGTAATTCCACCATCTGGAGTCTTTCTGTGTTCATGTCAGCTTTCCATTGTTTTCTGTGGTTTTCATTTATGTTGTCTTGTCTCTTTTTTTGTGCCTGAATATCTCTCATTTTTGTACTGAACATTGTATTTGAAAAACTGTAGAAATTATGAGACCTTTTCTTCCAGAGAATTTTTCTTCTTCTTCTAGGCAACTGGGTATGCTGGTACTGTTGGATTATGTTAATCCACTTTCAGGGACTAGGATTTTTTTGTACCACCCAGATTATTTAAAACTGAGTTGCAATTCATTTGAGGACCGATTTATCTTTCTCCTGGTCTTCATCCCTTCTGGGTCTCAATCAAAGATTGAAGAGTTTACCAGAACCTCCCACAGTGGTGAGCCTTGGACACATATTTTTGTCCCCCCAGCCCCATGAGGCTTTTGCCTTATTTTTGATATTGCTTAATTAAGTTTTATCCTGATTAGCTTATTGATACCTTCAGGGAGATTTTTAAAATTGTTTTTCAGATTTTCTGATTGTCTTCAGCAAGCAGTCTGTTCAAATTGTCCTAAGGCTACTATTATTGTCACTCCATCCACTGAAACGTTTTTCTGGGTTTCTGTAAATGGTATGAAAGATCTATATACAAGTCCTGTCTTTACTGCTAATAAGCAATATGAATTTTGGTGAGCAACCTCAGCTTTCTGGATTCCATTCCTCTTCTATATCAGGAAATTTAATTAGGTTGTCTTCAGTGTACCTTAAATATCCAAAATTTTATGATTTCTTGGCTCAGGACTTTCCAAAGAGAAAAGTGTAATACACTGAGAACAGAGTCCTTCAAACTTTTGGAAGTTTAAGTGGAGATTCAAGCTAGTGACTGATTTCAGTGTTCATAGAGCTGAAGATGGAAGACACCTGAAGCCCATCTATGCCGTCATGGCGCATAGTGAGGTAGGAGCCACACTAGCTTTTTAGAAGAGAGAATTTAGTATTAAAAAATGTTGGCCAGGTATTGGGGAATTGTAAAGGCAAAAAAAGGAACTCTAGGGTACCAACTGTTTTGTTGCAGCTACCCCCTTAGAGCTGTAGGAACAAAGAAAAGAGGATGAGATTATTAAAGCATAGACGCTTGGAGGAAGCGCCTGTGGAGCTAAAACTTGGACCTCTGAGAAGGGGATCCTGCTGATGCTGTTAGTGCCTCAGGTACTTTGAGGACAGTCCCCAGGGGCTGGAACTCAGCTCTGAGCAGAGTCCATGTCAGCTGGTCAGGTGTCGCTGAGGGAGAATACTAAGGCTGGTTCTAGGAGTGCTGGAAAAGCTGCCAGCTAGGATCAGAGACTGCTACTAGAACAAACTGCTTATGTCCAGGGAAAGACACAAACAGGAAGAAGTGTGTCTCTTCTCCCTCACCCAGCCTTACAGCCTCTCTCTACTGCCCCGGCTGGCAGAGCCTCACATAGAACCTTCTGGCAAAGAAGAAACGTGGCCCAGCATCACAAATATTTTAACAACAGACAATATTTTAATAACCAGCACGCTTCCTCACAATCTGCACTGAGCCTGCTTTATTTTGTTATGCTGTCACGATGAATTATTGGAATTTTAGGATGATAAGCGAAGCTTATGCCCCAGTGTTTATATTATTTTACCTGGACATAGTATGTCTATGTGAGACCTATGGGTAGACTAAGATGTAGCAAAACAAAGTGAACCTTCAGAATAATAACTGGAAAGATAAACCACTTTAAAAAGCAAGAGCTTATTTTGTTAATCCCTGTTTTCGATCCATCTACATTTTATCATTTGATGAACTACCTTACCTTAGGTTGCTCAGCAACACTCATTCCACTGTATTGTAATAAACCATTATTGTAATAAACAACAATTCTTGCCCTATATCCTCAAAATAGCAATGTTGGAAACATTAATTCACTGCACGAAGGCTCTGAAGGCGTTCCATGACTCATAGATTCTAACATGAGCCTCTGTCTAAATACAGACAGACTCCGAGGGAGCCTTCCCTCCAGTGACCTGTGATTAATCTGGTGGCGTGTAAACAAATACGCTTCCTTCAGCTTTCGTTTGCTGCGTTTCTCCATCCCTTCCTTTCTTTGCCAGTGTACGAGGACTGTCTCAAATTGAGTAAATGTCAAATTCATCACAATGCACTCGGCAGTGGTATCCAAATTATTTTTATTGTCATGGAGTGTGTTATATCTAGTCATGTTTGTGGTGAATCAAACATTTAATTGGGTTTTAAAATTTTTATGTTACACTGAGATCCAATTGAAACAGTGATATTTATTTTATAATAAATGATCATTTATACATGGTGGAGTTCTCAGGGGTTTTCAAAACCAACTGAAGAGAGGAAAGCCCCATGTTCTAGAAATTTACACCTAAAATGATCTCAGGACCTAACGTCTATGTAGCTAACCATACTTACACAGTTACCAACATAGAGCAAACAGCGTAAACCAAGACCAATGCAGAAGCATTTATATCAATTAAGCATAGATTTTGCTATACGTTAAGAACAATGACAGTAAGAAGGACTTCAAGGCATGAAATGCTTTACACAGCAGTTGTCAATCAGATTGCTTCAGTTACAAACAATAGAAACTTTCCTCTGTAAGTTTAGTAGACACAAAATTTATTGAAAACTATTTAACAGTCTCACTAATTCTCTGGAAGGGCCAGTTAAACAGTCTTGGAGGCAATGTATCCAGGAATAATGCCCAAATCATGCACTAGAACCACTCCAGTAAAAAATGCAATGGGCCCCCTAATTAAAGGGCACAAAGTTTCCCTGAAGCGAGATTAATAAGCTCTAGAGATCTGTTATACAACATTGTACATATGGCCAACCAGAGTGTACTGTACACCTAGAAATTTTTAAGAGACCAGATCGCATGTTAAGTGTTCTTACCAGAATGAAATTTTAAAAATGTTAAATAAATAATAAAGGGAGTGCCAGGCATAGGCACTGAAAATTGTCCTTTTGATACCGAGTTCTGGCCTCTACCAGTAGAAGAAACGCTGTCTCTACCATCTTCAGAATCCTGAAAGTGTCTCCTTCCATTGTGGGTTCTGAACAGCATCTTCCTCTGATAGAGTCTTATGTGGCTGCATCTGGTGGGCTGTCTATATCACATCCCCTTAGCCTTAGCTGTCAGTGAGGCTGATAAAGCGTGTTTCTGCCTGCATGGAAGGCTGAAGGAGCAAGTCTGGGAGGCACTGACTCATAAAATAGGGAATTCCCAAACACAGGAAGAGTGTTTAGAGGTACTGGCTACCAAAAAGAATGAAAAATGTCTAAGTCATTTCTCACAGTGTGGTACTTAGCATTTGCATCATAATGTCTCAGGGGGCTGATGAAAAGTGAATATTTCTGGGCCGTGCCCTCAAATCTTATGAATTAGCACCTCTGTGGGGGAGACACCAAGCTACATTTTCCATGGGCTTCTCTGGTGAGTGTGATAAACGCTACAGAGTGAGAATGCCTACACAGTTTATATTTTCAAAAGCACTTTGAAAAATTGTATTTGATTTACTTTTAGAATAAAGAAAAACCTATAACTGCTACCTAAGTCAGAGATCAAAATGTCTTTATTTCTATATAGAAAAGACTTCTGCTGTGGACAAGAGAAATGATAAATGTCTGCTCTTCTTTTCACAGGAGGAGCATCAAAGGAGGAAGACAGTATCGGGGTGTGTTTAGGATCATGGACTCTGGTGCTAGAGTGTTTGAGTTTGAATACACTCTATCTCAATTAACAGCCCCCCAAATTAGTAGTTTAAAACAACATTCTCACACACTTTCTGTAGGTCAGGAATCAAGGATAGTCTTAGCTGGTGGCTCAAGCTCTTGCAGGACGTTCCAGTCAAGCTGTTCGCTGGAAGCATGACAGAGGAGAATCCACTCCCAACATCGCTTGTGTGGCTGGTGGCAGGAGTCCTCAATTTCCTCACTGGCTGTTAGCCAGAAGCTTCACTTCCTCAGCAAATGGGTCTCTCCAGCAGGCTACTGATAATATATAGTAGTTGCTTCTCACAGAGCAAATGATGAGAGAGAGAGAGAGAGAGAGAGAGAGAGAGAGAGAGAGAGAGAGAGAGAGAGAGAGAAACTTAGAAGGAAGATGAAGTATTGTTTATAACCTTATCTTGGATATGTGACATGTCACCACTGCTATAGTATTATATTTGTGTCATGGAACAAACCGCCTGGGTGGAATTACCCAAGGGTATGAATACTAGGAAGCAGCGATCATTGGGGCCATTTTTAAGACAACTTACCACAGCCATCCTAGTGTGAAAAGTTCTTTCCTTTGCATTTCTTCCAAGTCTTTCCTCAGTGTTTATTGTAATCATATTTCACCTGTGTTAAAATATTAGAGGTGAGCTAGGGGAGGCAGGGAGCACCCAGGCATATCACTGCACTCCATTCAACTCTCTATCGAGAGGGGCCACCATGTGTATGGCTCCAAGTTGGACACCGGGTGAACTGCAGAGATAAATAGCTGTGGTGCTCGTCCCCACAGAGCTGGGCAAATAAGCCAGGTCATGCACAATTACAAGACAGGGAAAAGTAGAGAAAATACAATATAAAGAAGTTGTGTTTACATCAAGAACGCAGTCAAGAGTAATCTATGTCATTTAATTTTTCATTCGTTAAGTTGAATGAGGAGGTTAGGCTAGATGACCTCAGGATCCTCCTGTCCAGCTTTCATTTTTCGAAGGATTGCGTGTCTAAAGAATGTAAGAGAGTGGAAGGAAACCCAGCCTGGCCTTATGATCAAGAAACTTCCAGACTGGCTGAGATGGCCTTCTGGCCCTCCAAGGACTATGGGATGTCTGGGCTCAGAAGGAAAGGGGTGGGGTGAGGGAGTGCAGTTAATTCTGAAGTCTCGGAGGCCAGAATTCACAATTTCATTGCACTTTGGTAAAGAATGACTAAGTGATTTTGAAACTTCAAACAGCTTTCCTTGTGTCCATTTCAAGACAAAGATTGAACTTACATTTTTCTTTATCTTTCAGAAGTTATACATAACTATACATTGTTTCAGTCTATAAGGTCATGCCTATCTTTTTCTGGGATTCTTACTTTTCTCTTTCTTGCAAATTCGTATTTGTATCCTGAAAAGTCAATCCATTTTATTGAAAGTGCTCCAGTTTTGCTCCCATCAGTGTGGGTAATAGTGGGCACTCAAGCAACATCCTAGCAAAATCTGAAAAATAAAATAAACATCCACCCAACCTGAAAAGTAGATCTATTGGATAAGTAAAAATTGTGCTGACTATATGGTTTTTCCTTCTACTAATCTTCTATTTTTTAAAAAAATTGTGAATAGTTTTTTAAAACCTTTTGTTTCTCATTTTACTATTCTCATGTTCATAGTTTTGTAATCTATTTCTTCACCTCCTTATAAGGATGGCCTTAAAACAGGTAGCCCTCTGCAAGTTGTGGTCTTCACAGAGGGTGAAAGTCGGTGGGATCTAGACTCTGTTCCTTGGGGACAGAGCATCAGCTGTGCTGGGGGCTTGGTAGAAATGCAGAATTGCAGCTTCCACCCCAGACCTACTGAGTCAGAATCTGCATTTTTAACAAGACCCCCAAGTGGTTAGTATGCACATTAAAGCTCACCTCTGTTGTAGGACTGTCGCTGAGCCGGGAGCATTGCTTGTATTTCTCAGTGGGATCTATGCATCCAGACCAGGCTGGCTGATGGAATAAGTGAGTATTGGGACTTTTGGAAATCTATCTCTCCCTCCGTCTGTCCTTCCCTCCCTCCAGTCCTCTATCCTTTCCTCTTTCCTCTCTCTCTCACCTGCATTGACTTTATCTTTTTATTTTTCTGTGGCAATATTGAAACAATTGAGATTGTTTTTGTTTTTCCCCATCACTTGGAGCTGATCCTTTTTATCTTTGATTCAGCAAATTCCCTTCAAAGCTAAATATTAAACAGATCTGTCTCCTGACAGCTGACCCCAAATAGGGACATGGTCCTCCCCCTGGGGGTGGAGAGCTGAGCCGACAAAGGTAGAGGAGAGACAGGATGGAGCCAGTCCCTGTCCCCTGGGGAAGCCCAAAAGTTGTGTCTCTGCCTTCACATTAGCCAAACAGCCAATAGCCAAATAACCGATAGCTTCTGGAAGGCATTCTTGTAGAAATTCCTGTTTTGCCAGAGGGAGAAAGGGTTGCTAATTGATTTTGTCTGCCTTTCAGATGGACTTAGAGAGACACAAGGGTTTGAATTCTAACAGAGGTAACATTTTTAGATACTGGAGCAAATGTGACCTAGCTTTGGATATTAGTTTTTTTTTTCTTTTTTTCCACCAGCTTGTCATTCTGTTCAGTGAAGTAGGAGCAGTGAAGTTGGTTAGGTTGACAGTCTAAAGAACATAATTGTTTCAAAAATGGTTACTTCTTTATACAAAATTAATAGGGAAAAAAAAAAAAAAAGAAAGCTAGCTCTTCCCAAATGCTTGCAGACATTGGTGGCCCTGCCTCTCACTGAAGAGATGAGTGAAGAGCACAAAGCTGAGGGCCCCTGACCAAACAGAATCCCTGTCAGACTCTCCTTACTGCCTCCTTATTCCTTACTGTCTAAGCGCTGTGTGCTATTGACCTCATGTCGGATATGCAGAATGTCAAGAAAACAGAAGTGACAAAACACCATTTGTCTTACTATTTTACACTGAAATGGTGTGTGTGTGTGGGAGAGAGAGAGAGAGCGAGAGAGAGAGAGAGAGAGAGAGAGAGAGAGAGAGAGACAGAGATGCTATAGCTTATAAGGTTAGGGAAACGACAGAAATGCCAGGGTCTGAAAAGAGATTACAATTGTTTTAGACACAGAAAAACCAAACAGCCTGCTGGTCTTTGTGAATGACCTAAGTTTTCGAGAGAGAGAGAGAAAAAAAAAATCACAGGACTCGGAAAGGCTGTCCATAAGCCTGAATCGACAAACCCAGGGTCCGAATAAAAAGTTGGTAGGAATGCATTTGTTTGCATAAAAGGAAAATGGTGAAAAACCTACAAATTTGTGTTCACAAAGTGTTGTCAAACCCTATAATTTCACTTTTATCCATCCTGTCTTGTTATTCTGAATTTGAGTGTTGTTTACGTGATTTTTGAAAAATGAAAAATATGGGTATATTCTTGCCCATTACATGAATCTCTGTAAATAAGAGGTGAAAAATGAGTTTATTTCTTCTTTTGCCTGACTTCAATCAAATATTAGCCTAGGAACTCTTAAATATTTGTTAACATAAAATACAAACTAGGGCTATACTGGGTTCGTTGTTATTTTTTGTTTGTTTCCTTTTTAATTTAAGCTATTCCATAGAGTTTGGTGGGCACTATGAAACTTAAGATAATACATATTTAACAAAATAAGTATTCTAAATGTGTAGTAAAAAATGATATTCATTACAACTGTGTGCTTCATTTCTGAGGCAAATCAACAGCCACTCAAAAATGCCCTACGTGAGTAGTAAAATTACAAACCCAGAAGGAAAACTTTAAAAGAAGATGGCATTCTATTAACTATTCTTTGGAAGGAGAGAGAGAGAGAGAGAGAGAGAGAGAGAGAGAGAGAGAGAGAGAGAGAGAGAGAGAGAGAGAGAGAGAGAGAGAGAGAGAGAGAGAGAGAGAGAGAGAGAGAGAGAGAGAGAGAGACACGGAGGGAGGGAGGGAGGAAGAGAGAGAGAAAGAAATTAACCTCATTCAGAGCTCCAATTTTTATCCTTTTTGTATTTCTACATTGTCTTCATATATCTTCCTATAATTTACATATTCCAATGATGGACTTAGCATCTTTCTGGAACAAGCAAGAATATATATTTATTCTTTTCATAATTGCCTGAATTAATTTTTTACATTTTTAAAACCTAAAGTTCAGTAACCGAGGGCTTTGTAACTGTTATTAAAAAGCAAGGGCTCCTCCTAGTGATACTGCTAAATCAATGCAATGCGCTAATTCCAGGTATACGTGTTTTATTTGTTGTGTAACAGGTTCATTATTCTTACAAACACAGCCTGAGAATCTATTGAATTTTCAGAGACCAATAATAGATTAATGTATTTTAGTGAAACTGCAGTAACTCCTTCAGACCACTAGGGACCATTTGACTGAATTACAGTGGTTCTCCCTTACCTGTGGTTTCACAAGCTGAGACGTTGCAGTTACCAGCCGTCAACTATGGTCCAAAAATATTAAATTTACCCAACCACCTATATTGTCGGCCCCTGACATCCAACCATCGACGTTATCATGGCTTGGTGATCAAAGATCACCTGAGGCAGACGATCCTCCTTGTGACATATCCACAGCAGGTCAATAGTGGCCTAAAGCTATGTCCCAATGCCTCTGTCATTCACTTCACTTTATCTCATCACGTAGCATTTTTATCATCTCATTTCATCACAAGAAGAAGGGTGCGCACAGTATAATAAGACATTTTGAGAAAGACTACATAACTTTAATTACACAATATATTAATTGTTCTATTTTATTATTTAGTTATTATCATATTAGTTATAATTATTAATCTCTTGCTGTGCCCAATTTATAAATTAAATTTATTACAGGTATGCATGTATAGGAAAAACATAGCATATGAGTATATAGGGTTTGGTACTAGCCACAGTTTCGGGCATCCACTGGGGGTCTTGGAATGCATCCCCCATGAATGAGTGGGGGCTACTGTTTCTCCCAGTTCAAGGGAGCATTCCCCAGTGGGCTCTGGGGCAAACAGAGGACCTGCTCTCACTCCAAAGTTGAACAGTTTTAGGGGTAGAATCAGACTCATTTTATTCAATAATTTAGTATTTCTCTAATTTGATTATTGTTCAAAATCTCTTTAAAAGGAAAACGGGTGCACTCCTTCAATACTGACACTAGAACCAATTACGTGCAATAGTGATGCACATACAAAAAGATCGCTCTGGCTTATTTATAATCATCAGCAAAAGTAAGGTAGAATCAAAATAAGAAAGCTGATGTTCCTTTTACTATCATCCACTTTAGTCTGCTACCTCTTTCCTACTCCTTACCCTAAAAAAGAAATGTAGCTAAAGTTACTGCTGTCTACCCCCCACCAAGCCCTCCATCCAATATCACCCTTAATTCTCTATGTAAGATGAGAAGGATTACACCAGTTGCTCAGGAAAAAAAAAAAAAGCAAAAAAAAAAAAAGCTATTTTTTCCCTTTCCCCGCCTGGGTGTTTATTTAAGTAGTACCATTCCAGACCAGGTGTACCAGGCACCACTGTCTTTTTAAAAGTAATTAGCAGATTTTATAAGACATCATCTTCCTGGTGTAATGTCCCCACGTTGAGCACCAGAAAAGACTATTAGACGCAATCAGGTAACTACACGTGTCCTGGATACCCAGGTGCTTGTGCAGCGTGGGACGCGCAGGACCAAGGCTCAGCTGACAGCAGGAAGGCCTCTCCTTTCTTTTGATGAGGTTACAAGGTGGTTTGTCTGTTACCTTGTGGAAATAGCTTTGAAGGAAAGCAGTGCAAGCTGGTTTGTTGTAATTGGATTTAAGTACTGTTGAATATAATATAAAAGTGACGCATCCTCCTAATAATTAAAGTTGTCATCTCCAGGTTTTATTCAAGTTTTAATCATGCTTGAACTCGCAGATTTGCCTTAAAGCGTAGATGCTTCATCTCAAAAGGCAACTGGCTGTGGGAGCGTAACAGGGAATCCTGTTACAGGTTGGAATTTTCCTCCATAAAGTGCTGTGTTCTCAAAATATTGCAATCCTGGTCGTCTGGACAGCCTGTTCCTGACACATAGGGTGATTGCTGAAGAAAGGGTGTCAGGATGGGTGGATGTTTTCCCTTTGAATGCACAGTGTGTTGGGGTGTCAGAGTGAGGGCTGAATTTTCAGGCTGGAATCTTTCTGTGGTTTCAGCTCCCTTATCGTGGTATATGGAGTTGGGGGGGACGGAGGGGGAGATCAAGTTTGAGCGTTAGGATGTGGACAGGAGGCAGGAGCTTTGCCTGTAAATTACAACAAAGTCTGAACTCGCAGGGCCTGGCAAGGAAACAAAGTGGCCACGATTGGCTTGGGCCCCGAGCCAGGGCCCCTACAGAGCAGGAGCTGAATTGGGGCTTCCTCCCAGGGCCACTGCAGCTCAGCCTGTGCTTGGATGACAGATGAGCTCTTTGCTGCTTCTCCTGAATCATGGAAATAAACAGGCTGGGCCAAGATGGAATAAATGAGGCTCGAGATTAAATAAAACTTTAAGAGAGACATGAATTAGAGAGTTGGAACGTGATCTTGTCTTTCCCATTCCCTTTATTTTCAAAGTAATGTCTTGTCCTCCTTCTTTCTGCAGTGGGGCCAGGGTGGCTGGTCAAGCAGATCAGACCTCCACAAGGGCCTCTGCAGGCAGAAGTGCAGTGATGACCTGGGGCCAGTGGGGTGGACCCTGGGCACAGGGGCGCCATGAAGCCAGAGCCCTGTCTAGAGGCTTTCTTCATCTATATTGAGAAGGCACTCAGAGCTTACTGAAGCTCATAATTTTCTTGGAGAGCTGATAGTAAAAAACCAGGGACACCCAGAGAGCCCATAGATTCCCAGGTTAGTTCTATACTCTCCCCCTCTCCCCACCACAAACTCCAACCTCATAGTTGTCAGGATCTTCAAGAGACATTTGAGCTCACCATAAACTGCCCATGGCAAGAACATCAATCCGTTTGTCTCTTGAGACACTCTCTGGTATGTTTGTGAAATGAGCACTGGAGACTCCCGTCTCACAATCAACAATGTACCTAAATATAGAAAAAAATTTGTTCCAAGATAATTTTGTCTTTAAACAGCAAGATCAACAAAAGATGCCTTCAGGGAACTGGTGGTCTTGCACTCAAGTCTAATGAGACTCTGAGCTGCCTCTCACAAAAAGGAGACGGGTGGCTCCAGCATGATTCTCTTCCCATTATCTCATGCTGAGCGGCAGAGGGGATGACGTCTGAACAAGAAATTGTGCCTTTCACCATGAGGACCGTATCACCTGGGGCTAGGCAGCACTATTTAATGGACTATCTCAGGGCAAGGCAAAGCCCGGGTCTAACTGGTTGGAAAGCTTTTGATGAAACCCAGAACACTGGTTACCAAGCCTCTCTTCGTCTAATATTTTAAATCCCTGGCTAATTCCCTGGAAATATTAACCAAAAGTTACTGACTCATGTATGGTTAAGCCCATCCCATTGTTGCTTTCAAAAGGCATTTGATGAAAATTCAGAGTGAGCTTTTTGCTTTTATCCAATTAAGGGCTCCTATCCATTAGACTCACAGTAGTCAACATGGGTTAAAGCAAAGTTTGACTAATACAGTCTTTCTTGCTTGCTTTTTCCTTACTAGTCTTGTTACATTTCCTAAGAAGACAGGAAAGAGAGGTACTATCCATACAAAGCTACCTTCAGGTGATGTGTCCTTCCTCTGAGTTAACAAATTGGGATCCCATCACTAAGCAGTGAAATAATACGGAGTTTCCAGTATTTCAGCTTAGGAAAGGGAGGGAGAAAGCAAAATAAATATCAATTCCCAGGTTCTCACTGTGTCGTAGGAAGCACTTTTCATTCCAGTTGGTAGATAGAGAGATGGGTTGGCCTCGCTCTTATCTCAGTGGGTAACAGATCTCAAAACACAACCCAGATTCAGTATAAGGTTTTGGAGTCATAAAGACTTGGATTTCAATCAAAATTCTGTCCTCCTTTCCCATTCCCAACTAGATGTATAACCTGGATGACTTATTAAAACTCTTTGAATCCCTATTTCCTCACTTTTCAAGTGGGGGTAATAATATTTAACTTGTAACTTTTAGCTAATGTTTATGGAGTGCTTACTATGTGCCAGATATTGTGCTAGAAAACTTCACATGCGTTATTTCATTCTACCTTGACAATTCCCTTATTCTACAGATGGGAGAATTGGAACTTACAGTGTTCACAAAGCTGGGACACAAACAGCTCTTTCTTACTCCAGAGTTCTCAATCTATTGCTCTGAGTATTAAGTGGGGTGAAAGATGTACAGTACGGGAATTGTAGTAAGTAGCGAAGAGAACCATCATTTACTAAGAACTGACCTACTGTGTGCCATACACTATACATGCTTCACTTTCCAAGTCTATCATTTTGCTTGTGTGCGCAGAGCTTTTGTGGAATTTGTTTGAATGTTCTAGCAAAGGATCACAGGGACTTGTAGATCTCTGACTACGTCCTCTGATAAACATCCTCCAATTTCCCTGGAGAAGGTTGTCCTCTTCCACCAAGCATATAGGTTTAAAAAGGATGCATGTAGAATGGTGAGAAAAAGCAAGAATGCAATCAATTCTTGCAATAAATGGAGCAAAAGATGTCATACTGACCCCACACTCTTCCCAAAAAGATTTAGCTATGCCCCCGTGCAGCACCAGAATAAGTCTGGAAAACACAGAAGGAAGAAGATTTTTCTGTTCAATGATTTATTTCTGCCAATGACAAGGTTTCTAAAGCTTTTAGAAAACATAGCAATTGGCTCTATTCAAAAGGGTTAATACTAAGAGATACTCAGGCCCCCAAAAGATTCCAGACTTCCACATGGTCTTTATTCATCCATCCTGATTCAATTCCACCCCGCCACCCCCCCTTTTTTTTATAGAGAGGAAATGTGGCTCTCTGTAGAGATACATGTCCTAGGGGTCCCTTGACTGTCCTGACTTGAAAAAGAAACATGTTTGCAGGATTGAACTAAGATGTCGAGATAAGAATGGTCAGCGTGGTTACATTAGATAAAAATAGGCATAAAAGTGCTTATGAAAGTGGAATGAATGCTTTTTTAAACCAGTTGATTCACACAGTTGATTTAAACCAGTTGGAGATAAACTCCACAACCGTGTTTATATTAGACATCATAAAACTTACCTTCGTAAGAGATGGTAGTTTCCAGCTAGCTGGAAGCTACTGAAGCATATATTAATCTCTTTATTTTAGAAGAATTAGAAACACAGGAGTGAAAAGATATAAAATAATTGAAATGTCCTTTGCTCCTCCCCCAAAGTACGATTAAGCACAGGATTGACCTCGTAGTATAATCGTATTAACATTTGTATCTGACATGAATCATAATAATGATGTCAATAGTAACTTGAATTTGTTGAGCACTTATTCTGTGCCTGGAACTGTGCTGGCCCCTTGGCATAAATGATTTCCTTTACTGAGAAAATTGAGATTCAGATTTTAAGTGATTTTTCTAACGCTGCATGCAGAATGCACAGATTTGAATTCCTTGTCACTTTGACTCAAAAAAAAAAAGAATCGCACTCATCCACACCTCTTACCTCTAAAATGGCAACGACATGTGAAGGAAAAGAGATGAAGGGGGATGAAGATTGGCATCTGTCCAGTGCCTGGTCTACATCAGGTACTTTACACATGTCTTCAGTTTTCCAAGATTGTAGAATTAATAAATAGATGAGCTGGGATTAGCACCAAGTGGATCTGCTTCCATAGTTCACCCACGTTCTCTCAACTAGACTTGCTGCCTGATATTCTGGAAACTGAGTGAGTTGTCTTATGTGAATTTTATAAAAACTTGGAATATGTATTGAAGATAGATTTAGGAACCACTTAATCCTTAATCTAACTAAAACAATATTGGAAATTAAACTTGCACATTGAAGTTCCAGTTACCTATTGCTGCATCACAAATTACCCTAAAGTATAACGGCTTTAAAATAACAATTTGTTATTAATATAATCACGAGTCTGTGCATCAGAAATTCAGGCAGAACACAGCAGCCATATCCTGATCTAGTGGGGTGTCCTTTCACATCCAGAGAGGTCATCAAAATATTTTCATGCATGATGACACTTCTCTTCCTAATAATTCTACTGTTACCTTCTATAAAAACAAGGGTTTTGCTCTCTCTTTACTACACCAGAATTAAACACAAGCCAATCTGAGTCTCTCTAGCCTGGGAGTCTGTCTCTCTCCTGCTGTCTTTGAAAATCAGAACAAAATGCGTGGGTGACACAGGGAAGGCACTGGGGCAAAGGTGGTACTTCCAGTGCTTATACGATGGATACGCCTTTGGGTTTAGTTTCAATGTAAATGAACATTTTTTAAAATCCAAATTTCATGTAGCAAATTAATATGCTCCACACATAAGAAGTCATAATGTTGAATGGTAGAGAAAGCCTTAGTACTTAATGTTATAGTGTGACAACTAAACTAGCAAAATAATGAGTGAAATTCAGTGAAGGAAAACATGATATTGCATTTGAAAACATCAAGCCCAGCTAAGGAAGATCAAGGAAGAATAACCAGTGGTCATAAAATGGAGTGAAGGAAAGGTAGCAAAGTCTCCAGAAATTAGTATTGGTTGGATATTTTTAAAAGTTTATTTAATAAATAGTTGAAAGAATAAATGCTTAAATAAAGCTGTCAACAATTTTCAAAATGTTGTGAATGTATGGCAGTCAAAATGTAGTAAGACATTACCTAAACAACTAGAAGAATGACTGTTCTTGGAAGTAAGACAAAGAAATATTAACATAAGTCAGCTCTGAATACATATAGAAGAGACCAAGGAGATAAACAATGGAATCATTTAATTATGTATGCAACTAACAGCGACACATCCTTCTCTTTATGAATTCATATATTCCTTAGAGCTCAGTCTTGGTATAATGTTGCTGTGGTAACTTTCTCTGAGAGACTTTGTTCTACAAGATGGTGGCTCATGGAAATTGTGGTACAAAACCACGCCCCGTCTTTAGCTCTCTCAATTACAGTCCTAAGTACACAGTGTGGGCTGATATGTGAAAAAGAAGTTTTCCCACAATGCCAATTAAGTTAAATTTGGAGGACCCAGCCACTTTTCTCCCCAGGGCTTAGCTTGAGCTCACTAGAAAGCATCTTGATCCCGAGATATCTATCGTGCATCCCTGCTGAATAGAAATGATGGTTCTCCTACGATATGGAGCACTGCTGGGTCACCTAACTCCTCTAACCACGCATAGATTTAGCACTTCCCTTTTTTATGTCAATAAATGCTGGATAATGCTTTTCATTATTTCATTGCATTCTTAAGAACAAAGGAGACCAAAGAAAAAATAGTTCCAGGGACGAGCTATAATAATATAAAAGAACACTTATTTACATATTAAATTAAGCACATTTGGGGGAATTCGTGTACCTTTATTTTAGAATTCTTAGTCTTCTCAGGATTTCTAAAATATACCAATTCAGAAAGCTAAATGCCATTATTTTTGTCATTTTTTAATTCAAAGCAAAGGAAAATCAATAGTTACATAAATTTAAAAAGCAATGTTAAGGATGTTTTATCTTGTGGGAAACTTAAATCTGGAATATATGCTGTCTTGAGATGATTTTAAAAACACACTGATGTCATTAGTCCCATCCCCACTGGTGGCAGTGCTTTACTTTCTTTGGGTGAACTTTTAGTATTGTGCTCCCAAATTTTGCTTGGGGATGAGAAAAGGCTTTTTTATGCTTTTTTTTCTTTTTCTTTTTTTTGTAAAACATATAAAAGCCAGTTGGATAAACAGGCTCTTAAAATTTAGTAACAGGAAAAGCAAGTATCTTCTGAGTGAAATGCTCCCTTTCATCAGATGCTGAAAACAACGTAACCCATTGTGTTTCCTCTTTCCCTAAACTGCCAGGAAGCTCAGAATTAAATTTAATGTTAAGTTATAGTAACTATTTTAAATCTCCCCTTTTATATACTTTCTGATTTTCTATTTTAACAACCTCACTGTGATTGCACATTTTTTTGAAACCTGCCTAAAACGTTTTCTGGAAGAAGGAAGAGTGTAAGCTATTTTTAAAAAGACAAAACAAAGTTCTAACTACGTTGAAACTTACGGGTTATTTGAGATAAAAATCCACAGGTCAATCACAAATCATTAGTCACTTGGGAAAATTATCTCCACATATTCTTTGTGTTCTTGTGCATAAAAATGCCAAATTGAGAAAAGCAGAAAGGCCATTTGGAATTTGACTTCTTGATGAAAATCTACCTTCTGATCTGATTTTCGGCTATACCTGTTCCTGGCATGGAGAGCAGTAAAACACCACCTAAGTCTCATTTTTTTCTTTTTTCCCCCAAGAGATTTCCAAGTGACAACAGAGCAGAGTTCTTTGCTTGAGGCTAGTACCCGGTATGTGTTTCTGGGTACGAAAAACTGAGCAAAGGGCTCATTTAAGCATGTCTACCAAAAGATGCTGGTTCTAGCTGTCTCCTGGTGAGGTATAAAATGTCATGGAGTCTGACTTTCTGATAATGATATTAGTACTCTAATATCTGATATTACAAATTCCAAAGGGCTGGAAAAATGCAGTCATAGAAAGCCAACCAAATTGCTCTAAAGCTTTAAAAATAAACATTTGGGTTTCAATTATGGGTAAAGCCCTGGGAAAGAGGAAAAGAATCTGCAGAAGTATTTAGATTAAACCAGTTTGCCCATCGTGAATCACATTCTTAGATCAGTGGCACATAGTGGTGGGGTTCTTAAACCCATTGTCATTTGTGGCACATATAATTAACTTTTTAAAAGATCCTAAGAATTGTGATTAGAATTTTATGCTGAAGCCCAAAGCTTCCTTTAATAATGGTATATATAGTCAGTGAATCATTCTTTATAACAAAGAGCCTGGGGACAAAATAAGGAAAGGTCACCCAGGAATTTGTGGAATTAGTAACCAGTCAGAAAGCCTTAGATAAAAAAGTTCACGTTCAGTATGACTTAGAGAACATTCTGGAAATTTAATAAACTTGGAGCAAAGTTACTTGAAATCCCAGTAAAACGTAAAATGGTTAAATTCCACTCATTCCTGCATCAGCGCAGAGCTGATGGCCTGGCCTTATCTCGGAACACAACACCCACACACCAGAAGTCCTGATGCCTATCTGCCGCCCCTGGAGGGCAGCCGGCAGTGGGAGAAGGGAGAAACCTCCTCCTGTGCCTTATCTTTTACGATGTGTGCTTTCTACCAAATCTGTTATCTTTTATTTCTATCCAAACTGGAAATTAAGGAGCAGGGCCTCACAGATGGCAGGGCTACTGGTGTTGGCAATAAATATATAAATGAAATAAAACAGGAACAAACAAACAAACAAAAATAATTCATTAAAACAAGCTCCTGAAATGCACAGCTCCCCTGAACCCTCTCTAAATTGACAACAGACTTCTTAATTCAAAGGTAACTTTCCAGAGCTTCGAGTTTGTTTTAAAAAACCTAAATATATATTAATATATTTAAAAAAAAATAAGAACATTTGGTCTACAGTAAATATATAAACAAAGTAATTCTCAAATACAAGAACATGTTCTTATAATACTAAATCAATGTCATAACTACAGAAATTCCATTGCTTTACCGTGTTCTTATTATGATCCATAGCCATGATTTTTCTTTGCTCCCTGAAAAGAAAGTTTCCCTGAAAAGAAGACCGGGCCTTATAATAATTTTTGCTCCAAAAGATGCATTAGGGCTTATGTTCAGGGGATGTCATCTTGAAAAATCATGCTAAGGCTTATTTTCTGGTTAGGCCTTATTTTGGGGGAAACACGGTATTTTAGGAAAGTGGTAGAGAGCTTGTCACCTGGCAAAGGGATGAGAGAAATTACTGCTTTACATGCCCCCAAATGAATTTAATTTAATGCCTGCTCCTCTGCCTGTCCATGCCCTCTTCAACCAGACCACTGCCACCTTCTCAGTCAGAGAGGAACTGAGAAAACTAGTATATTGCCAGGTACTAGTTTGCATCATTGTGTTAAACACCAGTAAATGTTAAATCTGACACTTCTCTGTAGTAGCCCCTTCCAATTCCCCGCCTACCCCCCCACCAGTGTTGTTAACCGCAAAACACATTCTCACCATAGACCTAAGAGAAGTGCCTACAAAATACAATTCTTTTTATTATAAACAGAGGCATAAAATGTTAATAAACACATGCTTTATTGGTTTAGCTGAATGTTAAGTTTCAATTATTTTGAGGATGTATGGTTTTCCTGTGAACTGATACCCTATTTCCCCAAAATAAAACCTAGTCAGACAATCAGCTCTAATGTGTCTAATGTGTCTTTTAGAGCAAAAATTAATATAAGATCCGGTATTATATTATATTATATTATATTATATTATATTATATTATATTATATTATATTATATTATATTATAGACCTAGTCTTACATTATAGTAAAATAAGACCGGGTCTTATATTAATTTTTGCTCCAAAAGACACATTAAAACTGATTGTCCAGCTAGGTCTTATTTTCGGGGAAACACGGTAGGTCTTAGCATTGCAGTCCTGGATCCGGGGGGCTTGCAGCCTGCGCAGATGTACACAGGGAGGAGGCCTGTGCCGTGCCGTGATGCTCAGGCAGCAGGAGCTGTGGGCAGGTGGTCTCCATCAGCATGGTCTGCACATTAAATACCAGCACAAATGCATCCGATGGGTAAATTCACAAATGCCAAGGGATAGCTAGCACATTACATGCTAGGAACCTGTTGGTGTGCAGCACTTTCTCCAGTCCCCTTCCAGATCCTCGCTCTACATTTCTGTGCCCATCTCTGCACTCTGGAAGCTGATTTCTGTAGACTGGCATGGACTGGGGCATTGATTGCTTTCGACTTTCACGTGGTTTCAGCCAGTGGTAGCCCCTAGCTGTAGCTCATGCAGTGGCTGCCTTCCTCAGCCAAAAGCTACAGCTCCTATTCTGTGATTCTATGACTCCTGTTGGGTTCTATAACTACGTCTATCCTTGTTTTTTAGGCGTAGAGGTGGCAATGATTTCCCACTGTGGCTAGCCTCAGGGGTGCTCCCCTGTCCCTTACTGGTTTCTCTGCCCACAGCTTTGGATAACTTCTTTCATTGAACTATTTGCAGTGTCACCTTCTTCAGGCCCATAAATGTAGCTGTGTTGATTAGGAGGGATAACTGTACTAAATAAATCAACAAATCAGACTTTTTATTTATTGATCTGGTCCCTCCATCTCCCCTCAATTGGTCCAATGTCGTATGCAATATTGAAATATGAGGGTAATAAAGACTAATAATATCATGTATTGATAATTGAGTATTTAGGTACTATATGTTTTGCATGTATTACCTCATTTAATCCTTATTATCACTCTAGAAGAGGAGGCTTATTATCCCCATTTTCCACACAAGGAAATGGGCACAGAAGTGCTAAGGAATCTGCCGTAGGGCTCACAGCTAGTCACCTGCGGGGCACTAGAGCCTGTGTTCTTCACTCTACGTGCAAAATCACCCAGTGAATTCTGGGCTCAGAGCAGTTGTTCTTAAATCTAATCACCTTCCCTGCTTTTACTCTTTATTTCTCCCCTTTTGGATTTCCTCTTTCTCTTCGATCTCATTTTCTGGCTTTCTACTCTTTCACCTCACCCCTTTTACCTTCTCCTCATTTTCTCTTTTCTTTCTCATGGGCTGGATTATCTCCTCTTGCGCAACACAGAATGAAATGACACCTACAGATTGTTTTGAAAGTAAGATGTAGCCATAAGAAATTATGGTTATGGAAAGTTCTTGATGATATGGAAAAAGCTGGGTCTTGAACTCCCTGAAGTAGCACATACCTTTTCAATTGTGTTTCCCAGAGTCTAGTGCAGGTCCTCAGCTGACATTAGAAACACATTTATTTAAAGAATGCAATATTAAGCTTAGAAAGCAGGACATGCAGACAGCACATACAGTGTGGTCTCAGCAAGAAAGCGTGAGTGTAGAATGAAGATTGGAAAGGTATTGCCCATAATGTATCAGTAGTAGCTTTGAAATCGTGACTTTTCAGGTGTTTATCTGCATCTTTAAACTCCTCTATGTTTTCCAAAGTTTTCACACTGGGCACGTGCTACCTTGCTTTAGGCATAAAAGGAACCAAAACAAGCAAAAGGCTTCCCATATAAGTGGAGAAGGAGCCCTGATATTCGTGATGCTGCTGGACTCTTCCCTGAGGCAGTTTGCCTGGACCCGGTGTGCACACATTTTATGGAATCAAAGGCACTGAATCTCGAGGGCCTGTGAGGTTATCTAGTCCAACCCCGAACTGTAAGGGACTTAGACAATGTCAGGCAGAGAACAGGGGGCAACAAGCTAAGTCGCCCTATCACTGGGATGCTAGTCCAGGGCACTTTCCATTTCTCTATGTAGCTACCTAACTAGAAAAATTATTCAAGGCTACTGTAAAGAATTTTTATTTCAGCAAATATTTGGCTGTGATTTCTGTTCTTGAGGTCAGATCCTATTAGAAAGACAACAAAGTGTCTGGTCCCCAAGGTATGAGAGTAAAAGAATCCACTTCATTATGCTTCCAGGGACAGTTGCCAATGATTGGCAAGGGATTCCGTCTTACGACAGGAATCCCATAGCTTCAGGCTGCAGGATGAATGTAGCTTCCTGTCTGCAGGGATGAACTGGCATGATGTCTGCAAAGACCACAATGTCTGGGCCCCATGTTCTTCTGCTGATGGCTTCTTATCTACACAAGCTTCTATGGAAAGAATGTAATTGCCCTGAGCTAGGCTGGTGTGGCTGGGAAACATACTCAGCTGCTGCCACATTGGTCACAAACAGGAAGATTTAGTTGAGCATGTAAATACTTCTTGACATTTGAATATGACCAGTTACACCAGTTGCATCATTTTAAGAAGAATTTTATCTTTTAGAGAAAAGGATCACTAAAGATTTAGAAATGATTGTCTGTTATAAGATGCTGACCATGGACCTTCCTTTCCTATGATGTGTCCTGGGCACAGCCAGATGCAGGAGTTGGAGATGGACAACCAACGCTTGATTCAAAAGACTTCAGACCAAAAACACCTTGGAAACTCAACTCAAGGACAAGGGAATTATATCCATAGGCCAATAGTGTCTGTAATGTCATGGCATTGAAGAAATGAGGCGGGCTGGCCCCGGTGGCTCAGGTTGTTGGAGCGCCATACTCCTAATGCCAAGGTTGCTGGTTTGATTCCCACATGGGCCAGTGAGATGCGCCCTCTCCAGCTAAGATTGTGAACATCAGGTCTCCCTGGAGCTGAGCTGCCATGAGCAGCCAGAGATTGGTGTGTGCTGTGGCTGTGTGTGCCTCCGAGAGCGGCCCGCATGAGTGGCCAACAGCCAGCATGAGTGGCAGGCAGCCGGCAAGAACTTTGCTGGCCTGACCAATGACTGGCGACCGACCGACTGCCTCAGCCAGGGGGAGCGCAAGGCTCATAACACCAGCATGGGCCAGGGAGCTGTGTCCTACACAACTAGACTGAGAAACAATGGCTTGAACCAGAGTGAGGGAGGGGGAAGTGGAAGAAGAGGGGAGGGAATAAAAGAAAGAAATGAGTCTCCTCTCATTTTTGAAAAGCTAGCTCTGTCTTGTCATGAACTGGAAAAGATTTTGCAAACAAGGTCTGATGTATCGCTAAACAGGGTAGCTATTATATTTTCCTCCTGGAGACTCTCTTCTTTTTTCTTCCTGGGGACTCCTTTCTTACTGTCTCACTGCTGCTTTACTAGATACCATGAAAGTGATGTAAGATATTGGTAGGGGTGGTGGTGGATATAAGGAGCCACGTTGAGGAATGAATTGTGCTATGGTGTAGTTAAATTGATTTAACTAGGTCTATTAGATCATAGCATCTCTTGAGGGTAGAGATCATTTTTAAAACTTCTATGTTTAGTCTCTTATAGTATTGCTATGTCAAAATACAGTATACACGAAAACAAAATCTGCTTAACAAGAAGAAAATGAGCATATGCATTCATTGCAGTGCAGTTTTTCTGAAGCGCGTAGAAGTGTTCTTCCCACTTTTAGCAAAAAATTGTTATCCAAGTTACAACATAGTTTTGGAAGTCTGAAAAACATGGGCTGGAAAAAATGAGCTGAATTGGTTAAGAGATTAATTTTAAGTAAGTTTAGCAAAACAAAACAAACAAACAAAAAGCCACCCAAACCCCAGTGGTTTGGCTGATTGGGTTTACTGTGAATCAGGATTTAAACATAAATTCTTTTTTGGTCGGTTTAGTCCTATAGATGTTTACATAGTTCGTCCTGTGTGCAGGAGTTGTGCAGGCTGTGCTGGGAAAAGATGAGGAGAACAAAGTCAGTGCCCTCAGGGCGCTCACAGGTTAGCGGCTCCTAAAGCTTTCAGTTTGCTATTGAAAAACTTTCTCACACAGATAAGCATGCATTACTGCCAAGGCATGCATTCATCTTTATACAATTCAGGCCATCATTCATGGCATAAATGCTATAAAGTTAATCATCCATCCTGAGTTCCAGACTCATATATCTAGTGCCTGCGAGACATCTCCACTTGGTTTCGGGGCCTGGAACTGAACTCCCGAGTCTCTCACCCACACTTTCCATTTCTCCCACAGTGTTGCCGGTCACATTAAACAACAACTGTCCCTTCCAGGGCTTCAGGCACACAGCAGTGGATGCCTCCACTGTTCTTCCTTCACAACTTCTGCTGAATGTGACAGCTCTGCCCTTTTGCTGTGACCATATTCACCTCCTCTTGGCTCATTGCAGTCAACTCATGACAGGTGCCCACGTGTCGCCCTTACCCCCATCTCCCCAACATTCTACTCACAACACAACCGCCAGAGTGATCCTTTTAAGAAGTCCGATCATGACTCATGTGATCCTGTGGCTTCCTAGCTAACTTAAAATAAAGCCAACATCCTTTCGGTGTCCTTTAAATGATGTCTAGATCACTGCATGGTCTGGTCCCTTTATCTCCTCTTGTAGCACATCTTCTGCCACTCTTCCCTTTTTTCCCCAGGTCTCCTCGCTGGTCCTTGGAAACACCAAGTCCATCTCAGAACTTTATTTCCCTCTCTCTCTAGAATGTTCCCTCCTCATGAGCACATGGCTCACTCTCTTCCTTGGCCACTGTGATTAAATGACACTTCGCTAGTCAGACCTTCCCTATCCAACCTACATAAATAGTACCTCCTTCTCCTAGCCTGCTACGCTAAATCACCCTTATTTGAGTTTATTTTTCTCCTATAGAGCTTATAGGTGGATAAACTATATATTTACTTGTTTGTTTGTACGTTATCTGTCTTCCTTCCCCTCTACCACTCCATCCCACCACTTGAATATAAGGGCAGGTCCCCATCTGTTTTGTCTCCTGCTCTGTCATGTCAAATATATTGTCTAGTCCCAAGTCTGAGAAAATGTAGAGGGGCTGGTTGTTCATACCTCCAGAACTCACAGGTTCTGTTTCAAGTTTATGAAATGAGTCTGTTTTCTTATCCTTTGTTCCTTTCATATCAATGGAATTTTGGATTCTGATAATTTGAGAGACTATTGCCTAAAACTCGATTTTGACAGTTAAAAAATTATTAGGTTGGTGCAAAAGTAGTTGCAGTTTCAAAAGTTAAAAGTAATTGCAAAAACCGCAATTACTTTTGCACCAACCTAATACAAAGTCTAGTTAATAACATAACACTTTGTGCCTTCATTTTCCAAATGACTGCCCCAAGCTTAATCTCGCTTAAGTCATAAAGGTGAAGTGAGTCCAAAATAATGAATTAGGTAATAGTGACTTTTCCTACAGCTAGACACTAAAATAAGTATTATTAAGGCTGAATCTTCTTCCAAGTTCACGATGGTATGGGATAGCAGTTCAGAGTTCAGATTCTGGAGTCAAGTGTGTTCAAATCCATTACATGAGCAGTATGATCTCGAGCAAACAGACCCACCCACACCTCGATTTATTCATCTCTTCAACGGGAGTAATAATAATGGTATTAAACTCACTGTGTTATAATGAGGCTTAAATAAGGAAATGGATGTGAAGTTCTTAGCATAGCTCTTAGGTATCACTCAATAAATCTGCCTTGGTGTTTCTTTGGTTGTCAACTCATGTTATCTCATGTTTTTAAAACATGGGTTTTCCTATCCTTTTCCAAATATAACTTGAGGAAGTTGTGGTATATAATAAAAAAAATAAACAAAGCTACATGACTAAATAGGAACAGAGCATGAGGGTAAAACGGGTGCACATATGCTCGCTGAAGTCAATCTGACTGCCCTGGTTGAGCTTCAAATTAGGCCTTGGACTTGCCGCCATCTTGGACTCGTTTCATAATTCTCTTTATTAGAAAGGAGAAGGGGTACCACCAGCTCCTTAGGAGGAGAAACATTTTCCTCACGCTAAATTCTGAGAAGAACTTGTAAATTAGAATTCTATATAATATAGTGACTAGTGATACCATGGGAATTGTATATAGCTTCAGTCCTATTTTACAATAAATGTAGAAGAGGATTTCTTAAGTTGTTTCTGATGGATAAGCGGTGGCTCAAGTAATCAATTGTCTAATTCTGGCATCAAGATTGAATCAGAGAGACAAAATATTACTTGTATTAATGACAAATATAATATTGGAGAATGTAGCTTTTATCTACAGATAAGCTGTGTTCCTAGTACTGAACCCTGAAACCTGAGAGGTTTATGTAGCTAGTCATAGGCAGTGCTGGGCCACCACAGGGCTAGCATGTGGGGATCTGTCCCTGTGAGACACCCAAAGAGACAGCGTGGAATGTCTGTTTTCTGTAGACAAGGTAACTTCCAAGAGAAAGGGCAGGGAGAGGGCAGGGCTACACATACCCAGTACCTTGCCCTAAACTCAACAGTAAACCTAGCTCCTCCTCCTTCCCTGGAGAGACAACATGTCAGTCCAATGAAGCTCCCTCACAGATGACGGCAGAAGCATTCTCCCTGAAAAATTCCTTTTGGCAACCCCCAAAAAAGCCAAGAATATCATACCTTTGAACAGTCTTGGGGTGGTCTGACTTGATCCCAGGAGAGAATACAGAGTCCCTTCAGAAATGGACAAATAACACGTCCAAATAGTCTTCCCTCTCCATGTATTTAGTGAATGACTTCTCTATGTCAGACATATACATGCTCACGGTGGTGAGCAAATAAACCGACTGAGCACACAAGCGTGTAATTGCAAACGGTGATGAGTATCACAAAGGGAAGGTACAGGCAACATTGAGAGTGTTCAGTGGGGCAAGTGAGCCACTGTGAAATTCTAGAGACTCCTTCCTGAGGACATGCACCGTGAGCTTAATTTTAAAGTGTGCTTAGGAGACGGGAACGACATCAAGGGAGAGGGAATACCACGTACAAAGCCTCAGAAGGAAAAGGAGTGTGATGTGTTGGAGAAAGTTACAGAAGGCAAAGGGCAGGGGAAGGTGGGAAACAAAGATAAGGAGAGGTAGGTCGGGGCCGGTGCTGTGGTGTTGCAGGCATATGGAGGGTTTTGATCTTCATCAGAAGAGCAGTGGTTTTAAGCAGGAAGGGTAACGTGATCAGAGCCTCATGTTCATACTTTGACGGGTACTGACAAGCAGACCAATTCCAGACTTTTATACTCAAATGAAGAGCCCATGTTGGTGTTTGAGGATAAACAACTTTGCTTTGGGCACCGAATTCCCCAATAACAAAACATTGTGCTAGATGGGTTGAGTTGCTTAGCTTAACTTTATATAAGTTTCAGAGCTTGTACAAACATTCAGTTGGATTCTTATGTGTTCCAATTTCAGGTTTTGGCAGAGAAGATTTGGACTTGGATATTTTATTTCAAAATATATTATCAGTGTTTTATTTTATTTTTAGCACATCTTTGAAAAAAATGAAATATGGCTTGCGAAAATATACACATTTTGGAATGAAAACATAAAACATAAATCTGTAACAAAGGATATCCAAGGGTGGGGGTGGGGCAGGTCCTTGCAGTGGAGTTCATCAGCAGCCAGTAGTCAGCTCCAGCTTTGGTATGGCAGGGGTGGGGTGGTCTCACACAGCTCTTTGGCATGTCTGATTCTGAGCATCATGGCTTTCTGCTGTGCCTGCCTGAGTGCTCTGACTGCAGAACGTACCTTTGGCAATTTAAAGTGCTGAAGTGACGGCTTTTGGAAAATATATGTCAAAGATAATTTGAACTGTGTCATTAGTAACATTATGCCATTATTTCAGGCAGTAATTAAGTCACTTTAAAGATCACTCCAGGTTCACGCTCATAAAATGTTTCATTAGCACATGGAAACACAGTTTTCTCTTTAGCAGATGGTTATGCCTGCAATTAATCTAAAAGAGTTTTACATCATTATGACAAAAACAATAAGGAATCAAAACTCAAATGTTGTACACTACTTGAAAGTATCTTGTCTAGCTGGAGTTCAACCTAATTAATCTTGGTTCTTAGGGGTGGAATGAAAATACAGGTTTGGCAAGAGCTTTCATATTCAACTCATATAGCTAGGCCATAGACTGTAATAGAATTCCCTTGGAATAAATGGCTAAATACAGGTGAATGAGAGATATAAGCCATCTCAGCTTCAAGGCAGACTTACTCATGAAATTATAAGACATGCAAGTAGCTCTTCATGAAAGCCTCTTGCTCTTTGAGTAAGAATCTCACAGCATTTTTAGAGATATCAAAGAAACTATTGGATTTTTAAAAACGGGGACAGACAGCCAACAACTAATTGTACTCTGTGTGTATCATTTAGCACATTTCCCACCCTTCCAAATTTCAGGTTACCTGCAACTGTATGAGAATGTTTTCTCCATGTACACCAAAGTCACTGATAACAGAGCTGAACAGGATTAGGCTGAGAATGAAGAATATGCCTCTAAAGAAACTATTCTGCAAAGGGGTATCAGTCAGCATCCTTTGTATCCTTTGTTCTCCACCAGATACTAACTCATTTAATTATTTTAGCTTTCGGTCCACAGGTGTCTATCTTGTCTACAGAGTCACATGTAATACACTGTCACACACCTTGGGGAAGGTCATATTTGTTTGCTCACCCCTTCACCTCTTCCCTGACTGCTTGTCTAACAAGCTTGTCCAAAGTGGAAATTAAACTGTTTGGACTTGACCCATCCATAGTGAATTCTGATTTCTCTTCATTTTCCAAAATTCACCCTCTCCTTTAAAAATTCACCTAGAATCCTGCCTTTACTGTCTAGGTTAAAGACCACCTTAAATCTGGGTTCTCTTTATTTTTATATGGGATTATAAAGTACAATTTGCTAACACTTTTGTTTTCATTGGCTTTTTATTTGACCTTTTGTCAATTTTAACCAGGGTCATTTTCAGACTCTATGAATTTGGTATAAAGAAATATCATTATATGAAATTTACATATGTGGTAATTAAAGTTTATCATTCAAAGACTTTTATGGTTTTCCAACTTGGTTTTGACAAAGGCATGAGAACACACACACACACACATACACACACACACACGTAAGAAATAATAAATTTTTTCCTGTGTATTTTTATGTTATGTCTCTTTCCTCATTCTCCTGCAAGACTTTTTTCTTCTGTTTTCCTTATCTTTCCAGGAGCTTTGGATTACTCAAGTTTCCACATCTATTTCAAATCTTCATTGAAATCATTGTATTGACCTGACGAAGACCTTTTCTACTCAGGACAGATATCTCAATCAAGACTTTATCATCTGCCACTTTTTATGGGCCCAAAGCAAGCTCTTTCTTAGTTTCCTTTTTCTAAAGATCAAACAATAGCATTAACTGATTTTGTGTTTCTATTGTAAAAGGACTTTACTATTACTTTGTTGTCAGAATCCATTCTGAAAATAAACGTAGGATTTTGGTTTTGATTTCGGTTCTGAGATGGATTCTACCAGATTCCTGTAAATAGTGTGTATTATTAGACAAAGTTCCATGGACTGGCTGAAATAGACAATTCTGTTTTTTTCTCTCCAGAGTTTGAAATGTAAATACCTACTGTAGTAACACTAAAAAAAAACAAAAAAACAGAACAAAGTAACACACCCAAAAATAAAAAACAAGCAAACAAACAAACAAACAAACAAACGAAAACAGACAGTTTACTAAGGGTTAATGTGTCTCTGGCTCTTAATGGTGAAAAAAACAAACAAAAAACAGCTTAGTGTGAACCAGAAACAGAAAGTACCAAAGACACTCCCGTCTGTATAGATTTGGGAAATGTAATCGCATATCCCCAACTTTCTGCTGTTAAGGTACCTAGCTTATTCTTTAGCTGAAGTAGCTCTCTCATACTAAAGCAGCTTATTCTTTAGCTGAAGTAGCTCTCTCATACTAAAGCATTTGCTTGTTTTATCTTTGGGAAATTGACGGTGCTGGTCCAGTCCAGTCCCAGGATAAACTTCTGAGGTTGCAATGCCAGCTTAGAGAGTAGGACAACACCGAATTCCAAGGGAAGCCCTGGGGTTATCGCAAGCCTGCATATGTCACATTGCCAATTTCAACAGAGCTTGACCTTAGGCTGAACTCCACTTTGCCAGGCTGTGGAGAACTAAGCCAAGCAGCTATAATAAGCATAGGCCTTCCCAGCCAAGCAGGAGCCACCTAAACAAACCTATAGCCAGTTCTCAAGAGAACTTTCTGGTTGTTTATAAATAGAGTAATGGTGTAGTCCCCAGACTTTCGGCTTGGGGGTTGTGGGGACAGAGCCAGGAGGGCAGTTTCCAGGTTCTCGGCCTCACTTGGAAAGGTGCTGGCTCAGGTAGTAAATGGCCATCAACTGTCATTGGATGGCCATCAGCTGTGGCCAGTTGGCCGTCAGCTGTAACCAGTGAGCCATTGGCCACTAACGTAACTGCTGTGGCTACGCTAGCAGCAAAATGGGGGCTAGCAAGAAGATGGTAGGCTGAGCTAGCAAGCGCGGATTGCAGCTAGCAAGTGGGGTTGGTTGCCAGAGAGAAGTGGACGGAGAGAAGGATCCTGTGGCTCCTGCGTCCTGTGTCTCCAACCCAGCCGTCAGCAAGAGTGTAGTGCTGTGGCTCCCCTACCTATGGCTCCATGGGTGTTCCTTTTTGGCCTTACCATGTCCTGCGTTCTTATGTGGGGAGTGGGAACTGAGACCCCACAAGACACCTTGCATGACAGGGGTCAAGTTGTGTCGGTATACCCAAGCACCCCAGGTATCCCCAAACTCTAGCTCCATACTCACCAAGAGTAGCTCATTCTTTTCTCCGACCAAGTAGAATCCTGAGACCCAGGCAATGAGGGCAGTGACCCCAATTTACTTGTGGTTAGTAGAAGTCTAACTCTTTCTTTTACCCTGTGGGGAAAAAAGTGCCTGGGTGTAGGTTCTAAATCTGATGCCCTAAAATAACTACCCTTACCATGTGCCAGGTGTTATGTTGCACCCAACAACATGTTAATACATATTAACTCATTTATCCTCCGAACAATCCTCCAGGGCACCCCTCAAGGGCACGCTATGATAAACTCCATTCACAGGTGGGAAAATTCAGGCACAGAAAGGGCAAATCACTTTGCCAGCTAACAAGCAGTGGAGGCAGCAACTGATCCTGGGGATTTGAGCTGGCGTCTGTAGCTTTACATTCATTCTGTGCAACCACAGTTCAGGGAGCAGAAGGGAACAGGCCTCAGGGCGCAGGGCCAGGTGGGCTGGGGTAGTCCAGGTATTTCCAAATCTTTAAGCCCACAGGAATGGGAGGAAAATAATAAAAAGGACCCCAGCAAGGGTTCTCAGCAGAATTCAGACCAGACTAAGAGGGTTAGAAGGTGGCATGTCCCCCTCCTTGCCAGCCTATTCCTAACCCCAGCCTGCAGGCAAAATTTAGTTGCAAAGGTGTGGGAACAGAGCCCCAGAAAGCAGTTTCCATGCTCTTGGCCTCACATAGAAAGGTGCTGGCTCAGATAGTAGATGGTCATCAGCTGTGACTAGTTGGCCCTCAGCTGTTACCAGTTAGCCATTAGCCACTGATATAACTGCCATGGCTAAGCTAGCAAGGGGGTGGTATAGTGGTGTGGTGTGGAGTTGTGGCGTCCTGGCGTGGCATGGTGGAGTGTGAATTATGGATTGCAGAGAGGTGGATTGCAGCTAGCAAATGAGGTTGGTTGGCAGAGACAAGTGGACAGCAGGTTGCGGATCGTGTGGCTTCTGCTTCCTATGTCCCCAACCAAGACACCAGCGAGAATATAGTGATATGACTCCCCTATCTATGGCTTCGTGGGTGTTCCTTTTTGACCTCACCATATCCTGGGTTTTTATGTGGGGAGTGGGAACTGAGACCCCCCCGACACACTGCATGACAGGGCATTTTATTATATTTTGGGTCTTTGAAAACTGGCATCATATGTGATACACCAAATAGAGTTGCCAATTTTGTTAACTACTCTCCAAAGGCTCACCCTTTTTGCAGGAATAGCCCCATTCAGGTAATCAAGCATGATGGAATCTGCTTATCAAAGGCCAGGAGAATGATTCCGACCATCACCTGGGTCAATCAGCTTCAGATACTTCTAATTAACAGTACCTTAAAAAGAATTTCTCAAACTTGAAGGTATATACAAGTGACCTGAGGATCTTGCTGAAATGCAGATTCTGATTCAGCAGGTCTAAGGTGGGACCTCAGATTGCATTTCTAACAAGCTACTGGATAATGCTACTGGTTTGGGAACTACACTTTGAGGAAGTGTAAAGCTTGAAAAGCTTTATCTTGAAAGCTTGCTTTATCGTGAGATGCTATGCCCCTGACAAATGCTGCACAAATGGATACAACCCAGAACATTTTGGGGATGTGCTTCTTCATAGTGGTGCCACTGGGAAGAAAATGAGCTCGTTCTGGGTTCTTTGGATGGGAGGGTTTTTTAAGATTTTGGTAGTTTTAATTTTTTTTTTTTTTTTTTTTTTTTTTTTTTTGTCTGAGCACTTTCTCATTATTCAGGAAGTATTTCCTATTTGACTGTTTTTCAAGAAGCATCTCTACCTCAAAGGAATGTCCTGCCTCTGAGTTTACACAGAATAGATTTTTTTTCAAAGCTTTGTGGTTTGGTTATTTCATGTCTCTGCATGTGGGTTACAGAATCATGCTGAATTGGGCTGAAACAAATGTCCACTCTATTAAAATTGGAACAACGATTGGAACAAGAACTTCAGGCTTTTTGAGGAGAGCTGCCTCATCTGACCCCAAATGGACTGACAATGTGAGATGCAATACAGCAGGGAGGTGAGACCTGAGGCTTGGTGGAAACAGAGATCCCCATTCAAATTCTAGTTCTGGAAACTACAAGAGTTGTCCTGTTGGGCAAATTACCTTAACTCCCTTAACCATAAAACAAGCGGGAGTGCCATGAGCAAAAGAGCTCAGTCAGACAGATGACAAGACATACAGAGTTTCACTTGCACACTTCACAGTTGTGCCTGGGACAAGCCCTTGATGGGCCCTACCAGGGTGTCCTGGCACCGAAGACTGTCAGTCTCCCATGAGGAGAACCTGACCCTTGATGTCCTGCAGAAAACGCCTTTATAGGAAGGCAGCAGAGGCTCACTTCTTATAGTATCGTATGACAGAATTCTATTTGGATTTCCTCTGTGAGGCATCTCTGCCCTTTTGGAAGGTGATGGAAGTACATAAGATCACAGACAACCTGGCATTGGCTGTATTCTGCAATATCCACTAGCTGGTGGCAGTTGATTACACTACGTAGGAAAACCATGCTTAGAAGACACTGTTTAAATTTTCTTTTCTTGGAAAACAAAACTAAAACCAGGTTTCCCTGTTTAAGTGTCATGGCTAAGTGCTTTCCCATTCTTTAGAAAATGTTTCCTACCTGACTTTTTTTCTATCTCACTATATGGCTTTACTTCAACAGAATTGATTCATGTGCTAGGCTAAGCTTCATTCACCCAGCCCTCCAGCTGGGAGTCCTGGTAAAATGCACCTCTGGTTCAGGAGATCTGGGGCACGGCCTGAAATTCTCAATTTCCATCCAAGTCCTGGATGACGCTGATGCTGCTGGGCCACAGACCACTGTGGGGGCGGAGCCCCAGAAAGAAGTTTCCAGGCTCTCGGCCTCACATAGAAAGGTGTTGGCTCAGGTAGTAAATGGCCAACTGTGATTGCATGGCCATCAGCTGTGGCTAGTTGGCCGTCAGCTGTAACCAGTGAGCCATTGGCCACTAATATAACTGCTGTGGCTGTGCTAGCAGAGAGAAGGGAGAAGAGAAAGAATGGGGCCTAGCAAGAAGATGGCGGCTGGGCTGGCAAGTGTGGATGGCGGTTTGCGGACAGTGTGGATCCAGCCTCCAGTGAGAGTATAGTGCCGCCAGAGAGAATATAGTGGTATGACTCCCCTACCTATGTCTCCGTGGGTGTTCCTTTTTGGCCTCACCATATCCTGCGTTCTTGTATGGGGAGCGGGACCAGAGACCCCGCAGGCCTCCCCGCACGACAAATGGCGCAGCGAGCAGGGTCTCCCGCATGACACCACACACTTTGAGGAGCAGGGCACCAGCCATTGCTCTCGCCGGACTGAACTGCGAACACTTTAAAAGCCACTGCAAAGGACCTCCTCCATGCGGGACCCTCACCTCCACGTGCTTCTCCCTCGCCAGGCTTCTTGGCTGAGCACCTGACTTTAATTCCCACTTCTTATCCCTCCCTGACCCCATGTCTTCCCTGCCTACCTATTCAGCATTTTGGGCTGAGTTTCTCCTGACTGACTTATGGTCTATAGCCTCCAGCCTGACACCTTCAGTGTCTCATTGAAGACTCTCCAATGCAGCCTTGAGCCTCCCTGCCAGTGCCCTGTGCCAGTTTACTCCGAGTGCCTGCGGGCAGGCTCACCTCATCACGGTCACCTCAGCAAGAAGCTATCCACGTGGCTCTTGGGACCAGTTGTATGTTTTGGACTTTACACAAGTCTGAGGAACATAGAATTTTAAAATTGAAAACAATCTTAGAGGTAGATTGCTACAAAATCATCATTATGTAGGAACATCGAGGTCAATAATAAGAATAATGAACACTTATTGAACACTGACTCTATGCTCTTTCATCTTTACAACAACTTTATGAGGTAGATATAATTATTATGCCCATTTTACAGGTGATAAAAGTGACACATGGAGTGGTTAAATAAATTGCCCAAGATCACTCAGTTCATAACTGATGCAAACCCGGGTTTGTTTGATTCTGTGCTTCGGCTCCTAACCACACTTGAGCAAGGCGTTCAACTAAGAGAAGTTGAGCAACTGTCTCTGCAAATATACAACAATGTCCAGGACTACGATCCATGTCATCTGACTCAGAGTTCTTTCCTTGCAAAAATAAGATGGCGTTACTTTAAAGCAAGTTTATGTCACCTGTTTCCGGCCCTGAGCTTTGAATTTGAGTACAATTACAATAATGAAAAAGATTTATTATCTCATAAAACATTAAGTGAATATATAATAGTATAGAAATAATATGGAAATCACATGACAACACAGACAAAAGGCTTAATTCTACCAGTTCCTTTTGAAAGGTCACATCAGATTTCCTATTTTGCCTGAAATTTTTGCATGTGGTACCAATACCAACTACACAATGCCTCAGTGACACAGCATTTTTGTTCATTGTTCCCACACATAGCTTGTGTCTACCTAGCTTCAAAAGAACTGACTGAAAAAATTTTTTTAGCCAGTGAATCAGGTGTTTGATGTTTCATACAACAAAGACCTTCCTGAACTCACTAATTTAATAAAACAGACTGGCTTTTTTGTAATGCAAACACTACTGCAATGCCAAGTTCTTCCTGAGAAACTAAATTTCTAGAGTTTTGGAGTAGCTATTGATTTGTCCAGGTTAGTAAGAGGAAAGGAGTTTCATGGCTGGAAGGTAGGAGCAGTTAGGAAAAAGAATTAGTAAGAGATCTGAACTGGACAGAGAATCCAGAATAACAATTGTTGACCAACACACTACAACAGCACACTTCCTTCTGAGTATCCCAAATCTGTGGAATATCTTGACAATTAGATTAGTAGGGTTTGGGGGCTGTCTGGGTGGAGGGGCGTGGAAGGGGATCAGAAAAGACTCCTTATCAATACTTTCGAATGCCCTCCATATTTTCCTTCTCAGCACTGAAGTTTCTTCAGTGCAACAGGGTCTAATTAAATTTCTCACTCAAATAACAATAGTTTTCTTTTAGCTCTGCTATTATCTACCTCCAAGCTTGCTTGTTTACTGTTTCATTTCCCAGGGCCTGAGCCAGGCTTGTGCGCCCCTGCGGCCTCTGCCAGCATCTACCTAACCACGGCAACAGTATGTGTTTAGCTGTCCCTCAGAGAGAAGTCAAGCTATGGGGTTTACACTCCAATACAGCTACAGAGTCCAATAATCTTAGAATGTAAGAATGGGGCAAGTCCTCTGAGAGTGTCTAATCCAGAAGTCTTCAAGCTGTTCTATGGTGGTGTTTTATACACAGTAAAACTCTTTATTCAAAACAAATCCTACTCAGCCACAATCTACAAAAGAAGTGAGACAGGAGAGGCTCAGGGTGAAATAGCGGGTAAGTACAGTTTCATCAGGCCTCCCCGGATTTTTACGTCCCTGAGGTTCTTCCAAATGCCCAACAACTCTCCAGACGACTGTTTGAAACCCTCTAATAATGCAAACTTTAAACTCAAAGAATGCCTTACCAAGACCTGGGGCTCATTAGCGTCAGAGTCTGAATAGCGCCTATGTTTTCTGTCACCTCATCTAGAACTTCTAACTTTTTAACTTGTAGCTCTCTTGAAGAAATGCCTCATTTCTGCCCAAGGCCAGAGCTGCTCATTTTAGCTACTTAGCAACTACTTACTCAGCACAGTTATCAAGAATGCCATTGAAATACCCTGAAGCCGGCAGGCAGAGTTTGAGGGGGCTGACTTTGGTCCCTAACGTCCAAGCTATTGGGTTGAGAACTAGCTCTTACACCCTGGTGCCCAAGGTATAATTATTCATGTGGGTAATGAAACAAAACCCAAACCAAGACTTTGCTAGGTCCCTTATGCGCCAGATCCATTTGAACTGTATCGGAACGTGTGGAAATTCAAGACGTCATCTGTCTATGGACAGAGCTCTCTTCTTGAATACATGGGTCATCTGCAGTGCTGTTTGCAGCTGCGAACATGGAGATTAGGCAGATGTTGGACGTGCTGGCCTACGTGGGTTGTCCTTTCTGAGCACTGTTAGGAGGAATAAAGGCCACTTATGGCAAACGGTAATAGCAGTGGCTGAAATACCACAGCAACCACCCTGGACTCCGGCGGGAGTGGCCCAGACTGCGGTGGGAGAACATCACACAACAGGGCCCTGAAATACAGGACGTCCTTGTGCTCAGAACTCCTGTGTGTTCCTTCACAAGGGCCCCACACAGAACGTATTGTTTGAACACTTTGAACACATCAACAACCCGTTCTAGTTTATGACAATAACTTCATTAAAGCTTTAAAGCTTGACAACGAATGCCCAGAGTCTCTATGGCTTAATAAAAGATGACGTGACAGAGGTCTGTGGGTGAACCATGTTGTCTGCTGAAAACTGCTTCTCCTTGGACCTGTTGTGTCCTTCCCTCCCATGGCTGACACAAAGTAGCCCGGCTTTCATGCCCCGGATTTATCCCCAGTGTGTCTAAGAGAGCTGATGTCCTCGATCATGTGTGACACCTGAGGATATGGCCAAGAGAACTCGTTGAGTCCCGTGAGCACTTGGCAGTGTGGACTCCGTCTTAGAAAGCGAAAGGTGGGTCTTCTGTGCCGGGTTCAGTAGGACTTGTAGGAGCTTGGCCCAGGATGGAGGCCAAGCCTGTGCTAATACAAAAAGGGATGGAGAAGCAGAAGCCACACAGACGTTGGCTTGTGTAGTTCTTATGGCAGCAAGAACTAAAAACGGCTCTATCTACACTGTCAGTCTCCAAAGGGACAGGTCAGCAAAGTTTTGAAGTTTCCAAAATGTCCTGGTAACTTTTCCTTCTAAACTTCAGGAAGCTTTTGCTTTTGCACTAAGCGGACTCAGTGCGCCCTTTTTGAAGGCAGCCCAAGTTCAGTTTCTTCTTAGGAAGAGGCAGGAAATTGGGGATTCTCTAAGGGCCCTTTTAGAAAATTGAACATAGAACCTTTTATCAGTGAATGCATAGACAGCGTTCGCCCACAGCCCTCACATTCATTAGAAGCACTTCAGGGAGAGAAAATTAATGATAATCCTAAGTACATAATGGCTTGCTGGAGACCAGGAGGCTCCACTCTGATGGTTTGACTGGAGGCTTGCCCCACAGTAATGAAAGATGCCGCCTGTGTACTTGACCCTGGTCTTGGTTCAAGCTTCAGAGTAAAGAGCTGCAAAGTTAGTACAGACTACTTAATCTCTTTCCTGGTAACTGAAAGCCACTCAGATGGGGACCATTAGTAATAGTGTTGTACTTGGTCATTATAAAAAAGAAACTCCTTGCTTTCAATATTTCTTTCCAGTTTAAACATAAAATCTCACAAAACCCTACGATAATATTATGCCAATCACAAAATAACAGGTTATTGTGCAAAGAAGGACTCAAACATGGGTGCAGCCTTCCTGTTAGAGCATTTAGCTCAATCGCCTGCCTGAAGATAGAAACCAATTACACCCGGCCTAATGTACAAGGGAAATGGATGCTTTGCATTTTCCAGAACTTGAATTTTGCAGCTATTACCCAGCAAGACAGTTTCAAATGGCTTTAGTATATACTGCCTTTCCCTTCAGGGCTGAAATTGGGATTGTTTTAATTCACTTCTGTAAACCTACAGCCTAGTGGAGTGTTTGTCACACATTAGATTCTAAGTAAACTTTTAAGAAAAACAAAATTGTCAGTAAGGTGTACATGACTGACATCAGAGTTCATTCCTGAAATCAGAGGAGGGAGAAGAAGCCTGGGCTCAGTGGGACCCTGAAATGGGGGTAGCAGCTTTGTGGAGTCCTTGGATACTGTAGTTTAAGGGGGAGACTGCAGGCAGGTGGAGGGCTTCACAGTTCTGTTGAAATACCTCACTGAGGTATTTTACTAGTACAAAGAAAAGACCTGGGAAACAATAAACCCACACCTTAGATTGCCTGAAGCCAACAAATTTCTGTTTGGTTGACTCATTCTGACTGTCTTTCCTGGTTCTGCTGGAGAGCTGGGCTAGGCAATTTAATGTTCATCTCTAATTATTTTTTGTCTGTATTCTTGTCTTTAGAGTGCGTACAAGTACATAACAGGCCTGAGTCTTCTGTGCTGAAATCAAAGGCAAGCAGTTGGGAGATGGGGAAGAGAAGGAGAGAGAAGAGGAAGGCAGAGGACAGGTGGTTCTGGCATTTTCGCTGCTCCGTGTCTGGGTTGGCACGGTGAAGCTGACCCTTGGCTGTCCCAGGGTCATTTTGCCAGGGCTCACGGTTCGGCATTTTCTGGAACCTCAGGATCCTGCTCACCTATACCTTCCAAGGGCCAGGAGGCTCTGAGGTTCGAGAACCAGCATTTCACACAAAGGGAAGAAGACAGGAACAGTGAAGGGTTAACTTCTTCATGGCAAAGTCCAGAGACCAGATGCTTGGGAAGTCTCCTTGCCCTTGGCTGTGAGGCAGTTTCTGAAAGAGCACAGGCAGGGTTGATCTGTCCTCTCTTGAATCATGGTTGGGACTAGAGTGCCTTTTACAGACGGTGGCCTGCTCTGGGTGCCACAGTCATGACTCCGTATGGTGCCTCTCTCTCGTTTTAGAACCTCGAGTGCTATGGTCAACACATCTTTTCTCTCCTGGTGTCCTTGAGCCTCAGCTGCTCTAGGGGAGGAAAACTTTCTCTTCCCTCTTAGGTTCTCAGCTGGACCCTACAAATTAGACTGACAAGACAGATTAATAAGAGAAAAGACATACATTTCATTTGATGTTAATATGTTAACGTTTATACGAATACAGGACTTCTTAGAAAAGAAGTGGTTAAACTTGGGGAGCTTATATACCATTTTAACAAAGGGCAATAAAATTATGGAGCAGTGACAAGACAAAGGAAAAGGGGTTTGAGCTTCTAGGGGTGGTAAGTTGTGGGAAGGTAAACATGCAGGGGAAACTAATGGAAGATAAGTATTAGTTAGTAAGGTTGTGCCTATGTTGACTCATCTCAGTGTTGCCGTCTCTATTTCTGGTGATAAAGGCTGCTCTTCCCTTCCTGGTACAAGAGTAAGATACACCTTCATAAAGGACATCTACGCCCTGCTTTTAGAAAGATAGTAGAAGGGCAGAAAGCTTTTCCTGTGTCTGCTTTTTCTCAGTTGCCTTCAATTCAAAATAATCCTCATCCCACAGTGGCATACTTTGGGGTGGCCTCATCTGATCCCTTTAATTACAGAAAGCTTGTCAAACCCGCTGATGGAGACCAAGAGTCAACTAACTAGTTCACAAATGTAACTGGAGCATGTGGGCATGTGGGTGAGGACTCAAACAGACCCTCCCAGGTAAGAGCCATGTCATTTGAAAGGTAGCCAGCTGTGTGGCATAGCACCTGCATTCTTTAGAAAAACAGAATATTCTTTAAAATTTTTTAATTGAGGTCTAATTTTATATATAGAATAGATACATTTTAAGTATGGAGTTCTATAGTTTTGACAAATGCATATGCCCATGTAAACCACACACCAAACAAGATTTAAAACATTTCCACCACCTCAGAAGTGTCCACTTGCCCTGCCAAGTCCTCATCCTCATTCTGAGAGGTGATCACTGTTCTGATTTCTGTTCCTGACATCGTTTGTCTACTCAAGCAGTGACTCTAGTGGTGGGATTTTCACATCTCCCCACAGAACTGGACCTTCATTTTCCCCCTTCTCTACCAGGCCTGCATCTGCTTGAATATACCTGGTATAGGGCAGCATGGTAGGAAATTGGGTAACAGATAATAAAGGGCGAGGAGAGGAAACTAGGAGAAGAGAATGATACAGTACCACTGATGTGCCCCGGGCCAATGCTGAGCTGGACACTGATTGATTAGGATGGGATAGAGAACTCGCTTGACTAAGGACTGAAGTATGCAGAGGAGAAGGGAGGATGGATGAGAAAAGTCTGTGCCGGGCATGAGAGGCAGCATGGTCTCAGAGAAAGCACTGTCTCCGGGGATAGGCAGACCTAGCTTTGGACTGTCACTCACTATCTCTTTGACCTTGGGATGTTCCCAGCTTCCTCATCAGTTAAATTGTGGTAATAATTTGGAAGCTATTAATCAAGAATGTGGTGAGTTTTAAATGGGATAATGTATGTGAAAGACCTACAGTGCCTGACACATAATAGGAGCTTAATAAATGGTAGTATCTTTATTATTGCTACCAGGGAATCCTAACTTTTAGTAAATCACTTTCTTTAAATTGTTTTAAGAAAGAGCTCAAGGGCCGGCCCGGTGGCTTAGGCAGTTAGAGCTCCATGCTCCTAACTCCGAAGGCTGCCGGTTCGATTCCCACATGGGCCAGTGGGCTCTCAACCACAAGGTTGCCAGTTCAATTCCTCGAGTCCCGCAAGGGATGGTGGGCTCTGCCCCCTGCAACTAAGATTGAACATGGCACCTTGAGCTGAGCTGCCTCCCGGATGGCTCAGTTGTTGGTTGGAGTGCGGGCTCTCAACCACAAGGTTGCCAGTTCAATTCCTCGACTCCCACAAGGGATGGTGGGCAGCGCCCCCTGCAACTAAAATTGAACATGGCACCTTGAGCTGAGCTGCCGCTGAGCTCCCGGATGGCTCAGTTTGTTGGAGCGCGTCCTCTCAACCACAAGGTTTCCGGTCCGACTCCCACAAGGGATGGTGGTCTGTGCCCCCTGCAACTAGCAATGGCAACTGGATCTGGAGCTGACCTGCGCCCTCCACAACTAAGACTGAAAGAACAACAACTTGAAGCTGAACAGCATCCTCCACAACTAAGATTGAAAGGACAACAACTCGACATGGAGAAAAGTCCTGAAAGTGCACACTGTTCCCCAATAAAGTCCTATAAAAAAAAAAAAAAAAAAAGAGTATTTCCTGACAATAAAAATTGCCTGAAATTAACTCTAAAGGATACAATTTAAAAAAAAAAAAAAAAAAAAAAAAAGAAAGAGCTCAAAATGGTCAATATAATACAGATCTACCAAGATCAGAGAAGAGGCTCTCTTGCTTTGCAATGATATAACAGAGACACCAGTGTTGTCATGGAACAAATTACATAGCAGTCCCCAGACGTGCTAACCTGTGTCTTATAAAAGAGTGAAGTCACATGTTTTCTGTGTACTTACTGCCACTGTGAGTAAACAACTAACATAATTTTGTATAACTACATTAACCACCATACATTTCTACTTGGCCAATAAAATGACAAATTATTTAGGATTTATAGGTCCTGTTTTTAAAAATATAAAATACTTATTAAAGAGTGTTTGTTTGTTACCATGAGCTGGGCTTCCTCTAAACTTTCATTGCCACAACAGATCATGAAGTAAAAAACAAAACAAAAACTAATGGATATAAGTGTTCAAAAACAAAACAACCCAAATTCCAATTAAGCAACTTAGTAATCAAATAAGACCAGGGATCTTGGATTCATATGGATTGATCCATTCTGAAAAAAGATGACACAGTCCAAGTTCAAATGCAGACTGTGAGCCAGACCAAACAAAGCTCATTGGGCACATGGAAAGTTTTCTGGATGTTGTTTTGGTTTAATGTTCAAAATTGAGAGAAAAAAAATGAGCCACTGTACAGTAGGAACTGCTGGGCAAACTGCAGTCAGAGATGATCACACTTAGACACAGAGAAACTAAAAGACACCCACACAAAACCAGCTTGGTGGGTGAGTCCCCAAGTAAGAAGCATCCATTAGGGAATTGGACAGGAAAATTCCTGAGTTTTCTTCCAGATCTAGAAATCCCCCATTCTCTGCCTCAGCCCTCAACCCTCAGGGAAATCAGGCAAACTCAAGGATAAGTAGAATTTCTTCTATAACAGGAAAACTACACTCCTGTAAGAAAGAGGCACTTTTCACTTTTTACAAAATGCGGTGTTAAGAGAAAGGTTTAGGGTACCTTTGTTTCTGGTTATGATATAGAAAATTTTAAAAAGGCTGTCACTCTTGCCCTAACAACCAGAACAAGATGGACCAATGGAAAAGAGGAGAAGTCTAGTATAGGTGGTAGGGAGAAACCCACTAAACTTGTAGGAAAATTATAAAGACTGTGTGTGAGATAATGTAGAAAATTAGAATGCCAAGGACCCCCAGGCAAAGAGTGGATTTGTACCCACCTATCAACTCCTTAATATTGGTCTTTATCAAGTTCATAGGCAGTATATTGATGGCCAAGACCAGAGAGCTGAGAGAGATCCCCTATGAGGCATGAGGGATCTTGCCCAAGTGCAAGGCAGCTGCTCTTTCGAGTTGGGAGGCAGGGTAGGAGAGCTGAGGAAGACCATCTTAGACACTGTGGGCTTTCAATGACCAAAGGAGGAAAGTGCAGGCACCCTACAATTTCAGATATCAGAGGGACAGAAATTTGAAGGTAGATCCAGAGAGCTCACCAGTGACCTTGGCAGTCAGGCTATAATGCAAAGAGAGGTCTCCTTTGGTTAGAAAACTGGTATCTTTGGATAAAGCATAAAGAAATCTCTAGAGTCTTGTAGGTGCTCAGAGTCTAAGACCTGGTGAAGGGAAAAACTGACCTCTCTGAAAACATTTAAAGCCAGTAGAAAACTGAATCAAACTAAAACTGAGACAAAGTTCAGACTTAGGCTGACTACATATCAGACTTAGCCCTCCAATTTTGAAGCTTCACAGAAGGAACATGACATTTCCTAGGAACATTATTTACTTTTTTGCATAATGTTCTTTTATATAAAAAGTTCATTATATAATAAAAATTGAGACCTTTGAAGATGCAAAAAAAAAGTGACCCTTAGTCAAGAGAGGAAATAGCTAATAAAAACATATTAGAGATGGTACAGATAGAAATTTTAAAATAATAGTAACAAGTATGTTAAAAGATGTCGTAGAAAAAGTAAACAACATAGAGAAAGAGATGAGAATTTCAGAAGAGAGATGCAAAAAATGAAAAAGAAACAAAAGAAATGCTAGTGAGATTCTAGTTAACCAATATGGAGTAACATTGACTAGATTTACCCTTCTGTGTGAAAATACAAAATAAATAACTGGACAAAATACATGAAACAAGACACTGGACATTAAGCAAGACAGAGAATGGTGATTTCTCAGAAGCAGAAAGTAAGAGGTAAGCCTGATGAATACCCCAGTTTTTGCCTTGTAAGAGTTCTCAGACTGTGACAGAGGGAACGGCAATCCCAAGAAGACACCTGAATTTAGGAGATGGAGCTGAAATCCAAGAAGAACAAGTTGGCTAGAGTTGGTAGGACAGAGTATGAGAGAGGAAAAAACTGTAAAGAAAGAACTCTGGGTACGTGCAAAGGGTCCTCTATGAGTAGTCTGCAGAATACTGATCAGTTTATGCCTGTGAATTCCTCTGAGGCTGGGAGGAAAAAATCACCTGGAAATATTAGAGGGCATTGTAGTTGGTACCCACACTACTTGTAGTTGGTAGAGGCTGAAAATGATGCTTGTTACCACAACCCAGAGAAGAAAATCTTGTAAATTATATTGTGCAGTGTACCTGAAAGAGTCTTCTCTCAGCAGTGGGAAATAATTAGCCCTCTATTAAACACTGTTCTGATCCTCCCTAAAAAAATATCTTAGATGTAAGACCTAAAAAGTTCAAATTCTTTCCAAGCAACATAATTGTATCTCAGAATAAAGGTCAGGAATATGAAGATGAACACAAAAATGTCCAGAATTGAATAAAGTAAAATTCATAATGCATGCAATAAAAAAATTACCAGGTATGTAGAAAAGCAGGAAAGTACAATAAAGATAATCATAAAAGATAAATATAATAAAGATATAGTAAAATACAAATCAATTCATCAAACTGACCAAGAACAAATATACAGATGTTACAATTAGCAGAATGGGACATTAAAACAGTTACACCGGTACTCCATAGCTCAAACAATAAAATAGATTCATGGAAACGACAAAAAAGAATCAAACTTCTAGAAACAAAAACTATAATATATGACATTAAAATACAATGAGTGGTATTAATGACAGATTATATATATCAGAAGAAAAGATTAGTAGGCTTGGGGACATGCCAATAGAAACCATTTAAAATAAAGAGAGATAAAAGAATACAAAAATGAACAGTGCATTGATGATTGGTAGAAAACCTGTGAGTCAACTAATATACATATAATTGTAGTCCCTGAAGAGGAAGAGAGAGAATGAGAAACAGAAAAAAGAGTTGAAAGAAATAACAGCCAAATAAATTCCAAATTGGATGAAAACTATACATTCACAGATCCTAGAAGCTCAAAAAACTCCAAGCACAAAAAACTTAAAGAAGATTGCAAGTTACATTTCAATCAATTGGCATAAAATCAAGGATAGAAAAATCTGAAAAGCATCCAGAAAAAAAAAAAAAAAAGACAAGTAATATATGGAAAACAAAGTTAAGGATGACAGCAGATTTCTTCTTAGAAAGAATGCAAGTGATAAGAAAGTGGGGAAATATCTTTAATTTATAGAAATGGAAAACAAAATAAAACTGACAACCTAGAATTCCATACACAGTGAAAAAAAAATCATTTGAAAGTGATGGCAAATAAATATTTTTTTTCAGACTTACAAAAACTGAAAGAATTCATCACCATCAAAATTATACTATAAGAAATATTGAAGGGAGCCCTTCAGGCCGAAGGAAAATGATACCAGATGGAAATACATTCTACACAAAGGAAAGAATAACACTGGAAATGGTAAATCACGGGAAATATAAATTATTTTTCTTTTTATTTAGATTTATTTAAAGGCAATTCACTGTTTAAATAAAAATAGTAACAAAGTAAAATTTTAATATGTGAGAGTAAAATGCATGACAACGGAACAGAGACCAGGAGAGAAGAAAAGTATACTATTGTAAGTGTAGTAAACATGAAGAGGTACAGTATCACTTGAGGGTAGACTGTGGTAAGTTAGAGATGTACACGAAAACCCTAAAACTACCACTAAAATAACAGGATACTTGTGGTGGCATTTAGGGCCCACCGGAATATAATAATTCAGGACAATCTCGTCAACTCCAGATTATTAACCTAATCACATCTGCAAATGCCCTTTTCCCAAGGTAACATTCACATGTTCCTGGATCAAGAACTGGACATGTCTTTGGGGCCACTACTCAGCCCACTACAGCAAGGTTCTCACCTGGAGGCTTGCCTGCGAAAAGATCTGTTTACAAACTCACACATTTGTTGACAGAATTCAGTTCTTTGGCTTCTGTGGGCTTCAGTTTCCTGATGGCTACTGACTAGAGACCTCCCTTATCTCTGAGATGCCACACACAGTTCTTGGCCCTTATGGGTTCCCCCAAATGGTCCTTTCCTTCCTAAGAACCAGCAACAGAGTGAGCGACTCCAGTGAAACAAGTGCTACCATCTTATGTAATGTAATCATACACTTGGCATTACATACACCCCATTGCCATATTCTATTGGTTAGAAGCAAGTCACAGGTCCCATCCATATTCAAGAGCAGGCATTGATGTAAGGGTATGAATGGAGGTGGGGATCATGAGAGTCTGTCTGCTGCAGTCTGCCCCTCCTATATAGAAAAGACATTCATCCATCACCCAAATCCCCAAAAGTCTAATCTCATTAGAGCAATTTCTCCAAGCCCAGAATTGCCTTATCTGAATTCGGTCAGGTGTGTGTGAGGCACCTTTGAGCATAGTTCCTCTGCCAATCTCTAAAACTAAATAGGCAAGTTATGTTTCCCCAATACACCCAACAGACGATGGTGGGAGAGGCATAAGACAGCAGCTGCAGACATAGTTGTTCAAAAAGGGGGAAATGAAAGGTGATAAGGAATCATTGGTTTATAGTAATTCTGAAATTTAGCTGAGAAAATGCAGAGTTCTTTGATTAGATTTCAAGGCTTAGGAATAATTTTCTATGGCTCTAGGATCTGCTTTCTGGGATCTTAGTTCTATCTTCTGTGTTATCCTTTCTTGAATGAAAGGCAGTACATTGCAATATTGTGATTTATGGTAAGAAATATATATCAGGACTTTGTCCCAGTTTCAGAGCTCCTAAAACCCTTGGAATTTCCAAAATGATGGAGCAGTAAAGGTGTGTTTGTTATGTTAATGAGTGACTTCTGGAAAGTTCCTAGGTAACCAAAGGATGGGGCTCCTTGCCTGGAGAACTGACCACGTGATTAGAGTGCTGGAACTTTAGTTCCATTTCTCAACCTCCTAAGAGGGGAGAGGGCCTAGAGATTGAGTTCAAAACCAATGGCTAATGATTTCATAAATCATGGCTATATAATGAAGCCTCCATAAAAACCCAGGAGGAGAGAGTTTGGAGAGTGAACACATGGAGATTTGGGAAGAGTGGCACATTTGAAGAGAGCATGGAAGCTCCAGGCCTCTTCCTCATACCTTGCCCTATGCATCGCTTTCATCTGGCTGTTCTTGAATTATATCCTTTTATAGTAAACTGGTAATCTGCTAAGTAAAATGTATTTCTGAGTTCTCTGAGCCATTCTAGCAAATTAATCAAACCCTGGGAGGGGGTTTTCAGAACCTCCAATCTATGGTCAGAAGCACAGGTGACAACCCAGACTTGTGACTGGTGTCTGAAGTTGGGGCGTAGGCAATCCTCTGAGTTGGAGCCTTTGTGGGATCTTATCCTATCTCCAGATAGTGTCAAAATTTAGTTGAATTGTAGGACACCCACCTGGTTTCAGAGAATTGCTTGTTTGTATGGGTAAGCCCCTCCTTCCTACACTGGAATTGAGTATAAAATCAGTTTATCTATGTTTACAGTTGAGTAGTTTTATCAACCTGCTTCTTACCAGTAGAATTTGGGGTTATAACTCTCCTCTCCTTTTTCTTCTGTATTTTCAGTTAAAGCTGACAGTATTCCTTCTGAAACAATTTTCTCAAGAACTCTGTGGGTTTTCCATAGATTTTCCCGGGGTTCACGCCATTAGACAAAAGCTGCACCCACATATTTTTTTGAAAAATCCCTTTTCTACCTTAGGCTTCTGCTGAGATGGCTGAGGGACAATGACTTTAAATTTCCTAGAAGATTATGGTTTGAGAAGATCTGTGAGGCATACCCTTAATCTCTTCAAAAGGCTTTTTGTGTGGCTGAATGCTCTGACTTTTTGATCTTTTTGAGGTTTTAGTAAAAGATTGTAGAATCACACCCACAGCTTTTTTTCTAGAGTGCACTTTTCTGAGAGTGCTTGGAAGCTATCTCTCAATATTAGCATGCTTTACCATTTGAAGAGGCCGAGAATTTTCAAAATCATCAACTTTTGGTTCCTTTTAGTTTAATAGTATTTTCCTCAATTCATCTCTCTTGTCACACATTTTATTCATAGTAGTGAGAAGAAATCAAGTGGCACCTTCAACATTTTGCTTGGAAATATCTTTAGATAATTAAGTTAACAACTTGTAAGTTCTGCTTTCTACATAATTGCAGAAGACAACTGTGCTAAGCTTTCTGTCACTGAGAAGGATCCTTCTTCCTCTACTTTCCAATAACATGTTCTTCTCTTTCTTTAGTTCTCACTGGCAGCATTCTTAATGTCCAGATTTCTTTTAATGGCCTGTCCAAGACAGGTTAGGCTTTCTCAATGTTGCTGTTTAAAATTCGTCTGGTTTCTACCCACTGGCCTGTTCCAAAGCCATTCCCATGTTTTCAGGTATTTGTTATATCAACCCTCCCCTTCCATTACAAAAATCTATATCAATTATGTTATTCAACATAAGAACATCACCACAAGCTTAGCTTAAAACACAGCACACATTTATTATCTTTCAATTCCCGTGGGTCAGGAGTCTGGGCAGGTTTAACTGGCCTCTCTGCAATCCAGGTTCTCATCTGGGGAGGAATATGCTTCCAAATTCATGCATTTGTTGGCAGAATTAAGTTTTTTTGTGGTTGCAAGACTGAAGAATTCCATTTCTTATTGACTGTTGGCCAGAGGTCATCCTCAACTCCTATAGACAAGCTGAAGTTCCTTAGCATGTTGGGAACTAACATGGCCATTTGCTTCCTCAAATCCAGCAAAGGAGTGAAAGACTCCAGTAAGATGAATGCTACAACTTTATGTAGTGTAATCACATAATCACGTACACATGATCATGTATAGCCCATCCCCTTTGCAGCATTCTGTTGGTTAAAAGCAAGTCACAGTTCATCAAAGGGAGGAGATTACATAAGAGTTTGAATACCAGGAGGTAGGAATCTGGAGGCTGCCTTAAGATCTGTCTGCCATGACGATTGAGTAGCTTTATACCCAGGATTAAAGGTTAGTTTAATATTCGACAATTAATCAATGTGATTTCCCATATTAACAAACTATAAAAGAAAAATCATCAGATCATCTCCATAAATATAGAAAAAATATTTTACAAAATATGAAACACATTCCTAATAATCTGGAAATAGATATGAAATTTCTCAATCTGATGAAGGGCTTCTGCAAAAATACGTCCAGCTAACATTATGCTTAATGGTAAAAGACAGAATGATTTTTCTCCTGGGATAAGGAGAGGGAGCAAGAGTGAAAGAAAGAGATAGATAAACAGAGAGAGAGCAATGATCTGTGGGACAATATCGAACAACTTTATATATAGTAAGTCCTTACTTAATGTCACTGATAGTGTCTGTGTCTTTAAGCAAAATGATGTGTAATGAAACCAATTTTACCATAGGCTAATGATATAAAAGAGTTGAGTTTTTATAGCATGTCATCAATGTTATAATGAAACAACATTGAATAAAATGACGTTATTTGAGGACCTGCTAAACATGTAATTGGAATCCATGAAGAAAAGGAAAGAGATAATAGAATATAAGTAATATTTGAAGAGATAGAGCAGAACAGTTTGAAGGATTGATAAAAGACATAACCCATAGGTTTAAGAAGCTCAGCGAGTTCAACGCATGATAAATACCAAAAATAGACACAAACCCTGTTTCCCTGAAAATAAGACCTAGCCGGACAATCAGCTCTAATAACGTCTTTTGGAGCAAAAATTAATATAAGACTGGACTGATTGTCCAGCTAGGTCTTATTTTCAGGGAAACACGGTAGCCATAAGCTAGTCCAACTACTAAAAACCAAAGATAAGAGAAAATCTTAAAGTAGCCAGAGAGAAAAACAGAGTATAGAGAGTGGAATACAAATAACAAGCAACTTCTCACCAGAAACAATGGAAGCATGAAGAAAATGGAATTATATCTTTAAAGTGTCAAAATATAAAACAAAAAAAAGTTGACCTAGAATTCTATATCCAGGTAAAGTATCTTTCATTAAAAAAAAATGAAGGTCAAGTAAAGACAATTTTATACCAAAAAAGCTGAGATAATTCATCTTTAACAGATCCACAGTACAGGAAATGTTAATGAAGTTTTTCAGACTGAAGGGATATGACACCAAATGAAACCCTAGATCTCCTGGAAAGAATTGAGACCACTGGAAAGGGCAAATGCCTGGGTAAATATTAAAGGCTGTGTGTGTGTATAATTAATTTTATATTTATAGTATGTATGAAAGTATAATACAAGACAAGAGCATAGGGTGTACAGAGGTTACATTTAATTATATTTTTGTAAGGTTCTTATATTGTTCATGATGTACTATGATGTTGTATAAAAACAGTGAACTTAAATATGCATATCATAATTTCTAGATCAACCACAAAGAGATATAGCTTAAAAGTCAATAGAAGAACGAAAATAGAATACTCAAAACTATTCATTCAAGGAAAACTGAAAAGTAGAACTCGAGGAACAAAAAGCAGATGGGATAAATAGAAAAATACCAAGATTGTAGGTTTAAACTGAACTATATCAGTAATTAACTAATGTTTTTCTTCCTTCTTTCTTTTCCTCCTTCCTTTTTTCCTTCCTTCCTTCTATCCTCTCTCTCCCTTTCTTCACGACCCCTTCCTTTATCCCCCTCCTTCCCTCCCTCTCTTTGTTTTTCTTTCTTTTCTTTACTTCTTTTATTTTCATCTTATCTCTTTCTTTCATTTCTCCTTCCAACCCTCTTCCTTCCATAAATATCCTTTACTGAAAGTATGGCCTAGCAGTCTGTGCATTAGGTTTTGAAATGTAGTGGATTTCCTCCTGCAGTTGCAGTTTGAATGACTTGTTTGCTTTAGAAGAAACCAAGCCTCAACTGGCCATCATATTTATACTTCATTTTAAGTGGCTGGTTCTGTATGATACATGTAATGAAGACATAATCAAAGTCAGAATGTATGCAGTCAAAAATAGAATAAGTGTATATGCAGCCACAATCTTTTCAGTGATATTAAAAAGTCTTCCCCGTCTTCCTCTGAGAATGCACATTGTCTTTATAAACATCCAGGTCATAACTATGTCAAAAAGAAATGACAATTATCTCAGTGACAGTGGTGAACGTAAGATGAATGTGATGTGGGTAGAGCCTCCACTTTATTCTCCCTGTTTCCTGGCCTCAGCTCTACATTGTCCACTCTGCCCCATATCTTATTGAAGGAGTCCTTTTAACACTCTTATTCCATGGTGACATTTCTTGCAGACATTTTTCAGATCCTGAATTGGAATCATTTGAGAAAGTCATATTTTTTTTAACGTTAATTCTGATGTCTGACATCGATTTAAAGTTATAAGATATACATATCCAAAAGGTGAACATTTTCTTTCTGGGAGTGATGAGTGCAGTTCCAGTAGGTGACACCGATGTTCCAGTTAGAAGAACAGGGCCAATCAATAAACTTGCTGCAGATTTAGCTAAGTGGCATCTTAGAGGAATAGATATAATTTAATCACTGGTCCCACATATTTCCTATCATGTGAACATGCATGCACATATGAAACAGGACATACAGGTGGCCAATAGACATATGAAAAGATGCTCAACATCACTAATCATCAGAGAAATGCAAATAAAAACCACAATGAGATATCACCTCACACCTGTCAGAATGACTATCATCAATAAACCAACAAAAAACAAGTGTTGGTGAGGATGTAAAGAAAAGGGAACCCTTGTGACTGTTGGTGGGATTGCAAATTGGTGCAGCTGCTATGGAAACCAGTATGGAGGTTCCTCATAAAATTAAAAATGGAAGTACCTTATGACCCAGAAATTCCACTTCTGGATATTTATCTGCAGAAATCCAAAACACTAATTCAAAAGGACATATGCACATCTATACTCACTGCAGCACTATTAACAATAACCAAGATGTGGAAATAACCAAAACATCCATCAATAGACAACTGGATAAAGAAATTGTGGTACATATGTAATGGAGTATTGCTTTGCCACAAAAAGAATGAAATCTTACCATTTGCAACAACATGAATGGACCTACACGGTTTTAAGTGAAATAAGTCAGACTGAAAAAGACAAATATCATATGATCTCACTTATATGTGGAATCTAAAGAACAGAATACATGAACAAACAAAACAGAAATAGACTCATTGATCCAGAAAACAAACTGATGGTTGCTAGATGGGAGAGGGTTTGGGAGGCTGGGTGAGAAAGGTGAAGGGATTACAAAAGATGAAGGGAAGTACAAATTGGTAGTTACAAAATAGTCATGGAAATGTGAAATACAGTATGGGGAACACAGTCAATAATACTGTAAAAACTATGTATAGTGTCAGATGGGTACTAGACTTATCAGGGGCATAACTTCCTAAATTATATAAATTTCTAACCACTACACTGTATACCTGAAACTAACATAAAATAATATTGAATGTCAATTATAATTTAAAAACTATAGTCACGGGATAGAAAGTATAGCATAGGACATGTAGTCAATAGTATTGTAATGGCTATGTGCCATGGCAGATGGGTGGTAGATTATTTGGGGTTATCATTTTGTGAGGTATGTAAATATCTAATCACTATGTTGTTTTGTGCATCTAATTCCCGTAAAGTGGGAGTACTCTAACGTAGCCCTAATATTACTAATTCCTCATGTTTATTAGGAAAAGGAATTCCTTTTTTTTTGGAAAGGGAGTTCAATTAGTGTAATTCCAAACCTCTCTCTGGTCCTTTACTCTCTGGAAAGATGGAATGTCAATATAACATATTTGGGGGAAAATGCTGGGATTTTATAGTTCAATCTCCTTGATCTTAGGAGCAAGCTTCTCCCTAGAAAGAATAAGTTCCCATTCGTTCCTCCAGTCTTTGGTGTTACTCAGGCCAGACTTCCAGTCAATAATATTGTAAAAACTATGTATAGTCTCAAATGGGTACTAGACTTATCAGGGACATCACTTCCTAAGTTCTATAAGTGTCTAACCACTACGCTGTACACCTACAAGACATGGGAGGCTACACTAGTTCAAAATTATCTTACTGGGAGGATAATTCTGACTAATTCTAGAGTTCAGTGAGTAGGTCAGTTGGCTCTCACACTAAACTTTCTTATCCAATTTAGCAATATTAATTATAAAAGTTATATTGAAGACTCATTTAACATATTATTTTATTTTTGAACGTATATAAACCATGGTGGAATGGAGAGATGCTGTCCATTGGAGGTTTCCTTGGAAACTCCAAAACATGTCTCATAGAGATTTGTGGAGACTCCACAGAATAGAGGCAATACAACATAATGTTTAAAATTGTAGGCTCCGATACAAGTCTGTTTTACTCCCAATTTTAGCCCTTCCAAGCATGTCCTTTAGGCAAGTTATTAAATCTCTGTGACTTAGTGTTCTCATCTGTAAAATGAGGGGGAAAAAATAGTACCTGCCTTTTAGAGTGATTTTGTAGATTATATGTGTTAGTATATCTAGCACTTCGAATAGTGCCTTGTACATTGTCAGTATTCAGTAAATATCAATTAGCATTACCAACTATTATAGTGGAGTTACACACAATACCTGCATCAAAATAAGCATTCAAGAATGAATAGCTATACTATCACTATTGTAGTAGCCAATATGGAAGAGACATCTGTGTTATTTAGGGTAAGTAGATAGAATATGTAGATAATGGTGTAGCAAATACACTGAATATTCAATGGCTTAGAGAAGAAGTATTTTCACTCATGTAACTGTCCAGAGAAATGAAGACTTATGTTTGTATCAAACCCTATACACAAATGTTAATAGCAGATTTCTTCAGAATGACCCCAAACTAGAAACAATCCAGATACCATTCAGCGGGTGAATGGTTCAACCAAATGTGGCACATCAATTCCATAGACTATTACTCAGTAATAAAAGTGTATGAACTATTGATACACATAACCTGGATAATGCTCCCGAGAGTTATGCTGAGTGACAGAAACGACAATCCAAAAAGATTATTCAGTATGATTCTATTTATGTAACATTCTTGAAATGACAAAATTAGAGAAATGGAGAACAGATTGGTGGTTGCCAGGGTTAAGGAAGGTTGGGGGTGGGAGTCAAGGGGATGTAGCCATAAAAGGCAACATGAGGGACCCATGTGGTGATGGGAATATGCTACATCTTGACTGTATCAATGTCAATTTCCCAGTTGTGATGTTGTTATTATAATCTTTCAAGCTATTACTGCTGAGCAGACCTGGGACAAGGGTATCTGGGTCTCTTTATATTATTTCTTACAACTGCAAGTGAATCTACAATTATCTCCAAATAAAAAGTTTAATTTTAAAAATCCCCTGATTTATTTCCTAAAAACAAACAAATGAAAGATAGAAAACATAATTTGCATTTTAATTCCTCCTTGATTTGAAAAGACAGCTCAAAACTGTTTCTTAAAAGAAACTTGTCACTGGAAAGCTTATTCTCGCTGGAAAAATATATGCACATTTGTAAGTTTGCAATGGTTTTGCTCATACTATTCATTACTCAAGCCACTCTCTGAGGTCAGTCTAGACTATGTTTGCTGTGGCCAATGCCATTTTGTTCAGAGTTGACAGGTCTCCAGACCAGCAGTCAAATTCTAAAAGGCAAGCAAGTGACCCACTGCCACCTCTGGAGAGAAGCGGAAAGGTGGGGCATCCACCATTTTCGACTTTCACAATCACTGTGTGGTTCCTGGATCTAGAGTCTTGAGGAATTGTCTGAGGGACAGTCCACTGCAGAGAAGACATTCTGGTATTCTCCTTAGGGCCAGGTTCAGTGTTTGCAACTGGCATGTAAAGGTAAACTGAGGGAGAAGGGTCCAGGGCTGACTGTCTGACCCACTTCCCCTTCCACATGCCACCTTCCACACAAGGTCCTTCTCGTGATATCTCTGCCCCTGCCTGGCTCCCCTTGAGAGTCACTTAATCAGATTCTCCAACCTCTTTAAAGAGTAATCATTAGTTCAAAAAATATTCATTAATACCTGTATTGTGCCAGCCGTTGGCATACAGTGCTGATCAAGGCAGGCCTTCCGTTTCACCATTCTCACCTTCCTTAACTTCATCATGGACCTTGTATTTTTTGAGTGCCGTCCATGAGCAAGGCGTTATACGTAGCAGTTACTGTCCCTTATGAAGTCAACACTCTCTGATACTCATTGTACAGATAAAGAAACACAGGCCTCAGAAGGGGAAGGGTGCCCAAGGTCACACAGGAACTGTGAGTCTGATCCAATGGTAATATTTCTATTTCTTCTGGCTTTGGCCACTGATGTTCTGAACCTTGAGTTACGAAACGTAACTGAGCTTTCCCTGCACCCATTTGGTTAGATAGAATTCTAATCTATGTACTTGACCTCATGTTCCATTCACTACATCTGCCTCGGTGTAACGCTGAACCCTATGCTGCTCATTCCAGTCTGAACACCTGCCTTCAATTTCGGATTTATCACTTGAAGATTGGATGTGCCAAGCTGGCCAGCCATCTTTGGTGAAACTTGTAAAGGTGGCACGAGAATTTTTGTCACTACTGTCTGCAAATTTATTGCATGGAAAAACCTGTGAAAGTTATAGCCCACCAATTTTTTATTCACAAGAGTGAATACAAAGTCTCCACTATCCACTGGTCTGCTTCACCATTCTTTCCAAACAAACAATGACAAGAGCTAGTATTTAAGGATCATTGTTGTCATCCTTCACTGAATGCACTATTGAACCCTCTGAAATAGCTATTATCATTATCTTTATTTAACACATGAAGCAACTGATGTTTAGGGACACTATTTAATATCCCCAGGGTCATGCAGCTAGAAGAGGCAAAATTTGATGCTGTTGGCTGGTGTGCCTACCAAGATACCTGCAGAAAAATGTCACCAACCAAGTGCATAGCCAAGCTCTGTCCTGGCAGCACCTTGACTGCTTAACCACATGAACTAGTGGATCAACAGGAAGGTGTCACTAAGTTCTTGGGCTGCAATTGTTAGCAGAAAACCCCTTATGGACGCTACTAGCTAGTTTGCAAGCATAATGATCTTATCACAGAGATATAATAATTAAAAGCTTGGGCTCTGGGATCCAATTGTGTGCACTTGAATCTTTACCTCGTTGTTTACAACCCTGTTAGTCTAACGAATCAGGTTATTTGGTTTTCCTGTGTCTCAGTCACCTTCTCTGCAAGCAGGTACCTATCTCTAAAAGTTGCATAAGGAATTTATAATTGGACTTAAAGTCTACCATTCTTTTAGTTCGTGGAGTGTTTCCTTGTTGAGTTTTGCGAAAGGTCAAAAAATGGATCATTCAGTTTTTACAAGCATTCTCAAAACCCTAAGTACCTTTTAATCACATCCCCTTAAACTAGTCTCCTTTCCAGACTAAATTGTCCTAATCTTGGAAATCTTGCTTCCTTTGGAGCTAGAATCACAAGTACCAAAGTAGAAACAAAAACACTCTTCAGCATTTATGAGGAAAAGTGCTGCAAAGTGCCCCTTCTCAGCAGAGCTTTTCCTGTGGAAAGACTGAAAAATTAAGGCAGAAAAGTTCAAAGACTCAGAACTGCTGAATAAAAACAAAATCCCTTAAAATTACACTGATGGTTCTTCCAGATAAGCAGGTAATTCTTCGAGGTAATTTGGAGAGAATTCAACAGTGTTTATTACAGGTTCACTTAAGAAAGCCAAACATTCAGCCCTAAAAGCAATTTCAAAGCAAAACTCTAAACATTATTTTTGAATAAGAAGGGAATTATGTGCACAATCTTACATCCAAGGGGTTTTGAAGGATTAATGAGGAAAAGTAAGAAGCTATGGGGAGAAAATCATCAGAAGAATGACAGGAAATATAAGAAATTCACCATAAATGACAGGCTGACAGGGTATAATGTCTATAATGTGATTTTTAATAGACATTAAATAAATCCCTCTAGGTAGATGGGCTTTCTGTCCAATGGTAACACAACACTCAGGGAAACAAGGTCAAATGAATCTAGAATCACTGCAGAAAATTGAAATTTGTTCAAGTACACATTACCTTTTATTTTTTCTTCTTTGACTCTTAAGTGTCAAAGGAGCGTTAGTATTTGTCCTAAAAATATATCTTAATAATTTCTTGGGGAGCAAGTCAGACTTCTTTTTTCCTGAGAAAATGACACACAAAATATCACATTTTATGATATTTCACTGTAAAGGGAGGAAAAGCCCAATATTCTCCAAATAGGATAAAAAATATTAAAATATACAGCATTCTTAATAAGGATACACAGACAATGGGTGAATGTAAGGCCTTTAATAAATATAAAATATAGATATACTATGTTATTCTAAACTTTCAGTTTAATCTGGAAAGGAGACTAGTTTAAGAAGTTTAATTACAAGGTACGTAGGGTTTTGAGAATGCTTGTAAAAACTGAATGATCTATTTTTTGACCTTTCACAAAACTCAACAAGGTAACGCTCCATGAACTAAAAGAATGGTAGACTTAAGTCCAATTATAAATTCCTCATGCAACTTTTAGGAAAAGATTGAAAAGAGGGCTGGGCTTCTCCGTCAGGAATGTCCTGGGGAAAGCATCTCCATGAATAACTTTTTGATCTTCTCCAAAGTGTACACTGTTCGAGGCCTACCCTCTCCATCCTACTTTTGCAGTGATTTCCCCCAGAAAACCGTTCCACTCTACACATGGGGAGACATTGCAGTTGTGTGTATATTCTTTACCAAGGGCAGATGTGTATCACCAGTGAGCATCAAAACACAGGACGTAAAGGCCTGAATCTCCACCCTCTCTGACGTCAGAGGTTTTAGAATCAATATAGCATAGTCAGGAGCACCCAGACTTTGGAATCAAAGTGGTCTGGGTTTGAATCCTGCCTCAATCCTTCTCTAGGTAAATGGTCTTAGACGAGTTACTCAGCTTCTTATCTCCAATGGCCACCTCCTCAATGGGGTAAGTAATACATACATAGCAGGGTTGTGGTTATTAATAAGTGAGGTTATTTATCTAAAGGACCTCCCTTGTGGTATCTGTATCATTGTTGATATGGTGGTTGTCATTATTCCAGCTCAGGATACTGAGACTATTGAGGTGCTGCAAATACCACATTGGCTTTGAGCGATAAGTGACAGAGTTGTTCTGGAGTTGGCATTTTCTCCCAAAATATGAAGTTCTTTTTCTTCCAATGCCAGACTTACTGGCTCTTTTCTTATGGACCACTCAATACATGAAACCTTGTTATAATCATCTTTGTTATAGAACCGCTGTGTTTTGGAGCTAGTCCAACGTCAACTTGGCAATGATAGTCACTAAATATGAGGACCCCACTATGTCATAAATCCAGTACTTTTCTTTAGTGATACACTTAAGAAAATTTCAGAAAGAAACACTTAATCTATAGAATTTCACAATGTGATCTTTTTCTCTTCTTTCTCTCTCTAGTTCACGTTAAATTTCTTCAATGAATTTTTAGAACTGGCCTGGCTGGTGTGAAGACTTCTTGTATCCAAGTCACTACTCAATTACAGTAGTGATAACTCAGAACTGTCTTATTTCTCTGTGGAAAGAATGCTGGGATCCTGGTTAAATACTTCATTAGAAGGGAACATACTCCTCTTGTGTTTATAATACTTTTTCCTTCCACTTGATTAAATAATAAAAGCTATAATTAAAAGGTGTTTCTCAAGCATTATCAATTTGGGAACAAGATTCTCAAGAATAAAAAATTTGTGACAGCTCTCATTGTGATAGGTAAAGAGAGAATGTTTGATAAGTGTGTGTTTATTTGAAAGTGACCTTTTCCTCATATTTCAACATCTCATTTTGTTAGAATGCACACTGAATGCCTAGAATCTCCTTCTTTTGGGAAAGACAAAGTTACCTTGTTATAGGAATAATATTCCCTGAGATAAGGCTCAGCACTAAACAGTTACTCAACAAAGAGATTAGAAAAGGTAGTCAAGGGAAGGTAAGAGAGGAGACACATGGCTATCAATCTCATGGATTCTACTAGCATTAGTTCCCATAAAATGTTGTCATTGTCTTTTGTTTGGGAGAAAATAAGTCTGAGAATTAAGTAGCATCTAAACTCCATTTCTTATTTTGCCACTGCTTCCCTAGATGACCATGAAAAATACAATTAGTCTTTTGATACCTTGGTTTTAACAAACGATTTAATAACTTTTACTTTTATACTAGATTTTGTAATTGTTCTTTATTGCTGCATGACAAATTGCCCTCCAAATTTAGACTCTTAAAACAACAAACATTCGTCGTCTCACAATTTCTGTTGGTCAAATCCAGATTTGGCTTATTTGGGTAACTCTGTCTCAAAAGACTGTAATAAAGGTGTTAGCTGGGTTACCATTTCATCTGAAGGCTCACCCAAGAGAGAATCTACTTCCAAGCTGAGTGACATGGTTTTGGGCATAATTCAATTCCTCCCCAGCTGTTGGATCAATGGTCTTAATTTTTTGCTGGCTATTGACCAGTGTGGCCACCCTCAGATCCTTGCCACATGGGCCTCTCCATAGGGCAGCTTACAACATAGCAGCTGGCTTCTATCAGAATGAGCCAGTGAGAGACTGAGAGCAGGCTTGCAAGGCAGAAGCTATTGTCTCTTTTTGACCTAAACTCAGAAGTGACATAATATTGTGTTTGTTATGTTATATTCATTAGGAGCAAATTTCTGGATCCAGCCACACTCCACAGGATGGGATTATATGAAGGCATGAATATAGGAGACAGGGATTGTTTGGGCCATTTTATAGGCTCCCTCCCATAGATTTAGTCACAGCCAATCTGGGGAATCACAGGGAATCCTGCATCTAAGTCATAGAAAGTCTCTGGAATTTTCCCTTTTCTCTTAAATAGGACAGCATTTATTTATTCATTTATTCAAAATCACCTTAAAAATTATTCATTCATTTGAAAACATTTATTGTGTACTTGTTATTTACAGGGCACTGTGGGAAGTGCTTCAAAAAGGCCAATGGTAAGAGCGTTAACAGTTCAAGTAGCATAAAACACCCTTTGATAGTGAAGTCGTGTGCCCCATGGAAGCGTAAAACACCACACAGTGACAACCAGGACTTCATGAAGGCAGAGGTGGAGCAGGGGTGTATTGCAACTCCACACACCCAGCCACTTTCTCATCAGTTGAAACCCTTGGAAAAGGCTCTAGAGTGGGAAAGAGATGGCCGGTCTACGTTTTATCACTTTTAGGGAAGCTTTATATGAAGTTCTCCACACTTGCTGGGTAAATGCAAGGTGTCAATCCTGTTTATGACTTTCTCCCGGGCCAAAAGAATGAGGTATGGTTCCTGTGCACCGGAAATGGAGACAGTGATGTCTCTTGGCACAATCTTGCATTGCTTAACAATAATTTTTGTGTTATTTCACTGTTATCCAAATCTAGGCTTGACTTTCATATGTGTCCTTCTGGTCTCTTCATCTAGATAATAAGTTCTCTATGAGCAGAAGTTACATCTTCACCTTTCTTGCATCTAAACAACTTTCATTAACATAGAATATGTGTGAATATGACTCACACACGCATGTCTCTTTCAGAGAGGCCTAATTTACACATAGAACTGTTTTAGGAAAAACCAGTGTAAGATCATTAGTTGAAAGGCTTCTAGGGGCACAATCTTATTTACATTTCCCCACTTTTGATTCCTCCCTTCTACTCTGGCTTTCCTTGAGTTTTAAGTTAATGTTTCCTGCCCCTTAACTTTTTCCCCCCATGAAAGCATGTATTTCATCTGTTGTTCTTTGCCCGAACTCAGCCTTTGCTCCAGCTACAGCCCCCAATGTAGGGCAAGGGACATCGGTATCTCTCCTAAGAAGAGAGCAAAGAGGGACTATCTGCCCATCCAAGAGAGCCCACTGCCCTGTCCAGAAGAGCAAATGTAGGCTGACCCTTTGCTCTTTTTTTTTGTACTTTTCAGTTTTTCTATTTAAACACAGGGACACAAGTCTACTATGGTAGTAGTGGGTATTTTAATGCATAAATAGCTTTATCCACTTTGAGAATGTGTTTCCTGTTTTGACTTGTTCTCTAAATATATATAATTTTTAAATTATAGGTTTACGTCAAAGGACAATTTAGTCAAGTATAACTTTCTTCACAAAACATGTCCTGGTTGCAGCGCATAAACTATGGAATGTGCACAGGCTTAGAGAATGCACGAAACAGTCATCCTCTCCCCCACACCTCTGTCCCAGCATTTTAAAAACATAGCTCTCTTTCTATAGCAATGAAATCTGTAAAAGGACCCGTTCTCTAAACAGAGATAGTAGGGACCCAAACCTTAGCTTATGTTACCCACATTGAAAACAAATTCAAAATCCTGTCATAGAGATAGAAAATCCCATAGAGATAGAAAATCTGAGGTCCCAGTGGCTAAAGGGCACACTTACTTCACCTGCAATCTCTTAGACCATTTGCTTATTGGGGTCCTGAGTTTTTCAACAGTGACACAGAGAAAAGGTTTTGTTCTGGAGAGCTGGGCTGTGTCACTCATTGTGTCACCATATGTTAGTTGAACCTAAGAGTGTTTTTTTTTCTGCATCTCGTCCTATTTCTGGAGTGTCAATTTGTGGGTCAAAGGAAAAGTTTTTGACTTGAAATCTAAAGGCATAGGTTTTAAAATTCAGAGCACTTACCTCAAATTGGAAAACAACCAAATAACTTACAGGGATTTATTTATTAAAAGTTAAATCAAAGCAGAAACATATAAATAGGTTGATGTATACGCAACAGATGAAAGATAGACTTCCATTATGTCATAGGCTGGGTTTCCTGGAAACAGATTCTGAGATGGAGATTTGTGTGCAAATAGTTTCTCTGGGGGAATGCTCCAGGGAACAATACCTGTAAAAGATGGAGGGAGCAGAGCTGGGCAGAGGGAGAAGTTGGGCTAAGCTGATCCCTCAGGGAATGCTGGAACTGGGGTGGACCTTCAGAGTTGTCCCAAACTGAGCATAAAGTCAGGTTTTAAAGTTCCCTCCCCACCTTCTTCACTGCCTTTGCCACCGGGATGACCTAATGACCTAATGACAGGGGAGAAGGGGAGACATCTTGGAAAACACAGCTCCTTCTAGGCTGAGGGTAATTTCCTGAGAGGAACTTGGCTGTGAGCCTATGGCAGCCTATACTCCCAGCAGCTGAGAGAGAATTACCTCAGTCCTGGAAGGGGGATTGGGGCCACATACCACAGAATGCACTACACACTCTATTTTAAAATGAGAAAAATGGAATCAGACAAAAATCTGGGAACTGAAACAGAGATAAAGTAAATATTTATATAATTTAATTATTATGCATAACATTAAAGACTATATGCAAACTAAGTAAAAACAACTAACATGTACCTCATAAATGAACAGAAAGGAACCAGAAAAACTCCAGTGATATAAATGTAGGCATATTCAATACCATCCACTGCAATCAAGGAACTTTCATATTAGGACATTGTAAGCAATGGTGGGATAAAGACAGTGATTTCTGAATAACGCCTGTGTGGGTCCTTCTAGGCAATGGTCTAAAGGAAGGCACTTATTCTCATGCTAAAATTAGGAGAGGTCAGTGATATTCAAGTGAAATTACGACGTCCTCAGGATATTTTATAGAAAGCCTCCACAAGCATCTGACCAACTGTGTGGATAGGCACATTAACACCCTCAGAATTTCCAGTATTTGCAGTGATGTGTGCCAAACAATTAGAAACAGAAAATATCAGCAATAAAAGAGTTGATGAAGTCCATGTCATTAGGCAAAATGCTTTTAGATATTTAAAAATTTTGACTTTCGGTAATTGCAGACAATTCGACTTAGGACCTGAAATTAGTACATCAGTCCCAAGATGTGCACAAGGGTACAAACTAGAAGCTGATGCGTGCCACAGATCAAGAACAATGAAGGAAGACTATTTGGGACCAGCCAGGACAGATTCCATTGGAAGTAATCCCCACGAGGAATTCAATACATGGAAAGTAGGGAATGGTAGTTTCTACCAGAACTGATTTAGCTATTGCCATGTTTACCTTATATATTTAGTAATACTGTTCAATTTATTTCATACAGTACATGCAATTCTTCTTAATGAACCTTTTAGTGTTATTCCTAAAGTCCAAAGTCAAAAGAACATTTTTGGGGAGGGGGTGCTAAGGAGTAGTTAAATTTACCCAATATTTGTTTTCATTGTTATGATGCCCCAGTGGGAAAACCAGAAAAACAGCATCTTTTAGAAAATGATGGCTATTCCTTTGTGGGTGTGCCACCCTCCTATTATGTAATATTTTCACACACCCACTCCAAAAAAGAAAGAAAAATAAAAGCAGGACTATATACTGGAAACAAGCAATTATAATTCTTATTCAGCTGATATAAGTCCTGGGAAGTTTCTCTAATCACATCCTGTTACAGAATTTTATTTCATTTCACTGAAATTGTGTTTGCACATCGGCCTATAAACTGAAAAATAACAAGCACAGCTTCAGTGTTTCAAGTAGATTCCATCATGACAAGTACTCTTGTAAGAAAACAGAGTATTTTATGGAGAGATCAAAGGTCAAACTCCAGAGCCTTGAAATGAGAATTGTTTTTGTCACACTTTTCTTCGAGGCAAAAAAAATTACAGTCGCCTGGATTCTCAGCCACTCCATTCGGATGCCTGGTCTCCTGACACCTTCCCTCATGGACATCATCCTATCCCTGTCTCTAGACTGGGGAGGTCCATCCACCTTCCTTAGGACTTGCATAGACTAAGAAGGAGACTGAATTTCAAAAGCAAGTTCATTTAGAGGACGCTGGAGTCAGGAGCTTTGGCTCTGGGTTCCAGCTCTCCTACTTGCTCCCTTGATGTCCTGTGGCATCTGCTGGTGTCCTATGCCAGCTCATTGATGGGGATGCCAATGCTGGCCTGGGTGTGTGTAAGGATGAAATAAAAGTGAAAACTTGAAAAGGACTTTTTAAACTGTGGCGCTCAATGCAAAAATATTAGGTGTCGGTATACATCTTTATCTTTATTTCCAGGGATATTTGCTGAACAAGTGCTGGATATTGAAAAGTCACACTGCAGAGAAGAAGATAAGAAACATGAAGACTCCCACAAAGGATGGTGGGGTGCACCCCCTGTAACTAGGTACGACAACTGGACCTGGAGCTGAGCTGCGCCCTCCACAACTAAGATTGAAAGGACAACAACTTGACTTGGAAAAAGTCCTGGAAGTACACACTGTTCCCCAATAAAGTCCTGTTACCCTTCCTCCCCCCTAAAAAATCTTAAAAAAAAAAAAAAGAAACATGAAGAGATAAGAAGGTCCCTTCAGCCCCTTACAATTAGCCCTATTTCTCTATATTCCATCTCCGACCCAGCACTTGTAGCCATCCACCATAATGGAGAGCAATTAAGTATTTGAGCCTGGGGCTGGTGTTCCAACACTTTGTAATTTTCCCTAGAGATCATATTTCCCGCTTTCTCTTTATACGGGGTGGGGAGGGGGTGGAGGGGTCCTGAAGTGCCTTTAGTCTCTGGCTTTCTCTCCCTCCCTGGTAGAATAGGCAGCTGGGAGAGGAAACAAAGGCACAGAGAAAGGACAGAGAGCAGAGATCCTGAAGGCAAAATTCACACTGTAATCTGTGTCCTCAAATCTTTGAGGCAGGAGATCTAATCCCAGTATTCCGTAGGCAGGCTGGGATTCCAGGAAGCAGAGAAAGCAAAAGAATTCTCTACAAGTTTTCAGTTCTGATCCAGAACAAAGGGTGAGAACCCTCACTTGAAATATCTGTACCTCTTCATGCCTTTCATTTCACATTCATAAAAATTAGCCACTCATAAACTTCCCTTCTCAGAATTGCTTAAATGAAACAACTATTCTTATCAATTTTATACCACTCATGTTTCAGGCTGGCAAGGCAGCCTCAGAGGTATTAGAGCTAGAAAAATGTCTCTCTTCTCTAATCAAAGAGAGAAGCAAGGTTTGTTCCTTGGGAGCCCCTTCCTCCAGAGGCAGCCTGCGCTGCCTAAGTTTCCTTCATTCACCGTGACTGGGTAAACTGCAGAAAAAGTCCAAGACTGGAGGTCAAGTCCTAGGTTCTAATCCTGACTCTGCTTTAGCTCTGACCTTGGGCCATTTCTCTTTGGCTTTGTTTTCTTTACAGCAGAAAAGTGTTGGGTTAGGTTCCAACAGTGGTTCTCAAACTTAGTTCTCATGAGAAAAAAGCTCTCTAAGGGAGCTTTAAAATTTCTGGTGCCTACCTGGCACTTCCCTGACCAATTCAATTAGAAGATCCGGGAGTGAGACTTGGGCAAGAAGAGTTCTGCAAGTGATTGCTATGTTCAGCCAAGGTTAAGAACTACTAGTTTAGATCAGTGGTTCTCCACTCTAGCTGTACAGGAGACTCACTCAAGAGGCTTTGAAAACAAGAGCCCAGAGTCTCACTCTAGCAGAATTACAATAGAAATCTATAAGATTGGTTTTAGACATGATATGCTGTCAAAGTTTCCCAGGTAAACTAATGTGTCAGTAAGTTTGTAGAATTCCAGGTTAGAAGATCTTCAAGAATGCTTCTTTTTTTCCTTCAATTTATTGGGGTGACAATTGTTAGTAAAATTACATAGATTTCAGGTGTACAATTCTGTATTACATCATCTATAAATCCCACTGTGTGTTCACCACCCAGAGTCAGTTCTCCTTCCATCACCATATATTTGATCCCCCTTACCCTCATCTCCAACCCCCCACCCCCTTTATCCTCTGGTAACCACTAAACTATTGTCTGTGTCTATGAGTTTTTGTTTCTCATTTGTTTGTCTTGTTCTTTTGTTGTTTTTGGTTTATATATCACATATCAGTGAAATCATATGGTTCTCTGATTTTTCTGTCTGACTTATTTCACTTAGCATTATACTCTCAAGATCCATCCATGTTGTCACAAATGAGCCTATATCATCTTTTCTTACCACCAAATAGTACTCCATTGTGTATATATACCACAACAAGAATGCTCCTTAATCCAAGGTTCCAAGCTTCCAAGAACATGCATTTGTGGGGCGTTAAGCACTGAACCACCTTCTCTGGAAACGAAGTGCTTCAACTGTTTCTATCATCTGCCAAGTTAAGCAACTGTATCTACCTCTGAGGAGCAAGGTTATGTACCCCCACATACATCTTCTCCAGGCCTTGGCTCTTGACAATCAGAAACAACTTCCCACCCCTGCCATTTACAATCTATAAAAAGTTAACCTAGACTTGACTTCAGTCCCATCGCAAAAGCACACATCAGCATTCTTAACTTTTTTTGTCACACCGACCCCTTTGAGAACCTGATGAAAGTTATAGATCCACTGGCCAGAAAACCTCACTTCTGCATATGCACATCAAATGGAGCATACTATTTTAATGGATCCCTGAACCCCTGATGTAAGGAAAATTCTATTGTATTTCACCATAATATAAAATTTAAAAAAATATAATTACATAGCCCAGGAAAGCAGAAACTGCAACATAGTAGAAAGAGTTGGGAGTTAAGAGTCCTGAGTTCTAATCTTGGTTCCACTTCTAACCAATTGACATGAGAGAGTCACTGAACCAGCTAATGCCTCAGTTTAATCACATGTCCAATTAAGAATCATAACACCTACTCTACCATGTTTCTGCCTTACTTTCCTCGCTCATAAAAATCTGGCACATTCCTCACATACATACACTCTGTCTAAACTGTGTCTTTGGGACCATAACACCAAAGTGTGTTTATTTATTTGTTAACTTATTCTGAGTGCCTGTGTTGAACAAGAGGCTGTGGGGATAATGGCATGTAGTGGTCTTGGCGCCTGGAAGAGACTAGGTGAAAGGATTGTATACAGTGTCTTTCTATTTGAGGAACAACTCAAAATCTGACCTTGGGACGGGCAAGTGGAGAGTCCATGAACCCACTATGCACCAGCCACAGTGGGGAAAAAGCTGGAATTGGAATCAGATATTTGAGAAACAGTCTCCCAGACTTCACAGTAACTGTCAAGTTGTCCACGAGCTTGGCAGAAACTATCTACGGTAACTGGTGAGCGCCAAGTGGTTTGGAGAGAATAAAAGCGTTGCCTGGTCTCTTAGCACAGGTATCAGGAGAATCTGTGTTCTCAGTCTCACAGAGCATTCAGGCCGTTAAAGCGCTAACCTGAGAAGCATGCAAATGAGTCCCTGCCAGGACCGTGGGTTTGATGGCTCTGAGGGGCTCCAGATTCACTGCCTCACCAGGAGAATATAGGATTGTTCAACCATTAGCCTTGGGCAGAGGTTGGCCTTGATGGGAGAGAGTGTGGGGACTATCGTGGTCAATCCCTCCCCCCTCATTTCCCATTCTGCCTCCAGCCCACATTTTCTGACTTCTAGATAATCTTTTAGGAAGTGTGAGATGGGTGAGAAGAGGAAGGTAGCAACGTGTGTCTGGGGCACTACATTTCTGCTCAGTAAGTTCACTTAGAGATGAGAGAGGAGCCCTGATGCCCCAGGAGAGCTTTTCCTCTTGAACAAAATTGAAGAAACAATAAAAAAAGCCTCTAATCAAAAGTGGTGATATGTGTGCCTATGGGGAGACTAGAGAACCTCAGACAGCCTGAGGAACAGCACTCCTGGGGGGGCAGAGGAAGAGGGAGGAGAGTAAATGAGCCCAGAGTTTTGACAGAGCTCTGTCTGTAGCATAAAATGCACATGCACACAAGCACACACACAAATACAGCCTCTCTCTCTCTCTGCCCCCTTCCCCCGTCCCCACCCGAGAGGAACTGACTACAGGATCAGTTCTAGAGCTACTTTGGGGGTACTTGTGTTTTTGTATCAGGTACACACCACATATGTATATGCTTACTATATAAACTGGATTGTCTGCGAGCTGCCAGATCTCTTAGCAGAGGGTCCCCACCCTCACCCCTTGGGAATCAGAGAAATCTCTGTGGGATGGGAAAGGAGTTCTCAGGAAAGAATAATGTCAATCTTCAAGGTCTACATTCCAAGGTGGTCTCTGGTCCTTCTAACCTCAGGACCCTCAGTGGAGCGGTCCCTGGTGGCCATAGACCTGTCACAATCACAGGAGAAGTGGCGGGTGGCGTGACATGACAGCCTTTGGAACTACAGGTTCTCATCTACAGCTATTCTGGGCTTCAAGGAATGACACACCTGCACTTTCAGATCCCTCAATAGGCAGTTTCTTCCTGTTTTATCCTACTGGAAAGGAATAACCCTGGCAATGGACGGTACACCAGCAGAACAATGTGGCTTTCTTTTTATTTCCGTGCAATTCCTCGGTTGCTGCTTGTGAACTGTTTTGCAACCACTGTTTCCAGCTGGGACAGAGAAATATACACAGCAGTACATTTTTTTTTAAATATTTACTTCATTGAAAATAAAGATAGGTATCTCATAGTTTTTTCCCATAAACCAAGTGATTTGTGTTTCCAAGCTGGGACATTTCTTGTTGTCTTTATAGATCTGACAAATGGATGCTTTTCTACCACAGATTCTTCCTTCCTTCCTTCCTTCCTTCCTTCCTTCCTTCCTTCCTTCCTTCCTTCCTTCCTTTGTTCCTGTCTTCCTTCCTTCCTTCCTTCCTTCCTTCCTTCCTTCCTTCCTTCCTTCCTTCCTTCCTTCCTCTCTCTCTCTCTCTCTCTCTCTCTCTCTCTCTCTCTCTCTCTTTCTTCTAAAAAAAAAAAAAACATTTTTGGAGAGAAGTCTTCATGTTCTGCACAAAATTGCTTTCCAGTATATTTGACTCATAGGGAGAAGACACAAACAACTGTTGATGAGCATAATGGGAGATGGATGTGACCATTGGAAAGTTGCTTTGAGGTTTCCTGTCTTGATGATTTGGCAAAGTCCCAATGGGACCCCTGGCGAGAGGAGACCAAGGAGAACCACTTTTAGACCCAAGAACTCATAAACTTTCTTGTTTTTAACACTTCAACCCCATACCTCTGTCCTGATGAGGTGAAATACATTGTCATCCTTGAAGGTGACACCTCATCAAGATGTTCTTTAAAGGCTAAGAAAAAATTGAGCAAAGCTCTCACACCCTCCACCACTGAGGAAGCTGCCATGCAAGGTCACACTTCCTCTCTCCTGCTGGAGTGAGGTGGGGCACCGACGTCTCCGAGTACCCTCCTCACTGTGTTGAGGAGATTGTGCTTCTTTTCCATATCAGCCAGTGTCCAGCCAGGAGCCAGAAACCACAACAGTTAGTCTAAGAAGGAGTTTACTATAAAGAATTGCTAACTATGTAGTTTGAAGAACTGAAAAAGCAAACACAGAACACTTGAGTACTAAGCAGACAGAAACTGGAGGAAGCAACTACTACCTGAGGGCACAAAGGAAGAGGTTGGGATTATTAAGACTTAGAGCTCTGAGGAGGCTCCACAGAGCTGAAACTCTGACCTTAGAGCATGGGATACCATCCAGCTGGTGAAACTGTTTCTTAGGGGTTGCAGAGAGACTACAGGTATCGGGAAAACCGCAAACTGGACTCTATTACTGCTGCTGGAAGCATCAACTACAGTCGGGAGGAGCAGTTTCGCTGGGATGACACTGACAGGAACAGAAAGCAGGGAATGTGTCCCTTCTTCCCTCTCAATCTTTCTCCAACACCCCCTATTGGCAGCACTTGGCAGCCTGTGACTGGCAAAGCAATGGAATTTGCAGCTCCCCGTCCCAGCATCAAAGGCTAAGAATTGAGGCTGAGAGACAATGGTTTAACAATTAGTACACTTGGCTAAGTCTCCATTGTTTTATCACCATTAACCCATTTTCCTCCCTTCTCTGATCCACCATTATAAGCTGTGAAACTGACCCCTTTAGTTTCCTTGAAATGACTAAGCTTAGGTAGAAAGTAGATTTGGGGGATCCTCCTATTTGGGGATACCGGCGTGCCTCTGATCCAGGGCTTCTCAATCTCAACACTATTGACATCTTGAGCTGGATAATTCTTTGTCGTGGGGGGGGGATGTCCTGTACATTGTAGAATGTTGAGCAACATCCCTGCCTACTACCTACTAGATGCTTATAGCACCCCCCCTCCTGCCCCCATTCAACCAGAAATGACAACCAAAAAATTCTCCAGACATTGCCAATGGCGCCTGGAGAACAAAAGCTCTGCCAGTTGAGAATCACAGCTCTAACCTCTCTCAACATTGTTATCCTGAATTTCTGGCCTGAGGCTTAGAATGGTAAGGATGCCCATGCATTCCCATACTCCTGTATGGTTTTCAAAGCCTTTTCTATGCTTTACTTAAACGTATTTGAACAGCCCTAGAAGGCAAGGAGAGACAGCTGCTATTGTCTCCATTTTATAGGCCAGCAAACTGGCTCAGGACCCCCTCACCCCCAGGAAATCCTATCAAGTCAGAAGCTGCACTATCCTGACAGCCCCATCCTCACATTTTTAGAGGGCAAAGGGGGTGGTTGGACAGCTGACTGGCAGAGAAGGAAACCACCCCCCACCCGCCCCCTAGCTACCAATAATGTTCCTTTTCTTCTTCTTTTTAAAGTGTCCAGCTGTTGCCAGGAATACCATATAAAACATCTTTATGAAGTGAACACAGGCCCCAACAGCTTATACAAGCTGGCTCTGTCAAGGGCAGCAGTGTTTCTAATTAATGCCTGAGTCCAGCATTCCACGCAAGCCCTACCTGCACCCTCTCCCTTAGGTTTTGACTTCTGGCTAACCTGCGCGGGGCCCTTGTTGCTTATGACTAATAAACGCTCCTGACATTTCTCACTGGGTCTGGGAGAGCAGAAATAAAAGTCACTTCCAACTAGCTGTGTCCCAGTCCAAACACGAACAATTCCTAGCAGGCGCCGAGGAGAAAACTGTCTTGTCCTGCAGTTCCAGCCAAGCAGTACTCGCAGACAAGTGCCTCTCTGCGGCGGGACGTCCTCATTTTGAATGTGCTCAGCATCAGGGGTGGTCACCTTATGGGTTTTGGGGGACAACAAAAGGGGACTCCTCACTACCTTGTAGAGAAATCGTTCTGAAAACGTCGGGCAGCTATCTTCACACCCCTCCCCTCATTACAGATTTCAGGTGCTCCTGAAGTCCGAGAGTGAGAGGGCCATCACTGGACAGGACAGAACAGGAACAGATATGAAAATAAGTTCTGGGCACTCATGCACGTGCGTGTATGTGTGTGCATATGTATATGTGTTTATACATATTTTTGCAGGACTTCTCATGTAGAGCTAATAGAAACCGAGGGTCATGAAATTGCAGACCCTCTGCATATCCTGTGGTTTGATTGGCTAAGTTCTTGACTGATTACTTAGAATAACGGGGCATGAGAGCTCAAAGGAAACACGGAAACTCAAAAATATTTTTGCCTAACTTTCTCTTTGTACTAGTGAAATTACGATCTAGAGAGATGAGGTGGCAAATCAAGTGGATAATCCGTAGCTAATCAGGGGGAATGCTCAGAACGAGGCCTCCCCACACCACCCTTCGCTGCCGCTCTTGACAAGAGCTGTGGCCGGAGTTGACAGCACCAGCTTGTGTAGCCTGGCCCAGAAGAAAGGGACTGTTTGATTTGTGCCCTCCTGGCCTCCGCTCCTCCTTACTATTCCCAGGCGACGGTCATTGGCTCCCACCCCAGCTCAGATCCTGGCCATTGGGAGAATCTGACCCTTGAGTGAGAAATCATAGATTGTAACCCTGTCCTTATGTTCCTAGTAGAGAATAAAGCCATGACAAATACTTAGATGGGATATACAAATACATAGAAATATTCAGGTCATTTACCATATTTCCCCCTAATTATTGGTGTTGAACAATTTAAAAATAAAATCTAAATCTAGATGTTTGCAGCTCAGAATTCATAACTAAATAGGAAGCTCTGTTTTGGCAAGGACTGTGCTAAGTTGACTTGACTTTTTCATGGCACTTAGCGTAATGCTGGAATGACGACTGAACTAGCATTCCATTGGCACTTGTTAACTAAATGACTGGAAGAATGAAAGATGTGAAAATAACGATACAAACTTTTTAAATGACAAGTTGACGTCTAGGGTCAGGTCTTTCCAAAACAGTAAGAGAATTTTCCTTATCGCTTTGTTGACTATCACAGCACACAAAGAAGGTGGCTCTCCTCAAACAGAGGACACATTCCAGGCTGATGAAAGACGGTTGTATCCTCACACTTTATGCATGTAGGGGATGTTAGGCAGTATGAAGTTTCTCAATGATCCTGAGAGACGATGGAGAGCATCTGATTTGGAGTTTGCTTCCAAACTGTGTGACCCAGCAAAAATCACTAGACTCTCTCCTAAAGTGGGGATACTGAAGTCAGTATTCACATCCCAAGTTGGTTGTGAGGATGAAACGAAGCAGGATAATGTAGAATGCCATGCAAACTTCAGCGTGCTATCCAAAAGGTGTCTGTGACTATTAAAGTGAGACTGGAGTAAAGCCATCTAAGTCCAAGAAAGTGGATTGCCTGGGCTTTAGAAGCGCTTTCTCAAAGCCTCACGAGCACTTGTATTCAGGCATGATGCAGCCACATGGTGACAGCTGCAAGTGCTTGAATTTAGGAGGTGTCTTAGTGCAAAACAAACTTCCTAATTCAAGTTAAATTTTAGTTAATGAAATCATAAAGAATAAGGACTAACTAGCTACTGGTGTGACTGGAATTGTAAAATAAATATTAAAAGTTCGCTTATGAAAGGAAACCAACTTACAACAACAACAAAAAAGAGCAATTAGTTCATAAAAGGAAATAAAAGTGTGAAATATAGAAGAAAATGATTGCTTAAATCTCTAAGTCTCCAGAATTAACCACCTTTATTTTGGCATACTGGTGAGCAGACTTTCTTCATGATTTTAAAAATATTAAAAGTAATGGCATAGACAATGCTGTGGGGGTTCAAAACAAGTCACCCCAAGATGTACCTCTGGGGTATGCAGATTGTTTTGAGCCAACAGCAACTTTAGCCACAGACTCAAGAAAAAGTCTGCCCCTCCCTTTACTACCTAGAACTTGAATTAGGGCCTTCCCCATCATAAATGATAATCAGAGATCTCCTCTTTTGACTTATCTACAGGGCAGTACAAACTTCTATTTGCTAAGCATCTGTTCTTTTTATGATGCTACAATGACCTTAAAGCCCACAAGGCACTGTACCTCATCCCTAATTCAGGATGTTCTATGCACCCATGTCCCCTTTCTATCTCTGAACCTCTCGTGTATGTGGGGTCTCTGACTCTCTCACGTATGTGGGGTCCTATACATATGTATGTATTAGGTTTGGTTATTTTCTCTTTCTAATTTGCCTCATGTCTATTTGGTTATTAGACAAGCTGAAAGGATTTTGAGGGCGAGGAAAGCTTTTCCTCCCCAAACAAAGCATAGATATGGCAAAGATCATGAATATAAGACACAGCGACTAAAGTGATGGAAATATTGGGCCAGATGCAAAACCTTGTTTTATGGATGAGGATAAATGGGTCAAGATTTCTTTGCTCAAAGGTCAGCCTACAGAAGTGACAGAAACACCTCTGGTTACTCCTTCAATAACCACCAGCATTGGAGAGCGGTGCAGTCCCTGTTGATGACCATGTGTGGACCCCCACAGAGTAGCTTCTTGGCAGAGTATGGTGCTTGGCTTACTACTTGCCTTAGTACTATGAGTACTCCGAGTACCATGAATACTAGGAGAGCACTATGAGTAATCTGTTTTAATACTAGCACTACTGACTCTTCCTACTTTATTTTATCCCAAGTTTTGCCAGCACAACAATTTTTGTTTACTCTTTGCATTTTGAGAAGGCCCTTTGTAACCAGGAAACTTTACCAAATCCCTGATTCCAGGAAGGCTGGAAGAAATGAAGCCCTCCTTAGGCTGGGAATGAGAAGTGGCTGAACTGGACCCTCTGCCGAGAAGGAAGGGAACAGAAAAGCGGGGAGAAGTGAGTGAGGTCCCAGTAAAGGAGCAGGGCAGAGCCTGGGCTCCCGTCGGTTCTGCTGCAGTAGCCGCCTTATTTCATTTGAAAGAGAACCTCAGAATCAGACACACATTACAGAGCCTCCTGTAATTGCCGATTTTTCCACCTACTGGTGGCCTGGAATCATCAGTGACTCTGCTTCGCTCTAATTAATACAGATAAGGAACAGCTACAGTGCAACACACTTTTTTTTTTTTTTTTTTCACTGCACCAGTGTTGAGATCCTGTCTTGCTTGCTTGGAAAAAATGCAGAACAAACAAACCTAGAAAAATAACCCAGTGATTATATTATGACTAAAAGTAAGATAAAATGTAAAGCATCAAGTTAGAAATAATTTCTACCACTTTGAAGTTTAAGAATACATATTTGAAAGACAGAATACAGAATAAACATACGTATGCATATATACCATAATGTATAATATCTAATTTGTACCAGTATATTGTGGGGGGGAAAAAACTCAACAAATGGAAATTTCTCCTAAAGTCTGGCAAAAAGCCACCCCTGCACTCTGATTTGGGAAAGACTGTAAACAGTGTGGTGGTGTCTGGCTTTACATTACAGATTATTTGTGGATATCTAACTTTGATTATAGTTTAGCTTTTTAGATTTTTATCAGGGAAACATATTTCAAAGAGCCTTAGCATGCAAATGGTGGTGGAGAAGCTTGTAAAAACAAACTCTTGGGCTTCTTTAAGCCTAGGAAAACCAAAATAAAAACACTGGACAAGCTGCGGAACCACCCTCCCCCACCACCACTGGGTTACTTTCTCCGGGTTTTGTTCTGTCTGCCGAGTGTTTGTGTCCTGCAAGCAGCATGTTTGCTCATTAGGGTGAACTGTGGATGGTGGAACCAACATGAGCAGGAGGGAAGAGTCCAGTTAGGCCCCAGCCCCAAGTGCTCTGGAAAGGGTGTTTCAAGCTTGCTTAGTGGCAACAGAGAATCGAACAGAGGCAAAGCCCTGTTTTCCTCTCACACAGTGAGGTGTAGGTCATTCATAACTGGTACAGAGCTGAGGGCATACCCCATGCCCCCACACTTGTGTGCTGCAGAGGAGACGTGGACATCAAAGCAGCTTCAGGAAGAAGAGCAGTCATAGAAATGCACTGCTGCCTGAGTACAGGGTGTGGTAGGGGAAGCTTGCTCTGCAGACCCACCAAGTTTGCCAGGAGAGCTGAGGCAGAGTAGGTGTGATGTGCAATGTTCATGCAGGGGGGCACCTCGAGTGCTGGCTTTTTAGCACTGATGGGCTCAGACTGTTTCCTGGGTCTTCCCTTGGTGGTCTCTGACCTCACCAGTTAATGCACATGTAGTGAGGACCTATCATGCTGTCTTCATGGTGCTAAACATTATGAAAAAGAGAAAGGGTATGAGCAAATTTGGGGATCAGGTGGCAAAACCAGCTCTTGCTAGACTTTGGGACTATTTGCAGGCACTTCCAGGTGCTCTGTTTCTAACCCTTCTCCCACTTTGCACTGCCCTCCCCAATGAACCAATGCTTTGACATTCTCTCTCCCTATCCTAATATCATCTCTCTGCTTCTCCCTTTCTAGGAGATCTGCAAGCTTTCCAAAGACAAGTACTGGGTAAGGCAAAGGGAAAGCGAACTGTGGGCTCTAGCGAGAAGATGCTTTCTGCTGGAGGGTCCCACCCGGTGTCTGAGAGTTTCCATGCACAGTAGAGGCTGCGCTTGCTGGCAGAAGCCCAGGGATAAGGGCTAGTTCAGGGCGCACAAATCTCTGCAGAGGTCAGTGATACTGGACCTCCACCTGGTTGTTCTTATCGGTTCCAGCCACGTGACCCTATCAAGTCACTTCGCCTCTTGCAGCCTTACCTTCCTCATCTGTAAGATGGAGCTACAGGTCCTTGCCCTGTCTGTGTGCATGACACCATATATATGAAAGCACAGGCGTAGAAGTTGTTATGGAAATATTAGGTGTTATTAGAACACGAAAAGTTTGAATGGACACCAAGAGCCCCCAAATGGCTCCATATGTATGCTGTCTCAGAACATGGAGAATTAGACTTGGCTCTTGATGAAAGCAGTGCTTCCCCATGTGGCCCATCTCAAAAACGCAGGGCAGCAACCCTTCCAGGAGGTGGGGCGGGACCCCAAGCAACCCTGCCATCCCCACGTCCTCTCAGGATTGTGAGGGAAAGAGCCCCCATTTTTTTGTGTAATCAGCCTGGACTGAAACACATATCACTGTGTGCCAACTTTCAGGGGCTTGGGCTTCCTCTCCTGAGGACATGACTTTCATAAATCAGGGGGAACAGGATCAGTGAGAGCTTAGTTGTTGGACTTGAGGGGAACCTGCAAGAAATAATTTGAGATATAATGAGGGGCATTTTTCATGTCTGGAAATGAGACCCATGGGTCTTTGCAGATGACATTATTCTCTTATTCAGAAACAGGTGCAGTAAAAGAGCCACGGTTGTAACCTGGCAGTGTAGTTGGCCATTCTCAGATCCTCTTGGAGAAGTACGGAGCTTTGATGCCCTCAGTTTTGGTCAGGGCCCAGGCCCAGCAGACCCATGGGGTGGCCTCTAGGACTCTCTTTCTCAGCAGCCAGTAATCACACGTAGTTTGGGTCCTGCCTGAGCCTGCACCTCTCGGGTCTCCCATTCTCCTCTCCATCCTGTTAGGCTTACCCCCAATTGTTCAGAACTCAATCATCTTTGGAACTGAAATTACAAAATTATGAATTAATTCCCACTAAGGTAGAGGGCAATTCTTTGTGTGAGATCCTTCTTCTCATAAATAATTTTCATTAAAACAAATGGTGACTAATTTTGAAATGCAGCATCCAGAGCTATCTGTCCCAAAATTTGTATTTGGTACTGACTTAATACTAGAGAGTAATCAGAATGATGGAACATAGAATAAAATCTAGTAAAATCTAGTCCAGTCCCTTCACGTAATAGGCCCCAAGTCCAGTGAATAATGGATGAATAAATAAATTCATGGATGAACGAAGGAATGGAGCCACAGAGCTGGAGCTGTCACTAGAGACCATCTACAGTTCTAGGTCAATGCCCTGATTTTCTAGATGAAAAAGCTGAGGCTTAGAGTGACTACAACCTATGGAAGTCAAACCACCTGCTCCCTAGTACCTTCTGTAGATGAGCTGCCCTGCCCCCACTCCCAGGTCTCTGACTCCCAAGGAGAGGGTCCTGACTGAGATAGAACCCGTGCTTCTTCCCTCCTCTCCACTCCCCCGCACCATCCTTACAAAACTGCCAAGACTTGCTTTGAAGCAGGAGGGCAGCTTTCATCACTCCCACGACTCATATGAGGGAAGCACCATAACATGAGTCTGGGAGAGAAGCCCCCTCGCTTGGTTCTCACGATTCCAGTTTCCTCTTCCTTGGCTGTCATCCTATCTCTGATCAGTGTCCAGTAAACAGAAGAGAGCCTGCTTTATGCCATCACAGATAAAGTGACACTAGTTAAGGGCTCCATCTTTCACTCTTTCTTTGAAATGAATCCTGCCTCCCATCACTGCTCTTTGTCCCATGAGAGGAATGTGTGTGTGTGTGTGTGTGTTTGTGTGTGTGTGTGTGTGTGTGTGTGTCTGGGAGGGGGGGTGGGGTGAGGGGATCCTTTTCCACATCCAAACACAGAAAAGTGGCGGTGCTTTTGCTTCTGGGAGTGGAGGGGGATGGAGTGGGGAGAGTGTGTTAGGCACTCTGGAAGGATTAAAGCGACACTTAATTTGAAAACGTTTTCATCTTTATCACTGAGTTTTTAGCCGTGGAATGATCACCCCAGGAGAAAGTAGCAACCTATGAGTAGTCCCAGTGAGTCAAGATGCAGGATGTGGACAGAACTCTCTCCAGCAAAGGGGAGAGGGGTGCTGTTTGCTGCATTTAATATCCTGGTACCCCTTACTCAAGCCATCACTTGCCTTCGATATTCCCAATTTCTGAAATACCTAACACAAGTGGTTGCAAAGTCTAGAATCTTCCTTTCCCAAGTGTGGGAACAGGCGATGAGAGCCTACCTTAACGGCTTTCTAATGCCCATGGAAAGACGAAGTATAGTTACTAGAGGAAGCCCTTGAACCATAGCTGCTCTGTGGTGGTTCTGAGCTGCTGCTTACTAGAACTGTGAAAGCAATTCTGACTTCTGTTTGCAGTTAGAGCCCCAAACTCAACTTGGTAATTTGGATGTTAAACCCATATATACACAGAAATAACTTCCAGTTATTTCCCTACGAAACCTCACGTGAAAATTCAGTTTTGGCACAGTTTTCCCAGTTATTGACATATGGTACAGAAAGTATTGCCCACAGGAAGAGAGGCTATGTTTAAAGATGAAGTGTGGGTCAGGATAAAGGAGGGGAGGCAGGTAAGATCTGCCCAGCGGACCTGCCCTTTACACAATGATATGGTGGACATACTTCAAAGAAATTAGGCTTCATGATAGAAAGAGATTTGAAGGGGGAATATGATGGAGTCTGTATGTCTTGATGTCAAATCACAGCTTATTTTGTTTCTACCAGGCAAGTTTTTATAATATGAATTGGATAGAAGAAGTCTGTTCATTACAGAACATTTTTGCTTCATGTGACTTGCAAATATGCTGTTAGCTAATAGTGTGATCCTGCCTGGGAAGTAGTTCCCCACCTGTCAGGCAGCCCAGCACCTGAGGTGCCTGCTCAGGAAGCATCGTTTTCCTTTCTTTTTCACTGGTGATTGTCAATGCTCCTGCTCTTTACTTTTCTGGCCTTGAAACTTGTTGATTTTCAGCTGCGCTTACATGCAATTCAGGGTTTACTCAATGTTTAGTTTTTCTTTTTTTTTTTTTTTTTTTACTGCTCTGGTTTTGATAAACCTGTTTATTACTTTTAGGTGACAAAAACAAAATAAGGTTACAAAGATATAGTTGTTGTTGACATTTCTGCTGAAAATAAATACATCTAGCTGGCAGCCTGAATCTCTAGCTCTTAACCACTCTCTCCCACCAGCACCAATTTTTCTCGTTGAGATTATCCATATAAAATGTGGTTTAAAAATAACAATACGAAGTGCTTCAGGAGCACAGCTATTTTATTAGAGAAATAGTTGGCTTGGGATATTATAATTTTGAGAGATTTTGACAAGCTAAAGTGAATGGAAAGACCAGAAGGGTGAAGGGTTTAGAAATCAATTTGGCAAGCCGCGTGGGGTGAGGATGTTGGGTCACAGAGGAGATGGAGGTCTGGCATGTGGCTCTATCCTTTAGCCCTAATCTGTGTTTCTGCAGGATGTGGAAGCAGAACCACAGGGTCAATGTTAGAGGACTCAGATTCCTAATAATTAGGCTTGTTCAAAAAAGGAATGGACTGCCTTGTAAGGGCGTGATCTCATCAATGAGAGAATTCAAGGAAAAAACTAGATGACCTCTTTTAGGAAAGTTAGAAAAGGGCCTTTTCTTGTAATGCTAAAATGTGGCATTCTCCGTTCAGATCTCAAAAGTGTCAGGGAGTACACAGGCGGAGGGAGTGGCTCAGAAGCAAATGAACAAAGAGCGAGCAATGATGACTATGGTGGGCCAGACACGGGAGACCTGAAACTGTCTCTAACAGAGAGCCTGTCACAGTCATTTACTTCCTGAAAGGTCAGCTCTTCTAGGTTCACAGGCTCCTCTGTGAGCCAAATATCTTGACCTGATTTCTACACCCTTCTGGTCACATCTTTGAATTCACTTTAGTTTATCACCTATCTCCTCTGGCAGAGCCTGAAACATCTTTAGCTGGCTTTCTCTGAATGCTGTGTGTTCTGATACGAGGGGAACAGACTCCACAAGGGGTCACTGGTAAAACAACACATTAGAAGAAACTTCCTGAAAAACCTGATCTTATCACCTGCATCTGGGCCCTTGCTCACCCTGGTGCAAAGCTCAAGTGCGGTGACCACTGAAAACCTCACCAGCCTGCCTGGTGGTGTGAAAGGAATCTCTGGTGTGTCTGTGAGTAAGAATTCCAGTCTCTTTGAGAAACTCCCACCATATAAAGGCAGTTGTTTGGCTCCTTGTGACTCGTAATCCACACATTTCCTATCCTTCATTCATCAAAATATTATTTTGTAAGACATTTTTGACGTCTAAGAAGGCTGATGAGTCTCTTGAGCCCTTTCTGCTTTGTACCATGAATTTGTGTGCTCCCAGAACTGGTACCAGGAGCCAGAGAGGCTTAAGTCTATGCTTACAGCCCTAAAGGTATGAGAACAGCCTTGCAAACAGTGCCCTGCCCCAAACTGCAGGCCAATTGTGATTATGCCAGGTGGCAAGTGGGCAAGCCACTTTTCTTTACTTTTTTGGTCCTTCCTCTAAGGATGGTCCAACTCCATTGGAAATTCAATAAATCATACTATTCATTCGATCCCTCATTCAACAAAAGTTTAATGAGTACCTACTACATACCAGGCATGTCCTGGTGTTAGACACCCACGTGTGAACAATGCTCAGTTCTTGCCCTTGAAGAACTCACATCCTAGGGGAGAAGAGAAATGCATAAAGAGAATATTCCAAAAAGTACAGTGCCGATAGAATGCCAGGTATTATAGAATTAGAAGGGACATCCAACCCTGACTCATGTGCAAGAGAAGTACAGTTATGCACCGCTTAACAGGGATATATTCCGAGAAATCTGCTGTTAGATGATTTCGTCATTGTGTGAACATCGCAGAATGCACTTACACAAACCTAGATGGTATAGCCTACTATAGGCTATGTGATAAGGCCTATTGTCAATCTATTTTTCTCTTTAAGAAACACAAGCTTTGCTCCTAAGTCTCAGAATTGTTTCAGCAGCTGCCAGCTCTAGTTTAGGCTATGTGGAGACCCAGGGCACCAGCTCTATAATCTGGAGCTTCACTGCAGCTGGAGTGCTGCTGGCTAGCTGAAAAGACAGGGGGGTTTCACATATAGGTACATTTGACATGTAATACAAAGACAATTTTAAGAAAAATTATTTTATCCTTACCTATGTGAATTAGAGATATTATATTTGGTGCAGGTTTCAAATTCCAACTTTCTTCACCTGCCTCAAATACTAATAGATTTTAAAAATCTTTTTTCTGATGACAAAAATAACACCTTTATAGTAGACATTTTAATTTCCCTTAAAAATTTTATCAAGGAAAATAAATATCACCTATAATATTACCCAAAATAACCAATTAAATGTTTTGGATAGTTGCCTCTCTGACTAGCTCTGATTAAGTCAAACACTGTGTCAAAGTATATGGATGTTTTAAATCTCATGATAAATAATCTACAGAAGACATTCCTCTAATGACTGGACCTCCTCATTCTGTATTTTTCGCCTCAGGGTCAAAAATGGCCTAAGCTAACCTTGAATTCCTTCGTCCAAATAATGGCCACCTGATTGGTTAGATCCAACCTCCCATGCAAAGAACATGTAGGCAAGTTGGCCCGGTTTACAACTTTTAGTACCCCCAGATCCACTCTGGTCTTTGCCTATAGGGCCTGTCTTCCATAGTTACCAACACTAGGCTGAATTATGGGAGGAACAGCACATCCCACCCCAGCTTAATACTCAAAATGTTACCAACTTTTAAGATCTAGAAAAGGAGAACCCTGTTTTCCATTTCAAATGAAAGAGTCATGAAATTTTCTTATGCTATATGAGGAAAGGCGGAAGGTAGAACTTCCTTCCCTTCCTTCCTTCCTTCCTTCCTTCCTTCCTTCCTTCCTTCCTTCCTTCTTTCCTTTCTTTCTTTTTTCTAAAAACTAAAAGGAAAACCAAACTCACTATCGCCTTTCGAAGTGTAATAAAGTGCTGTATTGACGCTCATCTTAAAAGAGGAATACCATTTTTTTTGTACTATTGTGCTAATGTGTTCTTTGTGGTTGGTGTCAAAATTTTAATAAGCCTTGCAAATTCACCATGAAGTTTAGCTCCAACTTTATTTAAATTCTTTACTACTCAGAATTCAATATCACTCAGCTATATATCCTGGATAATTCAGAATTAAATATCACTCAATATATATCCTTCTCTAAAAGTGGCAGGGAACTAACAGTGACCAAAGAAAGAAATGAAAATCAGGGTGCCGTGTGACCCTCAACAGGTTTTATAAACTCTCTGAGCCAGTTTCCTCATTGTAAAATAGGGACAAGAGTACCTACTTGTAGTAGGTTGCAAAAATGCCCACAATCCTTCATTCCTGATATCCACACCCTTTGCAATGTGACTTTGCAGTCCCTTCCATCAAGTAGTGAAGTTTATTTATCACTGATCTGAAGCTTGTGACTTGCTTTGGACAATAAAATGTGACGGAAGTGACCATGTGGTAGTTCTAAGCCTGAGCCTTGAGAAGCCTTGGATGCTTCCACTCTGTCTCAGAACACTGCCCAGCTACCAGGTGAACAAACGAGGCTAGTTTGCTCAGGAATGAAGTGGAGACAAGTCATCCCTGTTGAGGCTATCTTAGACCAGTCAGCCCCTAGTCAAAAAGCATCTGACCACATATGCAAGAATGAGCCCCGTCAAGGCCAGAAGAATCACCCAGCTGAGCCCAAACCAAATTATTGAGCAGCAAATTGTGAACTAAAAAGTAGTTATTGTTTTACACTGTTACGTTTTCAGGTAGTTTGTTATGCAGTAAATGTTAATTGATACACCCTTTCATATAGGCTTATTGAGAAGTTTAAAAGATTGATAATTGTAAATTATTTATAATTGTTCCTAGTCCTATGTAAACTCTAAATGTTTGTTTTTATAATCATCATCATTAATAAAATTTCAAGATGTCCTCACAGTTCCATGATCTAATTAGAAAGAACAACAACAACAAAAACCTCTCAAATATTGGTGTTAGGAGGACATTTTGACTTATATTTCAGCTCAAATCCAACAGTAATCAAATTAGTAGCTTTGTCTGCATTGATATTTTTGTTTGAATACTAATAGTATCCAGAGTGACTGGAATCTTTTGGCACATGAACAAGAATTTTTGCTGAATGGAAAGGTTATAACCTTACAAGTACTTACTCTTTCACCAGAGAAATTAAATTATAATTGTTCAAACTTTTAAAAAACAAGCATTATTTTGATTTGATTAAATCACCCCGCCCCCATGATTAGAAATGTATTGTGTTGAGACCAGACATGTCATAAGCAAAATCTACACATTTCACTGTGTATACTAGAAATCAGCTGAGTCATCCAGGGTGAAGCTGAATATAATTTCAGGATTGAAAAATAGCTCTGGTTCTTTCCTGTGGTAACAAGTACTTAATATATATTTATATTTTAGTATAATTATTCATAATGGTAGATTATAAAAATTACTATTTTTATGAATGTAAGTTTCCTAAAACTAAGTGCAATTGATTTTCTATGATTACCTGTGTAACAGGCATCACTTTCTCTAGAAGTCTCTGTCCCCTGTATTCTCCCCACCCCAGCTGGGGTTAGAATCTCCCTTTCGGTATTATCACAATTCTTCACACATTTTACTACCTTACCCTCACATGATGTTAAGTTAATTATCTGTTTATGTATGTATTTTTCAACTCAGCTGTGAGACCTTTGAACACAGCAACTATGTCTTCTTCACCTTTGTAAGCTACTCCTAGCCGCATGCCTAGCACAGAGTAAGCATTCAATAAATAAACATTAAGTGAATAAACTTAATGGTCAGACTATTTCCTTGCCTGCACTCATTACCGACAATTTTCTTTTAGTAGCATCTTTGAACTAATTACTTTACTGTCTATCCCACTTCTTTATTCTCCTTCCAAAGAGTGTATTGTGAATTTCTAACCCATAGCTCATGTTAGTCACAAACTTTTCTAGCTTTCATTGCATCATTTTGACTATCGTTCCTAGGGAATAAAAAAAAATGTGTATAAATAAAACAAAGGAATACACAGTCAAACTGTATGTATTGATAAACTTTATGTACATTTATTCATGTCATTAAATATAGGCACATGTATTTGGGTGTAATATACATGTGTACGTATGTATGAATGTAGGTTGCATATATTTATAAATTTTTCATCAATATTCTGAAATGGATGGCTATAGCTTTTGGTGTTTGAGAAAGTACCTATGTCCCTATGTCTTCAGTCTTATTGAGGCTTTCTGTGAGAGCTTCAGTGGCTAAGTCACTCACAGCCACAGCTGTTTTGGCCTGTCTGCTTCCTTTCCAGAGCCCAGGATCTCTCTGAGATTTAGCTATTTAGGCATGTAAGTCTTCTGAACCTCCAATCTCAGCAAGAGGCCTGCTAAGATACTGTCAAGAAGAAAAAAGAATAGAAAAACCAACAATCTCTGCGTATTCATAGGTATTCAAGGCACTTTGCATGAAAAACAGAAAGTTGGGAAGACTACTGAGCACTAAGCATTCAAGGGGCTGCATCTGCTGCTGCTCCAGCCACGTTTCCCAAGGACAGCTGTTTGGGGGCAAGGAAGCTCTTGGGTCAGACCCACAGTGAGTGAGCTGAGGGAGGGTGAGAGCTCACCTTTCTTACCCAAGAAGGTCCATCAAACTTCACTTAGATGTTTTCCTAATTCCAGAACCATCTGTCCCAGATTTTAATGAGGCTGTTTCCCCAGAAGGCAGAACGCACTGCCATCAGTTTCTGCTTGAAAAACCTTTTCTTGGTTCCATTCTTACCAAGAGTGTGTGCACAATACTAAAGAGAGTGATGGGCACGTTAAAAATGTTGAATTATATCAAGTGAATGGAATTGTTCAACTTGAGAACTATGGGGAGCAGAAAATGACATTGAACTGAAAATTTTCTTCTTGAAACTTCCTAGACGTGGACTATACTTTTTAGAGAAACAGAGAAGACAGTGGGTTGGTTAAGAGAAAAACCCTGAAAAGGACTCCACTGAGATTGAATACCTGGACTTCAACCTCATCAGAGGATTGCCAACTGCTCCCCAGGGATTAATCTAATAACTCCGAATCAACTCAAAAATTTGTATTTTCTATTTTTTTCTTTCAACCAAAATCTTAAGCTCCACAACCATCTTACAATAGAAACAATTGAGTGCAGGCATCATTTTCTAGTAAATGATATTTCCTGAGATGGGATAGGGGCAGAAAAGACTAATGAGAAAATGGAACAAAAAAATTCCATCTTCTTTTCTTATAGATAAATTTTGTGAAGCTTGTTCACAAGATTCAGGATTTCTACCAGATCTCCCCATACTGTCCAATGTCACCATGATTCTACTGATCAGAGAAGAGATAGCACTTGACATCTAAAGGAATAGAGTGTTCTGCACCGTAATTTTCAATTCTGAATTGTTTCCCCTGCCCCAGGCTTAGGTCTCCCCTTTACATGTGCCTGTGAGATTCATTCCAGCTCTCTAATGGTGGGCCTCTGCTCACCTGCCGCGTGAGACCAGCACCTTAGGGATCCAGCATGAGTCACAGGGGAGAGTCTGTAAACGTGTCAGCAGTCTGTCATCATTCTCTTACTGGTGATTCCAGGCCTGAAGATGTATCTTTGTTGATCATTCTTGATGTGTTGATGAATGCTGTACATTTCTAAAAACTTTCCAAGATGATCCCAAATCATCTTTTATTGCCAAGACACAGGACCTCATGACACCTTTTTCAAATACATTTTCTTTCATTTTATAAGTCCTTGAGTGTTTCCAGGAAAATATGATCCATGTGTTTCTGTTTTGTGCCCGCTTACCTCATCCTACTGTTTAGCAAGAAAAATTGGTATTATCCAAGAAGTCTCATAATCTTTCTTTCCTTCCCGTTGGGGTAAAGGATGGCCACAGTCTTAACCAAGTTCACGTCTGGCTGGGCCTCAAAGCCACAGGCATTTAACTTTGCAAATACTATTTTCCTCTTCCTAATCAAAGAAGCCAGGCTGGGGACCCAGGGAAGGCAAAAACATTTTAATAGCAGAATGGACAAAGCAGAAGTACCCAAGTAAATTAACCATCACACAATTTATATTCTGTTGACAATGTTTTCTTGAGTACTTAAAATGTTCTTATTCTCTAACCCCAAAATTCTACTTCTAGGAAATTGTCCCAAGGGCATGGTCAGAGATATACCAACAAAATAATGAACATAGTAATATCATTTATCATAGTGGAAAATTTTAATTTATCTGAAACTAAATATCCAACAATATGTTATAGATAAAACAAATTATAGCATGTCTAAAGCATGAAATACTCTGCAGCTATTAATAAATATTTAGTAAAAGAATATTAAGTGACATAGGAAAATGTTAATAACATATTAAGTAATGAGGTTAAGCTACACAAAAGTGGCATGAAAGTTATTTAAAAATTAATGAGAGAGAACAAACTGATGAACTGTGTCTTCCATTGCCAGCTGTAGGATATTTGTTCCAGAAAGGGAATTTCCCTCCATGTCCCAAGAGTGTAGGCAAAGCTCAGAAGAGGACTGAGGCTGTGGCCTTTGAGGAGAAAAGAATGTTGACTCTCCTGGAAAAACTGAAGGTCCCTGAACTGGAAGGGGCCAGGGGGTTGCAAGTTTCAAGAGAGAGATGAAGCCCAGGAACTTGCTGACCTGCAACTCCCAGAAGGAGAAGCCAGGTGACAAGGGTGACTGACTTATGGGGGCCCTCAAGCATTAGAATTAAGTGCTATGGTTTATTCTTATCTCTATCACCCCCTCTACTGGAAAATTCCCATTAAGGTATAAACACGCTCTGGTATCTCTCAGCTTAGAATGATCTTCCTTAACCCCTATTTCTCCTCACTTGCTTCCTCATTTCTAAAAGTGGACTGCTCCCACTGCTTTGATATCGAGTACTCTTCAATCCATTGCCATCTGTGTTTGCCCCACCACAGTGGTACAGAGACTAGGGGACTGCTCTGATCACCGTCACCCAGGATCTCTCTGTTCCCTTTCCTTATGGCTCAATGCCTCTTTGCCTCATTCAAGGCCATCAACCACTCAACACCTCTGGAAACATCAACTGCTCTGAGCTTCCAGCACATCTCACTGTCCTGGTTTACCACTGTCTTACTGGGCATTCCTGCCCTTCCTCCTGAGCTGGCTCCTCCTCATCAAATTTGAAATGTGGATGTACTAAGGACCCCGTCTGCCTCTCCTTCTTCTCCCTGCCTTCCTTCCCTGGGTAATATCATCCATTTCCAGAAATTTAAATACCATTTTTATTCAAGACCATTTTCTTATATGTATAGGTCTAGTTATCCTGACTTCTAGACCTTTATTCCATATCACATAAAATGTATTAAAATGCACCTAGAATTCGAAGCAAATGTCTTTTTTTTTTGAAGGAGAGGGCATGCATTTTGTAATTATGCAAAATAGGTACAAAATTAAAATTGCTATTCTAACCCTTTTTTAAGTGTACAATCCAATAGCATGGATTACGTTAAAATGTTGTGCAACCATCACCACTATCTATTTCCAAAACTTGTCATCACGCAAAACAGAAATTCTGTAACCATTAAGAAACAACTCCCATTTTTCTCATCCTTCTAGCCCTGTTATCCTCTAATCTACTTTCTGTCTCTATGAATTTGACTATTCTAGATTAAATGTGATTTTTTTCCTGTTAATAAAGAATTTTATAGTTTTACTTTTTGAAACTGTTTGGATAAAGCATTTAATTTAAAATTGTTCTCGGGGCGGCCAGTTAGCTCAGTTGGTTAGAGCGCGGTGCCCTTAACAATAAGGTTGCCGGTTCAATCCCCACATGGGCCATTGTGAGCTGCACCCTCCAGAACTAGATTGAAACAACTATTTGACTTGGAACTGATGGGTCCTGGAAAAAGACACTTAAATAAATAAACTAATTAATAAAAAGTTTAAAATAAATAAATAAAAATAAAGTTGGTTCTCATTTTCCAGCCACCAACAATCATACCTAGGAATTCTTGTAAAGTGAGAAAAATCTAATCTGCAAATTATTTTTAAATAGATCTTTATTGTATACTAGAATTTGAGAATTATTAAAAATGATGTAAAACAACAGTTTGTAGACATTTAATGAATTATTTATTAATTTTAATTTTTATTTTTCATAATTGAATTTTTTTGAAGTATTTTAGACTCACTCAAAGTTGCAAAATTAGTACAGAGTCTCATGTACCCTTCACCTAGCTTCACCCAGTGATACATCTTCCATAACCATAGTCCATTATTTATTATCAATGATCAAAACTTTATTTTAATGTCACCAGTTTTTACGTGCATTGATTGTGTGTATGTGTGTTTACAGATTCGTGTAACCTGACGGATATGGAACCATTCCGTCAGGACAATGAAACTCTCTCCTGCTGTCCACTTACAGTCACACCCTCCCATCTGATTGCCTAATTCCTGGTAACTACTGCTCTGTCCCCTACCTCTGTAATTATGTCATTTTGAGAAAGTTATATAAGTAGAATCCCACCTTTTGATAGTGGTTTTTTTTCACTCAGAGCCTTTCCCCCAAACCCCATCTTTCAATAACCCTGCTTTCCAAGGTGATCTGCATGATCACGTAGATCTAGTGGGTAGAGAAAGGTATCTCAACAGGACTAAAAGGAGAAATTTTCTGTGTGTCAGTGATTTGGTTTATTAGCCTTAACAAACAGGTGACAGATTCAGTATTATGTTGGAGATGAAGCTCTATCATGGAAATTTTCTAAGCATTTGGCTTTAACTTCTTGCATAGGTACCCTCAGGAAATAATAATAATAATAATAATAATGATAATAATAACAACAACAACACATCTTTCTCCCTTTGTTTCTAGCCCCCATATCCACTCTTCCTATCTTCAACCAAGCCACCATCCCTAGTCTCTTATAACTCTCCCCACCCAACCTGCTTCCGCTCTTATTCTTCTAAAATCCATTTCCAGCAGCAGCTCATGGTTCATACATGTTTGAAGAATTTCATAGTATTTATCTTGTTGATTTATAGTCATTTGTTGTTTGTTTATGTCTACTATAAAATCACCCTGATGGCAGAAATTTCCTTCTAGCTTCTGGGACACTTGGCATAGTCTACGATCTCAGTAAATACGTATTGATCGAATGACTAAAGGAACATCCATGTGGCTGAAAAACTGCCCCCAAAATGGAGTAAGCAAGACAGCTGTCCTTATTTCACTATACAATTGCTCAGAAAATGCAGGGGAAAATTGAAAACTGCTATAGCAGTTGGATATAGCAAACTGGCACGATATTGTTGATGATTTAAAAACCCATCAACGCACTGAGTTCAAAATCTCAATGCTTTGGAAAATGCTGTTGGACCTTGCACAGCCACAGTGGTTTAGTTGTTGGTTTTCACCTGAACTACGCGAGATCTCTCTCCCTGTTGCTCTTTTTTTTATTTCTTGTATGTGTAGTAACCAGCCATTCATAAACTGGAACACATGCCAGTGGGAAGCACATGGAGAAGAGAGGCAAGGTCCATGCCCGTGCTGTGGAGGAACCACTCCAAATCAACTCAAGTTTGTAGGTTCACCCTCGGCGTGAGGTACTCTATTTGGCTCTAACATCCTGATGAAGAGACCAGCCATCTCAACTGAATTGAATATTTTCTGTTTCAGCAAGAAATGTATTCATGGAGGAGAGGCGGAGGGGTTGATATTTGGCATCTGGGGTCAAAAGGCAAAACCAATTCAATTTTTGTAGAAAAAAATGATTTTTCACAATAAAAAAATTAAATCCTTCTTCTTTCAAAGAAAAGAAGTCAGATAAGATTTTTGGCTCCTGATTGAGAAAAAATTGTTCTCCCAATAAAATATTTCTGTACCATCCTGATAAGACCTGGGCTGGTCTTTAGTGTTAATGAGACATCTGACCACCCAGGTAAGAAGAATAAAGCTACTTAAACAAAAATGTGCATCCTAGTACTGAATAGGAGTTCCTTGTGGTGTAGGCTGAGAGAAGTCTTAAGGATACATACGTGTCTCTGTTCCTAAGGTGTCATAGCACGTGTGCAACCTAAGACATCAGAGGAAGCCAGTTTACCTAATTAGGCATCGTAACCCTCTGGAGAACAGGACATGGGGAAATGCACACCAAGGCAAAGAGAGTAAGATCCTAAGTGAGAATTACTCTTCCTTCACTCTGCATTTATTCTTTCACCCATCAAATATTAACTGTATCTACTATGAGAGTGAAGGCAAATGGACCAGGTACTATGGGGAATTCCATGATGGACTGAGACACAGTTCCTGTCTTCAAGAAACTTACCATCTAAGTACAGAAGAGAAAAACGTGCATAGGTAACTCTAAGACCACATGGAGAAAAACCAAAAGACAGTTACAGGCAAGATATTATGAAAGTCTGGAAAAAATAGAAACTAATTTACTTGGTTGAGGTAGGAAATGACTAAAAGGATGTGAGTCAGAAAGTTGTTTGTGGAAGAGGTGACATCTGTAAGGGACCTAGCAAGATGAGTGGGGTTTGATCAAGAAGATACCAGGCCAAAGGGGAATTCGTTGGGGTGCAGGTATCCACAAACTCATCGGCAGAGGAACATCTCCCTGAGAAGGCAGCAGGGGAAATGGAGGAAATTGATTTGATCTGTCTGAAGAAAGCAGAGAAGCTGTATTCAAAGGTACACTTCTTTGATTCATAATCAGATGTGATATCAGCTTTGATTTGCAATATCCAGAACAAGACTATATATAAAACCCAAAAGTTCAGTACAACAAAATAGAGCTCAAGGAGACAAACCAATAAATACAGTAATTTCCCCTTGTCTCTGGGGCATGTGCTCCAAGACCCCCAGTGGAAGCCTGAAACTGCACATAGTACTGAACCCTATATACAGAGGGTGCCAAAAACATGTATAAACATTTTAAGAAAGGTAAAAACTGCATTAAAATCATAATACTTGATATGTATTGATAACAAAAGATGAATACAAATCATGTGTGTATACATTTTTTTGGCACGCCCAGTATATGTATATATACTATGTTTTTTCATATGTATATATTTCATATATTGTATATATATACATACACACACACACACACACACACACACACACATATCCCTATGATAAAGTTTAATTTATAAATCAGGCAATTTCAAGGAAAGAAGATTTGTTCTTACCATAGATCTTAGCAACGTCAGCATGTGATTTTTTTTTCTTTCCTTATTAAGTTGAGAAATTTATGGCTTCTCTTTGGCATCCGAATTGCCAGCATCACTACTCTTGTGCTTTGGGGCCATTAAGTAAAATAAGGGTGACTTGAACACAAGCCCTGTGATACAGTGACTGTCAATCATGTCGTGGAATTGGCTACAAAGTGACTAAAGGGGCAGGGGATGTCTACAGCATGGAGACACTGGACAAAGGGAGGATTTACATCTCAGGTGGGAAGGAGCCGGACGCTGTGTAATTTCATCATGTTACTCAGAAGGTGCACAAAGTAAAGCTTATGAATTGTTTATTTCTGGAATTTTCCATGTCTCAGAAAGCAAAACCATGGATAAGGGGGGACTATTGTCCCTTGAAGAGGTTTGCATTCCAGACTTAGAAATGCCTCAAACTGGGTGTGTGTTCAAGGCAACTTTACTGCTTCATTCCTCTGTGTCTTTTTGAAAGCTACCTCACTGCCTTCTCCTGGATGACAAATGAGATCAATTAAAGTTCAACTTTGGGAACATCCTAGAGACGTTAGAGGCAGAAATTTCTAGTGGCTAAGAGCATTGGCTTTTGGAGTCAGTTTGTCCCTATTTTAATTATAACTCCTCCTCCTACTCACTTCATAAACTTGGATGGATGATTTAACCTTTCTAAGCTCATTTCCTCATCTCTAAAAGTGGGGATAATAACAGTATATACTTCGTGGACTTAATGTTTAAAGATTAAATAAGAACATTTGTATAAAGACTTTATCCAATCTAGACAATAAGTTAGCCGTATTATGAATGAGTGAATAGCAGCTCCTAATCATGAAGTTGATGCTGCATTATTTACCGTGATAGACAAAAAAGTCTTGTGAAGAGGGTAATTAACAGACTCAGGAGATCTAAGACATCAAGGTGTTGTTTGATGATTTAGCATGTAGAATAAATCAGCATAAAATCGATCAAAATGTGTTAGCCTGAGTTTTTCTGGTTGAGTGAAGAGCCAGGAGAAATGATATTCAGAGATGAACTAGGAAATACCACTCAACTAGAAAATTTTAAGTAGAATCCATCCTCTCTCTCTCTCTCTCTCTCCCCCCCCCCAACCCCCCACCCATCAACATTCGGGAAAGTGGTCCCTTCCCGTGTTGAAGATTGGGCCATAAAAGGACTCTCCAGGAGTAATCATTTCACTTGTCACTGGAAGCAGCTCTTCCAGCACTGCCAGTGGAGTTCCATTATTTATATCTTTCAAATAAAATAAAAAGCTCCCAGGGCTCATTTATCTTAAGGTTTCTCCCTTGTTTTTTTTCTTCTTTTTTTTATCCAAGGTGCCCACTAAATATTCAGGTAGACTATTCATGCATTGGGCTCTTGGAAAGTAAACTTCCAAGCCTTTTGTAGCTCCCCAAACCTGGGTCACTATAGCAATATTCTATTTCATTGGAATTTTAACACCTTCATTTAAAACAAGAATTTAAGCAACTTCACACAAGATATTTTAACCTATAAATGTCTCACCCAACACTCTCCTCAGAGTTCACATTCTCTTGCCTATGGGACTGGGATAAAATATACAGTTTATCCAGGAAGGGTCATGCCAAATGGAGACATAGTACTTTGTTTAAAAAGCAGATATCTTATTACTCACAACCCTCACCTGTGGTCCAGCCTAATACCATAATTACTCTATTACATTTCCCTTTATTTAACATTATCCATCCTGTCTTCTTTTGTTGCCACTATTTAACTAACTAAACAGACTGAATACAATACTGAGGGCTAAAGGAAGCATGAATCCAACTTGTGAAATCCTGCTTTTAATTTAGGAGTATGGGGTCAGTTTCCTAGAAATTGCCACATTTTAAAGAAAATGAATTTTCTTTCTTTATGTCAAGAGAGGACTGATCTAATTAAATTTGGTTTAATTTAATAATGAGTTGTGTTAATGCTGTATTCAAAATTAACATTTTGGTCCCAAATCCAAACTTTAATGATCAGATGTGTATTGTTGCTAGTCTAAATTAAAAACATTAAATTCTTGAATTTCCATAAGAACTTTCTCCACTCTCATAGAGACCTGTTAAAAGGTTGAAGATGAATAGAAAACAAAATTACGTTGGCCACCAGTAGACCACTATGAATCATTTTTCCTTCTAGAAGATATGGAAATTAAAAAAAAAAAAAAACTACTGGGAAATCAGGAAGGTTTATAAATATAAGCTCCCAAAGGGTAAGTGGCATGATTCACTTTTGCATGTCTCGTGCTTCACAGAGTATCACACATATGAGTTGATGCTCAATAATGAATGCTGAATGGATGTGAACTTCAACCTTGAAAATATTAAGCTAAAAGTGAGATTAGACCAAGAGGGAAGACTCTTTCCTGTTTTGCCCTCTATTATACATAGTAGGTGTTCAAGAAATATTTATTGAATGAAAGAATGATCGACTCTGAAGCTGACCTTGTATTCAAGACAAGGTATCTAGTTCATATGGACTCTTCAGGTCAGGGAGAAAATATGGTGACTGAGATGCTGAGTGACAAGTAATCGAACATGACACTACACCTACCTCTCAGTGCGATATCTTGGGGGAACCAAGCAAACAAAAATTTTATGGCTATGTTGACTGTTAGGCCCAAGAGTTCTTCCAAGTTTCACTCATTAGAAATGCAATTAGAAGACTAGATTCCCTACCTTGTTCTGATAATAATAAGAGATGGAAGGCAGTGTATAGATAACTGAAGAAATTTCAGTGAATTGAAAGAAATTTCCACTTTAAAAAAGTCAGATGACTTTAGAATAGTGTATAAATGGTTAGTCTATGCCCTGATCCAAGACAAATTGGTAGGGACGGACATGACTTTTGCAGCTCTGGTTCATAGAGAAAACTATTCTCTTGTTCTGTGTTTATCCAGAAAAAACACATTCTTCTTTGTGTTAATATCACAGAAAAAAAGGACTTGAAAGTTTCAGCTGCAAGAGCCAATAACACAGCTCCCAAAAGATGCTTGGTTTTTCAAATGTTGATTAGACCAATCAGAAGCAATAAGCATCTCTCTCTGGGGACATCAAAATGAAAAGTGTCTACCTCAAATCTCAGCAGTATTCTCCAAAGTCTGAAAGACACCATCTTGACTTGAGTGAATGATATTATGGAGAGAAGTTGGAAGTGCTGTGAAGATAAACAAAATTTGGAGTCTTCCTAGATTTAAGCAGAGAATCACCACCACCACCACCACCACCACAAAAATCACAAAATTCAGCAATTACAACAATGTGGTCACTAAAATTTCGACTCCTCTATAGCAACACTGACTTTGTTTATAGAAACTGGATTTTAATAACACTAGTCCTTCTCCAAGTTTTCAAATAATTTCATAAAGATAAAAGTTGACTAGCATGTGGAATATATACATATTCCACCACATATTTACATGGATTTGTGTGCAAAGACATGTGTACTGGGAAAGAGGGCTAACTATGCCGGCTTCTAAAATGAAGCCGTGTCTGGGGAGAAACACAATAGACATTGAACTGAACACATCAAAACTGCTTAATGGTTTTCTGACGTGCCTTCAGGCAGTAGAGAACAGCATGTCCAATTGGAAGTGCCGGGAGAATTCTGAAGCCAGTCAAACAAGGAATGAATCCTTCTCTTTCTCTTTTTCTTTTTGAACTCTATAATATAATTTTTCAGCATTGTCCTTTTGAAGTCTGACATTCAGATGAAAATTCCTTGAGGATTGTAAGACACTGGAATGCATAACAGAGGAGGGCACGAAACGTCCTTTCATGCTGGTCTTTAAGAAGAGGGTAGATGATAGAATACATCCCTCTAATTCCAACATCCTAGGAAAATGAATTTTAACTCTGTCTGACTAGCACGAATAGAACAAAAACAAACATTTGTTTCCTAATTATTTATCCTCTTATCCCACGATATTATAAGCAAGCTCCTTAGAAGCCAGGACACTCTTCATCCTGTTTTGTTTCCCCTATTCTTTACACACAGGCATTTGCAAGAGCTCTGAATTTTCTTGTTCCTCTCTGCTGTTGGTGTCCTCGTGCATAGATTCTCCCACTTCTGAGCAGGGCTGTGTCTACTTTTCCTCTGTGCAGTCGGCTGACACAGATGCTGGTCTGCGACCTCCTGCGATCACTGGTGGTCCACTCCATGGCTCCTCCTGGTTCAGCTCTGTTCCCCAGTTCTGTTCAGGACTATGCCACATCCTTTCTATTCTCAAGTGTTCTGGAGTTGAAATTCATTTCCATGGGATAGTGGAACCAAGCCCTAACTTGAGGTCCTGAATGTCCTCACTTCTGGATAGGACAACACATCCTTGGTCCCCTCCATTCTCACCCAGGCCATGGGCTCCTGCTTTGGGGTCAAACAAGCCCATGGAGGTGAGCTCTCAGCTTCTGGCTCGCTGTCTGCAAACTCACCCACTTCCACACCAGGCCGGGGGTACTTCCAGTATCATAAAATGAGGTGTGTCTCCTCCTTTTTCAGGTCGTACAACCCCCTGGACCCTGGTCCCCAAACCTACTACTGGACTTTCTCTACCTTCCATAGTTTCCATTTCACCCTCTTCTCCCTCTTTCCAACACCCCTAGCTTCCCCATGGCATATAAAATGTTCAAATCGATCTTATCTAATTCACTCAAAAAATAATAAGTTCCATTGACTTTACTACCCTTTCTTTAGAGCAACCCCTTCTTAGTGGAACTTCATGAAAGGAGAGTAGTACCATTTCTGTCTCCCTTTTGGCATTTCTCACTTGCTCCTCAAGGCACTCCTTCCCATTCACCGTCTCAGGTCCTCACAAGGCTACCCTTTCCCCTAAGGACCTGAGGGACCTTAATAATAATGATGACTCCTCATATTACTGAACGTCTACCTTGTTTGATAGTGTTCACCCCTGCCTGCTTCTTGAAATGCCCTCCCGAGTCCCCCACCCCCCACATCGCCCCGCCGCACACTTCCTGAACTCTATTTCTTCTTGTCTCCTCATTGGCTTCCTCTTTCTCCCCATCCCTTTAAATGGAAGTTTGATCCTTGGCTCTTTCTTCACTCTATGTTTCCCTTGTCTGGGCTCAATTAATCTCATCGATTTGGGAGTCAGAGTCATTCACATATAAAGGATGAGTAATTCTGTACGTCTTAGCCGCCTCTCATCACACCCTCCCATCCTCACCGCCAAGCTCAGACTCCTATATACAACTGCCTTGTGATATTTTCCTTCCAGTATCAATGAGCATGTCACGCGCCGTATGTCAAAACTTCCCCTCAATTTGTACTTCCTCTGTATGTTCTGTCTCCAGTGGCAGCATCTTCCCTAGTTGTGCTACCCAAATGCAGGTAACCATCATTCTTCACTCTTCATTCCACCCGCATTGTGCCGCCACACTGCTAACAAGACACCGTGTGCTTTGATTGACCTAAATCCATCTCCTACCTGCTCCTGCCCTTGACAACCAAATACCCTAGCTGAGGTCCACATCGCCTCCCATGAGGATTAGCAACACGCTTCCAATTCATCACCCAGTTGTGCTCCTCAAATACATCCATTACACCCCATCAGAAAGATCCATGACTAAAACCTGACCTGCCATTCACTGCCCTATTACCCATAAGACAAAGTTCAAACTCTTCAGCTGGCTATACAGAGAAATAGAGCATAGTATTTCCAATCAGGAGAAACTGAAACAAAATATCATTGGGAATGCCAGCACCCATATGGTAAAATACCTGATATGTCAGCCCACGTCTATTGGAAACTATAATAAAATTATTTGCATATGTCCCAAATTAGATTGTCTTGAGAAAAAATACTACCCCCGAATGCCTGAAAAATAATGAGAATTTAATAAATGTTTGTTGAAGTGGGCATGGAGAGTTCTTCCTGAAGTTGCTAAGGTTCTCTGGAATTTGCTCCTAGAAATCGGAAGAGATGTAGAGAGAAGTGGCTGGTAGCCCTTTGAGGCAAAGGGATGAAAGGGAATCTGTGATGGGAGGAAGTAACAAGGGGTAATGGGTGTCTGGCTCCATGTGACTGATTTTAAAAATAGAGATGCCTCTGATTTGGCCTCAGCTACGGCAAAGAAAGGAGAGGTAGAGATGGAAAGAGAAAAAGTAGTTTCTGACCTGCACTTACCCTGTGCTGATAAGGACCAGAAACACATTGGAATCTCTCTCTCTCTCTCTCTCTCTCTGTCTCTCTCTCTCTGTCTCTCACTCTCTTTCTCTCTCCATATATACACACACACACACATATATATACACACACACACATACATATGTGTGTGTGTATATATATACACGTACATACACACATACACACACACACACACACACACACACACACACACACACACACACACAGTCTGTCATTGGGAGAGCAGACTGTCAACTTTGTAGACTTGACCTGATACGTCAAGTGTTTACCATATAGGTGTTAGTATTCGGAGACACGATTGAGCCCAAGAAGTGTCTGCATTCAAGGAATGATGAGCTGCCTCGTAATGGGTCCTCCAGTGTAATCTGAAGAACATTTCCCCAGCAGGGAGATGCTTCTCCAATCTTTTCATAACACTTCTGGAGGACTGGAAGATACCACCTCTATCTCTGCCTATACTTAGGCTCCCAAGGGTCCCTCAAAGATCAGCAGCTTTGTCCCTAAAAGGAAGCCCTGAGTCCTTTATCACATTAATGGCATTTTCCTGCTTATCTAAATGTAAAGAGCCCCCAGGAGTACTGTCCCTTTTGTATTCTTCTTCAATCCATGTGCATACAACTTGGGAAGTTAAACTTGTAGATGAATCTCAGGCAGCATTTTTATTACTATTATCAAAAACTTCCTGTGCTCATAAGCAAATAAAAATAGATCGGTTTGAATCTAACTACTTTTAAGAGAAGAAATTTCTTTCGGTTATTATTCTCATTGTCTATTGATTGAACGCGTTTTCCCCCTAGAATCATCATTTTTCTGCTCATTAATAAAATTCTCAAAGGAGTTCTCTGATATTGCTCACAAGGTCAAATTTTTGTGGTTCATTAGAAAATCATACTGTGTAAAGAAAGTTGGCTGGGTTATTATTATCCAGAACCTCCAACATATGACATTTAAAATAATGAGTAAACATATGAGTGTTAGTGCTATGATGAAATTCCTGCCTTCAGAGGACCTAATTTCAAAACAAAACAGAGAACAATCATTTGTATGAAATCACTCTTCATCCTTTTTGGTTCACTTGCTTATTTATTTTGTTGTTTTTTTACACTCTGATATTTTTCCTATTTATTTCCATCTAACGAGTATAGTGAGGAGTTATGTATTCATTGTTCATTCTTTTTATCTTGATTCCAAGTCATGCCAGATTTTTAAGTTGGAGGTGAGGTTCAAGAAAAATTCAGATGAAAAATTAAGGAGCCAGAGAAGAATCTTCATTTCGCTCTTGGTGGATATTATCTGCTTCTTTATCCTATAATGTAAAAATTTCTATAACCACCGCAGAGGATAATTTGGCAATGTATGAAAAATTTAAATGTGTTGCCCTCTGACCCAAGAAAAATTACAGGAATGTGTCTAGAAAGATATTCATCAGTCATAGCATTATTTATTAAAACAAAAAATCTGGAAACAACCTAAAGAAGATATCAGTCAAAAAAAGAACAAAGAAATTCTAGGCAGTCATTAAAACTAATGACATCGTATATAAAGATTCTCAGAGTATAAGATAAAAAAAGGTTACAAAAAGGATATATAGTAAAATTTCCCTTTTGCTAAACTGTGTGCACATTTTAAAAAGTCCATAAGAGTATTCCAAATGTTAACAGTAGTTATCACTGGGAAGTAGAATGCTAAATATTTTTGAAAAATATCTTTCCATGCTATTTATTTCTCATATACTATTTCACATATATTATTTCTCATTCGGGGAAATAAAGCACTAAACTTTGATACCAGAACTTTGCAGAGTCCATGACAGGGCATCTCTTCCAGCCCCAGAAGTAGGTCAAGAGACAGGAGAGCTTCCCTGAACCTTCTGGAACAGAACATTTGGGCAGTCGTCTTGTCTCCATCACGCAGTTGAACCCACACAGGCCACTAGGGAATACCCATTCTGCAAGAGCAGCGTCCCCATCTTTGGCTCAATGCCAGAGGGGATGTGAGGAATGGAGGCTCTGGGATGGTGGTGCCCACCTTGCAGGTCACACGACACCTACATGAGACCAAGGTCATGGGCCAGCCCAGAACATTACCCAGAATTCCACTGAAGGCTAGAGAGGCCCTAAGAACCACTGGAGAACAGGTTGGCTGGTTCCCTGTTTGCTCTGGCCTCGCCCATCAGTGCTGACACTAACTCCCAAATATGCTTGAGCGCAAACCCTTTCCATCAGGGACAGACAACACAGGGTTTTCTGGTGTAAATATCCTGGGTATGCTAGACAGTACTTTCAAAACAAAACAAAACTCGATTTAAAATAATAAATCTTCCATTGATGTTGATAATGAAGGAGATATATTACTAGATCTTGCCTAATTTTGGAATCTTAAAAGTAATTCTTTGCATGTGGGACTAGTTATTTTATAATAAATAAATGATTTGAGCTATTTCTCCTTAGACTCCATAACAAGCTTTTTTGGTTTGGGGTTTGTTTTAACAACAGTAGCATGACACAATTCCCTCAGATTTCCCAGCCAGCAGAGAGTCGCTGACTAAATTTGGACACAGCCCAGAGGTAGCAGAACACCAGCTCTAGACACGCCACTCATTCCCACAGCTTTGGTTTCCTCCTCCTTTGTAGATCATCACTAACGTTCGTTCATTCCAGGTGGATAATTCTAAGATCCTTTGCCTCCAATCACCTTAGCAGAATGGAGAGAGTCGCATTTCAAGGCTCAAGACCCAAGAGACCTTCAACAAAAATGCAAAGTTACTGCCCGAAAGAACTTTGTGGGAGAAACTGACCGTCTGGGGACTAGCACCGGGCCAGTTCTTAGTTGATGGGTGAGAAAGTAGGAAGAGCACCCCGGGGTTAAATGAAGAGTAGGACAGATGACCCTCCAGGTAGACCTGGAACCAGATGATGGTCACACTGAGGTAGAGTATAGACGGGAGAGGGAGGAGGGGATTAAATTTCATGAGTACTTCCTATGTATAAGATACATTATTGGTGTTAATAAGAGCTAACGTCTACTGAGCACATACCATAGGCCGCGGCTATGTCTAGTGCTTTGTATATGTGATGCATTGACGAGCCACAATATTATATGATTAGGACAATTATGCCCATTTAACAGGAGAGAAAACTGAAGACTGGAGCTCATATACCTCCCGTGTTTCCCCGAAAATAAGACCTAGCTGGACCATCAGCTCTAATGTGTCTTTTGGAGCAAAAATTAATATAAGACCTGATCTTATTTTACTATAATATAAGACTGGGTTTTTAATATAATATAATAATATAATGTAATACTGAGTCTTACATTAATTTTTGCTCCAAAAGATGTATTAGAGCTGATGGTCCAGCTAGGTCTTATTTTCGGGAAAACACAGTATGTCATGAAACCAGAACTGCAACGGGAGTCTAACCACATACCTGGGCTCCTGTCCATTAACTAAACTACAATGCCTCTCAGTCACATTACTGTGCAGGGAACCAAGTCTGAGAGACATCAGGAACTTGCCCAGAGTCGCATAGCTAGTAAGTTACAGAGTGAGAATTTGAAAACAGACTTGTCTGACACCAAAACACTTGATCTTTCAACTACCCATGATGCTTCCGCAGATTCTGGCAGTGAAGAAAGTTTCTTGGTCCACTCAGTAGTTGCTGATTGGTCTCTACATGTAGTATTAGTAACCGGGTCTAGCCTTCAACCTAAAATATGGCTGGGAAAAAAAAAAAAAAAAGAAGAAAAAAAAAAGAGGTATGGGTCCATGTGACCAATAAGCCACACAAGCCAAGATAGTTTTAGACTAAGGTTTAAAGATCTTAGGATACATGTTGTAACTTCTGTGGTATTTCTTTTTGAATTTTGTTTTGCTTTTTTAAATGCATCTTTATGCCGCTGACTTCACCAGCATCCATGCCAACAAGTAGGGAACAAATTACTGGGCCAGGAGTCAGCTAAAGGTCAGGGCCTGAATGCAAACCTGAAATAAGGATTTTTTTTTTAGCTTATCTGCTTTTGCTAGAAGGACCTTTTTTGTTTTCTTCCCTACTTTGTGAAAATCAGGCACCTTGGCCAGCCTCGGAGTATAAATGATAATCACATTACAAGGACGTCCCAAATTGCAATGGCAACAAGTATTTGCGTGAAGGTTTGTCAGACCTCGTCTCCAAGTCTCTCCAGTTTTCTCTGTGGTGTCTCATGTGTCAGTTCTCAGCTAGTCACTGGTGCCTTTGGCCTCACTTTTCCTTGGCTCCTGACAGTCAGTGTTTACTGTTCTCGTTTTCACTTGAGGAGGCAGCAGCATTACCCCTGGGAAGACACCTCCCTTGAGAGCAGCAAGGCCTGCTCCCAGGCTGCTCTCTTCCAAGACTTGCTGGCTCCTGGTTCTCAGGGGACTTCGTGGAGAGGTCAGAGAGTGGCTCACTTGCCAAGGTCTTGCTACACCTTGTCACCAGGGCTCCCAGGAGCTTCTGCTGTACATCTACACAGGCTCTTAAGAAAAGAGTTCCTTTAGCTGCTAGCTCTCACCCCTGCCTGAGCGAAGGGCAGAACCCATGCCATCCTCCTTCAGCATTGTTTCTCTTCCCATCTCTTGTGTGCTCTACATGGAACAACTCTGTCTTCCTTCTGCAGACATGAAACAAATGCCCCATCTTGTTTATCAAGAAAAAATGGTGAGGGCACATGTGGTCAGCAGTTTCTGAGAGGGCTGCCAACGTGCCCCCTCCTGGTACTCATGCTCTTGTGTCATCTCCACCCCTTAAGGAGTGAGGGACAGACTCAGGGACGTGCTTCGAATGAATAAAATATGACAAAAGTGATGGCTGTCACTTCTGTGATTAAGTTATGTGATGCGCTGAATGTTTGTGTCCCTCCCAAAATTCATATATTGGATTCTAATGCCCAATGTGATGGTGTTTTGAAGTGGGGCCTTTGGGAGGTTGTTAGTCATTGGGATTTCTGCCCTTATAAAGAGGGCTTAGAGAGATCCCTTGCCCCTTCCACCATGTGAGGACACAGTGAGAAGATGGCCATCAATGAGGAAGTGGGCCCTCACTGGACACGGAATCTGATGGCACTTTGATCTTGGACTTCCAGCCTCCAGATCTGTGAGAAATAAGTGTTGTTCATAAGTCACTTAGTCTGTGATATTTTGTTATAGCAATCCAACTGGACTAAGACAGGTGACACAAGACTGTGGCTTCCATCTTCTATGCCTCTCTCTTACTGTCTCTGGCTCACACGATGAAGCCAGCTGCCCTGTTATGAGCTGCCCTGTGGAAAGGCCAAGTGGCAAAGACCTGAGAGAGGCCTCCCACCGACAGCTCAAGAGGAGCTAAATCTGCCAACAACCACGTGAGACAGCTCAGAAGCACAACTTCCCCACTGAGCCTTGAGATCACTGCAGCCTCTGGAGAGGACCCAGCTAAACCACACCTGAATTCCTGAGCCGCAGATCTGTGAGAGAATAACTGTTTCTTGTCTTAAGACACTAAGTTTTGGGGTAATTTCTTACTCAGCATATGTATACCTAAGACAGAGCAGGAAGAAAATCTCTCAGATCCATTAAACTTAATTTTCCAGTCAAGTTCCTTTGGAAAAATCCCAACTTTGTGTGGCTGAGCTGGCAGGAAAGAGGATTTCCCACACCCAGGCAAATGTAACCAAGTTTATGGGGGAGCTGTTAGGATTTCCAACCAGCCGTCTGCAATGGAGGCCTGAAGTTAGGACTGAGAGCGAGCTGACTGTGTGGTAAGCAAGTCTGTCGACTCCACCCTCCAAGATTTTTACCTTCCAGAAAAGTACTTGACATGGACCTTGTTTTAAGTTCCCAAAGAAGCTTCAAGTTGAAGGTGAAGATGGAGCTCTCTTGAGCCACTTAATTACACGCCAGGTCCTAGCACAAATTGATAAAATATGTTTTGAGAATTTATGCCGGGAACTTTTGCAGTATCTGATACAGAGCAAGTACACGATAATTCTTGTTGACTAATGCAGTAGAAGCAATTGTGGTAGTAGCAGTAGCAATAGTAGTAGTAGTAGTAATCATTTAACAATAATGATTATTATTATTAGAAACATTTATTCTGTGCGTCCTCTTCTATTATATTAGGTACTGTATTAAGTGATTTAGATTCTCTTTTTTAGTAATATCACAACTACCGTACGAGGTATGTATTGCTATCCCCATTTTGCAAGTGGAAAAAAATAAACAGTATTAATTACAGCAGCGTTTTCAAGGTCACACTGAGCTTGTACGAGTGAAAATTAGACACGAGGTTCTGGCTCCACTATCATTTCCAGCCTGGCTAACGTGTTCTCGCCATGCATTCTGGCCCGCGTGTTGGAGGGTCGTGGAAGGAAAGGCGCTATTCTGGGGACTGCCTAGAACAGCATGAAAGCTGAACCTGTTTAAGTCCTGGTGGTCTGGCTCCCACTCCTTGACCTTGACAACTTCTTACAAAGCTTGCTAATGATCTCCATGCCTGCCTCACTCCTCCAAGGACCATGCTGCTGTGTTTCTGCCGGTCTTTTACCTTTTAAACAGATTCTGTCTGGTGTGCTTCAAAAGAGAATTCCTTACACTCCTCCAATCCCACAGGGCATTCGGCACTTGAGATAAGTGGACCAGGACATAGCAGCCACCAGCACCAGGGTTACTGGCTGAGAAATCTCAATTACTCCGGGTCCTATCTACACCACTTTCCCATGTCCAATATATCTCGAAACACATTTAGGAAACGGAAAAACAAAAACACCTCCTTGAGATAAGGACTATTTCAGAAGGAGCCTAAAAATAAAGTACAATCATGATCTGCATGTGCCTACATGTCGGCTTGAATTTTGTCTCAAAAGCCCTGGCTGCTTGATATCCAGGCAAGAGGTAACTTTAATCTCTGTGTCTCTACGTATGCATTTATAACTGCACGGTCCAATATGGTGGTCATAGCTACTTGAAATGTGCTGAGGCCAGGTGAAAAATCTGGACTCAAAAATTAAGTACAAAAAAGGTAAAACAATATTCATATGTCCTCATGAACTACATATCATTAATATAGTATTGTTAATAATTTTTATATTTAGTACATGAAAAATTGTAATATTCTAGATATATTGAGTTAAAGTCTATCTTTAATGACACAATCATGATCTGGATTTAGCCAGACTGCCCTCGTGTGCTTAATACAAAATGATCCTGGCTTGGAAGGAGCCTCACTCAGGGCCCAGTGAAGTGCTAGGCTCCTGTGTGAACAATGGATAGGTCATTCCATAGAGGGGGGACCTGGGGCCAGGATGGAGGATTCAGAGTCCTGTGGGCATATTTAGTCTTCCGAATTCTTTCTGAATTCACTACCAAGTTCATTACTTGTTTGTTACCCTCTAGGCAGAAGGAATTAACACACACACACACACACACACACACACACACACAACAAAACAAAAAAAAAACCTCCAGTGGAGAAATAGATCAAAGGAGCTGAATTTGGTCAGTGGCAGGCAGGATAAATATTATTTCATGGCTCAAACAAATCTTCTGGCTGCTTGGGCAAGACATGTTGATAAGGGACTTTTATGTCTCTTTTTTCCACACCCCATTTCCCCAACCCTGGTGACCTCTTCTTTGTAGTTCTCTGAAGGGCTCCTGATGATATTTTAATATCAGGAAGCCGAGGCGATCATCTGGATTGTGCAGGGAGACTTCAGATTCTAGGCAGAAACGAGATGAGGTTCACGTCCCCTGCCTGCCATGCTAACCACCGAGAGGGCTGGATGTTTGCTGTATTGTTACATTGGAGAGTCATTTCTAGTCTGTGCTCGAGTCTACATTACGACCAGCTCTATAATTTTTGTGGCCCTATCACCTGCAGGGAGAGGATTTTAGTGCACTTTTGAAAGTGCCTTGTGAAAAATGGAGTCTTAGGGGAGCCACCAGCAGCCTGGTGACAGTGAGGTAATGCTGATAGAATCCTGGGTACTCTGAGAGGAGGGGTCTCCACCAGCAGGTTAGTGGATTCTCCAATTTGTGAGAATAAGAACAGGTTGGATTTATTGAACAGTTGGGATGTGCCAGGCATTGTCTTATTTGATCCTCACAGTAGCCCTTTTGGGTATTTCCTACTGTTCTTCGATGTTTACTGACGAGAACACATGTAACTCACCCAAGGTCACACAGCTACTAGGTGGCAAAGTCAGAAATCAAAATCGAGTCTGTGTGAACCCTAAGCACAGGTTCTGAACCCCTAAGCTATCACACAGCCAGGTCCCTTGTGCTGCATTCCTATACTTTCAGTTAAACTGTCAAACTCTAAGAATTTGTCGACGTTCTTAAAAAAATGAAGCTTTCCATCCAGGCCCCACTATTTTTAGTGTCTGTGGCCATCATATATCTCTCTTAATTTGAGTTTATTTGGAGGCTGCTGTCCAGACAACCCAGGGCTGCTGCTACAGTTGTTCTCCATACAGCTGTGAGAGGTACTGTCCTGTCCACTGTGATGTTGTGCAGTGCACAACCGGCACAATGGGACACAGGGCCTGGCATAAAGACGGTCAAATGGTCCCTAATTTTCTTATCATCAGCTCCTTTCCTCCCATCTCATTCCTGATGAATATAGAGCAATGCACTAAGTGTCCCATAGCATTGACTTAAATATTGCGGGTTTCTTCTCAAGTTATTCAGATAACTCACTTAACTTCTGAGTGACCTCCTCTGTGGCTTGCTTCTCTAATCTTTCTTTAGGCAAAGTCGTCAGAACCAGAAACTCATCACAAAGAAATTGCTCTGGCACTACAATTGTAAGAGTCTGTGAAGTTTATAAAGTTCATCTACAAGGTCATAGTACTTGTATTTTAACATAAAAATCCCTAAGCCTACATAGACAATTAAAGTTTCCTCAGAACATACGTGTGAATCCCTCAATAATTACTTTCAGAGACTGCCTCATCTTTTTGTTAAATAGCAAAAGGAGCGATTTAAAACAAAAACCAAACAAACAAACAAACAAACAAAAAACAAAACCTTTCTTTTAAGAAAAGTTGAGGTTACATTTGATTTGGAAAAAAGGTAATCAAGAAAGATAGAGTTTTATCTACTAAAATAAAGTGAGATAGTAAAATAATGATACTGTTTTTCTTGTGTGAGCTTATAAACAGGCTCATAAAAAGTTCAAGAAATGTTTTAAAATATATTTTGAGAGGTGGCATCATCTTGAAATAAATATTATTATTATAAAGAAAAATAGTCATCAGGTCTATAAAAGTAAGATTTAAAAGAAATATTTATTTTTAGTCACATATGTCATGAGAGAGGTAATGCACAATTCTTGGTGCTATGCTCCTGATTGCATGCTAAAGAATCCAAGGTAAAAATAAATTAAAATAACTACCTCAAAATGCTAAATTGAACTCTGTGGTTTGGCATAAAATTTAGGGCTTATGCTTAAAAACTTATTTTTAAAAGAAAAGTAATTCAGAGGAGGGAGAAACCACTGAAACAGTAGTTCCTCTGCCAACTTTAGCTCCTGGCAACCAAATGTTCCATGAACTACAAGTGCCAAGTAGCAGCCTCAGGCTGCCTTTGCGATTGCTTGTGTGCGCGCACACGAGCACACACACACACACACACACACACACACACACACTTGCTCAGAGTATTACTTGTTATGGATAGAGACCAGGCTATTTATGTATTTGCTATACATTGGCTTCTGAACCCTAAACTGAGGCAGAGGAGTCCCACAGCCATGCTGTGCTGGAAAGGGCAGGTACAGAGCCACTGCAGGAGCCTGGGGACATGTGTTCCCAGCAGGACGCTGGCTTCCCACAGGAACAAGGGCAGAGCTAAGCAGGCCCAGTTCCCCATACCAAATGTACCAATCAGATAAGCCACCTCACTTTCCCAGGAACTGCGTTAGACAGAGAAGAAGGCCCAGAGTGTCACAGAAATGGAGTGCCCCCCACTGGGTTGGAAATATTGGGGGGTGCTTCTCCCTCACTATTAACTGTCATGTGGGAACGAGATAGGAGACTAGAGCTTAGGCTGTCCCCCACTTGCTGACTTTTCATGCCACCCCTCAGCGACATGCTTGTTGCAGGATAAGTGTCCCTCAATGTTAGTTATCACAGTATTATCTTGAGGTCTGTTTCTTTCTCTGCAAAATAAGCTTCTTAGATATGGTTTTCCCTGAGGTCCCTCCCAGTATTGGAATTTGAAAACAACTTGCTGTTTGACTAAAGTCGTTTATACAATAGCCCGGAGTTTGACTAAATTAAACTTTTCCCCCTAAGCCAGTTGGCTTATGTAAACACAGTCTAGTGACCCCCCTCCCCACAATTACAGCAAAGCAGTGCCTGAGACGCTGAGAAAAAAGCTGGTCTCTATTGGTGAAGTGCTCCATGGACGCCTGGGACTGATTTGGGAGACAACCTTCAGTATATTTAGAAATGGAAGGAAGTATTTAGAGAGAGAATAGGAAGAAAACCTGTGAATGCAAGAGGAATGGAGAGAAAAGAAGGGAAGAATGCCTAACCAAAAAGCAAGGGAACAAGATAACACAGGAACAGCAATAATCTAGTAGAAAGGTGGCCCCACGTGGTAAAGACTTCCATTCACGGAATATAATACGCATTAATAATACCGTTCAGGTTGGGCAATGTCAAAACTTGACCTTTTCCCTGCACCGGCTTATTGTCATTTTTTAAAAAATTAGAACCGTTGCGGAGGAAGTGTACTTGAGTGCTATAGGCAAATGAGCATGAGTTTATGGTATTGAGTAAAAGTATAAAAATGAGCTAAAAGCACCTCACTAAAACATTAATCTAGTCCTGTGGTTCCCAAGAGGGTCCAGGGGACATTTGTTAATGTCTGGAGACATTTTGGGTTGTCACAACTAGGGGTGCGATGCTCCTGGAATCTAATGAGTAGAGGCCAGGGATGTTGTTCAACATCCAACAACACAGAGGACAGCCACCACCACCGCCATCCCCCACCACCACCCACCCAAACAAAGAGTTATCCAGCCCAAAGTTTTAGTACTGCTGAGGTTGTAAAACTCTCGTCTAGACTGGGGCAGAACAAATGCAAGATGTGGCAGATGGCTTTTTGCTGCCATCAGAAGCAATATTATATATGATGCCAGGGGCTCTTGAAGCTGATAGCTCCCTGATAAGTCTGTTCAAATGTGACTTCCACATACGCAGGGTCAGCCATCTTAAATTTGGGATGGCTTTCCCCAGGGACAGTACAAAACCCACCCGGTAATTGCATCTCATGAGTTTACAAACTGAAACACTTCAGTCTTGAAGATGCAGATATGTGATAACTGTTCTCTGAAACCATTTTCCTATAAAAAGAAGAAGCTAGAAACAATTGAAATAAGGAAATCAAGAATTACCTTGCTGCATGAGCCAGACCACATGAGCCTGTCTGGCAAGTATGTGAGTCAAAGGCAATATGCCCCCTGCCTTGTTGGGAAGTTGGAAAAGGCTCCAAGTGCATATTAAATTCCCCTCACATAAAGGTTAGACAAAACTGGTGATCCAGGGAGGCAAGGCCTAGATATAAAAGATTAGTTACCCATGGGAGAATGGAAAGTTCTAGATAAACTTGATGTTATTTTAAGTTCTAAAAACATTGCTCACAGGAACTTGAAGCATGTTGTTAGACCTTGGATAAAGAAGAGTCCACATTCCCCAGTGAGACATTTCCACTACCATTCTAGCTTCTTTCTTGAACTATCCAGTTTCACTGGGTGCTCCCCTGTTTCCTTTCTCTGCCTGCCATCACCTACCTCAGATAGTAGGGACACCCAGTGGCCCCCTGCCATGCATTGGACAGAGAGTCCCAATTGTCTATCCACGGCACAGATAAGAGCTGGGTTTGGACTGACTCTACCACCTTAGCAAAGAAGCCTCTCTTGGGAGTGCCACCTACTGGACACAGGGAAAAGGGAAGAAAAACAATTGAAAGGTGAGCAGTGGTGAGTGATTCTGTTCATAACTCCAAATTCTGGTTGGAGCCATGTGCTAAGATGCTTCGCTTAGGCTCAGGTTTAACATGGCTTTCTCTACTTTCATTTTAAAAACTATCCTAGATCAGTGGTGAAAAAAACATTGGTACCTGACCAGTGACCTGGGCAAGGGATAACAATTAGTGCGTATCTCTGAGGCCACGTTGGTGGACTGACTGGGGCTGCCTCGGGGCCAGAGGGAAAGGGATTCTGAGAGCTTTACAGTGTAATTAAGAAGGTTGGTTGCAGAAACGGCTGCAGCCTGGATTGGGAAGCAGTATTACTAGATGGTCCCAATAGTCATATCTGACCTGGGTAACAGACAACCAGGCTTTACCCAAAATTTCTGAATCACAGAATGTCTGTCTGAAAAAAAGGTTTGAATATATCATTAATATAAATCAATTCATGGTTCCAAAAATTGGGATTTTGGTTCCCTTTATTAAGGTTTCCCATTTCCAATCAGGACTCTAATTTTAAAATCCTACGCTTAAAAAAATTTTGGAACATGGTTGAGCTTAATGCCTAGCCCTTTGCAAGCCCAATTTATACCCAGTAAAGAAAATAAATTCACTATGTAGGTGTGTGGCACTGAAGCCCTTATTCACATTTTATTGGGAGGTGGGGGGAAGGAGACATTTAGCTACTTCTATTCAATTTGGTATCATTACAATCATTATTTAGTGAGTTCCTTCCATGTGCATAGCACTCTGCTAGGAAAATTAGCTATCTAGTGTAATACTGCTGTAGGCAGATATTGTACCATTTTATAGACAAAGAACCTGAGGAAGCGCCTAGAAGCTGAGTGCCTTGCCCAAGGTAACACTGTGAGTGACTGAGCTCTTTACAGCCATTCTGTCTCTTCTCCTGCACATAGAGTTAGATTTCAGGACTTGAAAGGAAGGCAAAGGAATTTCTTCAGGATCTGCTTAAATAAATGGAGTCATAAGCAAGTTTTATGGGGGACTAGGTCATCATCTTCTCAGCATTTCGTAAGTGAGGGCAGCATGACAGAAATTCGCCACCACAGAAGATGGCGGACAGAGAGACGAGGAGGGCGTCAGTGACTTTGGACAATAGCAGAAGGAGAGATGTGAGGATAAGCATTACTCAGATTACAATCCAGGCATGGGTTTCTCTTTTAATTCATTTATGAGAACATGTGAGTTCATATATTTGAACCATCATTAATAAATATTAAGATAGTAAATGTCCATTTATTACATGTTAGTAACTCATCAGTTTTATAAATTAAACCTCACAGCTCTAACAAATTAAACTGAAATATTTAAGTCAAATGGGGAGAACCGTTGATGGAGGGGAAATGTGTTCTGAAACCTCACTTTTGGTTTTCTTTCCCTAAAAAAGCATTGAGCCAGAATGAACTTCAACTATAAAGAAATACCACAAATAATGCATTTTCTGTTCTTACCTCCATGCCTTATTGAAAACTCCATTCACTGTTCTTCCAGTAAGTTCCTCCCTTCAACAATCAGGCCACTGTCCCTGAGACTTGGCAAGGGCCTTTGACATAACCAATGGCAAGGGAAATGTTTTAACAGCTCCGTTAATACGGCAACAGAGGTTTATTGTTATCAAACAGACACTTTGTGCAAAGCTGCTGCCGCTTCCACAGGCCCACCTGCTCTGCTCGGAGGACCCGCCGACCAAAGGGCCAAGTCCCGGCAAGGCAGATTAGTTTTGCGTCAGGAGAGTAGGACCACAGAGCACAAAGATTTGGAGTTTGGAGACAGCGAGAGCTGGGTTTGAGTGAAGGTTGTCTCATAGAATCTGTGACCTGTGACAAATTACTTAATATTTTTAAAGCCTCATGCGCTTAGCACTTTATCTGGCACATAGGAAGCACTCAATAAATAGCAGCGCTTTTTTCCCTTATATTCTTAAATTTTCAATTTTTATATATGTATATACAGTGCACAATGTATACATATAGCATAAATCTTCAATGTAGAATTTGATGAATTTCTAGATATTTAAACATTGGTCAGCTCAAATATAGAACATTTGTAGCTCCCTAGAAGGCTCCATCATGCCCCTTCCCTATTATATCTATCCTCCTCAGAGAAAGCAACTTTCCTGATGTCTATCACCAAATATACATTTGACTGACTTTGAACTTTCTGGAAATTTTATCATATAGTCTATAGTCTTTTCATGTCTGGTTTCTTTCACTCAGCATTTTGTCTCGTGTTGTTTCATGTATCAGTAGGTTGTTCTATTTTGTTAAATGGTATTCTGTTGTATGAATGCACCACAATTTCTTTATGCATTTTACTGGCGATAGACATTTGAGTTATTTCCAGTTTGAGACCATTATGAACAGATCTGCTATGAACCTTATCGTATATGTCTTATTATTTTTTATAGGTATAGAGTATGAAGTCTGCTTCCCCCATTACTGGTAGACCAACTGTTCCAAAACCAGCGTTCTCTTCTGCTTTTCTCATCTAGCACTTCAGTGAATAAATTCAAATACAGACTGTAACAATTTTTAATTTTTCCACTTCTGTATCTCTCCCTATATTGTATTATTTAGCTTCTGGAGAAAAAAAAAAATATCATAGGTACCTGGAGAATCCCACAATAATATCTACAAAGGATTGTGTTTGTTTTTAAATACAGATATAGAACTATTTCACTTAAAGTCTACAATTGTCTGCTCTTTCTTTCAGAAAGTATTTTTTAGACGAAGCTTTCAGACAAAAAAAAAATGCACTCTAGGGAAAAACAAAGATTAGTCTGATATGACTGTTACTCTTAAAAGCTTCATTGACAAGGAGAGATCTCCATATTCAATAACAATATGACAGGGTAGGAGGTGTGAAGTGCAAGAAAAGAGATTCAGATAAAATCCCATAGAAATTCACAGGTAGAAATCTCAGGAGTCATCTTTCTCCAGCAAATCATCTAACCAAAGCACACAACCCTTTAGCAGACACCACATCACTAGAAAATGTAATACAAAGGTGGATTTAAATCTGGGGACATGTATCAGGAGCCTATGAAGACACCACGCGAGACAGTGTTTGAGAAGCGTTCCCAAAATAAAGAGGGAATTTGATGGAGAGTCTCCTCCAACTTATTTGCCCAGAAGTAAATATTTGCCATTTTATTTTGCCCTGAATGTCAAGTGAAAACCCCAGCCACCTGAAGTTCTGCTAAGGCTGCCGAGGAAGGGTGTCTCACTTTCTCCAAGTCACAAAGGAAACTGAGGCACAACAAAATTAAATACATTTAATCTAAAACTTTCAAATAAAGAATCTGTTGGTTAAAAACAAATAAGGAGACTGTACAGGGAGCTGAGAAAAGTGTAGCTGGAGTGCTCTCATCTTATCTCAGACATAAGGACTCCCTTGAAGGCAATTGATTCTGTTCCAGCACGTGGTAGAGAGGCTGAACTGTGGTGGGGAAAGTGCCAAAGAAGCAACAGCAAAACATTGGTCATTGGTTATGGGACACTTCCTTAAATGTGTCTTTTCTATATTTATATGCATCGGTAAGTCTCAGAGACTTTCTACTCAAAACATAGGTGACTCGGAGGTACAGTGCGAAAATGCCATTTCCTCTGTCTTCTTTCTCAAACCCTTTAAAAGCCACTATTACAGGTCCCCATGGTGCAGCCGGCAGGGGAGATCACCTTAGCTGTCATTTGTCTGGCGTTACAGAGGCCTAGAAATTGTGAAATCAATGTCTTTTAAATATAAATATCTATGTTTCAAGTTTCTATATCTAGTTTTAGACCAGTTTACTCTGAGTATGAAAATAAATAGTAATCAAGACCTAGCCATTCTCACTAAACTAAAAGTGTGGTTCCAAAACCTTGGACAATGAAATCCCTCTCTGGTAGTAAAGCCCTCTGCTTCACCCTGTTGACGAAGACTTCTGCCCAGGATGGGTGTGCAGGGGAATGCCTGCCCTCTACCCGCCCACAGGATTTCCACTGACGCAGGTGGGAACCCTGAATTCCAAATATATAACCCCAAATAGGTCAGTGAAGGCATTACAGAGGCATTACAGTTCCAGTTCCCAAATAGGTCAGTGAAGGAGACCTGTCACAAAAGGGTATCTGTCTTTCAAATGCCAGTGTGTGACAGCTCCCACAAGAGAAAGTTGTACACACCAGATATTTCATCTCATCAAGTCAATGACTAGGCCTTAATTAGAAGTGTCACTTAGCAGCAGCTTTGATGTGAGTTTCCATCTATAGCTGTAGTGATATTCCATCAGTAGAAATCCCTTCTCTGGGCCTTTAACGGTGAAAAGTTGAACGAAATATGGACATTACCTTAAAGCTGCGTAAGGATGCAGACAGGCAAGAAAAATGCCAAATGCATCTAGGTGAGTCCATCTTGTGTTTGGAACTGCCTGTGTGTGGAATGCAGCATTCTTTCCAAATGTGTCCTGACGCATATTATGTGCCCCCCCCCCCCCCCCGCACCAGGCTGCATGCCACTCAGTTCCTCTTCCCACTGATGTGCCCCACAGGCCTGAAATATCATCTCATTTTGGGGGGGTTAAGTTGTCATCCCAATAAAATGAAAGTGTCCCTAGTAAAGGGAAACATTCAGCCTGTAGACCTATTCCAATTGGACAGCTGGTTAAAGTAGGCTTTGATAGGCGTGAGGAAAGAGCGGAGAAGTTGAAATGGTGAGGAGAGGACCAGGTCAGATGAAAGGTGCTGTGTATCTGACATTGGAAGAAGGGTACTCTAGGGGACACGGGTGGGGTAACAGTCCTTTCTTCACAACTTGGCTGAGCATCAGCCCTTCAAGTGGCTTTCAGAAAGGTTTGCGAGGCTGAGATTTTTCCATTTGCTGTGATACCTACCACATCATAAATGATATGATATATTGTGATGTCACTTGATTCATGCAACAATCCTAGGAGATAGGCATTAAGAGCCCATTTTATGGATTAGGATTTTCAGCCTGCCCTGCCCAGTGTAGACCACACATCTTCTCTCACTACCCAGTATGGCAACACTGGACGCACCCAAAGGCCAGGGACGCTCTGGTCCGTAGTGATGGCAAAAGTGGTTCCCTTTAGGCAGTATCAGCTTCAGTCATCCCCGAGAGGAGGCAGTACGGGAGGCTTCATCACCACTCCTACTCCCATCAAAATTTTGTGGTCCATGCCAAAAATCAAAGCCAATTGCTAGCATCAGATGCCCTGAAATCAACAGTGAAATAAAAGAGCACATCTGTCGTTCTGCCAACTGGTTGCAGCCAAGCTTTCTCCCAGCCCTTTCTTCCGCACCAGTTACACCGTTGAATGGAACCCAGGAGTACACTTTGTGTTACCAGATGCCCAGGAAAGGTTCAAACCTGCCTGTGGAGGCGAGAACCTGCACCGAGTTCCAGTTAGAACACCATCGGGGGGAGTTAGGAAGAGGATTATGGGGCGGGGCTGCATTAGGCCTGGTTCACTCACTTCTTGGCTGTCACATCAGGCATCTGATTAATATACCTTCCACTTTCATCACAAAACAACTTATAAAACAACTTGTGTAGTACCTTAGAGTTTACAAATAATTATTTTTCATTTGTCCATTATATCCTCAAAATAATTATGAGAGTTAATTCCTGATTTTACAGCTAAGGAAGCCGAGAGGTTGAACAACTGGCTTTGCATGACCTAGCCACTACACATCAGCATCAAAACGGCAATCCAAGTATGTTTTTATTATTAAAATTCTCAAACATAAAAAGAGTAGAGAGAATAGGTCATAGTCTCTACACCCATCACCTGCCTTAATAATTAATAGCTTTCAAGATTTGATTCACTATTTTTGTTTTGCTGAAGTAATTTCAGGGACATCCATTCATTTCACCCCAAAGTGCTCGGTGTGCATCTCTTAAAAAATAAGACCACCTGTATCTTCTGATTTCAAACCCAGGGCTCTGCCCGCCACTTCCTAATACACTGATGGATTTACTTTCGTCACCTGCACATGCTGAACTGGACTAGGCAAGCTCAAAGGTCTCTTCCATTTGGAAATTTCTGGTTTCTGGTTTTTGCAACCAAAGCAACATTCACCATGATGGCTTTTGTGCACTGCTCTCTCCTCTCCTTTGGAAGGTGTCCCCTCTCCTGTTCCTGACTCTAGGACTTTATATGTATTCAGCAGGTAAACTGAGAGAGACAAATAGTGGAGACTGATAAAATCAGAGCGCGTATAAACAGACCAAGGGTATCCTTTGGGTATCAGCAAAGCGGAGCACCAGCAGAATTTTGAAAAGAATGGATGTGAAAACTTACATATGTCATGCAGGGTCTCAGCTCCCGCTCCCCGCACAAGAACGCAGGATGTGGTGAGGCCAAAAAGGAACCCCATGGAGCCAAAAATAGGGGTTTCATACCACTATATTCTCACTGGCTGCTGAGTTGGAGACACAGGGAGCAGGAGCCACACAATCCTCAACCTACTGTCCACCTCTCTGCCAAGCAACCCCACTTGCTAACTGCAATCCATGCTTGCTAGCTCAGCCACAGCAGTCATATCAGTGGCCAATGGCTAACTGGTTACAGCTGATGGCCAACGAGTCACAGCTGACGGCCATCTACTACCCGAGGCAGCACCTTTCCACATGAGGCCGAGAGCCTGGAAACTGCTCTCTGGGACTCTGTCCCCACACATACCCAGTATCAAAATACTTATCTTGAGAAAGTAAGAGCTTGACTAGTCTTGTGACCCTTATTTTATAGGTCAGTAATGTTTATATTTTGGATTTTCAGGGAGCATTATAATTTTTGCAGTATTTTAGAGCCTCTGAAGGACCTCTCTACCTCCCACCAGTATGGGGAACCGAGAATGAACTAAGTTGCTGATTAAGATAATGAAATTCCAGCAGAGTGCTCAGATGCAATAAAAGCCCTCAGGTGTTTAGAAATTGGGAAAAGAGTGTTCTAAGGCAATGGACGGGCTAAGAGTCCCCTCCTCGCCACTTGGCGGAGCACATACAATTGAAGGCTTTCAGAAAGACTCACAAGCGGAGATTTTCCTGTTTGCTCTGTCATCTACCACATCCTTAAATGAAGAGAAATGTCGTCATGCTCTCACTTGATTCCCACATCCAGCCCACGAGACAGGTGTGAATAGCCCCATTTTGTGGGTGAGGATATTCCCCCTGGCAAGTTCACGCAGATGGCATCCCAGGATGTCCTTTGTGTTTCTCAGCGATAGGGAGACTCAAGTGTGAGTATTGGCTGTGGTCACAGTGTGTGAGAAGGTAGCTGAACCTGACCTCAATCCCACAGATCCTCATGTGAGTCCCCTGCCTGCAAGGCTATTTCAGTGCCTGTAGGCAACCTCACTTCCGTGGCAGCAGCATCTAAGATGCTTCATGTTTCATGTGTGGGCACACTCAGGGTGCTGTCCCCGGGGGCTTTCACTCAGACTCACCACCTCTGGGGCAGGGGCAAGTCGAAAGCCCTGGCCCAGTGCCGCGGCCCGCTGGGCTGGAAAGCCTGCTGTAAGTCTGGACCTATTTCAGCTGACATACTTTATACCATGCAGAGAATCTATACCAGACATGGTCTTGAAGAATCCAGTCTCAGGGAGCAGTTTATTGATCTGGCAGATGATTAAAAGGCAACAGAGATGAGCTCAAGTGATGCTTTGGTTTTTCCATCCTGAAAATGAATCTGAAATTTCCTTGGGGGATCATTAGCCCGTCGGCTGCTACAGAAGAGGCAGATGGCTCCTCAGTGCAGTCAAAGGTCATAAGACTGTCCCCGTCAACGTCTCCTGGCTCTTTTCTGTCCTCAGCAACACACCCTGGGGAGTGACATGTTCCGCACTGGATGTGGGGCATGTCAATCCTTGTGCCAGGCTGTGCCTATGTCAAAAAGAGCCCTCAACGCAGCCCCTTGCACAGGCTCTGTCTCCTCCTCTCTCTGTTTATGGGATGAGGGAGACGATTACGGGAATGGCTGTAAAGTTTTAAGCTGCTCCAAAAGAAAAGGAGGGGAAAACTGGCTTGCACCCATCACAAAGAGCTGACCATTTCCAGGAGAAGGGAGAAGGGAAGGAATTTGCACTGGTGGGTATGAAGTCACCTGGAGTTGTCATTTGAAATAGACATCATTGCTGCCAAACTCTGGATGACCTAATGTGCTGCACAGCACATGACTTGGACTTGTCACTGAGCAGATATGCTATGGTTCAGGGAGAAATTATAGGAGGTTCAATGCTCAGGCAACAGATTATTTACAACCTGTTCCTAATATGAGAGCTTTTACAGCAGTGGTTTTGTGGACAAAAGTACATATTAAAAGGCTAATGTAATCGCTCATGTTGGCAGTGAAATACAACCAGATTGGGTTTCAACAGGACACCTACAGCCATGAAGCATGCTTCAATCTGCGTAGAGAGTGAACAGCTCTCTACTGGAACAAATTGTATACTGCCCAGGCCAGCAAGAGGAGACCCGAACAACAAATGAATCCTGAATATTAACTTCTTCAAAGCAAACTTCCCTTTCCTTCTCTCACACACTTTCTGACACCACTGTAGGAACTGCACATGTATACACTTTTAAACAAGTCAAGCACACCAGCCCCAGAGCTATCAACGAAAGGTGATTCTGCTTTGGAAACCTTGAACAACAACAATAAAAAGACCTGAAGTTCTCTTCCTGCCTCAAAATTCTCTGTAAAAGTTGGCTATGGTGAAAAACAAAACAACAACAACAAAAATCACTTTGTGCCACAAAAGTGCTTGCACACACAATTAGATTCCCTGCATCAAAGGGAACTTCCTTAGACACTTTTATGGGAGGGCATTTTTATAAATGAAATGAGCCTCTTTTACCTTCCCACCCCCAACTTCCTCAACTCTTTCAGTCCACTGTTTTTTGTCAAAGGTAGTTGTCGTTACAGCTCATTAATCATCCATCACCCAGACAGACTCTGCCAAGAATGCTGATAACATCAGGGCTCCAGGGAGCAGCCTGCAGAGGCAGGACAGGACTGGTGGTATAGCGACATTCTCTCCAGCCTGGTCTTTAAGGCCACCAGCCCCAGGGCATCCATTTCTCAGTTCTTTTTCATAGGCTGAAAGCTCATGCTCTAACTCAGGCTCAAATCTGCAGGGCACAGCTCTTAGACAAAGGCTTCCCTGAGTACCTGAATAGAAACAGCTCTCCCAGTCCATCTCAAATGCTGGCATAATTATAAACCATCACAAGCAGTCAGCATCCTTTGTGAAAGATGCAGCACTGTCCTAAGAGGTCTCATCACAAACAGAAAATTATTTTCCTTTATTCTTTCTTTCCTTTTTCTTGTATCTATGTGAGATGATAGATACGTATTAGCTTAACCTATCGTGGTAATCGTTCCACACTATATGTAAATCAAACCATCAGGCTGTTCACCTTAAACTTATACAGTGATGTACGTCAATTATTTCTCAATTAAACTGGGAAAAACTAAAACTGGAAGAAAAAAGACATTCACCGTGCTGACTTATACTTTAGATATGCGGATGAGTTTTGTTCTATTATTACATCATCAGGGTAATTTTATTGATGGATATCAGCCAGAATGAACTGTGATTGAAATAGTGCACATATACACACACACACACACACACACACACACACACACTCTGAGGAGGACATGCAATGTTTACATATTGGCAATAATTTCTGAACCCAACATGGGGACCTTGTTTTATCTGGGGAAAGTATATATATCAGAGAAAAAAAATCAATGGATAATAAACCTGAAATCCTAACTTCTCCAGGTCTGAAATTTGAACAAACAAATATTTGCTTTTCTCCTAGAGAGACGAATATAAAATCATCACATTAAGACCCAACAACAGTTTTTAAAGAGGAGTGCCTTAATGTGTTCATAAATATCTTTAAGTAGTCTAGAGAAGCAAAATTTACTGCATTTTAGAGGTGAAAATTTGGAGGTCATAAAGATGGGATGCTTACCTCATGTCACTTGGGGAAGTCTCCTTCTGTGACACCCCATTTAATACACATTCCATTTGACACCCTGTCAAAGACGCTCATTTCCTTCCTCAGACACTGACTTTAATGGACATAAAGTCGGATTCTGGCATATGGCAGACCTTATTTCCTTTACCAGTTCTCTCTTTCAGCGAGATGGAGGAGGAGAGAGGGAGAGAACCCAGACAGTGGCAGTAGGGGGTTGGGATGCAGAACCATGATTAATGTGTTAGATTTCCCTGGGTGGGGTGTCAGGGCTTGCTACCTTAAGTTAGCTGGGATCATGCGGATATTCTGAATCTGACTAGAAGGGGGTCTGCATGTGTCACGGGATTGTAAAATGTTTCAATAAAAGAAAATATTTTAGGGATAAATGTAGCTCAACTCCATCTCTTTTTTTTAAACTCCATCTTTTCCATCAGCCAATTTAATTAGGAAACCATGTGACCTGTGGATGGACTGCAAGTTTAAGGCGTGTTTCACCCACTGTAGCCTCTACTCAGCCTTCTTAAAAGTGTGCTTTAAAGAAATGTCACAGAATTTGGGATATTCAAGCACTACAAAAGCTTGTTTGTAAACAGGAGCATTTACAGAAGATCTTAGGCAAAATATTAAGACAACTAAAGCTGCTCACCGAGATGTGCAAGTGACACAGGGATGCACACACATGCCACAAAATTCTCTCCATAAATAAAAGGTTTTATTGAAGAGACAAGGTGAACTCTGGTCATCTATAATAGTCTTTCTCTGTGAGGTAAACGCCACGGCATTTGTAGAAATAAAATTCTCAGAGAAGCCAAAACTTCCCTTGTCAAAACAAGGAGATTATTTTCTAGGAACCCAGTTCACTCTCTTTGATCTTGCCTGCCAGTAGGGTAAATGAGATAATAAAAGAGGGAGCAAGAGATCAAACGAGATAGCTAATGACTAAGGAGAGTGAGAAAGATATTTCAATATTTGTGGAGAGCGCCACTAACTCTAGATGCTTTTAGTGAAAGATGCATTCTCCATTGCTTCCAACCGTTTTGGAAAGATGGAACAAGATTACTTGGAATTGTGTTTTATTTTTATTTATGATCTAAAGGTGGTGGCTGCTATATTGTGGGTGCCTCTTACCTCCATCAGCCATGCGCTCCGGTTCTGGAGTTGCAGACATGGCATTGGCGTGGAAAGGGTCGTGCTGGGAACACATTGCCATCCCTTTCTCAGATGTACTGGCAAGAGGGGCCCTGGCTTGCCTTGTAAAAGTAACTCCGGAGCAAATCATTCGCACATCTAACCTCAATATTTTGAAATCCAGAAACAACATTGAGTCATGCTGGTTGTACTGTAAAGTTTTAATGCATTTTTAAAACAGAGTCAAAAACAAGCTGGGGTTCATGTGAATTATCTCTTTACATATGTCAAGCCCAGGAATTTGGCACATGGATCAACATGATGGAATGGAGCAGGGAAGCCATGGGAATATATCATTAGAGAAAAATCTCCCTGGATGTGGGAATGCATGGCACTTCATCAGGCGGGTTCCCCATTGTCTCAACCACATACCTGGCATGGTGTCTGAGCTGTGAAAAACTGGGGCTATAAATGCCCTTCATCCTGTACTAAAAATAAAGACTCATTTAAAGCAAAACAACCCACATGGGAAAAAGTATTGACAACTGCTGACATCAATTTGTGTCTTCAGCGTCTGTGTTGTCCAGGCCCTGATCTCTGTGAGCCTGTGAAGTCAGGGATCTTAGACAGGATTTTCAAGAGAAAAGTGAATGAGTGAACGAATGAGTGAATGAATGAATGAATGAATGAATGAATGAATGCATGAATGAATCCCCTTCTGAGGAAAGCTCAGTATATGCTGATTGTTGAAACTACCCATCCAGTTTTTCTAGATGATGTTATGAATCTCCAGGTCAACCTTTTCTGGAAACCAATTTCACCTCAATTGGTTTCCGCCAATTTCACCTCAAGTGTCAAACTTTGTAAAAATGCTCAGATATAGGACAGTCCAGGAATGGTTCCTTAGCCTACAGCATCCAAGGCCATGAGAGCCAACCACTTTCCAAAGGTTCTCAGGCTGCTCAAGGAGGACTTAACTAAACTAACAATAATTCACACCAACACAGCACATAATAAGAAACTAGAAGCAGATGAGAAAATCCAAAGTATTTCAGAAGACAAATGAGTAGACTTGCAGTGCCAGGGACTAATATAGATTATAAAGCTACAGTAATGGAACATATATAGCATTAGTACCAGAGTGGACAAAGAAATCAATGGACCAGAATAGAATGTCTAGAAACAGACTCCAAAATGCAATATTATATGATACAGGTAGCATGTCCATTTAGTGGGAAGCACATAGGTTATAACTAGGTTGTGAAGTATAATTGGTTAACTCTTTAGGAAACAAAAATTAGACATTTCCTGATGGCTTATACCAAAAGAAATTCCAAATGGATTAAAAATATTAAGTATTTAAACATAAAGTCATAAAAGAAGAAAATGTAGCTATGAGAAGGGAAGGATTTTCTAAGCATCACACAAGAAGTAGAAACCATAGGCAAAAAAGAGCAATGGATGTAAAACAATATACATCACACACACACCCAGAGAACAATGGGTACAGGACACGAATAAGAAGACATACACATAGCCATTGTGTACATATGGCAGACACCGCTGGCTGTCTCAAACCCCATTTGTGAATCTCTTCTCCCTTGTTTATTTTAACCCTAAAAACTGAGAAGCTCAAAACTCACTTTCGTCATCTGCAGACAGGGGTGCCCGTGTGATATGAATCTAAACAGAATTGTAATAAGAGGTTTGTATCATCCTTTGTCAGGTAATTCATAGATCTGCATTTCTTTAGGGTAGGTTAATTACTAGGCATTTATTTCTTTTCAGTTGTGTTAGATGAATAAGTTCTAGAAATCTGCTGTACAACATTGTGCCTATAGTTAGCAGTAATATATTGTATACTTCAAAAAATTTGTTAACAGGGTAGATCTCAATTTAAGTGCTCTTACCGCAAAACAAAGCAAAGCAAAGCAAAGCAAAGCAAAGCAAAGCAAAGCAAAGCAAAGCAAAGCAAAGCAAAACAAAATGATCCAAGGAAACTCTTGAGAGGTGTTGAATATGTGTATTACCCTGATATCATGGGTGCTTTCATTTGTTTAAACTCATCAAATGGTACACATTAAATTTGCAGGTTTTTTATATCAATTTTGTATACCTCAATAATGCTGTTAAAAATAAATCAACTTTATGCATAGAATGCTAAAAAACAATTTTAAGAGGTTGCCAATACTTCTTAGCTTCTTCCATCTTGAATAAGGATGTGAAGCCTGGAGCTGGGGCAACCATTTTGTGACTGTGAGAGAAGGTCAAGACGATCAGAGACTTAAGCTTCAATGGAGAGTGCCCCCAGCAGTCCCTAGTCTCCTTGTTACTAAGTCCCATTTGTATAAGGTAACATAAACCTGCTTCTCTATTACTTGATAGGAAATGCATTCTTAATGAACTGAGAGGGCAACATCTGTTAGAGAGCAATACACAAACACATACAAGCAATATACATCTAATCCCTTAATACATACAACATAAGGGGGAAAAGAGTTGCATTCAAAAGATGCTGAGGATAATAATCTTTATTTTCTTTTTCAATAACTGTGCTACTTGAAATAATATGCTTAAATTTTAGAAATACCATTATTTATAAACAGTAAAGCCTGAACATTCTAGATAAATAATTTTTTACTAAACCTCTAAAAAGCCCTCAGAGTGACCAATTCTGGTGCAAGCCCAAAACAAATAATAGAAACATATTATAATTGTATATTCAAGAATGTTCGTTTAACACTATATTATCAAAATAAAAAGGGAGAAGTTAAAAAACTTAGCTAGCCATAGGTGTCTGGTTAATGAATAATTGCAAAATGTAAAATAAAATAATATGTGACCATTATCAAGTCTGTTATAGAAGAACATTTATTGATATAAGAAAATTGATGCTATATAAGTAAGTGAAAAAAAGCAAACCACAAGGCAGGATGCAGAATACGTGATCGTTTTTGTTACTGATGACTGAGACTCCACCAATGGGGTCTGACCACCCAGTTTGCCATTTCATTCCCTGTGCCTAGTAAGAGCTTTCCACAAATTAATGTGTGTTTTTTTCAATTTCGTTAATGAATTAACATGTGAAATAAATGTAGTAAACTCTTACTCGTTTTTTTTTTTTTTTTTTGCTTTTAGTTTTGAACATACACACATTCCTTTTTTTGTTATATTTTTTATTTATTTCACGTTAAGTATATGTGACTTTTATAACTAGAAAAAAGGTAAACTACAACTAATGAAATGAACTCTTCTTTTCTTCAACACTACTCTTCTCCTTGTATCGATGAAGAGCAAGGGGACCTCAAGTCTTGTGGACCATCCTTGGTGTATGGTCTTCAAGGGTGTGGAACTGAACTGGTCTGGGCATGTGCCATGCTGAGTCAGGCAGAATGAGAACTCAAGGCCACACTGGAGGGGATGAGCGAAGTTCATGGCCTTCTTTGCCCATTCAGCCCCTGCCATCCCTGGATTGGCCTGCTGCTCTCCTACTATTGCTGGCTTTCCACTGAGGGGCCCCCAGAATCCCAACCTTTCTGTTCATCCTCTTTTCTCTTTGCCCCCTCCATCAATAACCCAAATGGATTTGTTCAACACCCCATCATCTGTGTTCGCTCATAATCTATTTTGTATTTGACAAAGTGACAACAAGCTATCATGAACAGGTGCTTTTCTTCTTCCTTCCCATGATAGTATTTTCAGCAGAAAATCAGCCTGGTGCATCCCAAATTTAGCTAAAATGACAGAAATATAAGGGGTAAGCTCCCCTGTAGAGCCTCCAGATGGGTGGAGGGCTAAGACATTGGATTGGTCTCCAGTATGAAGGGTGGGCCAGGTCAGTTCCTGAAGAGCAAAAGCAACTGCAATGGAATTGAGGTAAGTCATGACCAATGCGCTACGCTTGACCGGATTTCCACAGTCACTACTTTTAAGGTAGTTTTTTTGGATGTGCTGGTGGATAGAAATCTAATTTCCCTCACTGAGGGTGCTCCAAGACTTATGGGACAATATTGCTTTTTCCTTCTTCTAGAGAACAAGTTCAGACACTGCCGGAGAAACCTGCCCTCATGAGCCTGTCCTTCTGCTGACCAGCCATCTTCTTTTCTCCCCCTGCCTCTCTCCCCAGACTTCTGTCCACTCAATTGTTCCCAGCCATCTTGCAAAGTATTCATTGTTAAGAGGGCCTGCCTTATGAAGACTCTACTCTTGACATCAGCTCCATTATTTAAAACACACCTACTCACCCTGTGCTATGTGTGGTAAGAGTCCCCACTGCCATTGCCATGGTGTCATTTTGGAACTCTTACACCCGAGAGCAGAAGGAAATAAAGGAAATTTTCATAAATGAAAGAAAAGAGCAAGATGGAAAGAGGAACGAGAGGACGGGGAGCTGGGGGAGCGGTATAATGGCTTCTGGAATTCTTGCAAGCACTTAGCTGAGAGATATTAGGAGCCATCTCAAGAATTTTATAAAAATGGTAGTCACTGAGAGACACCCAACCATTTGCCCTTCCTGGGGCTTCTCAGCTTGGTCATATCCATCTAAACAGCAGCAGTCACCCAGAGTTAGAAGGGACAAAGATTCGAAACTGTGGTAGAACTGACTTCCCAGAGGAGAAGAGACAGAAATGGGAGAGAGAGAAAGTGTGTACTGTTTATTCCACTGTCTCAAATGCAGTGCACAGACCTACAGCCTATGAAAAACCCTATGGGTTCCCATCCTACCCTGGAAAACCTGGCAAAAATTCCCCATCTGTTGTGCCCCACCTCTGTTCTCCAACTCATGTTCCAGTGGCTGGCCCATGTGATACTGGTCCAGGGTGCTCTTGTGTGGACAACTGCCCCTGTAGACAGTCCCCAGTCTTCCCTGCACCACTTTGTCACCAGTGAAGGACTCCATTGAGCTGTGCCCTGAAAACAGGCTCAGAAAATGTGGGGCTCCTTCCAAGAAGTAAAGAAAGGCACATGTGATTCCTTCCGTGATCATTTATTGAGCATCTACTACATGGGAACATTATGCTGTGTGCTGGGGTACAAGATGAATGAGGAATGACCCTTACACTCAAGAAGCTGGCAGATCACAGGGTGCCCAGTCACCAGGTCACAGCTCTCCGATGGCACTAGCCCTTCTCATGGAGGAAGACACCAAGGTGCAGAGCCATCAGATGGGCTGCTTGTGAGTGGGGACAGTTAACACTTGGTTCTTCGGGCTCCCCTCATGTCAACTTTTCATTAAGGAGTATCAATGGAGGAAGTGGGAAATGCCACAAAAGAAGTATTAAACCTGTTTTTCGTCTCTTTTTACATATTTTTGAAAAGTACCTAGTTAGAAATTCACATTAAAAACGCCACTATTTCCAATACCTGTACCTGAACATTTTGTTCCTTCCTCATCCACCTCTTCCCTCACATGTTATGTTCACCCTTCTCATTCCAGCAGCTATGAAACACTGGTTCTTGTATCGTTTCCTATTATTGCTGGGTCTGATCAACTTGAGTCAAAGATAGTGAATTGTTTTGCTGATCTAGAAGGCAAAATAAATAAGGTTTAGAGCAGTATTTTCCAAGATAAAAATTCTGTGGCAGCTTAGAGGACTCTGAAAGTTTTCAGAGCTATTCTAGGCCAGCTTTTGTACTTAAAGTATAGAGAACTGTGGACTGTTCTGAATGAGTATTGTCATGAGCATATATATATATATATATATATATATATATATGCACAATCATGACAATTAGTCAACATATTTACATAGCTTGCACAAGAGTGGGAAGAATTAAATACCATATATACATATATTTTACATTTAAATTTATGTATTGAAATGTAAATGATTTAACATGTGTCTACCTGTATCTATCAGATGAAATCAGACAGAGGTTGACAGTTGGCATCAAGTAAGGCCCTCTTGCAGGGACACCCAGGGCTCTGCAGTAGCCAAGGCAAGCTGACAGAGTGGGGGTCATCTTGATTTCTTTGCTTGGCCTCAGAGAGAAACAAGTGGCTGTGTCTATATCATATGCTGAAATACCAGGAAATTTAAGGGCGTATGCTTTGCACCCTGCTGTGAAAACCATCTGTTACTTTTCTACCTGAGAAAGGAATGGTTATGCTCAGAGGTACCACTCCGAATCTTCTTTCCTTATCTTTGCAGCTATCAACATGAGATTCATGTTCATTTGAAAACTATCCCAGTTGTGAATGGGAGGACACAGAAAGATACAATAGGACAAGGGGAAAATTTTCAACAAATTAAACAAAACAAGGAAAGTGTTGAGAGAGCACAAGTAGTCCAACTAGAATGAACTCCTTACTTCACTTTGCCTCTAAGGCAATCTGGAGTCTCGGCTACTTGCTTTGTCTAGTGAAATGTTTTTTCCTACTCCACTATTGACCCAGCAAGTTACATGGTGTACTTTCATTGAAAAAAACCTGTGCAAAGTGTCACCAAAGCAGCAATGAGGATGAGATTACTTGCTCCACTCTCTTTATAATAACCAACACTGAGGAGCATAGACTAATTAATTAAATGGCCAGTTTTCCAGGCTCCTGAATCCTCAATTTTCAAAGTAGCAAACACTAGTCACAAATTATTGCAATGAGCCAAGTACAGTATTTTGCCTGACTTACCCTTATAGTGTGTGTGTGTGTGTGTGTCTGTGTTTGTGTGTGTGTGTGTGTGTGTGTGTGTGTGTGTGTGAGAGAGAGAGAGAGAGAGAGAGAGAGAGAGAGAGAGAAAGAGAAAGAGAGAGAGATATGTTTTTATTCCCTAGTATTGGGACCCATCTTTATTTCTGTACTTGTTTTGTTTATATTTCCAAAATGCAAATTGTGACTGTCTGCCTGGGAACACTATAAAGTCTTTCCTCACAAACACTGAGGACACAGGAAACTCACAGATTTCCCACAAAGTGGCTTTTCCCTCCTGTTAGACACAATGATTTTCATGACAGGGTCTCAGAAAATAAAATACATTTTTTTTAACAAAGTGAAATCAGAAACTTTGCGGTTCATCTGAAGGAATAGGAGAAGCAAATTAGGAGTCTCTTTATGGGCTTTAAAAAAAGGGGGGCCATATAAAGCCTCTTTAATTTTAATAGAACTCTATAGAATTTTCTAGAACTTTCTGTAAGGTACATACAGTCATGGTATCTTTAGTGACATAAAAATGATGATTCCATGGATATGTCCTTTCTTCCACAAAACAAGTTGGAGACCATTTTTTAACAGGGCTTCCTTTCTAAACAGTCCTCATAAGAAGCTGATACAGAAGTTACATCAGGAGAGGATATGTATTAGGAATAGATAATGGAAATTTCCTGCACTGGCCATCTTATTCCCCACTCCTCAGAAAATTCTAGTACATCTATCAGCTTAGACACAACATTTCTACTTTATTTTTACAACATGAGATGTTCCACTGTGGTACAGGGGGTTCATATCTTTGTTTATCACTCTAGACAGGTGAAAGAATCTTCATCCTTAAGTGCTGGGCTTTGTCTGTCTGCTATAATCACTGCTACCAAAGACTTTGTATACCCCGCTCACTTTTCAGATTAGCTGACTTCCAATTAAGGCTAAGAAAACTCCAGTCAGGATGGTGGGTCTTTAAGAAATGTCACTAACAGCCCTACCAGTCATCTTTCCTTTCTGTATGTGGAGAAATCTGAGGTCTTTTGCAATTGAAGTCTCATCCATGCTGCTCCAGCTTGGGGCCTATGATTCACAATATGGGTCTTCCCTTTAAGGTAAAATCACAGAAGATTCATTTTAAAACACAGATATTTTATTTGAGAGAGACCAAATCCAGTGAACCACCATTAAACTTGAGCATGAAAAACAGAGAATAGGCCTCAGAAAAGGACACAGGACAGTCAAATGTCAACACTTTTCAGGCACAAGATGTGGCACTGTAAGGTTTGTGAGGATGCTAGAGCAAAGGCAACCAGTAGACACTGGATATTTCCAGATTGGGGGCATGAAATAAGGATATCCCTAGAAGAAGACGTGTGCAAGAAAGCTCCTACTAGGTAATTCTACTTGGGGCCAGGTCTCGTATGTTGTCCACATAAAGACATTTTCTTTGAGAGTCTTATAAATTGTGCCTATCTCCACACTTGGGGACATCTGACCCAGAAGGATGAATATGATCCCACCACCCCTTATACCAGCATTTTGTCCCATACATCGTGGGCAGTTTTCTGGGCCTCCACTCTAGAAGAGCAACAGAAACAAAGCGAATGATGTACAATCCATCTGTTCCTTGTTCAAGATGTATTTCAAAAGAAGGAGTTCCTCTAGAAATGCGTGTTGCTATGAAACATTTGGTGGAAAATATCTGAGATAAAATGACTTCATGTTTTTAGGAAAACAATATTCCTGGCAACGAATAAAAATCTGCCCATTTAAAAGAAAATACTGATGGGAGAACATCAAATTTTTTTTTTTTTTTTTAAGTCATGCCTTCTAAAGGAAAATAAGGAAATGTCACAGAAGTAAGCCTTCCGTGTGCTTTGATGGGGACATTATACTATTAGTTTTTGAAGTGTGAGTTTCTCTTTAAAATGACAGAATCCATGATAAAGCTGTGTTACATTCAGCACATTCATCTCTCAGGTAGTGAAATAGTTCCTTGAGAAGTGACATGACAAATATATTTTCAGTTTCATAAAATCCACTTCTGGCTTTCTTCAGTTGGTATTTAACTGGCAATGCGACATTTTCTACAGATTGAAAGAGATGTCTACTGATCTTATTTATAACCCATTGGGACAAGAGAGTATACGGCAGTAGAATGATTTAAGCTTTCTTGGAAATGCAGAAATGAACCAGGATTTGCCACGAAAGAAGTATTTTGACAGCCATGGGATTTCTTAAGGTGGATTTACCTTAAGTTCTCTCTGTATGTTTGCATGTTTCTGTGTGACTATACCTTGTTCTAGAGCAGGGGTGTCCAAGCTTTTTTCATGTTTTTCACCAAGAGCTATATGCGGTAAAATACACAAACAGCCGGGCCACTCACTCGAGGTGAAGTATACGTATTGCCTCACCTGGTTTATTTAAGTAAACTAAATATATTTTTGGAATTTGCTGCAGGCCAATTAAAAATGGATTGCGGTCCGCAGTTTGGACACCCCTGTTCTAGGGCTATAGTTTTTATCAGCTTCTGAGCAGACAACTTTCAAAAGGGTAAGAACCACTGGCATAAAGTAAAATAAAAGTGAAAGAGTCAGTTAGAAACAGAAGCGTATTTTGGAAAGAACAAATATTGTGAAATTGAATAATTACAGTAGAGGAAGGATTTATTTATTCCAACATTTTCCTGAGAACCTGGCCCTGAGGTCTGGGGAAGGGCAAGGCAGGGCCTTATTCCCATGGGGGCCGAGGCCGTCACTGAGCAGTCTTACTGTCTCCAAAGGCAAGGTTGACTTTTAGGATTTCACAAAAGTATAAGGCCCACGCTCACTGTCCAGACACTGACTTGAAAGAACGCAGGAGACAGGGAACAGCATGTGAGGAGCAGGTCTTTGTCAGAAAGAAAAGGCTTCCCAGAGGCTCAGACAAGCACTGCTTCGTACTTCAAGTCTGAAATTAGGTGATGGAAGAGAATATATCCCAAACAAAATGAACCCTTGGTAATTGTGTTGAGTTCCACGTCTGCAAGAAGATTTCATCGGACCTACAGACATTGAAGTTAATGTCGTTTAACATCTGTGAGGTCAAAATCCAAGCCCAGCTAGAAGGGAAAGAGTGTATTTGAGTTCTCTAGAGAAACAAACCCAAGAGAAGATAAATGATACAGATGATATAGATGATATAGATATAGATTTAGGTATAGATATAGGTATAGATGTAGGTATATAGATATAGGTAGAGGTAGAGATATAGATATATAGATATAGATACAGATAGATATGGAATTGGCTTATACAATTATGGAGGCTGAGAAGTCATGAGATCTGTGTCAGCAAACTGGAGATCCAGGAAAGCTGATAGTATAAGCTCTAGTCTGAAGGCCAGCAGGCTTGAGGCCCAAGAGGAACTGACATTTCAGTTCATGTCCAAGGCAGGAAAAGACTAATGTCCCAGCTCAAGGAAGTTAGACAAGAGGAGTTCCCTTTCACTCAGTCTTTTTCTGCTCTTTAGGTCTTCAACTGATGGGATGAGGCCCACCCACATTAGGGAGGGGCATCTTCTTCACTCAGTCTACCGAAATTCACATCCTGAAACACCTACAGACACACCCAGAATAATGTTTGACCAAAGGTCCAGGCACTCCATGGTCCAATCAAGTCGACACATAAAATTAACCATCACTAGGGAGCTAATCCTTTTAACAGATACACCAGCTGCTAAACATCTGAAAGCCTATTATTCTCTTTAAAACTGCCAGTTCAGTAGTCTTTACAGTTCTAGTAATGGCTGGTCTTCCCTGAGCGCTGACTGCATGCCAGAAAATGTCTGGGCAGACCTCATGGATTGACTTACTTGATCCTTACCACAACTCTGTAAAGAACGGTCTATTATTATCCCCATCTTATAGATGAGGAAACCGAGGCACAGAAAGCCTAATGTTGTGCAAGAAGTAAGGGAAGGAGCTTGGTTTCAAATCCAGCCAGTCTTGGTCTTGGTCCCAAAGTTGTGCTACCAACTGCCTCTCCTCCTGTCTCCTGCCTTTACTCTGATCCTATAAAGCTTCCATGGCTCAAAAGGCTTCTGTAACTTCTTTTTCAGAAACAGTCAGGGGCCTGCAGGTACTATTTTGAAATTAATTTCCCCTGAAGATCAGATAGGTAGGGAGGGAAGGAGGGAGAGAGGAAGGGAGGGAGGGAGGGAGGGAGAGAGAGAGAGAGAGAGAGAGAGAGAGAGAGAGAGAGAGAGACCAATGTAATTTGATATCACATTTGCCTATTAGGGTAGTTGATAAACTCTGATAATAACAACTATAATCTAACAAGATGGGTCCTCAAGTGCTTGTCATATACTCACTCCAACCCTCTAAAAACAATGGCAAAAAGGAGTTTGGTCAGTGATTGAAAGATACATGTAATCGATATGGAAATATTCTATCCTAACCGTATATGACAGTAAGAAAATTTAACAGTGGTGATTCAAAGGATGCTGTGACTGCACATGTTACTCTCCGGCCTGTATTCCAAATATAAACCATCAACAGGTTAAAATAAATTATTTTTTTAAAATCATAATCATGCTAAAAAATGAGATGAATAGAACAGAATACACAGCAATAAGTGAGATTCCAGTTTGAAGCATGCATGCAATCAGGGTCTAAGGTAGGCTCCTCATTTTCGATGGGGCTTCCATGCTGGACTATTAAACCACTCAGAGCAGCTGCCTGATGTGGTGGGAGAGAATAGAGGCAGCTGTGTTGTCTAGAGGTGAGTAAGCCCTTTGCTGGCTTAGGAACAGGGGCTGTGACATTGCCACAGGACACGCCAAAAGAAGAAATGGTTCTGAACCATGGACCTGGGGACCAATAGTAAACTATCCACTTAGAGGCATTAACATGGGGGAAGAAAAGAAAAGACTCGTGTGTGAATGCATACACACACACTCATCCTTTTCAAGGTGAGCTTGAAAGCTAAAGCAAGAACAAGACATTATGAAACAAACAAGCAAACAAAAAACCAGAAATACTTGAATCCAGAACAGGGATGATTACAACAGAAAGATACTATAACAAACAAAAATGTCCAAACTGAAATTTAAAACTAAACAGAAGGGATAATAAAATTAGATTTGTCATAGCCACAGAATTAGAGAGCTATAATACTGCACTGAATGATCCAGAATGAAGCACAGACAGATGAAGAAATATGAAGTATGGGAAAGAAGCCAGGCAGCCCAGAGACAGATTGAGACCCTTGCTAATGGATCTAATAGGAGTTCCAGAAGCATAGAATATATAGAATGGTGAAGTGACAGTTTTTGAAGAACTGATGGCTGAGGATTTTCCTGAACTGAAGGGAAAAAAATCCTCATCTATGTAATGTATGCCAAATGTGAAAGAGAGGAAGAAAAATAAACACTTTGTAGTGAAACTGTAGAACAGCAAAGAAAAAGAGACAATCTTTAGAAGTTATAAGGGAGAAATGACAGAATACTTACAAATGAGTGATAATTGGGGTGATGTATTAGTTTTCTATGCTACATTTAAAAAAATTAACCCAAATTTCGCAGCATAAAACAACATCCATTTGTTATCCTACAGTTTCTGTGGGTCAGGAGCTGGGACACAGCTTGCCTGGCTTCTCTGTGAGACGGCAGCAAGGTGCTGCGGGACCAGGTTCTCGCTGGAGGCCCGACTGGGGAAGGATTCACGTCCACACTCACTCAGGTTGTCAGCGAGTTCATTTCCTTCCAATTGTCAGACTCATGGCTACTTGCTTCTTCAAAGCAGGATATAAGGGAGACTTTAGAGCCAGTCTGCCAGCAAGGCACTCTTAGATAACATAATGTCATCCCAGCAGTGACACCCCCTCTCCCTTGTCGTATTCTATTGGTTAGAAACAAGGTGCCCACCAACATTCAAAGAAGGGGAGTATGTAAAAGCCTGAACACCAGGAGGTAAGATCGTAGAGACCCCCTTCAAGCTTGCCTGCTGTAGAAAACAGCAAACATCTCACCGATGTTAGATACCAGAAGACAGTGATGTCACATCCTCACATTGATGGAGAAAGCAACTGTCAGTGTGCACTAGGATGAAAGATCATTCACACATGAGGGCCCAAAAAAGCCATTTTCAAACACATAAAAACTTAGAAAGTTGTCTAAGTACCCACAGAACCTTCCTGAATTTTTAAGCAATATAGTCTGTAGCAAAAAAGATATCGGTAAAATTTGATGATATGGCTAACTACTGATAGTAAAATATTAATAATTGATTGATTTTGTTTTTAAAAAGACAGATCTGAAATTTCAGATGACAATAATATGAAGATGGGGAGATAAGATGGAAAGTATGTAAAGCATGCCAACCTACAAATCGTATCTTTGCTGTTTGGGAGGAGGACAGAGGCACTGGGTAAGTGAAAATATCATTAGGAAAATGCAAAATAAAATATATACATTAAAGTCAAATTTTACATAAAAGTGAAGGATTATAAGCTGTAATATGCAAACCAGCATAAACAAAATAAAAGCAAATCCAAAAAAACCATCAGCACCACCAAAACAAAAATATTTTATCAATTCAACAGATGTCAGGAAAGTAGAAAGGGAAAAAAGTGGTAGGAAGAAACCCAAATGTGTCAATAAACATAAAATTATTACATTCACCTATTTAAAATGCTGCTTTTAAAAAGACACAGTTAAAACATCTGGAAGAAAGTTTAAAAGTAAAATAATTTTTTAAATTCATAAATTTCAAGGCTCCCGATGGCTTCGGTCAATGATTCTCCAACTTGTAATTAATCCCCTGAGGGATTTGCTGAAAATGTAGACTCCTGGGCCCCGATTCAGAAATGTTGACTCAGAAGGCCTGGTTTCTAAACCCAATAATCTGGATGTTTAACCAGTTAGTCTGTTGTTTCTTTTTTTAAATTAATTTTTATTTTTCAATTACAGTTGGCATTCAATATTATTTTATATTAGTAGGTGTGTAGTACAGTGGTTAGACATTTATGTAATTTATAAAGTGATCCCCCCAATTAGTCTAGTACCCACTTGGCACCACAGATAGTTATTATAATATTATTGACTATATTCCCTATGCCGTACTGTACATCCCCATGACTATTTTGTAATTACCAGTTCGTACTTCTTAATACCTTCACCAGTCCCCTAACACTCTCATCTGGCAACCGTCTGTTTGTTCTCTATACCTATGAGTTTCTTTTTTGATTGCTCATTTATTTCGTTCTTCAGATTCCACATACACTCGTAAGTGACGTCAGGAGGTACTTTCTCTGTCTCACTTATTTCACTTGGCATAAAACCCTCCAGATACATCTATGTTGTCACAAATGGTAAGATTTCATTCTTTTTTATGGCTGAGTAATATTCCATTGTGTATGTGTACCACCTCTTCTTTATCCAATCATTCATTGATGGGCACTTAGGTTGTTTCCATATCTTCACTATTGTAAATAATGCTGCAATGAACATAGAGATGCATATATCTTTTTGAATTAATGTTTTGGATTGCTTCAGATAAATACCCAGAAGTGGAATTACTAGGTTGTAAGGTAATTCCATTTTTAATTTTTTGAGGAACCTCCAAACTATTTTCCATAGTTAGCCAGTTGTTTCTGATGAAAGTGCTCTGAGTATCAACTCTAGAACATTTGGAACCCCAAATATCTGTCCTTCTGAAGCCACTACTTTCCCATAAGGACCTTTATAGGAAGATTATTTCAGTCCAAAAGGTCAACAAGCTCAACAAGTTTGGTATATTACAGAGAAAAGGTTGATGTGGCTGGCCCCTGAGAAATAAAGGAGAGAATGCGAGAGAAAGGCTGGAGCCAGAACAGGGACAGCACTGCAGGCCAAAGAAGTAACTTGGAGTGTGTTTGGCTGGCACAGGGAAGTTATAGGGCAGTTGAAAGTAGGGGCTGTTGTGTCACAGTTTGGATGTTAGAGGACATCTTTGGAGACAAGGAGGAGAAGGGACTAGAGAGTGTCAAGAGTGAAGGCAGAAGGTTGGTTAGATGCCAGTGCAGGTTCCAAGTGAGATAAGATGTCACCAGGAGTATGGTTTTAACAAGGACGTGGTGGGAAGGTAGTGAGTTTGTGGATACATATTGGAAGCAGGGACAACTGTACTTCCTTTCAGCATGTCCAGATGAATGCCTAATCACTTCTCTCTGGAAAACCAAAGATGAAAGGATTACTGCCTTCTGTAGTGCTGCAAAGTGAGGCTGAGGCCTCTTGTCCCTGATGAACGCATTTGAGGGCACCAATAAATTCACTATATATTGTTACATCTCCAAGTCCTGGTGTGGAAAGGGCTTTGCAGAGCCCAAACCCAATACCCTCACATGTTCCTTAGACATGTAAGGCCGTGGTCTGGGGCCAGGGCGGTATACCTTCCCATGCAGCAGAGCAGAGACCAGCCTGAGTCAGGACAAGATGCTGGGCTGCTGGCCCTCGGCTTTGCCATGAAAACCTTCCATCATCACATAATCTTATTTCTCTCAACTTAGCTTTCCCTGATCCCCCAACAAATGATATTTTGTTTTTCACCATTCCCCCACATGGCCAATGCTCATTTCCACTAGAGTGAGAGCTTCTTGAAGACCTGAGTAACATCTCATTTGTCATGCTGGACCCTTACAGCACTTGGTATGGTAAGCTCAAACATTAGGTTATATCATGTTCTGGTTTATGAATAAATAATAGGAAGAGTGGAAAAAAGTAAATGAGATAAAGGTGGAGGTAAAACAACACCAAAAAGAAGGAGAAGGAGGAGATAGAGGACTGAAAGAGGCAGAGAATGCTGAGACGGAGGAGACCGGCCCAGAGAGAGCAGCATGTAATGAGAGAAGAGAACAGGGAGCTATGACTTGTCTGACTATTGTTTCCTAGGCTCCAAATCTTCAGGGTTAGGTCCAGGGTGCTCTACAGCCATTGTTTCTGCAGCAGCAAACATGAAAGTCAGACAAAATAATCCAAAGATGCTGAACTCTGATGGTTAAGTCTTCAGGGGTTTATTAGACTTTACTTTCCTCAGACATTGAAAAAGTCTTCAGCTGAAGTCCATTAAGCAAATCAAAAAGCAGGAGAAAAATAAACATAGATTGATGTAGATAGCAGTTTTATGAGGCAAAGGAAGCAGTTAGTTCTGACAAAAGCCTTGGATCCGCAGCCCTTAAAACTCTTAAGATATTGCTTCCAAGATAGTCTGCTGGCAGTTGTAAAGGAAAGCCAACATAATTTTTCCTCTACAAAGACAGGGGCTGGTACAAACTAAAGTAAAAATATTATCAACTGTCGATACAGTTCCAGACATTGGTCGTTTTGTTTCTACGCAGGAAAATAAGTGATAATATCCAATACTGCTATATATAAATATTGTTTTGCAAAAATGTTACAATATAATCTTAAAGTAAAAAAACTAAGTTATATTAATATACATACTAATATGTATTAATATTTAATTATCTACAATATTTTAATTATATTGCATATAATTTATATATATGCATATATATGCATATAGCTATATATGTGTGTGTATATATATATATATATATATATATATATATATATATATATATATTTATTTTTTAAATTGTACACTGCACGTACTGCTTGGAGCTCAGATGAAACCAAACCACATTAATACACATTTCCCCCAAAGAAACTTGTGTGTTAGAGAATCACTTCAAATTCATACCTTTTTGCTATTATTCGTATATTTGAAAAACAAAACATTTTGTAATGTCCCAGATCTTTAATAACACAAGTCTAAAAAGTGGCATCACACAGCATGAGACACAAAGCACATGCATGTGCCTGGGATTCATGCAAAGAAGACGAACAAAAGATCTACATTCAGATATTTATCTTCTGTTCATGTGAGTGTGCATTCGTTTTAGACACACAAATAAAGTCACCTTTTGGACTTTTTGTCTCTGAGCAAGGAATAGTATCTTGGGGCAATGGCTCTCTGAGCTCTGTGTGTATTTTCCTCAGGGACAGGGGCTACGCCAGCATTTTTCATTTCATATTCTGTGCAGATTCAGAGGCCCTGCTCTTCCTCACGTTGCCCTGAGGTGATAGAAACCCAGCCGGTACCAGCCAGGCTCTGGAACAGATTTACATGCACCCGCCCCCTGGTTTCTCTCCAGGACCCTGGGCTACAAGAGGTGGAGGGGGTGATGCCTAAATACAAATTTAGATTTTCTAAGCCAAGTAAATTCAGCATTTCAAAACATTCCTACAGTTTAAAGAGCTCTGGATTCCAAATTCTGCAGAATTCTTGACTTCCAAATAGCTCCAGTTTTTGCTTTATACTAAATATATATAGGCATAATCATAAATATTGTATGTTTCCAAACACATAAAAGGGGAAAAACAAACTCAGTCATCAAAACCCACCATAAGTGGAAAGTGTTTTGCAAAAATGTCACAGTATATTCTTAAAGTGAAAAAAATTAAGTTGTACTAGTTTTTTAATAGGTGAAAGCACATTTTCATCTTTTATGTGCAATTAGTTACAAAGGAAAGTGTCTTTAAAACATAAAAGAACAGATTCTCCCTTGACCCAAATAAGTATCTTCAATTAATCTTCCCAAAGAGCCTATAATAATTCCAAACCTAGTTCCTGGTCTCTAGACACCTAAAAACCAGATCGAATCTGATTATCCTTTCTAGAAGAGAGCGGGGAAAGCATAACCAGTTTAAAGTCACAGAAACCTCAAATCTCATTTTTAGCAATCATTTTTAACATCTTTCTCCCTTGAAATCTTTTATGAGAGCTGTCTTAAAAACAAAATGGACCTGTAGATGCATGATCAATGTTCTGTACAACTGAAGCTGAAGTAGAATAACACTGTATGTCAAGTATTTTACATACAATATTATTCTAATAATATTGTATGTCAAATATATATATATATATATATATATATATATATATATATATATATATATATAGTCAGACAATTAAGTTTGTAAACTCACCCTAGAAAAAGTGCTACATACCTCATTACATACCTCATTGCTGAATATCACTATGGTCACCTTTGAAGTACTCCCCTTGGGAAGTTATGCACTGACACCAGCGCCTAGTCCACCCTTCAAAGCAATTTTGGAACTCTTTTTCTGGAATGGCCATCAGAGCTGTCATCATATTACCCTTGATGTCCTGAATGTCATCAAAATGTCTTCTTTTCAATATTTCCTTTATCTTTAGGTAAAGAAAGAAGTCACTGGGGGCCAGATCAGGTGAGTAGGGAAAGTGTCCCAATATAGTTATTTGTTTACTGGCTAAAAACTCCCTCACAGACAGTGCCGTGTGAGCTGGTGCACTGTCGTGATGCAAGAGCCATGAATTGTTGGTGAAAAGTTCAGGTCATCTAACTTTTTCACGCAGCCTTTTAGGCACTTCCAAATAGTAAATTTGTTTAACTGTTTGTCCAGTTGGTACAAATTCACAATGAATAATCCCTCTGATATCAAAAAAGTTAGCAACATTGTTCAATAAGTTTGCAAACTTCATTGTCCAACCTGGTGTGTGTGTGTGTGTGTGTGTGTGTGTGTGTGTGTGTCCCATTTTCTTTATCTATTCATCCACCAGTGGACACAAGTTGTTTCTATATCTTGGCTATTGTAAGTAATGGTGCAACGAATGGGGGGGGGGGGAAGGTGCAGATATCTTTTTGAATTTGCATTTGCATTTTCTTTAGATAAATACCCAGAAGTGGAAGTTCTGGATCATATGGTAATTCTATTGTCAATTTTTTGAAGAACCTCAATACTGTTTTCCATAGAGTCTGTACCAATTTACATTCCCACCAAGAGCACGAGGGTTCCCTTTTCTCCATATCCTCACCAACACTTGTTATTTCTTGTGTTTTTTATAATAGCCATTCTGACAGGTATGAGGTGATATCACATTGTGGTTTTGATTTGCATTTCCTCTGTGATTAGTGATTTTGAGCATGTTTTCATATACCTGTTGACCATCTGTCTGTCTTTGGGAAAATGTCTATTTAGATACTCTACCCATTTTTTAGTCAAGTTGTTTGTTTTTTTGCTACTGAATTGTATGCATTCTTTATATATTTTGGATATTAACCCCTTATCAGATATATGATTTGCAAATATTTTCTCCCATTCAGTAGGTTGTCTTTCTATTTCGTTGATGGGGGCCTCAGATTTTTAATTTGTAAAAGAAGGTACTAACTACAACATTTCTAGAATTTCTTCCTGTTAAAATAATCTCATTTTAGTTTTATTATTTGTTTATAAATAGTTTGTCTTTCATTTATAAACTTACCGAATCCAGATTCATTATTGTGATTTTTCCTGAATCTAAATTATACATTCAAAAGGTCACCGATGATTCAGTTCTCACAATTGGAGCCTGCCAGCGTTGAGAATGGAGATAAATGTTAACTGGAATTTTAAACACATGCTTACAAATTACTGCAAACCTCAGATACAATAAATAAATGACAGCAAGGGAATCAAGAGCCTTAGAATTATTTCCATAAAACTTCTTTCTCACTTAATAGTGGCAACATAATCAGGATTCTAACAGAAACAGGGCTTCCTTTGGGGGGACCCGTTCAAGGCTGATGGTAGTTTGGTTGGTACCTCTTACCCCGATGATCTGGCTCACAGTTACAACCATTTGGCCACTGACAGGAGCCAGAGATTGTAAGCCCGCTAGGTTTCTGGTTTTCCTTATTTGGAGTGCACAGTTGGATTAAATGATGGAAAAAGTCATGCCACACAGACATTTTCCTTTCAAGAAGTTAAGGAGAGTTCAGCCACAGTGCAAGTTCTTTCTGCATTTATCTTGGACTAAAAAAATTGGAAATGGCTATAACATGACATGCTGACATATAAGAGTGAAAATGGGAGAAGGTTTGCAAAGACGATGGCAAAGAAAATGGTCCACAAATGGTTGGGTATTTGTGGAAGGAAAAGTAGGAAAAATGCCGAGGGAAGAACAGATGTTTACATGCACGTGCGTGCGTGTACACACACACACACACACACACACACACACACACACACACACACACTGATTCCCTCAGGGTTAGACACAAATGACTTAAGAAATTCTTGGGGTGCCACAAAGTTTAGTAAATGTATGTTTCATGAAGTAATCAATGTTATCTTACTGTCCTAAACTGTGCCAAGATTTTGGAGTGTTTGGAACACTGGAGAACTTTCATCATGCATTTGACAAATGTTAAAAATGTCAAAAATAGAAACAATAAGGAAAATCCAGTGCAAGATTAGCATGGCATGAAAGACCCATGAAGAATTCCTACCCTATCCATGCAAATGCCTTCACGCAGGGCAGAAAGCTCCAGAGGATGAGCTGTTTAACCTTGGCAGAGCACGCTCAAAAGTAGCAACTCTTACTGTTTTGGAAGTCTTTTGTAATTAGCTCAGATTTAGAGTTTATCCCCAGGAAAGTGTACATAAATACTCCCACATTGTATACAATTACAGGAGATTTTCAGGTCTCCCGAAGCCTTGGACTGGGAACTGCATACATTGATTTAAGGTCACTGCTGCTGTAATCACCATCAGGATGACAAAGTCTGAATTTGACGTGTTTTGTACTTCTGTATTGGTCTTAGCTTTGTGGCTGGTTGTTCCATGTAGGTAAATGTATAAGGTTAGCAGCTTGACTCTTTATACCCGAACTCCATGGCTCTTGTGTCCTCATCTCATTTTACATGGCCCCAGATAAGGGAATTGAGAATAAGGCATCCATTCACTCTTTTCAGTTCATTGCAATATATGGCAGTTTAGGTGACACAGACGAATATCACCAATGTGGTAACATTTAATAAAAAAGTAAGTAAGATCAGACTAGATTATTAAGGGTTAACTATATAAGAAGTTAATATGTAGTGTATGTACACAATGGAATACTACTCTGCCATAAGAAAAGATGAAATACTGCCATTTGAGACAACATGGATGGCTTTTGAGATTATTATGCTAAGTGAAGTAAGTCAAACAGGAAAAGTTGAGAACCCTATGACTTCACTGAGATGAGGGATGTAAAACTGAAAGCAACAATGGAACAAGAAAGACAAATAGAGAAACAAAACTCATAGACACAGACAACAATTTAGTGGTTACCAGAGGGTAAGAGGGGAGGGGGCATGGTAGAAAAGGCTGATGGAAGGAATACTGACTCTGGGTAGTGAGCAGACAACGTGATATATAGATGATGTATTATAGAAATGTACACTTGAAACCTATGTAATGTACGAATCTTTGTCTCTCCAATAAATTTAATTTTAAAGAAGTCAATAAGGTCAATTTTTATTAAAATGAGGAATTTAAACAATAAAATCTTCACAATAATTTGTAATGAGAAGAAGTGATTTTGAAAATCTTTGGTGCCACATATTTGCTGTGTTTTCCTTTGGCAAAGTAATTACATGGGTTGTCACATTTAGAGATTAATCATTTTTCACTTTACAATACATAAGTGCATTGGGTGTGTTTTTTTCCCAACACCACCAAGCAATTCTCCATTTCAAAGCAGACACTGACTGGGTGTCCTATAATTTAACTCACTTCTAACACTATCTTCCAGTAGATAGAGTTAGATCCTACAGCTTAAGGGCTCAGTCCTACAAGACTGCCCTTCACTTCAGGTGCCAATTGCAAGTTCAGGATGTTACTGGTGCTTCTGACCAACAAGCTATAAATTAGAGGCTCCTACAACCCCCTCTTTAGGTTTGATTAATTTGCTAGAGCAGCTCACAGGACTCAGGAAACCAGTTTACCTACTAGATCACTGGTTTATTACAAATGATATTAAAGGATAGAAATGAACAATGAGATGTAGAAATACATGGGTTGAGGTCCGGAAGGGTCTTGAACACAGGAGGTTTTGTCCTTGTGGAGTTTGGGGTGTGCCACCCTCCCAGCATATGGATCCATTCTGTTCACCAACCTGGAAGCTGTCTGAACCACCTCTTTTTGGTTTTTTGTGGCGGTTTCATTACATAGGCGTGATTGATAAAAATCATTAGCCATTGGTGATTGAATTCAATTTCCAGCCGTTCTCCCTTCCTTGGAAGTTAGGGGGTAAGGCAGATAGCTTCAATTCTCTAATTATATGTTGGTTTCCCTGACAACCAGCCCCCATCCTTAGGGGCTTTCCAAAAGTCAGTTCATTAACATAAACTCAGTGTGGTTGAAAGAGGTTTGTTATGAATACCAAGACACCTTTATTACTCTTATCACTTAGGAAATTCCAAGGATTTTAGGATGTCTGTTTCAGAAATGGGGACAAGGACCAAATACATATTTCTTATTAGAAATCACAGTATCACACATGTATTTCAAATGTGTTCAGTTTTTCTGTTATAAGTGGCTACCAGGGGTATCCTAAACTAGCAGATTTTTTAGATTTTTTTATTTTGGGATAATTTTGGATTTACAGAAAGTTTCACAGATAATACAGTCTCCATAGACTCTTTACCCAGCTTCCCCGATATTATCATCTTATATATTCACAGCACATCTGTCAAAATCAAGAAGTTAATGTAACTACAATGCACCAACTACAGGCTTTATTCAGATCTCACCAGTTTTTTCTGAATTGTCTTTTTTCTGTTTCAGAATCCAATTCAAGATATCACACTGTATTTAGACATCAGATCTCCTCAATCGCTTCCAGTCTGTAGCAGGTTCTAGTCTTGTTTTTCATGACTTTGACACATTTGAAGAGTACTGGTCAAGTATTCTGCAGAATGCCCTTCATTTGTGTCTTGACTTACATTTTCTCATGATTAGACTGGGATTACAGATTTAGAGGAAGAAAACTACAGAGGTGAATTGCCCTTGTCAACACACTTTATCAGGAGTACACAAAGTGACTCGTCACTGATAGGATTAACTTTCATCACTGGATAAGGTCAGCCCTACCAGATTTTTCTGCTTATATAAAGTTACCATTTTCCCCTTTCTATACTCTATCTGTTGGAAGCAAGTCACAAAGTCCAGCCCCTACCCAAAGGGAGGAGAATTGAGCCCCATTTCCTGGAGGGGGTGTTTTCCACATAGATTACTTAGAATTCTTCTGTAAGATTTGTCCCTTCTCCCTATATATTTATTTATTCAATCATTATTTATATCAGTATGTGCTCCCAGATATTTATTTTATTCTCTGAGTTATAATCCAATACTGCAGTTATTTATTTTGTTGCTTAAATCGTCCCAGTTTGGCCATTGGGAGTTCTTTCAGTTCGGCTCCTCTGTCTCTTTGATATATTATCCCCTCCCCTCTCTTTCTCACTTTTTGAGCACTCCTTTAATTGTTAGCACTAATAAGATGTTCCAGGGTCATCTTGCATTTTCCCTGCCCCAGTTCTGAAATCCACCAGTTTTCTAAGGAATCTTGGTTTCTTTTATTAGATAATGCTGCTAAAAGCAAGACCTGGGTGCTGAGTGTGCTCATTGTTATGGAGCGTCACATCTTTGAGGTCCTCTCAGAAGATGTATATGTATATATACTGACCCATGTATACATACATACCTGTATTATTTATCTGTCAAAGATAGGAGATACACACACACACACACACACACACATACACACACTGTGCCAAAAAATGTACACACATTTTAAGAAAGGAAAAAACTGTATTAAAATTATGCTGATGGTAACGACTTTGAGCACCTCTTGTAATTGCAGAAGTCAAATGTGACTATTCATCTTCTGTTATCAGCATATATCGAATAACACACTTTTAATACAGTTTTTTTTCCTTTCTCAAAGTGTGTATACATTTTTTGGCGCCCTCTATATGTGTACATATATGTGTGTATACATGTGTGTATCAATCTGAAGATAGATAGATAGATAGATAGATAGATAGATAGATAGATAGATAGATAACCTCTAACTCTAATTCAGCACTACAGGGTTCATTCAAGCCTTCTTCTTTAGCTTACACACACTAATGGAGTTTGTGATAAAGTTTGGAGACTGTTACTTTAGAGAAGAGTTCTCACGTGGATGGGAGGCCCTAGCTGAGTTGAATAGTGACGAGGGCTGTTGGGGAAGAAGAAGAAAAACAGAGAGGCAGGAGAGGCTAGAAGGCACTAATCTCCTCAGTCCCAAGCAGTAGAATTCTAGAATCTCTAGGCAGTTGGAAACAAAAGAGTCAAGAATTCTTCTTTCTCTAAGGCTCTAAAGGAAGGTTCCTGGTTGAAGACCAGATCATTTGTGCCTTGGAAGAATCATAAATGGCTTCAGGGGATGCAGGAAGCTCATGTGAGCTGCAAAGCACTGACTGAGTAAGTAGAGCGGTGTTTCTTGCACTCATTCACCTGAGCTACATCTCTGGGGGCAGAGGCACCAGGAATACACACACCTTTTTAGTAATACTGAAATTACTCAGACGAAATTACCTGTCCCAAAGGACCAGAAATGCCAACCTCTGGCTTGAAGGATGTAGAACATTATGTTGTGGGGTTTGTTTTGTTGGTTTTATTTGTTTGGGACCAGTAAGATCCTAAGGCAACTTAATTTGTAAACTCTGCATCTTGAACCTCATTTGTCTCCCCCTCAGCACCTGGCTCAATACTAGGGCGTAGCTCAATGCTGTACACCAAGGACTTTTTCTGTAAAGGGTCAGATTATATTTTAGGTTTTGTAGTCTCTACGATTGCTAGCAAAGCCACTCAACTCAGCCATTGTATTGGGAAAGCAACCATACACGATATATTGCCGAATGACTGTAGCTACGATCCGATAAAGCTTAAAAAGCAGTCCTTTTTTAAGGACTTTTTAAAGGACAGGTTTGCTGACACTGGCTATTGGCCAGTATGCATTCTACATGCCCCAGATGACAGGTGTTAGCTTACTGCTTAGTTAATTTAAAGCCCTCCAGTGAGTGTCCCTCTGACCTTGCTGAACATTCAGCCCTGTTTTCAGCTTCACGTCTAAGTTGGGGAACCTAACTCCAACAGGAGAAACTAATAATTTTCAAAAGTTCTAAGCAGGTGCAGAAAATGATATTGAATTGAAATATGTATGAATATCACACTTGGTCTCATGAGCAGTTGTCAGAAATGTCACTCCACTCCCATCCCAGCAAGGTCGTTATATTTAGGAAGGACACGTTACTTCAAGAAAGGAAGTGCTTCTGGAAAGGTAGTAGCTAATAAGGGGTGAAGCTCTTGATCCTACTCCCATTTTAAGTAATTCAGTGGGGGGCGCTCCCACCACTCAACACTTTCCTCCTCCTGTGACTCCCCATCGTCCATCCACTCCTGCTCGTCAGCTGACAGCAGACTTTAGGAGGCTCCGTGGAACAGTGGTAGAGGGGCCCAGAAAAACATTGCATTTATGATATAAGACATATTTTTGAAGCAATGTGCCCACATTTGGACAAGTATCAAGAAAAGAGAATGGAAGAAAGATAAGGTGCTAAATCTTCTTCCTTCCCAATACCCCCAAACAATAAATCTTGAAGTTGTCTGTGCAGACCCATGCATATTTCATCTCTGGCTGGAACTGTGTGTGTGTTTCCACATATATAGGGAATACCTGACTCTTTGTATTCTGGGTTCTTTTTGTCCTGTTCCTTAAGTCAATGGGCATACTAGAAATGTATTGTCCTCTGTGGTTTCAAACTGGATGAATAAATGAGGATTGAATTCTTTGCTTGCCTGATCCTAGGAACAGAAGCATTTGCTTGGAAATAACCATGTAGAGAGTATTAAGGAAAGAGCCTGCACTCACTCCTTCCCTGTGCTGTATCCTCTTTGGTTTTCTGTGGTGCTGGTTCTGAATGATTAAAAGTGACAGGAAACATCTAGGCAGAGCTGCCCACAACTATGGCTGGCAGATTTTGAAGTTCTCATTGGTGACAGACTTAATCTTAGGATGAAGCAAGGTTGTCTGACCTGATCCTTTGATCTTTGACAGGTTTCTGCCACGACCAGGCCTTGGGATGAAGGCTGCCGGCATCTTGGCCCTGATTGGCTGCCTGGCCACAGTCACTGAACCCAAAATCTACACTCGCTGTAAACTGGCAAAAATATTTGCGAGGGCTGGCCTGGACAATTACCAGGGATTTAGCCTTGGAAACTGTGAGATTTTTCCCTTCCTGTTCTTTTTGTACCCTGATGTCTCCCCCATGATGTCAGAGGCACTCTCCACACTCACTTCTGTTCCCAGTATTTTCATGTTCTGCTCCACCAGGAATGACCACCAGGTGTTCATATGTTCTCCTCAACTGCTGCTCTCTGGGGCTTCTCTGCTCCTTCCTCGTCCCTCATGTCCCCACTCCTGGAGTCCTGTACTAATGACACCAGCAAAGGAAAGAGAAAACAATGCCACACGTGCTGGCATTGTGGGGGGCAGATCTGACTTTTAGTTTAGTCCAGGTTCAGCCACCGAGTAGGTGTGAAGCTCAAGTATGCCATCCCTGCCCATCATGTGTCCCATGGGTGCCCTACCTGCCCTGACCCTCCCCAAGGTTTGTTGGGAGCAAAGCATTATTATAGCCTACATAAGGGAACTGTCCCTTAAGAACAGGGTTGGAAGAAACAACGCATCTCTTTCTCTGGCATTTCTGACTTCTCCCCCTTTAGGGATCTGCATGGCATACTACGAGAGCCGCTACAACACCACAGCTCAGACTGTCCTGGAGGATGGAAGCACTGACTATGGCATTTTTCAGATAAACAGTTATACGTGGTGCAGGCGTGCAAAGCTACAAGAGAAGAACCACTGTCACGTTGCTTGCTCAGGTAGTTTTGATTTTCATCCTTGGGGACAAAGACAAGAAAACTGATAATGGGATATCCACTCATTTTGTTTTAACTGAAATTTGGAGTTGAGATGTCCAAGTAGGTCTATACCAGGCCAATAAATTATTCAACAGTTCCTCAATGTGACACTCTTGATCCTGTGGCCTACTTGTCCAAAGATGACTTATTCCCTCTAAGATGGTTTTTATGGAGCCCACCATGAAAACGGGGGGATGGGCAAACGACATTACTACACTTTCATGCATGGAGACATTATATATCTTCAATGAGGAGAAATCTGTTTGCCAACTAACTTGCATAGGCAATTAACGCAAAAGAATGCTTCTTTTGTACAGAATGAGACAAATAAATACACTTTACATAGCATTTCTTAAACAGTAGATATAAAGCTAGAACTTCCTTTCAAACCTTCTACTTCAATCATTTAAGAAATATAGGTGTGCACAGAACTGAGGATAGCAAAATGCATCAGGCATAAATTCTGGCATTAGAGAAGAGAGTACACGTGCTTATACGAAGTTAGATAAATGACTATTAATAGGCTTGGGTTTAGTGCTGTGGGCTTCAGAGGAAAGAGGTATTATTAGGAAAACCCTGGAAATTCTATAGACACAGTGATATTTGATCTAAGACTTGAAAGGTAGATAAGATTTGGCTATTCAGAGACAGAGAGGAGTCATCCCAGGTAAGGGGAACAACAAAAGCAAAGAGGTGAATGTGGGATGGGTGGGGTATAGACAGGGAGACAGGAGACATTTGTCTTACCTGAAATAAAGGGGACATGAAAACAGATAATAGGACATGTGACTGGAAAGGTTGATTACTATCTGATCACGAAGCACCTTAGAAGCCAGGCTAAGAAGAATGATGTACTGATTTCTGCCAGCAATCGGAAATTAATAGAGATTCATCGATTAAGCATTGTTTCGGAAAAATTAATCTGGCAGGGTGTGAGTGAAATCAAAGAAAGGACTATTAAATGCCACGGCAATTGTTGAGGTGAGAGATTTAGCGACCTGACGGTGGTCTTGGCTGGGGGCATAGAGAAGGGCCTGATGCAAGAGGTATTCAGTAGCAGAAGGACAGCTCAGTAAATGATTGTCTGTTTACTTCCCCTCTAGAATGTAAGCTTCATGAAGACAGGGGTTTCATCTGTTTTGTTCACTGATGTATCCTAAATGCCTAGAATGGTGCCTGGCCATTGGTGGAGCTCAATAAATATTAATTAAATAAATGAATGGAGGGAATGAGGAGCAAGAGTGAAGACAAAGAGTCATAAAATACTCTATGGCAAATTCTTTAAGAGCAGGAAGTAAACTTAATTTCTCTTTGACACAAGATGATCCATACCTATGTTTGAATGTATGGATGATTGAATAATATGTTAATTTATCTAGTAAATTATCCTTAGCCCTGCATTAATACAGAATGCTCACTACCTCCAGAAGCAGATCACCTAATCATTGATCAGCTCTTAATTTAGAAAAATTTCTGTTGGACAAAAATCTACCTCCTTATAGCTTTCTTCCATTAATCCTAGTTTTTCTTCTGGATTTACTCAAAACAAATTTGCTCCATTTTATATATAGAAACTTATTAAACATTTGAAAGTGATTAGTAGATATTTCTCATTTTCAATTTCTTTGGGCTATTGTATTCATTATCTTCACCTTCCTGAAGGTATGACTTTTAAAACCCTACCCATCCTGGTCGATCTCATTAGCATTCCTTAAGAGTTTGCCAATGGAGTCTTTCAGTTAAACATGGTGATTGGACATGTGCATTACCTCCTATCATAGGTCTCATAATGGACCCCCGGAATATCCAATCCCTAATACCTGAAACCTGTGTATATGTTACCCTACATGGCTAAAGGGACTTTGCAAATGTAACTGACTGCACTGACCTTGAGAGGGGGAGATTATCCTAGGTTATCTGGGTGGACCCAATCTAATCCCATGAATCCTAAAAAGTGGAGAATCTTTCCCAGCGATGGTCAGAGAGAGAATTGATGACAGTAGTAGGAAGAGAAATGATTCAAAATATGAAGTACTCAAGCCACCACTGATGGCTTTTGAAGATGGAGGAAGGGGGCCACAAGTCACGGGATTTAGAGGGGGCCATAGATACTGGGAATAACCCTCAGCTGACATCCAGCAAGGAAGCAGGGACCTCAGTCCTACAACACAAGGAATTGAATTCTGCCAAAACCCAAATAAGAAAAAAAAAAATGGGTATCCAGAAAGGATGTCCCTTTTGTCATTAGAGTCAATGTTGCTCCTTTACTCTGGTAATATTTCTTATCCCCAAATCTACTTTGTCTGATGGTAATATAGCCACTCAACTTTCTCTGCATGGTATATTTCTTTCCATTATTTTACTTGTAATGTATCTGTGTCTTTTTATTTACATTGAGTTTTTTATAGACAGCGTGTAGTTAGGTGTTACTGTTATGTCTAGCCCAACTATCTCTGCTTTTCAATAGGAATGTTTAAACCAGGGGATCAGCTTTGTCTTAAAGAGCCCAGTAGTACATATTTTAGGCTCCATGGCCTATCTGCTGTCTCTGTTGTAACTTCAACTTTCCATGTAGTACAAAAGCAGCCATAGGCAATATGTAAATGACTGGGCATGGCTATGTTCCAATTAAACTTTCTTTATAAAATGTGCATAGGCCTGGAGGCCATAGTTTGATGAACCTTGGTTTAGACCATTTACATTTAATATAATTACTGATATGGTTACTTTAAAATCCACCATGTAGTTATTTTCTATTTGTGTCATCTCTTCTTGGTTCATTTTTCCTGCCTTCTTTTGGATTAATTGAATATTTTTCAGTATTCTTTTTTATTTCTTCCATTGGCTTAGTAACTATAATTCTGTTCTATTTTTAATGCTGGCCCCAGGGTTTACAATATGCATAGTTATCTTATTATAGTCTACCTTCAGATAACATTATATTACTTCACAAATACGAATTTTCTAACATATGCTTCTATTTTCTCCATCCTATCTTTTGTGCTATGCTGTCATGCATTTTACTTCAACATGTTACACACCTCACAATTTATTATTTTTGCCTTAAACAATTATTTCTTAAGTAAAAATTTTAAAAGAGGAAAAGGATCTTTATATTTATCATATATTTACCATTTCCAACATTCTTCATTTCTTTGGTGGATTCATTTGGGCAGGCAGTTAAGTGATATAACTTTCCTTCAGCCTAAAGAACTTCCTTCAACATTTTTTTTCAAGTGGGAGGGGGTCTACTGGTAAGCATTCTTTTAGATTTTGTTTATCTCAAAATGTCTGTTTCATTTTCTTTTTTGAAGAATATTTTCTCTATAAATTCTAGGCTGACAAATGTCTTCCTGTTAATTTGTTAAAGCTATCCTATTGTATTCTGCATGACTAGTTTATTAAGACAAATCAGTGATTTTCTTATCAGTCTTCCATGTATGCAATGTGTCCTTTTTCCTCTAGCTGCTTTTAAGATTTTCTTTCTATCACCAATTTTTTCAGCGATTTAATCAGAATGTGTATTTTCTGGTGTTTATCTTACTCGATACTAACATTATGGATCCCTTAATTTTCATCTTTTCTCCTAGGACACTGATGACACATGTGTTAGATAACATAATGTTGTCCCATAGGTCACTGAGGCTCTTCATTTTTTTTTTCAGCCTTTTCCCCTTTTTGTCTTTTATTTTCAGTAGTTTTCATTGCTATATCTTCAAGTTCTCTGATCTTTTTTCTGAAGTGCCTAATCTATTAAATTCATCAATTAAATGTTTCATTTCAGATATTGTAGGTTTTCAGTGCTAGGTAATTGTTTTATAGCTTTCATTTCTCTCATTTTATTCATGATTTTCTTTAAGTCCTTGACATAAATCAGCATATTTATAAGTACTGTTTAAGTTTCTTGTCTGTTAATTCAATCAAGCCTGTCATTTCTGGGTCTTTCTATTGACTGATCTTTCTCCTGGTCATGGATCACATTTTCATGTCTCTTTGCACAGGTAATGATAACCTTTTATTGGACATTAGACATCGTGTATGTCACATTGTTGAGTGTCTGGATTATGTTGTCTTCTTTGAGGGAGTGTTTTTATCGTGGCAAATAGTTAATACTGATCAGGAAATTTCTAGAGTGGTCTTTGTGGTAGGACTAGTTTAGTCTTAGTACAAAGACATGGCTCTTCTTGTATCTTTTTTACTATCCCAGGGGTTCAGCAAGGAGCCTATCCCCTGGCTAGTCAGAAATTAAATATCTCCCAGCCCTGTGCGACTTTTGCAACTATTCAGGTCCCTGGTAATTGTTCTCTGACAACCTTGAAGAGTTTTATCCTCTGCATGCTCAGATTAGCCTTCAGCCAAAGACTCAGTGGAATTCTTTTTTTTTTTTTTTTCAAGTACAATTGGCATACAATATTATATTAGTTTCAGGTGTACAACATAGTGATTAGACATTTATGTGACTTATGAAGTGATCACCTCGGTAAGTCTAGTACCCATCTGACACCATACACAGCTATTACAATATTACTGAGTATATCCCCTAAGCAGTACTTTATATCCCCATGGCCATTTTTATAACTGGCGATTTATACTTTTTAATTCCTTTCTCAGTTGGATTTTTATGCAGCTTTTTGGTGCTCTCCTTCTGGGTAGCTCCTACCTCTCAGGTATTCTTCTCCACAAATTCGAGCTGCCTTGGCCTCTGATCTCTGTCTCCTCCACTTAGATTGCCATCTCCCACCTGAATTTCACCTCCCTCATTTGGAAAATACCTCTGGGCAGAAAGTCATAGCAATCACAAGGTTCACCTCATTTGGTTTCTATCTCTCAAGAGTCATGATCATACATTGTCTGTTGTGTAATGTCTGAAAAAAGGTTGTCGCATTTTATCTAGTGTTTTAGTTATTTACAGTGGGAGAGAGAATCTGTTATTCCATCATGGCCATGCTTAAATTTACATGCAGTTTAATATAATAAAAAGTTAATATTGTTCAATTTAGTTCCTATTGAGGAAATGTGAGGCAAATGTATATCTGCAAGATAATCTGGGATTCTAGAAATTAAAATGTTGGACAGTTCATGGTAAGAGGTGAGGGAACATTCGTATCTGTTTTCTCATCATAAATAAGATGGGATTTTTAGAGACAACTTTAAAATAGAAAACAGGATATTGGTTTTATATCATAACTACCCCTCAGTGACTGATCACCCTCAGCTTCAGTCCACAGAGTGTTTAATTATGGACAATGTCATTCTGTCCCATGTATTTTACAGTAGGGACATTTGTTCTTGGGAACTTGGAAATAATTTAGCATTAGGGTATGTTTATAAGGTACATGACATTTCATATATGTACAGTATACATACCACTCATATACATCTTTGACGCTGTAGAATCTCCTCACTCCCATACCAAATTGTATTCCTAAAATCCCTGCCTACCTTGTCCAAATTGTTTGGATAGAATATTTGATATATATAACAATTTTTATAACAATATTGTTTTATGTATATAACAATATTGTTATATATATATATAACAATATGTGTATATATACATACACATATGTATGTATGTATACACATGCATGCATATTAATAATATAATAATCTTTATTTTCTTTCAACAGCATAGACCTCCTTAAAATAAGAGATGTCTAAGAAAAAGATTGCCTCTTGTATCTAGTCGAATCGATTTATATTAATCTCTATTTCTCATCAGCTGGGTATCTGAGTTGGCCTTTGTCACTTCAGATTGGGGAAAGAGATGTAAATTGTGATATTTTAGTTGGGATATACTAAGATGCTGGGGAGACACAGAGAGATTTGAAGCAGAACAACTGCAAATAAGTAATTCTTTTTGTGTAGATTGTTGCTGCTTTCTGTTGTTGGATGTGGGAGAATAAACTATTCAATTGAATAATGTTTTGCCATTCAACATAACCCTTTTCTTATTCATGTTTGACTGGACAGAATTGTCTATTTAAAGTAAATTGAGCAGAAGCACTTCTTGGCTTGGATCCTAAAATACTTGCCATCTTAACTCATTCCTGCCCCTCTGCTGCCCCTCTGTGGTGATTTCATTGTGTTTTCACATCTCAACACAGCACACAAAGTTTTTTACTTCCCAGCCCCCACTTCCCGTAACATACTATAAGCAAATTCTAAGTCATGTCCAACTAGCACTTTTGAAACATCTCAAGTGTGAAACAAAATGCTGTAACAAAGCAGACGGCTGACAAACACCTTATGTGGTCTCCACCACTTGGACCTAGAGAACCTAATCTCCCACTCATGGTCTTAGGGCATCTCCAGGCAAATAATCTGCCTTACCCGGAATGAACCTTGCTCTTTGTGGCCATATCTGGGGTGTGCTCCAATCCTAGTGTAATAGAATACCCCCAGCTTCTTCCCCATTGTGTATAATCTGTGTCCTTCCCACCCCTTGGGGCCCCTCTGAACCTACTTCTCCTAGGAAACAGGCCCCAACCACTTCCAAACACAAACCACAGTATCTCAGCACTAAGCAAGCATTACGCACACAAAATAAAGTGTTTCTAAGTAATCTGAACATGTATCAGATAGCAAGCACTTAAGTATGGATAATAACCTAATAAATAAATAATTACTTGAAAAATTAATAAAGCATTTATATTTTTATTGTCAACTTCATTAGCATATAGTGTTCCATAAGCAGAAAGCTTTGCTTAAGTGGCTCTGTTAGAGGGAAGTATCCGAGGATAACAAATTTTAAGCCCTAGGTTGAAGTGCAGACTCATTTACTGCATGTGTGACCTCAGTTTATAGGGATAATAATTGTACCCATCCATGGGGTTGTTCTAAGGACTAAGAGAGAGAATGATAAAGAGACTTAATGTGTGCCTGACACAAAGTAAGTTTTTTATAAAGGTTAGCTATTAGTAATAGCTATTATTACCCTAAATGCTTACCTCTCTAGAAACAAGGCAAAAAATTTTATAACCTAACAAAGCTTTATTTTTCACTGTACACCAAATGCTAGGGAATTTGCATATATTGCCTCAATGTGTTAACATTTATAGAGTATATCTTTTGTTAATTTTCTCTTGGTTAAAAGACTTTTGTTTTAAATAAAAAATAAACCGCCTTTAAAATAAATTTGCTTAACAAAAATCTATTACTATGTTTATCTCCTAGTTAAGGCTAGCTGAGAAAGCAACATAATTAGCAACTAAACCAGCATACACAAGGAAAGATTTCATTTTCAACTGAGTTTGCAAAGTAATTTGATATTGTAATGCTCCATTAAAATGCAATATTTTAGACTAACTTTATTCTCTTTGGTTATTTTTTCTGACAATAGAAATAATGCATCTCTAAAATATTTAGAAAATATACAGTGACAATTTAAAAGCATTGGTGATCACATGATTAAGGGCTAGTCTTTCATAAAGTACTGGTGAATTTCTGACTTTTTTTTTAAATACCAATGCTCTCTCATAGAACTTTCTGAGATGATAGAAATATTATCTATCTGTACTCTCCAATACAAGAACCACTAGCCACAATAAAGGAGCTAGAAAGCATTTGAGATGTAGCGAGAGCAACTGAGGAACTGAAGTTTTAACTGTATTAATTAATTGAGATTTAAATAGTCTCATGTAACTAATGGCTACCATATTTGATGGTATAGCTTTAGACAGAAATTTTTACAATATTAGTAACTTTATGTTGGTAGCATTTTCCAATATTATTAAATCATATGAAAACATGATTTAAATGGCTCATTATTTAATTATATGCAGGAATTATTATTAATGTGAAGTTCCATAATTATGAGGAAATTAGATTTTTTTCCATCTGGAAATACATTTTCTCATGTATAAAGCTACGGTAAACTGCTTTGTAAATAAACCTTTGTCTGTATTCATGATTCTTTCCTTAAGATAGAGCCAGAAGGAGCAATCACTAAGCAAAAGGATAAGAACCATTTTATGGCTCTTCTGCTGCTAAATTGCTTGCCTGAAAAGTTGAACCTATTATACTCCCAGCTGCAAGTACACAAGTGTGCCTATCTCATTGCACCTTGTCAACACTGAGAATTACCCAATTCTTAAGAAAATCTTTGTTCAATTGATAAATAGAAATGATATCAAATGGTGTGAGGTTTTATGTGTTTGATTGGTACTCATGGTGGGAATGGAGATACTGCCCAGATTTCCTTGAAGGGAAGATGTTGGCCCCCACTGTATTTGTGTGATTTGTTAAGAGTCTACCTGGCACTTCCTCCAGAGTCTGCCTTAGCTATAGAGAGTGTCCTCCCTAAGGCTATGCCTTTTGGAGCAGCCCATATCCAGTGACCGAGGGGGACAGAGGTACAAAGACCTGGCCATTTGGGCCTGCTGTGGACAAGTCTGATGGGTAGTATTCACTCCCGAGCTCCTGGCTTGGTTGGCTGAGTCTTTGAATGGCCGGCATCAGAGCTGGAGCTCTCCATCTGCCCAATGCTTTCACATGTGTGGATCCCTAATGATACCTTGTATCTAAACCCGTCTCAGCATCTCCTTCTGGAGAACCCAATCTGCAATAGAAGTGATGTTGGACTTTTATATTTATTTGCCTTTTACTGTCATGTTTGTATTGAGAAGGATTTTGAGGCCACTTCTGGGCAAGCAGGAAAGAATGCTGATATCAATTAATACGTTTTCAATGGAAAGATTTGTCATGTCTGAAAACCATCAAAAATAATAAAGGCAAAGATTGATGTATTTGACATAAAACTTAAAAATGTCTGCATATGAGAAACACCTTATATAAAAAAAAATTTAATGTACAAACTAGAAAGTTACAATAAAGTTTAATATTTACCTGTAAAGAGATCTTATATGTCAAACTAACCCGAGTAGAGAAAACATTGTACTGTCTTATCTTACTCGTGTATTTCTTTAGGGCATAAAAAAACATTCTGCTATTGCATCTTCTCTAAACACTTTTCTAAGAAACCCTTCAGGACTGGTCTATTCCTCTGAAACTTCAAGTAATTCAAGATGTGGATGGTCTGGGGGAAAAAAGAATTCATTGATTTGCGAAGAAGCTAAACAAAAATAAGACTATTAAGCTCATAGTTCTTCCCACCTCCCTGTTCCAAAAAAGCAGTGAAAAAAGTGAAGGAAACCTCAAATAACAGTCTCAGCTAACTCTATGCCTCCTCTCTTCTAGCCTTGCTCACTGACGACCTCACAGATGCGATTATCTGTGCCAAGAAAATTGTTAAAGAGACAGAAGGGATGAACTACTGGTAAGAGGCCTCCCTTGGGAGACTTAAGCTGATGTGGGCAAAACCTACAGTGTGTCCATTTGTCATGGCTGCAGTGGACGGTGACAAATTCATCTCTGCAGAGTGGTCCAATAGTGGTGTTACTGTGACTTGTCTATCCCCTTCTCCATTTGTGTGTGTGTGTGTGTGTGTGTGTGTGTGTGTGTGTGTGTGTGTGTAGTGAACATGGAAGGCATTTGTATGGGGAAAAGAGATGGTATTAAGCCATGACAATTTGTAATGGCTTTTCGTGTTCCAAACAATGGAAAAAGAGTTGCTTTCTAATGTGAATTAGAAAGCATAAATGAAGTCAATACACCAGAGGAAACAAGCCTGAGTTTTCTCTAGATTTGGATAAGATTTGGAGGGCTATCACAATATTTTGTGGGGAGAGAGAACACGCAGAAGTGAGAGGAAAATGACCACATCAGTTACACAATAAGTTGGCAGGACTCTTCCCTAGGATTATGCAGGGAACAGTGTTTCATGGTGCTGACTGTCATGTGTTTGGCTGCCCTTCTGGTGGACACTGCAAATCAGGTCACCCACTTGGGAAACCCACATTTTCAGAGATGTAGGTGTTTAACTAAATGGCCCCTCTTTATAAAAATTGCTTCCTTGTTGCTGAAATGAGTAATGAATAGAAGAAAACCAGAAGAAGTCTCAACAAGGCAAAAATATAGAGTCCATGGATCTCAGAAGTAAACGAAACTAAATCCTGGGCACTGCTGGTTATTTGGGTGAATTATCTATGGTTTTTGACCCTAAGAATATTTGGATAGTCATGCTTTTCTCTTTTATTTCTACTTTTCTTTCCTTAGGCAAGGCTGGAAGAAACACTGTGAGGGCAGAGACCTGTCTGAGTGGAAAAAAGGATGTGAGGTTTCATAAACTGGAACTGGACCAAGGATGCTTTGCAACAACTCTTTAGAAAGTGTAATGAATGTCAAAATGCTTGGGTCACGTGTCCCCCTTCCTCTCAATATTCCTTCTCAGAGTTGGAGAGGGAAAACTACACTATATTTTTAAGGAAATAAATATTTCCATTGAAATAGTATAAGAGCACAATGTTACGACTTGAAAAATCACCTACAAAATGTTCTAGCCCTGGATGGAACAAATTTCCCTTTATTGGAAAGAGGCCTGGTTCTGTGGCCCTAAAGTGGCTGCTCATTTAAAAATAAGTTTGCCAACCCCTGTCCTGGAGAAGGAGGTCATTCTTCTCCTGGTCAGCAGACAGTCAGTCCTTCCTCAGCTCAGCACTGCCAGAGAGAATGTTCCTGCTTCCTCTGGGCTGTGCTGATGGACACTCTAATGGGACCAAATAGATGCAGTTGCCGCTCTTAGCCCTAATGGTCAGAGAGTTCCCCCATGTTATCGCAACAGCCATTTCAACTAAACCTATCGAATTCAAAAACCACACTTAAATCCTCATGACCAAATTCCTTCCAGGCTTATACCTGCAGTTTTTATGACTTTGGATGTGAAACTGACCTGACTATTTAAAGGATGTTTCATTACATGGCATAGTGGGCTGGGGAACTCAGATCCCAAAGAGATATTCCCAGGAGTCTCTGCTCCATGCAGGATGGCCCCTCTACAGGTCCCATGGCAGGATTGCTCTGCTCAAGCTGAGATTTGTCTTGTCTGTGCTCTGTCCTGCTGGGGCAGATGTGGTTGGGGTGGCTTTGTGTAACTTCAGATAAAAGTAGTGTGTTCAGGTTGAATGCAATCTGACCTCAAGAATGCACTAAATTAAGGTTTGTTCGAGACATGGTTATGCCTACAAATAAGTTTCCCACTTAGAAGAAAGTCCCCACTGATCACACTGATGGGTTTTGTGATAGCACCTAAATGACCCCTAAACACTCTGTGGTTGCCAACTGCGTGGGTTTGACTGTTGGCTCATTTCACATTCACTGCTTCACTTGCAGGCGTAGGCTTAAAAAAAAATAAAAATCTGAGCTGCTACTTGCCAGAAGAATATAAACATTTCATACATGTCTAAACAAACATAATCTTGTGACAATTTAACAGGCATTAGAAACCATTGGAAACAAAGCTTTCGAAACTAATGTAAGAATTGAAAAATAATTCTAAAAGATGGCTGAAGGAAATTTGAAAAATGTAGGATCTATTAAACTGCACTAAATCAATAATCTGTGCTTATAGAAGTCCATAAATATGCATTTTTTCCATTGTTATTGTCCTGTTATCCTTCTGCCCTGCAGTCCCCGTTCTTAGCCAAACCTACTCCTTCAGTAAAACCAATGGTACCATGTTAATGACTTAGGTTGGCACAGGACCCAGCACCAGCTGTTGAAAGACTAGGGGAAACATTAAAAATAAAACAAGAAACAAAAACCAATTCCAAAAGGGAGTGCTTTGAAATTCAAGGTGAAGGGAAGTTGGCTGGCTCTACAATTTGTATGATCTATTTTTTTGCAAAACGCATAAAATTTCTAAGCATGCAATCCTACTCAGGCTTTCTCTTCTCAAATGTTTTATTTAGCTAGTATTTACATAAATAACAATTTAGGATAAAAAATGCATTTTTCCCAGACTATTTTCCACAATTAATGCCCTCAGACGTTCAAGAGAGAAATGTTACTCGTATTTCTGAGTTATCGCTATTTCACAAAAAGATATTAAAATGACAACAAAGATTTATGTACCCTTTTATTTTCCAAGGCATTTGGAAATAGGTTTGCAGTTTCTCCTTACAACCACCTTATCAGCAGCTCCCCAAATGCATTGAGAAGACAGTGGATATTAGAATGTTGAGATCTGCTTATGTGGGTGCATACTTTCTTTGGGGACTCAGCTCTGCCTGATTCTCAGGACTCTCCCCCCCAGCATCTATCCCTTTGCATCCCAACCTGGTTCCTGTTATTCCTCAACACTTTCTATCTGGTCCACCACTTTTCCTTACTGCCTCCTGAACCCAATAAACCACTTTCCCATGTGATGTTTTGGCTCCTGGTTTTCCTCAAAGCTGGAAGATCGTGTCACTATCCTCCAGCCTACACAAGCCCTACCCAGCCCACCTGAAGCCTCTCTGCTCCTCCAACTTTCTTTCTTTTCTCTACGGTCTTTCCTAATAACCAGGTGTGTACTATACAATAAGGTCATCAGTGATTGATGATCTCACCTGGTCTGTAAGCAACTTGAGGCCTGGCCATGTCTTTTACTTCTCGACCTTTCACAATCCTTTTTGCAGTATTAAGCATATAGTACTTGACATTTGAAAATGCTTGATGTTGGTGCGGCAGGATGGCTCAGTTGGTTAGAGCACGAGCTCTGAACAACAGGGTTGCTGATGGGTCAATGAGCTGTGCCATCCACAACTGGATTGAAGACAGTGAGCTTCTGGAGGGGTGGCCGGATGGCTCAATTGGTTAGAGTGGGGGCTCTCAACAACAAGTTTGCCGGTTTAATTCCCGCATGGGATGGTGGGCTGCTCCCCCCACCCCCAAAAAAGAAAATGCTTGATGCTGATTTTTGATGCCACTGGATATAAATGGGATCATCTAAGGAATACAAATAAGATGTCACATTTAGAATATTTTTATTTTCAAATCATGTTCACATTTAATAATTCAAGTGCCCCTCACAAGCACCTTGGGACATGACGTAACATAATCTTCATTTAATATGGAAGACACTGAGATACAGAAAGGGTGACTCTCTTCCCAAGATCCACAGTGCCACAGTGCAGAATCCAGGGCAACTCTGCCACTCTACAGAAATTTTTCAGGACTCTGTGAAAGAACAGTGTTCTAGTTCCTGGAGGGACAGGGGGTGCCTGAGCCCCTCATCTGTGTTCATCTCCTACTTCCTTGAGGACTCCAACTATAGCACAAACCCTAGCTGGCCCCTAAAAGATCTAGGAGTGAAGAGTAGGAAATGCTCTCACCCAAAATTTAATCTCTTCAAGGTGAATTTAAAAACAGTAAAGATTTCATTAGGAGACCTAGAGAGATTTCCTCTGTCCTCATAAAAAGGACAGAAAATGCTCTAGATTTCTAAAATTTGAAACAATAAATTTGTATTACTTTTTCCAATGAGAAAAATTTAGTTTTGAATTAAAATTTTAAAAACATGACAATCATCTCTTCTACCTTAGGCCAAATGGTCACCTCCCACCCCTTGAGGTCCACTCCCTCTGAGTTGTCCGGCCAGAGTCTGCAGGCCCTGCATTTCCTCTGCAATGCCTCCAAACTGAGGGAACACTGTACACCTTACCCTCATTCAGGGCAGCCGTTCCATAGAGCTTCCCGCTGTGAGCAGTTCTGTGCACGCAACATTGGGGGTGGACATTCACACAACCAGCTTGCCGGAGAACTTAAGATCCAGGAGAAACCCTGACTGGAACAGAAGCATTTGGACCACAGTGGGCTTCCTTTGGGGACCTCAAGGCACCTACACAGCAGTGTGACTTGGATAGGTTCCCCTCTCTGCCCCTCATTTACCTGCCCGCTGATATCCCTTTAGTTACGCGGTGCAGGAGAATGAGACAGAGATTCACTCACTATTCTGAGTTACAGACACAGCAAGCTCACGTGTTTAGGTTGATCCTTCTGTAACAGCAAAAAGTGGGGAAACAGCAGTTCAGAGGTTAATAAGCAGAGTCTCGCAGGAGAGGACAAAGAAGAAGAAGGACAAAGAATATGTTTTCTTACACGAGGCCGCACCTTGAACAATTTTTAACACCAGGGCCTCTTTACTGATACACAACCCAAATGAAACGCTGCGTACTGAGCAGTGGCATTTTCCTTTGCTCTGTTTTTGTAACCTTATCAGTTGGGCTCTGATTATAACAAAAATACAGATCCACTGTGGAACATATAGAAAACACTTTTCAAAACTATAAAAAATAAAGTATTCTCATCACTCAGCAATAACTGCTATTAATATTTTCATTTTCCCAGTTTTTCCTATTTTTCATAAAGTTGGAATTATAGAGTTTTAATTTTGTAACCTGCTCTTTTCACAATAGATTGCAAGGTTTCCCCCAATTAATATTTTCTTTCTTATTTTTTTTTAATTGGGGTACATTGGGAAACAGTGTGTTTCTCCAGGACCCATCAGCTCCAAGTCAAGTCGTTGTCCTTCAATCTAGTTGTGGAGGGCGCAGCTCAGCTCCAAGTCTATCCGCCATCCTCAATCTTAGTTGCAGGGGGCACAGCCCACCATCCCACTCGGGAATTGAACTGGCAACCCTGTGGTTAAGAGCTCACGCTCTAACAAACTGAGCCATCCGCCACCCCCAATTAACATTTGCAAAAATACAATACATAAGAATAGCATAATAGTTACTATACCATCCCATAATTCATTTCCTCTTCCCCTTCTGCTGCATATTTGTGTTAACCAATAGCATTTTCAGGCCTGGGACTCTAGGCCAATTTTTGCAAAGGGCTCTTTCTTTATTCACCACTCATTACTCTCCAGACTTAAACAAAAGCCCTCAAAACATGATTTTTATGGAGTCCATCTTTCCATGGACTCCTTGACTGTTTTAGGGATGACCTGAACTGAGATGAGAAATATGCTATTGGGCTACATTTGCTAAACAGTAAGGATCTATTAATATTACCTGCCATTTGGTCCAACATTGAGAGAAAATATTTAAAGTGCACTGTCCTGAAAAATCCAAACCATGTGGTCACCATGCTGTTTCACCTCCTATAAAAGGGGAATAATATATTTGCCATACATAGTTGTGGTAAGGATTAGAAACAATATCAGAAGCACATGGCACAAACCAGGCTTTTAATAAAGATTGCTTACTATCATTCTATTTCTACATTTTCTTTCTCCAGTATACTTAACATGAATTATAACAGGTACTACAGCCACTTCAATAGAATGCACTTCATTTTGTGTGAAATAATGACATCTCCGAAAAAGAAAGAGGAAGATCTTGCCTGAAAGAAACTGCCAATGAAACTATGACTAAGTTTGTTTTACTAGGGCCCTGCTGCTTAGATTTCCAAGCTACAGGGTAAAAAGTTAAAGTGGTCTCTAGACTTCCCCCACTCTGCTCGTTACCACGCCCCTACTGGCAACATAATTCTTGGTGAGGAAGAAAAAATAAATCTATAGTTGCCTTGAAAAGCATTCATGCAAAATAAAGCCCAGATTCATAAGTAATCTGACTTCTGCATCACTTTTCAAAACAGTATCCTGTTACTAGCTAAAGCAAACAGAGCGGTTTCAACCCGGGAACTTACAGGCAGTGCAGAGGGCAGGTTGGAAAAGATTAAATATTTGTGCAAAACCCTACACCCCCCTTCACAAAGGGCTGCCTTAGTCTGGAATAGAAGGAAACGGGAAGCCAAGGAAGGGGATGCGGGAACTGAGAAGAAGCCTTATCTTTCCAGAGGAAGGATTGGTTTTGGAGAAAGAGGTGGAGAAGGGGAGAGGGGGAGAAATGCGGTGTGGGCGTGAGGGCTCTGGTCACTGCCCACCCAGCTCCTGCCTTCAGGGCTGAGGCTGCACTTTTGACCCGTGCAGTGGAGTCCAGCCACACAGGCTCAGGGGAAGACGGAAACAGGATGGTGAGAGTTTTGAAACTGCCAGGCTGTAATGGCAGAGAGGCCACAGTGAGGCACCCACTGTCTCAGCAGCACTACATTAATTTGTAAGGGCAGGAGGGGGGGTGGCGGCTGGGGCGGAGGCCAGAGAAGTGCACTGCGCAAATCTGCAATCCAAAAGCCTGCCAGTGGGGGCAAAAAACAAACCAGGAAAGTGAGATTTTAGAAAATTGTTTAAAAATTACAGTTTTCAATTCTGTTGACAGTCTAGCAAAGCTGGCTTCTGCTTCTGCGTCACTTTAGTGGCTGCCAGGAACTTCAAATTTAGAAAGAAGAGAGAGGAAGAGGGACAGAGAGGGACAGAGAGAGAGAGAGAGAGAGAGAGAGAGAGAGAGAGATTATACAATAGAGTGCTATGTGCAGGCAGTAGGGAGATTGCTGATAAGATGAGAATCTTTTAGGAATTGGGATTTTTCTGTGGACTTTGGAGCTCCTCTGGGCCCTGTGGTGGAGACTAACCCAGGGGACTACACAGGAAAACAACAGCCCAGGGAGGCTCTTTGAACACAGCTCAAGCGAGCCATGTTTGAAGAGGAAGAGGAGGAGGCGAGCCCCGTGAGAAGTACAGCATAGGTCCCCGTGGGCTGGCTTAGGGACAGACAGCGTGATTCTCAACGTTGGCTGCACAGAAGCATCACTCGGAGGCTTTTTAAAATGCTGATGCCCAGGTCTTGCTCACTTGTATTATATCAGATTCCCTGAAGGTGGTGTCTTGATGTGGGTGTTTTTTAACTCCCCATTAATTCTAATGTACAGCCAGGGCCAGAAACCCTAAGCAAGAAACTTATAGGGGTTCTGTTGGGGTAGAATTTCCTGGGGCTCCTGCAGCCCTGTTTCTTCCTTGATAGAAGAACATCAATTACCCCTACTTTCTGGTTGCATCCTAGGTCCTCAGGAAACCATTCCCCTTGAAAGACTTAAACCAATCCCTGGATCTGAGGAGTTGAACCTGATCATCAAAGCAGACAGGGGAAACGGGGATAGAAATCGTATAATGGTCAACAAATATTTGAGTAACTACCGTGTACCAGGCACTATGTTGTGCAAATGGCCCGTGGCAGCCAAGGCTGGGCGACCACCATGCTCTGAGTGCTCTGTGTGGGGAAGGGCAGAGGAAGCGTCCAGTCTGAGGGCTACAAACACAAAGAGGCCTAAAGTATAATTTTCAAAAGGGTAAAATCACAACTCTTCATACAAATATTAAAAAAAAAGTCAAAGATTTTATCCAACTCATTAATTAATGAGGGAATCACTAAGATGTTAAGAGCAGTTGAAAGAGATTTGAAGACCTAGGTATTTGCAGGCAATTTTATAAACGGAATGTTAGGGTACAACTGGGTTGTTTACAAAACTAATTAGTGTCTTAGAGAAAACAAACTAGATATAATTGACACATGAACAACTATGTGAGTCCACTTATATATGGATTTTTTCAATAAATACTATAAATGTATTCTCATAATTTTCTTAAGAACAGTTTTCTGTAGTTTATTTTATTGTACGAATACAGTACATAATACATATAACATACAAAATACCAGGGGTGCCAAAAAAATGTATACAAGTAGACACTTTGGTCAGCATTGCTCAAGCAGTAGTTCGCCATAATCAGAAGTGTCTGGATGCTGATGGTAACCACTTTGAGCACCTCTTATAAATGCAGAAGTCAAGAATGACTTGAATTTATCTTTTGTTATTGGTATCTATTGAGTATTACAATTTTAATAGAGTTTTCCTTTCTTAAAATATGTATGTACATTTTTTGGCACCCTCTATATGTGTTAAATGACTGTTTATGTTATCAGTAAGGCTTTCTTTCAGTCAACAGAAGGCTATTAGTAAAGTTTTGGGGGGAGTTAAAAGTTATGTGTGGGTTTTCAACTGTGCAGATGGTCAGTGCCCCTAACCCTTGCATTGTTCAATGGTCAACTGAACTGTACTCTGGAGGTTTTCTTTTCCTCCCAGATAGAAATTATTTGTATCTCTATGGAAGAAAAATCTGTAACTTAATATGTAACTTGTCCAACTCTAGGAGTTTTAAACAAGAGGAAAGAATGAGTAGAAGAAAGTGCATTACCCTAGATAATCTTTAGGTGGGCTTTTGCCTATATGATATTGAAAGGACATTTGGCCCACAAATTGTCTTATTTCCCAACTTCTTATCATGTTTTTGGATAGTGAGAGAAAGGTGATGAGACTGCAGGCCTGGAGAGGAAACACTGAGTTGGCAGCTGCCTAGTCACACACAAGAGTTCTGAATCTACACAATGACACACCAATAACATGGGGTGCTATCTGTCATGCTGAGCAGCTATACTAAATAAGGCATCACCCACACATTAGCTATGGCTCCAGCCCCGTAAACCTCTGGGAAAATGTGTTAAACTCTTTATACTACGAATATTGTAAGGCCTTCCATGATATTCCTGAGAATTCCTAAACAGCTTACATTCTCACGTGCTGAACTCCTGCTTCTGCTGAATTAGTCCATTTAAGGAGCCTCTCATTCCTCACTGACAGAAAAATGTGTCCTTTTCCTTAATTTGTACAATACACAACACGCAACACAATCCACTCGCATGAGACATTTTTATGGACCTTACTAGAAGATTTAGGGAGATGGAAAGATTTAGATTTCAAATGCAAACAACTCAGACATTAGTTCCTATTCCCCACAAGATGCTTTTCTCCTGCTCCTCTTTTCAGGTCTTTCCTGTTCTAGTCTCGTTGCTCTCTGACCAAATGACCTGTTTGTCTTCTTCCATTTTTTCAAAATCTCCTTGGCTGCTAATAACTCAGTTGTGCAGAGTTTCATCTTCTCTGTAAGCAGCTGTTTCTTGAAACATCGTTTAAATAAAGCTTGATCTGTCCGCTAAGAACAATTTTGGTGCCAGCCGATAAGAAAGAAATATTTCCATCCACTTTTTGAATAAAGTATATGTTCTAAAGATATAGCTTATATGTATGTTCTCTTTCCACCCACAGCATCATTTGATCTGTCAAAGCTCCCACCCCCTTTACCTGTTCTCCACTGTGCCAGCAGCTTCCTGCTCCTCCCCACATCCCCAATAATCAGATGCACTACTCAGGCCTGGGACGGGGGTGAGGGAAGTGAGGCATTATCCTCAGGTACAAAATATAAGGGGCATCAAGAAAAGTCAGTCACCAAGATCAACAATATTTGAACGCATTGTTTCTTTGCAAAATTGAATGCAATAAACTACTGCAAAACAAATAAACAAACAAAGAAAAAACCACAATGAACAAAAGGTCGAATTTTAAAATACAGACAGGATCAATACTACCGATTTGTTTCTTTTGCCTCGGGTTTTAATGTGGCTCTGTACGTCACTATAAGGGAGTTTTACTTGACTTTAAAATTTGGTATTTTGTTCATTTTGGGTTTTTTGCATTAATGTTGATTTAAAAATAGTGCCTTCTAATATTACTTAGCTTAATTACAGAGTTTTTTGATAATCCCTTAAATTTAGTGCTGAGGCCTCACCTCAGTCCTAGCCCTGGAAGCATTTTAATCAAAGCAGATAATAAAGTTATTTGGAGATCATTCTGAGGACTAAGTAAATAAAGAGAGATAGAAATAGATAGATGATAGATAGCTAGATGATGATAGATAGATAGATAGATAGATAGATAGATAGATAGATAGATAGATGTCATGTTTCTGAGAAAGACAAGAAGCTAGAGAGGTGTGGTGCGCAGTTATTAATAGGAATTGGAATGAAAGGGTCATCATACTGGAACAGCCAGGGAACAACTATTTAAAGGCAAAGGGAAGAGAAGCTGATGGAGACATATCTGTTGGATCTCAATCTCCTCATCTGAAAACTGAGTGGGTCACTCCAGACCATTCGTTCCCACCATGGCTGCTCATGACAATCATCCAGGTAGTTTTCAAAAATGCTGATTCCCCAGCTCTTCCCACAGACTATAAAATTATAACCTTTGAGCATGTGCCCTCGTCATCAGAATGTCCAGCAGCCAGTGCCCAGGTCATGGTCATTTGCTCCCAAGTTCACGAATCTCCAGCTTCTTCTAGTTCTAGTGTCCTGGACTCCATTTGTTCAGCTGCTCTTGGAATAATCAATACAATGACTTTTGTAAATTCCTTAGCTTTCTTTGAATTACAGAAACCTTTGAGAACCTGAAGAAAGCAATGCACCGCTTGCTGGAAAAATGCTAATTTGACATATACAACATACACTGTTAGGGACCCCAAACCACCTCCCCCACCATCAAGAAGCTGGCTTTAAATGAAAAGTCCTGACCTATTGTAAGTCAGATCTGAAAAATATTGCAATTCCTCGTGTGCCGCCCTTTACAGGGTGCTGTATAAAACAATTTATATGGGCCCATTTCTCCCTCTGGAAGGCTAACTAAGATACAGATGGACCAAGATGACGTGACATGCCCACTGCCTCCATCTGATTGCCCATCCAGCAGCCTTCAGAACCAACACCTTCAGTGGTCCCCAGCCCTGATGGCCAGGAAATTCACCTGGGCCCCACCCTCAGGGACCCTTATTGACTTCATTTGCAGTGGATCTCAGCATTTATTTAAAGGCACTCTACATGTCTACTGGGCAGTCCGGGTTGAGATGCTTCAGGAGGAGACAGAGCAGGGAGACGAGGCGAGTTCCTGCTGACTCCACTGGCTAGGTGTGCTGAGCTGCAGGCGCTTCCCAAGCTAATCACTCCCAGCTGCAGGTAAGCGAAATTGAGTGGTTTTATAAGCTGCTTGAAGTTTAATAATCCAAGTATAGAGTGCCTTTAGCACCATGTGTCAGAAAGAGGACCAGACGGGGAATGAGAAATCTGGGGTTCAGTCCTAGTCCTGCCAGGGCTCCCATTCCCCAGGACCCGCTCCTGCATCGTGGTCAAAGACACAGACTATCTCAGTTCAAACCCCATCTCTGCCTGTAACTTAGATGCCATACCATCTCTGCGAGTAACTTAGCCCCTCTTAGCCTCTGTTTGACTTTCAAGTAGTAGAATAGTGTTACCTCCTGGGGTTGTGATGAACAATGAAGGGCCTCGCCTAAATTCTAGCACAGAGCAAGTTCTCGATCAGTTTTTGCTGTTCCTACTATGATTGAGCCTAGCAAACCTCTCAGAGCCGTTGTGAGGCTAAGACCTTCAGTGAACTGTGCAGTGGAGTTACTCTCACTGACCTGGCTTTCGTTAGGCTAAAGCCAGAACACGAGTTTGGCTGCAGAGTTCCTGGGAGCAGAACTTGAAGTCTCTTACTCCCACTCCTCAATACTTTCAGAAGCGTCTCTTGAGACTAAACTTTAGAAAGTTCTGGAACAGCCCATCCTAGTCAAATACGGGACCAGAGTCAGGTTAGCCAAGCAGTCTTATAATGGTTTATGGCTACTTTCTCACATGAGGCTGAGGGAAAACAAGCTCTTGGAGCTTGGGCAAAGCCTGAATACAAAGGCAGCAACAGTGATTGGACTGAAGTGGTCAAATTAGGAAAAAAAAAACACAAAAAAACAGATCAGGTGAGCACTACCTCATTCTGGATGTTTCAAATGCTCCACAGTAGATTCCAGAAGAGTTTATAAGGAACTGAAATGCTTAGGCGGCATAGCTCAGAAACTGCAGAAATTTTCAAAACTTTCTCTTTCGTGTTTTTCCTATGAACGCTGCCAAATACACCCTGAAAAAACAACGGAGTTCCCCAAATTCCTGAACATGGATGAATAAGAAGTTTGGAGCATGGAGCTCCCTGATTAGTTATAAACGAATCTCCGTTCATTTGATCTGAAACTGCTTTCATCCACTTAATGAAGTTTTGCTCTCTCTAATGACAAAGCAGTATGGATTGTACCCACAAACTCAAGCTTCCAAATAATAGGCTGCTGCCCGCTTGAACAAAGAAAAGGGAAGAAATTATCTTAAAAAGAAAAAAAAAGGAAATAAATTCTTAAAAATGTTCTATCACACTGAATATAAAGTGTTTGCAACATGGGATAATGGTTTGCCAGCTGAGCAAACAGTGTTCCATATGCAGCAAATTCAAGGGGCATTCTAGAGAATAATAATAATAATAATAATAATATTCAGTAAATGTTCCTATATGTTGGGAACATAGCTAAGGACTTTTCCTACATTGGTTAACTGAATTCCCTTAATAATACCATGAAATTAATATTATTCCCATTTTACAAATGGTTTAAGTAAAGCTGTGAGAGTCTAATGAACTTGCCCAAGGTCATACAAAGTTAGTTAATTAGTTGAAGTAATTCAGGTCTACATTTTTCTAGACTGCTCATAACCATTACACTATACTACCTAAATACATACCCCAAAACACACTTTACTCAGAATTTTAGTCTCCTATTTCCAGGAAGTGTTAACAGATTCCAAAATAGGAAGACGACAGAGTCATATTTTTCTCTCTCCTTCTCTCTGAGACCCTTCTCTCCTTCTATCAGGGAGTAAGTAACAATGATAACCAGAGAGCAGGCAACAGAAAGAAGAGGCTAGTGAAGTATGGACTGATCAAGAGACAACTGTACAAAACATCTTTAATCAAATTCACAACATTTTCAGAGAGTTTAGAAACTTAAAAATCTCTGTTCAATTATAAAACAAATTCGCTACCAAATTTTCTTACTGCCTGAAGGACATCATTTTTTCAACTATATTCCTGGCTCCCCCACCTTCTGACTTGGGAATTTCAAACTCAGTGTAGTTATGAGATACATACCTCATGTACTCAGTAGGTTTCTTATTAACTTCTATCTTACTGACTAGTCATGTAAAATTTTAAACTTCTAGAAAAGCCTAAAAGGGTGTGAAAAGTCAAAGGACCAGAGGAAGAGAGAAGAGACAGTAGGTCTGAGAGTGACTGAGGAAGAACAAAAAAAGATAATTGTAGATGAGGACCAGGAGCACGTAAAAGTTCCATAAAGAAGGAATCAGTAGCATTTATGGGCTTTGTAAAAAACGCCAGAACTTGGGGTCGCCTGCTCACTAAGAGCAGAGCTGTTGCCTTCCGAGGACTCAGGGACACACACCCCGCCCCCACCACCACCACCAAAAACTGATTAGAATGTCTGTTACATCCTGCATTTGACCAGCCCATCCACATTTTCCCGTGAGTTAATAATTCGACCTCTCTTTAAGGTCTTGCTGTGCGTGTTGAAACTGTCTGTTAACTCTCCTGTGGACTGCTGGGTTCGGTATTTAATCTCCAGCAGGAATTTCAGAAGGTCAAAGTCCCCATCTGTGAAGGATGCTGCGCAAGTAATGAAACAAGGCAGGCAAGTTCGCCCTGGAGGAGACGGAAGTCTTTAAGTGTGGTTGACAAAAGACCTTTAGACTATAGACATTTGGGGCCTGGGGTGGAGTGCACAAGGAAGAAAATGAGCTCAGGGAGAGAGATTCTTAAATCAGTGGGAAAAAGAAAAACATATGATACGTGAAGTTGCCAGCTACTGGGACATTTGGTTTCTATTAGCTGTACAAGCAATGGTTTGGGTTGTTAGTGTTGATGTGTGTGCGTGTGCATTAGGTTTAATGGGCACCCAGAGCAGAGGCAGTAATAAAACTGTAGTCAAGTGAGTACATGAAAGAATTAAAGCTAGAACTTACCAGTATGTGGAATAAATAAACACAAATATTTGGAGGTCCCAGGCTCTCTGAAGCCTGTGGTTTCCCACGCTTACAGGGAGGGCCCCATACAGTGTCAACTTTCTCATTTTAAAGTCAAAAGCATCCTAAAGCAAACATGAGGCTCATAGTTAAATGGTTTCTCTCTGATTTACACATCAATATTTCTCTGACTGTTGATTTAGCCCAGTCACCCCTGATAGCACCTTGCAGTGGAAGCCTTCTCCGTACGCTCCCCTGTGACGCTGTCAGGGCCAGCCATGGAACAGTGGCTGAGACAACACACTCCATGGTAAATCTGAGGGCGCAGGAAATTTCCTTTTACTTTCTCAAATTTCAGTTTTGTAACCTCAATCCTAAGTACTGTCATGGAAATAATTTTCTTCTTCAGGCTGGTAATAGATTATCTCATTTATTGGCCACAAATATGTATACGCAGGCCTCTCCTTACAGAAAGGCAACTGGGGAAATCGCGGCATCTATTCATTGGCATGACCCGTGTCAGGGTTTCTATAGTTGGAGGTCACAAAGCCTAAGCTACATGAACTTCTGAGAGTCCTCAGGCTGTGAGAGGTTGCTGCCGCAACCAATACATTTTCCAACTGTTTGGAAAATTTGTAAAACTATAATACTAGTAGGGACTTTTTACTAAGAACTTACTATGTCAGACATTTTTCATACATTACGTATCCCTAATTCTCAGACAACTCATGTTACGAATGAGGAAAACTGAGACTGTAGATACTGGGGGGCCTGGAAAGGTCTCACAGAGAGTAAGGGACAGAACCAGAACTTGAACGCATGGATCCATTTGACTTTGAAGCCCACGTCAGTCCCTGTGTGCTGTACTGCCTCATTGGGGCCAGGTACGGGATAAGATGCCCACCTTCTACCCTTGTCTTCAGGTCCTCCTATAGTCTTCCTTTCCTGAGTCTTTATCTCAAAGATTTGATGTGCTGTCAAATGGGACCATCCCTGCAAATTTCTAACAGATGCTCAGCAGATGTGCGGCCTATGTAACTCATCCTTGGTGAGATGGTTTGTTTGTTTGATTTTTAGCACCTGGATGGAAGGATGGTTTGGAACACAAATTATCATAATGTTTCTCAGGGAAGCAGTCAGGACCAAAAACTTTGGAAACCACCATTCCATGGGTTTGTTTTCCAAATATAAAGAATGATGCCAGGAGCAGAGGAAATGCCTGGGAATGATTTCCAGCATTCCTGAGTTAGCTGTCATGTGCGTGATCTCCTGTTTACCCTGTGGTTGGCTCTGCAGAAGCTCTCCAGCACCTTCTACCTGCTACAGAAAACATCACCCACATTTTGGTTTCCCACCTCCTCTAGTTTTTGCAAAGCCCCTTGGCTCTCTCTTATTCTGAACCAATCTTGCCCAGCTGCATAACTACCACTTGAGAGACATTTAATTTTATACTCAATGCATTCACATCTATTTGAAGTATATGTTAAAGGCACTCTGAACTACAAATTCTTCCCAAGTAAAAAAAAAAAAAAAGACTCTAAGAGGCCCCTGAGAACAGAGCATTTACATAACTCCTACTGAAGGACATTGGGTGTCCTCTTAGGTCAAGAACGATAAGCACATATTTGGTCCTCACTAATGTGGACTGTGTCCCTCATGCTGTCCCATTCAAGGCACATGGCACTGAGGAAGTACTTAACATAGCTTGTTGATTTGTGAGTTGTGTGTGTGTGTATGTGTGTGTGTGTGTGAAAAGGAAAGAAAGGGGAGTTCCGTAGTGATGACAGGCAGCAGGAAGAGGAGGATGAAGAATTAGATAATTTCTATAATCAATGTTTCTTATTTATTACCAAGGGAAAATACATTGGCAATGAAGAGCTCTTTATGATTATACAGGAGAATGATACTGTGTACTCTAGATTATCTTTCTTTCTTTTTTCTTTTTTGCCAACATAACTTTCAGACACAATTCACACTCACATTTTTGCCTCTGGACATAGTTATCAGCTAACGGCTATTGCAAGAATTCACTGACCACCTTTCTCAGTCAGTGTCTTTCAGAAGACCCACTGCTATTCATTCTTTCCATGGGCTGGCTGAGGTCAAAGGAACGTGGAGTGTGTGCGTATATCTCCGTCTATCTGTATCTTTCCACTTATTCCTCTTTCTCCCTCTTCCTTTCCTACCTCTTATTATACCATCCAGATTTTGTCAGTTAGCAGTTATTCAGCTGCACCTGCATATTATGTATAAAATTATGTACCTGCATATTTGTATAAAATAATCCAACTAAACAAGGAGAAAGTCCTCTATCTTCTTCCTTATCGACTACATGGGTTAACAGAATGAACATTGAACTTAAGAATCAGAGATTTAGATTCAAGTCCTGATTCATTTACTTTCGAGCTGTGTGATGGAAATGTATTTAATCTCTACAGTTGACTCATCTATAAAGTAAGACAATACCTGTCTCACAGTGTTATTTGTAATATTAATTGAACAAGTGTATGTAAAGTATCTGACATAGCACCTGACATTCAAAAAGTACTCACCACATATTTCGTTCTTTTCTGATGTTCCATTTGGCCAAAACCTCAACCATCAGTAAAGCCTAGAATTCAGATAAAGAAAGAAATGCAAGATTGGTTAGAACACTGGATCCAAATTTTCTTTGTTATAGTTCCTAGCTATGTTTTAATCCTAATTTTAGGGAGAATTAAGGTTTTTCTGAGAAAAGAGAACATTCCCAGGACATTCAAGGCTGATCTCTCAATTAATGTTGGCAACATTTCCTCTATCAATATTATTTGTTCTTATTTTTAAACATTTTTAAAATAGCAATAAATATTGTAATTCATTGATGAACTATAGATAATTTATTTGGTGTTCAGTCCTTCCTGCCACCAGAGTCATCATGGAGTCATCATCAAAGAGAATGAAAATGGAACTTCCCCTTCCCTCTTGCTCAAATATGGCTAAGCCTTTGAGTTTGAAGTTTGGGGCTCAATTGCTCCACTCCAGCCCCTCTGAGATGGGACAAGCTGGGTCGTCCCAGAGGAGGAGGAACATGGACCACTT